>NC_091260.1:5630000-6255000 GCF_042477335.2 Ovis canadensis
TCTGGTGGCCTCAGGAAAGGCCAGTCCCCATGCGAGTTCCTCGGGGGCCTCTCGGGATTCCTCTCCCGTCGATGCCGGGGCCTAAGACCTTGTGTGGAGTCGGGGCCGGAACCTGAGGATTCCTCTCCAGTGCTGACATGGATCTTGGGGTACTTCTGGAGTCTCCCAAGGGGAGTCAGTCCTCGTCTCGAATGCGGGCATGCACTTGCGCTTTCCTCCAGAGCGGTAGGAGCAGTGTCACGCAGTCCGCCGCGTGGATCAAAGGATCTATGGTTTTCCCTCGAGACTTTCGCACGAGGCTTTCCCACGAGGCTTTCCCACAGGGCTGTCCCACGTGCACACGTGGTGGGAGTCGATCCTCGGCTTGAACGTCAAGGCAGTGCAGGGAAAACAGGTTCCTCTGGAATGGACTGACACATCTGGGGGACTCTTGGAATGGTGTCACGACCCTGGAGTTCCTCTCGCCTTTCCTGTGGAGAGCGCCTCCTCTTGAGATGCGACGGGAACGCCGGGAATTCTTTCCCTACGAAACAGGGAAAGGATCCCTCATCTCGAGCTAGGAGGCGGAAACGGGGCTCCCCTGGATGTGTGCGGGACCCCACGTGCTTCCTCTCGAGTGGAGACGGGTATGTCGGGGAACTTCTTGAGTTGCAGCAATGGTGTGAAGGACCCTTTGGAAGTTCCAGTGGTTAGATGTGATTGGCCTCGAGAAGCCTCAGCGGAAATGGGCCTCATCTCGCCTGGAGGGCAAAACCTCCTGGATTTTCTCGAATTGCGGCAGGTGCTCTCGACTTACGACGGGGACCTCAGGGACCCGCTTGGTGGCCTCAGGAAAGGCCAGTCCCCATGCGAGTTCCTCGGGGGCCTCTCGGGATTCCTCTCCCGTCGATGCCGGGGCCTAAGACCTTGTGTGGAGTCAGGGGGGGACCTGAGGATTCCTCTCCAGTGCTGACATGGATCTTGGGGTACTTCTGGAGTCTCCCCAGGGGAGTCAGTCCTCGTCTCGAATGCGGGCATGCACTTGCGCTTTCCTCCAGAGCGGTAGCAGCAGTGTCACGCAGTCCGCCGCGTGGATCAAAGGATCTATGGTTTTCCCTCGAGTCTTTCCCACGAGGCTTTCCCACGAGGCTTTCCCATTGGGCTGTCCCACGTGCACACGTGGTGGGAGTCGATCCTCGGCTTGAACGTCAAGGCAGTGCAGGGAAAACAGGTTCCTCTGGAATGGACTGACACATCTGGGGGACTCTTGGAATGGTGTCACGACCCTGGAGTTCCTCTCGCCTTTCCTGTGGAGAGCGCCTCCTCTTGAGATGCGACGGGAACGCCGGGAATTCTTTCCCTACGAAACAGGGAAAGGATCCCTCATCTCGAGCTAGGAGGCCGAAACGGGGCTCCCCTGGATGTGTGCGGGACCCCACGTGCTTCCTCTCGAGTGGAGACGGGTATGTCGGGGAACTTCTTGAGTTGCAGCAAGGGTGTGAAGGACCCTTTGGAAGTTCCAGTGGTTAGACGTGATTGGCCTCGAGAAGCCTCAGCGGAAATGGGCCTCATCTCGCCTGGAGGGCAAAACCTCCTGGATTTTCTCGAGTTGCGGCAGGTGCTCTCGACTTACGACGGGGACCTCAGGGACCCGCTCTGGTGGCCTCAGGAAAGGCCAGTCCCCATGCGAGTTCCTCGGGGGCCTCTGGGGATTCCTCTCCCGTCGATGCCAGGGCCTAAGTCCTTGTGTGGAGTCGGGGCCGGAACCTGAGGATTCCTCTCCAGTGCTGACATGGATCTTGGGGTATTTCTGGAGTCTCCCCAGGGGAGTCAGTCCTCGTCTCGAATGCGGGCATGCACTTGCGCTTTCCTCCAGAGCGGTAGCAGCAGTGTCACGCAGTTCGCCGCATGGATCAAAGGATCTATGGTTTTCCCTCGAGTCTTTCCCACGAGGCTTTCCCACGAGGCTTTCCCACAGGGCTGTCCCACGTGCACACGTGGTGGGAGTCGATCGTCGGCTTGAACGTCAAGGCAGTGCAGGGAAAACAGGTTCCTCTGGAATGGACTGACACATCTGGGGGACTCTTGGAATGGTGGCATGACCCTGGAGTTCCTCTCGCCTTTCCTGTGTAGAGCGCCTCCTCTTGAGATGCGACGGGAACGCAGGGATTCTTCCCTACGAAACAGGGAAAGGATCCCTCATCTCGAGCTAGGAGGCGGAAACGGGGCTCCCCTGGATGTGTGCGGGACGCCACGTGCTTCCACTGGAGTGGAGATGGGTATGTCGGGAAACTTCTTGAGTTGCAGCAAGGGTGTGAAGGACCCTTTGGAAGTTCCAGTGGTTAGATGTGATTGGCCTCGAGAAGCCTCAGCGAAAATGGGCCTCATCTCTCCTGGAGGGCAAAACCTCCTGGATTTTCTCGAGTTGCGGCAGGTGCTCTCGACTTACGACGGGGACCTCAGGGAACCGCTCTGGTGGCCTCAGGAAAGGCCAGTCCCCATGCGAGTTCCTCGGGGGCTTCTCGGGATTCCTCTCCCGACGATGCCGGGGCCTAAGACCTTGTGTGGAGTCGGGGCCGGAACCTGAGGATTCCTCTCCAGTGCTGACATGGATCTTGGGGTACTTCTGGAGTCTCCCCAGGGGAGTCAGTCCTCGTGTCGAATGCGGGCATGCACTTGCGCTTTCCTCCAGAGCGGTAGCAGCAGTGTCACGCAGTCCTCCGCGGGGATCAAATGATCTATGGTTTTCCCTCGAGTCTTTCCCACGAGGCTTTCCCACGAGGCTTTCCCACAGGGCTGTCCCACGTGCACACGTGGTGGGAGTCGATCCTCGGCTTGAACGTCAAGGCAGTGCAGGGAAAAAAGATTCCTCTGGAATGGACTGACACATCTGGGGGACTCTTGGAATGGTGGCACGACCCTGGAGTTCCTCTCGCCTTTCCTGTGGAGAGCGCCTCCTCTTGAGATGCGACGGGAACGCCGGGAATTCTTTCCCTACGAAACAGGGAAAGGATCCCTCATCTCGAGCTAGGAGGCGGAAACGGGGCTCCCCTGGATGTGTGTGGGACCCCACGTGCTTCCTCTCGAGTGGAGACAGGTATGTCGGGGAACTTCTTGAGTTGCAGCAAGGGTGTGAAGGACCCTTTGGAAGTTCCAGTGGTTAGATCTGATTGGCCTCGAGAAGCCTCAGCGGAAATGGGCCTCATCTCGCCTGGAGGGCAAAACCTCCTGGATTTTCTCGAGTTGCGGCAGGTGCTCTCGACTTACGACGGGGACCTCAGGGACCCGCTCTGGTGGCCTCAGGAAAGGCCAGTCCCCATGCGAGTTCCTCGGGGGCCTCTCGGGATTCCTCTCCCGTCGATGCCGGGGCCTAAGACCTTGTGTGGAGTCGGGGCCGGAACCTGAGGATTCCTCTCCAGTGCTGACATGGATCTTGGGGTACTTCTGGAGTCTACCCAGGGGAGTCAGTCCTCGTCTCGAATGCGGGCATGCACTTGCGCTTTCCTCCAGAGCGGTAGCAGCAGTGTCACGCAGTCGGCCGCGTGGATCAAAGGATCTATGGTTTTCCCTCGAGTCTTTCCCACGAGGCTTTCCCACGAGGCTTTCCCACAGGGCTGTCCCACGTGCACACGTGGTGGGAGTCGATCCTCGGCTTGAACGTCAAGGCAGTGCAGGGAAAACAGGTTCCTCTGGAATGGACTGACACATCTGGGGGACTCTTGGAATGGTGTCACGACCCTGGAGTTCCTCTCGCCTTTCCTGTGGAGAGCGCCTCCTCTTGAGATGCGACGGGAACGCCGGGAATTCTTTCCCTACGAAACAGGGAAAGGATCCCTCATCTCGAGCTAGGAGGCCGAAACGGGGCTCCCCTGGATGTGTGCGGGACCCCACGTGCTTCCTCTCGTGTGAAGACGGGTATGTCGGGGAACTTCTTGAGTTGCAGCAATGGTGTGAAGGACCCTTTGGAAGTTCCAGTGGTTAGATGTGATTGGCCTCGAGAAGCCTCAGCGGAAATAGGCCTCATCTCGCCTGGAGGGCAAAACCACCTGGATTTTCTCGAGTTGCGGCAGGTGCTCTCGACTTACGACGGGGACCTCAGGGACCCGCTCTGGTGGCCTCAGGAAAGGTCAGTCCCCATGCGAGTTCCTCGGTGGCGTCTCGGGATTCCTCTCCCGTCGATGCCGGGGCCTAAGACCTTGTGTGGAGTCGGAGCCGGAACCTGAGTATTCCTCTCCAGTGCTGACATGGATCTTGGGGTACTTCTGGAGTCTCCCCAGGGGAGTCAGTCCTCGTCTCGAATGAGGGCATGCACTTGCGCTTTCCTCCAGAGCGGTAGCAGCAGTGTCACGCAGTCCACCGCGTGGATCAAAGGATCTATGGTTTTCCCTCGAGTCTTTCCCACGAGGCTTTCCCACGAGGCTTTCCCACAGGGCTGTCCCACGTGCACACGTGGTGGGAGTCGATCCTCGGCTTGAACGTCAAGGCAGTGCAGGGAAAACAGGTTCCTCTGTAATGGACTGACACATCTGGGGGTCTCTTGGAATGGTGGCACGACCCTGGAGTTCTTCTCCCCTTTCCTGTGGAGAGCGCCTCCTCTTGAGATGCGACGGGAACGCCGGGAATTCTTTCCCTACGAAACAGGGAAAGGATCCCTCATCTCGAGCTAGGAGGCGGAAACGGGGCTCCCCTGGATGTGTGCGGGACCCCACGTGCTTCCTCTCGAGTGGAGATGGGTATGTCGGGGAACTTCTTGAGTTGCAGCAAGGGTGTGAAGGACCCTTTGGAAGTTCCAGTGGTTAGATGTGATTGGCCTCGAGAAGCCTCAGCGGAAATGGGCCTCATCTCGCCTGGAGCGCAAAACCTCCTGGATTTTCTCGAGTTGCGGCAGGTGCTCTCGACTTACGACGGGGACCTCAGGGACTGGCTCTGGTGGCCTCAGGAAAGGCCAGTCCCCATGCGAGTTCCTCGTGGGCTTCTCGGGATTCATCTGCCCTCGATGCCGGGGCCTAAGACCTTGTGTGGATTCGGGGCCGGAACCTGAGGATTCCTCTCCAGTGCTGACATGGATCTTGGGGTACTTCTGGAGTCTCCCCAGGGGAGTCAGTCCTCGTCTCGAATGCGGGCATGCACTTGCGCTTTCCTCCAGAGCGGTAGCAGCAGTGTCACGCAGTCTGCCGCGTGGATCAAAGGATCTATGGTTTTCCCTCGAGTCTTTCCCACGAGGCTTTCCCACAGGGCTGTCCCACGTGCACACGTGGTGGGAGTCCAACCTCGGCTTGAACGTCAAGGCAGTGCAGGGAAAACAGGTTCCTCTTGAATGGACTGACAAATCTGGGGGACTCTTGGAATGGTGGCACGACCCTGGAGTTCCTCTCGCCTTTCCTGTGTAGAGCGCCTCCTCTTGAGATGCGACGGGAACGCCGGGAATTCTTTCCCTACGAAACAGGGAAAGGATCCCTCATCTCGAGCTAGGAGGCGGAAACGGGGCTCCCCTGGATGTGTGCGGGACCCCACGTGCTTCCTCTCGAGTGGAGACGGGTATGTCGGGGAACTTCTTGAGTTGCAGCAAGGGTGTGAAGGACCCTTTGGAAGTTCCAGTGGTTAGACGTGATTGGCCTCGAGAAACCTCAGCGGAAATGGGCCTCATCTCGCCTGGAGGGCAAAACCTCCTGGATTTTCTCGAGTTGCGGCAGGTGCTCTCGACTTACGACGGGGACCTCAGGGACCCGCTCTGGTGGCCTCAGGAAAGGCCAGTCCCCATGCGAGTTCCTCGGGGGCCTCTGGGGATTCCTCTCCCGTCGATGCCAGGGCCTAAGTCCTTTTGTGGAGTCGGGGCCGGAACCTGAGGATTCCTCTCCAGTGCTGACATGGATCTTGGGGTATTTCTGGATTCTCCCCAGGGGAGTCAGTCCTCGTCTCGAATGCGGGCATGCACTTGCGCTTTCCTCCAGAGCGGTAGCAGCAGTGTCACGCAGTTCGCCGCATGGATCAAAGGATCTATGGTTTTCCCTCGAGTCTTTCCCACGAGGCTTTCCCACGAGGCTTTCCCACAGGGCTGTCCCACGTGCACACGTGGTGGGAGTCGATCGTCGGCTTGAACGTCAAGGCAGTGCAGGGAAAACAGGTTCCTCTGGAATGGACTGACACATCTGGGGGACTCGTGGAATGGTGGCATGACCCTGGAGTTCCTCTCGCCTTTCCTGTGGAGAGCGCCTCCTCTTGAGATGCGACGGGAACGCCGGGATTCTTCCCTACGAAACCGGGAAAGGATCCCTCATCTCGAGCTAGGAGGCGGAAACGGGGCTCCCCTGGATGTGTGCGGGACGCCACGTGCTTCCTCTGGAGTGGAGATGGGTATGTCGGGAAACTTCTTGAGTTGCAGCAAGGGTGTGAAGGACCCTTTGGAAGTTCCAGTGGTTAGATGTGATTGGCCTCGAGAAGCCTCAGCGAAAATGGGCCTCATCTCTCCTGGAGGGCAAAACCTCCTGGATTTTCTCGAGTTGCGGCAGGTGCTCTCGACTTACGACGGGGACCTCAGGGAACCGCTCTGGTGGCCTCAGGAAAGGCCAGTCCCCATGCGAGTTCCTCGGGGGCTTCTCGGGATTCCTCTCCCGACGATGCCGGGGCCTAAGACCTTGTGTGGATTCGGGGCCGGAACCTGAGGATTCCTCTCCAGTGCTGACATGGATCTTGGGGTACTTCTGGAGTCTCCCCAGGGGAGTCAGTCCTCGTGTCGAATGCGGGCATGCACTTGCGCTTTCCTCCAGAGCGGTAGCAGCAGTGTCACGCAGTCCTCCGCGGGGATCAAAGGATCTATGGCTTTCCCTCGAGTCTTTCCCACGAGGCTTTCCCACGAGGCTTTCCCACAGGGCTGTCCCACGTGCACACGTGGTGGGAGTCGATCCTCGGCTTGAACGTCAAGGCAGTGCAGGGAAAAAAGATTCCTCTGGAATGGACTGACACATCTGGGGGACTCTTGGAATGGTGGCACGACCCTGGAGTTCCTCTCGCCTTTCCTGTGGAGAGCGCCTCCTCTTGAGATGCGACGGGAACGCCGTGAATTCTTTCCCTACCAAACAGGGAAAGGATCCCTCATCTCGAGCTAGGAGGCGGAAACGGGGCTCCCCTGGATGTGTGTGGGACCCCACGTGCTTCCTCTCGAGTGGAGACAGGTATGTCGGGGAACTTCTTGAGTTGCAGCAAGGGTGTGAAGGACCCTTTGGAAGTTCCAGTGGTTAGATCTGATTGGCCTCGAGAAGCCTCAGCGGAAATGGGCCTCATCTCTCCTGGAGGGCAAAACCTCCTGGATTTTCTCGAGTTGCGGCAGGTGCTCTCGACTTACGACGGGGACCTCAGGGACCCGCTCTGGTGGCCTCAGGAAAGGCCAGTCCCCATGCGAGTTCCTCGGGGGCCTCTCGGGATTCCTCTCCCGTCGATGCCGGGGCCTAAGACCTTGTGTGGAGTCGGGGCCGGAACCTGAGGATTCCTCTCCAGTGCTGACATGGATCTTGGGGTACTTCTGGAGTCTCCCCAGAAGAGTCAGTCCTCGTCTCGAATGCGGGCATGCACTTGCGCTTTCCTCCAGAGCGGTAGCAGCAGTGTCACGCAGTCCGCCGCGTGGATCAAAGGATCTATGGTTTTCCCTCGAGTCTTTCCCACGAGGCTTTCCCACGAGGCTTTCCCACAGGGCTGTCCCACGTGCACACGTGGTGGGAGTCGATCCTCGGCTTGAACGTCAAGGCAGTGCAGGGAAAACAGGTTCCTCTGGAATGGACTGACACATCTGGGGGACTCTTGGAATGGTGTCACGACCCTGGAGTTCCTCTCGCCTTTCCTGTGGAGAGCGCCTCCTCTTGAGATGCGACGGGAACGCAGGGAATTCTTTCCCTACGAAACAGGGAAAGGATCCCTCATCTCGAGCTAGGAGGCCGAAACGGGGCTCCCCTGGATGTGTGCGGGACCCCACGTGCTTCCTCTCGTGTGAAGACGGGTATGTCGGGGAACTTCTTGAGTTGCAGCAAGGGTGTGAAGGACCCTTTGGAAGTTTCAGTGGTTAGATGTGATTGGCCTCGAGAAGCCTCAGCGGAAATGGGCCTCATCTCGCCTGGAGGGCAAAACCTCCAGGATTTTCTCGAGTTGCGGCAGGTGCTCTCGACTTACGACGGGGACCTCAGGGACCCGCTCTGGTGGCCTCAGGAAAGGCCAGTCCCCATGCGAGTTCCTCGGGGGCCTCTCGGGATTCCTCTCCCGTCGATGCCGGGGCCTAAGACCTTGTGTGGAGTCGGGGCCGGAACCTGAGGATTCCTCTCCAGTGCTGACATGGATCTTGGGGTACTTCTGGAGTCTCCCAAGGGGAGTCAGTCCTCGTCTCGAATGCGGGCATGCACTTGCGCTTTCCTCCAGAGCGGTAGCAGCAGTGTCACGCAGTCCGCCGCGTGGATCAAAGGATCTATGGTTTTCCCTCGAGACTTTCGCACGAGGCTTTCCCACGAGGCTTTCCCACAGGGCTGTCCCACGTGCACACGTGGTGGGAGTCGATCCTCGGCTTGAACGTCAAGGCAGTGCAGGGAAAACAGGTTCCTCTGGAATGGACTGACACATCTGGGGGACTCTTGGATGTGTGTCACGACCCTGGAGTTCCTCTCGCCTTTCCTGTGGAGAGTGCCTCCTCTTGAGATGCGACGGGAACGCCGGGAATTCTTTCCCTACGAAACAGGGAAAGGATCCCTCATCTCGAGCTAGGAGGCGGAAACGGGGCTCCCCTGGATGTGTGCGGGACCCCACGTGCTTCCTCTCGAGTGGAGACGGGTATGTCGGGGAACTTCTTGAGTTGCAGCAATGGTGTGAAGGACCCTTTGGAAGTTCCAGTGGTTAGATGTGATTGGCCTTGAGAAGCCTCAGCGGAAATGGGCCTCATCTCGCCTGGAGGGCAAAACCTCCTGGATTTTCTCGAATTGCGGCAGGTGCTCTCGACTTACGACGGGGACCTCAGGGACCCGCTCTGGTGGCCTCAGGAAAGGCCAGTCCCCATGCGAGTTCCTCGGGGGCCTCTCGGGATTCCTCTCCCGTCGATGCCGGGGCCTAAGACCTTGTGTGGAGTCAGGGGGGGACCTGAGGATTCCTCTCCAGTGCTGACATGGATCTTGGGGTACTTCTGGAGTCTCCCCAGGGGAGTCAGTCCTCGTCTCGAATGCGGGCATGCACTTGCGCTTTCCTCCAGAGCGGTAGCAGCAGTGTCACGCAGTCCGCCGCGTGGATCAAAGGATCTATGGTTTTCCCTCGAGTCTTTCCCACGAGGCTTTCCCACGAGGCTTTCCCACAGGGCTGTCCCACGTGCACACGTGGTGGGAGTCGATCGTCGGCTTGAACGTCAAGGCAGTGCAGGGAAAACAGGTTCCTCTGGAATGGACTGACACATCTGGGGGACTCTTGGAATGGTGTCACGACCCTGGAGTTCCTCTCGCCTTTCCTGTGGAGAGAGCCTCCTCTTGAGATGCGACGGGAACGCCGGGAATTCTTTCCCTACGAAACAGGGAAAGGATCCCTCATCTCGACCTAGGAGGCGGAAACGGGGCTCCCCTGGATGTGTGCGGGACCCCACGTGCTTCCTCTCGAGTGGAGACTGGTATGTCGGGGAACTTCTTGAGTTGCAGCAAGGGTGTGAAGGACCCTTTGGAAGTTCCAGTGTTTAGACGTGATTAGCCTCGAGAAGCCTCAGCGGAAATGAGCCTCATCTCGCCTGGAGGGCAAAACCTCCTTGATTTTCTCGAGTTGCGGCAAGTGATCTCGACTTACGACGGGGACCTCAGGGACCCGGTCTGGTGGCCTCAGGAAAAGCCAGTCCCCATGCGAGTTCCTCGGGGGCCTCTCGGGATTCCTCTCCCGTCGATGCCGGGGCCTAAGACCTTGTGTGGAGTCGGGGCCGGAACCTGAGGATTCCTCTCCAGTGCTGACATGGATCTTGGGGTACTTCTGGAGTCTCCCAAGGGGAGTCAGTCCTCGTCTCGAATGCGGGCATGCACTTGCGCTTTCCTCCAGAGCGGTAGCAGCAGTGTCACGCAGTCCGCCGCGTGGATCAAAGGATTTATGGTTTTCCCTCGAGTCTTTCCCACGAAGCTTTCCCACGAGGCTTTCCCACAGGGCTGTCCCACGTGCACACGTGGTGGGAGTCGATCCTCGGCTTGAACGTCAAGGCAGTGCAGGGAAAACAGGTTCCTCTGGAATGGACTGACACATCTGGGGGCTCTTGGAATGGTGGCATGACCCTGGAGTTCCTCTCGCCTTTCCTGTGGAGAGCGCCTCCTCTTGAGATGCGACGGGAACGCCGGGAATTCTTTCCCTACGAAACAGGGAAAGGATCCCTCATGTCGAGCTAGGAGGCGGAAACGGGGCTCCCCTGGATGTGTGTGGGACCCCACGTGCTTCCTCTCGAGTGGAGACAGGTATGTCGGGGAACTTCTTGAGTTGCAGCAAGGGTGTGAAGGACCCTTTGGAAGTTCCAGTGGTTAGATCTGATTGGCCTCGAGAAGCCTCAGCGGAAATGGGCCTCATCTCGCCTGGAGGGCAAAACCTCCTGGATTTTCTCGAGTTGCGGCAGGTGCTCTCGACTTACGACGGGGACCTCAGGGACCCGCTCTGGTGGCCTCAGGAAAGGCCAGTCCCCATGCGAGTTCCTCGGGGGCCTCTCGGGATTCCTCTCCCGTCGATGCCGGGGCCTAAGACCTTGTGTGGAGTCGGGGCCGGAACCTGAGGATTCCTCTCCAGTGCTGACATGGATCTTGGGGTACTTCTGGAGTCTCCCCAGAAGAGTCAGTCCTCGTCTCGAATGCGGGCATGCACTTGCGCTTTCCTCCAGAGCGGTAGCAGCAGTGTCACGCAGTCCGCCGCGTGGATCAAAGGATCTATGGTTTTCCCTCGAGTCTTTCCCACGAGGCTTTCCCACGAGGCTTTCCCACAGGGCTGTCCCACGTGCACACGTGGTGGGAGTCGATCCTCGGCTTGAACGTCAAGGCAGTGCAGGGAAAACAGGTTCCTCTGGAATGGACTGACACATCTGGGGGACTCTTGGAATGGTGTCACGACCCTGGAGTTCCTCTCGCCTTTCCTGTGGAGAGCGCCTCCTCTTGAGATGCGACGGGAACGCCGGGAATTCTTTCCCTACTAAACAGGGAAAGGATCCCTCATCTCGAGCTAGGAGGCCGAAACGGGGCTCCCCTGGATGTGTGCGGGACCCCACGTGCTTCCTCTCGTGTGAAGACGGGTATGTCGGGGAACTTCTTGAGTTGCAGCAATGGTGTGAAGGACCCTTTGGAAGTTCCAGTGGTTAGATGTGATTCGCCTCGAGAAGCCTCAGCGGAAATAGGCCTCATCTCGCCTGGAGGGCAAAACCTCCTGGATTTTCTCGAGTTGTGGCAGGTGCTCTCGACTTACGACGGGGACCTCAGGGACCCGCTCTGGTGGCCTCAGGAAAGGTCAGTCCCCATGCGAGTTCCTCGGGGGCCTCTCGGGATTCCTCTCCCGTCGATGCCGGGTCCTAAGACCTTGTGTGGAGTCGGGGCCGGAACCTGAGGATTCCTCTCCAGTGCTGACATGGATCTTGGGGTACTTCTGGAGTCTCCCCAGGGGAGTCAGTCCTCGTCTCGAATGCGGGCATGCACTTGCGCTTTCCTCCAGAGCGGTAGCAGCAGTGTCACGCAGTCCGCCGCGTGGATCAAAGGATCTATGGTTTTCCCTCGAGTCTTTCCCACGAGGCTTTCCCACGAGGCTTTCCCACAGGGCTGTCCCACGTGCACACGTGGTGGGAGTCGATCCTCGGCTTGAACGTCAAGGCAGTGCAGGGAAAACAGGTTCCTCTGTAATGGACTGACACATCTGGGGGACTCTTGGAATGGTGTCACGACCCTGGAGTTCCTCTCGCCTTTCCTGTGGAGAGCGCCTCCTCTTGAGATGCGACGGGAACGCCGGGAATTCTTTCCCTACGAAACAGGGAAAGGATCCCTCATCTCGAGCTAGGAGGCGGAAACGGGGCTCCCCTGGATGTGTGCGGGACCCCACGTGCTTCCTCTCGAGTGCAGACGGGTATGTCGGGGAACTTCTTGAGTTGCAGCAATGATGTGAAGGACCCTTTGGAAGTTCCAGTGGTTAGATGTGATTGGCCTCGAGAAGCCTCAGCGGAAATGGGCCTCATCTCGCCTGGAGGGCAAAACCTCCTGGATTTTCTCGAGTTGCGGCAGGTGCTCTCGACTTAAGACGGGGACCTCAGGGACCCGCTCTGGTGGCCTCAGGAAGGCCAGTCCCCATGCGAGTTCCTCGGGGGCCTCTCGAGATTCCTCTCCCGTCGATGCCGGGGCCTAAGACCTTGTGTGGAGTCGGGGCCGGAACCTGAGGATTCCTCTCCAGTGCTGACATGGATCTTGGGGTACTTCTGGAGTCTCCCCAGGGGAGTCAGTCCTCGTCTCGAATTCGGGCATGCACTTGCGCTTTCCTCCAGAGCGGTAGCAGCAGTGTCACGCAGTCCGCCGCGTGGATCAAAGGATCTATGGTTTTCCCTCGAGTCTTTCCCACGAGGCTTTCCCACGAGGCTTTCCCACAGGGCTGTCCCACGTGCACACGTGGTGGGAGTCGATCGTCGGCTTGAACGTCAAGGCAGTACAGGGAAAACAGGTTCCTCTGGAATGGACTGACACATCTGGGGGACTCTTGGAATGGTGTCACGACCCTGGAGTTCCTCTCGCCTTTCCTGTGGAGAGCGCCTCCTCTTGAGATGCGACGGGAACGCAGGGAATTCTTTCCCTACGAAACAGGGAAAGGATCCCTCATCTCGAGCTAGGAGGCCGAAACGGGGCTCCCCTGGATGTGTGCGGGACCCCACGTGCTTCCTCTCGTGTGGAGACGGGTATGTCGGGGAACTTCTTGAGTTGCAGCAAGGGTGTGAAGGACCCTTTGGAAGTTTCAGTGGTTAGACGTGATTAGCCTCGAGAAGCCTCAGCGGAAATGGGCCTCATCTCGCCTGGAGGTGAAAACCTCCTAGATTTTCTCGAGTTACGGCAGGTGCTCTCGACTTATGACGGGGACCTCAGGGACCCGCTCTGGTGGCCTCAGGAAAGGCCAGTCCCCATGCGAGTTTCTCGGGGGCCTCTCGGGATTCCTCTCCCGTCGATGCCGGGGCCTAAGACCTTGTGTGGAGTCGGGGCCGGAACCTGAGGATTCCTCTCCAGTGCTGACATGGATCTTGGGGTACTTCTGGAGTCTCCCAAGGGGAGTCAGTCCTCGTCTCGAATGCGGGCATGCACTTGCGCTTTCCTCCAGAGCGGTAGGAGCAGTGTCACGCAGTCCGCCGCGTGGATCAAAGGATCTATGGTTTTCCCTCGAGACTTTCGCACGAGGCTTTCCCACGAGGCTTTCCCACAGGGCTGTCCCACGTGCACACGTGGTGGGAGTCGATCCTCGGCTTGAACGTCAAGGCAGTGCAGGGAAAACAGGTTCCTCTGGAATGGACTGACACATCTGGGGGACTCTTGGAATGGTGTCACGACCCTGGAGTTCCTCTCGCCTTTCCTGTGGAGAGCGCCTCCTCTTGAGATGCGACGGGAACGCCGGGAATTCTTTCCCTACGAAACAGGGAAAGGATCCCTCATCTCGAGCTAGGAGGCGGAAACGGGGCTCCCCTGGATGTGTGCGGGACCCCACGTGCTTCCTCTCGAGTGGAGACGGGTATGTCGGGGAACTTCTTGAGTTGCAGCAATGGTGTGAAGGACCCTTTGGAAGTTCCAGTGGTTAGATGTCATTGGCCTTGAGAAGCCTCAGCGGAAATGGGCCTCATCTCGCCTGGAGGGCAAAACCTCCTGGATTTTCTCGAATTGTGGCAGGTGCTCTCGACTTACGACGGGGACCTCAGGGACCCGCTTGGTGGCCTCAGGAAAGGCCAGTCCCCATGCGAGTTCCTCGGGGGCCTCTCGGGATTCCTCTCCCGTCGATGCCGGGGCCTAAGACCTTGTGTGGAGTCAGGGGGGGACCTGAGGATTCCTCTCCAGTGCTGACATGGATCTTGGGGTACTTCTGGAGTCTCCCCAGGGGAGTCAGTCCTCGTCTCGAATGCGGGCATGCACTTGCGCTTTCCTCCAGAGCGGTAGCAGCAGTGTCACGCAGTCCGCCGCGTGGATCAAAGGATCTATGGTTTTCCCTCGAGTCTTTCCCACGAGGCTTTCCCACGAGGCTTTCCCACAGGGCTGTTCCACGTGCACACGTGGTGGGAGTCGATCCTCGGCTTGAACGTCAAGGCAGTGCAGGGAAAACAGGTTCTTCTGGAATGGACTGACACATCTGGGGGACTCTTGGAATGGTGTCACGACCCTGGAGTTCCTCTCGCCTTTCCTGTGGAGAGAGCCTCCTCTTGAGATGCGACGGGAACGCCGGGAATTCTTTCCCTACGAAACAGGGAAAGGATCCCTCATCTCGACCTAGGAGGCGGAAACGGGGCTCCCCTGGATGTGTGCGGGACCCCACGTGCTTCCTCTCGAGTGGAGACTGGTATGTCGGGGAACTTCTTGAGTTGCAGCAAGGGTGTGAAGGACCCTTTGGAAGTTCCAGTGTTTAGACGTGATTAGCCTCGAGAAGCCTCAGCGGAAATGAGCCTCATCTCGCCTGGAGGGCAAAACCTCCTTGATTTTCTCGAGTTGCGGCAAGTGATCTCGACTTACGACGGGGACCTCAGGGACCCGGTCTGGTGGCCTCAGGAAAAGCCAGTCCCCATGCGAGTTCCTCGGGGGCCTCTCGGGATCACTCTCCCGTCGACGCCGGGGCCTAAGACCTTGTGTGGAGTCGGGGCCGGAACCTGAGGATTCCTCTCCAGTGCTGACATGGATCTTGGGGTACTTCTGGAGTCTCCCCAGGGGAGTCAGTCCTCGTCTCGAATGCGGGCATGCACTTGCGCTTTCCTCCAGAGCGGTAGCAGCAGTGTCACGCAGTCCGCCGCGTGGATCAAAGGATCTATGGTTTTCCCTCGAGTCTTTCCCACGAAGCTTTCCCACGAGGCTTTCCCACAGGGCTGTCCCACGTGCACACGTGGTGGGAGTCGATCCTCGGATTGAACGTCAAGGCAGTGCAGGGAAAACAGGTTCCTCTGGAATGGACTGACACATCTGGGGGCTCTTGGAATGGTGGCATGACCCTGGAGTTCCTCTCGCCTTTCCTGTGGAGAGCGCCTCCTCTTGAGATGCGACGGGAACGCCGGGAATTCTTTCCCTAGGAAACAGGGAAAGGATCCCTCATATCGAGCTAGGAGGCGGAAACGGGGCTCCCCTTGATGTGTGCGGGACACCACGTGCTTCCTCTCGAGTGCAGACTTGTATGTCGGGGAACTTCTTGAGTTGCAGAAAGGGTGTGAAGGACCCTTTGGAAGTTCCAGTGGTTAGATGTGATTGGCCTCGAGATGCCTCAGCGGAAATGGGCCTCATCTCGCCTGGAGGGCAAAACCTCCTGGATTTTCTCGAGTTGCGGCAGGTGCTCTCGACTTACGACGGGGACCTCAGGGACCCGCTTGGTGGCCTCAGGAAAGGCCAGTCCCCATGCGAGTTCCTCGGGGGCCTCTCGGGATTCCTCTCCCGTCGATGCCGGGGCCTAAGACCTTGTGTGGAGTCGGGGCCGGAACCTGAGAATTCCTCTCCAGTGCTGACATGGATCTTGGGGTACTTCTGGAGTCTCCCCAGGGGAGTCAGCTCTCGTCTCGAATGCGGGCATGCACTTGCGCTTTCCTCCAGAGCGGTAGCAGCAGTGTCACACAGTCTGCATCGTGGATCAAAGGATCTATGGTTTTCCCTCGAGTCTTTCCCACGAGGCTTTCCCACGAGGCTTTCCCACAGGGCTGTCCCACGTGCTCACGTGGTGGGAATCGATCCTCGGCTTGAACGTCAAGGCAGTGCAGGGAAAACAGGTACCTCTGGAATGGACTGACACATCTGGGGGACTCTTGGAATGGTGTCACGACCCTGGAGTTCCTCTCGCCTTTCTTGTGGAGAGCGCATCCTCTTGAGATGCGACGGGAACGCCGGGAATTCTTTCCCTACGAAACAGGGAAAGGATCCCTCACCTCGAGCTAGGGGGCGGAAACGGAGCTCCCCTGGATGTGTGCGGGACCCCACGTGCTTCCTCTCGAGTGGAGACTGGTATGTCGGGGAACTTATTGATTTGCAGCAATGGTGTGAAGGACCCTTTGGAAGTTCCAGTGGTTAGATGTGATTGGCCTCGAGAAGCCTCAGCGGAAATGGGCCTCATCTCGCCTGGAGGGCAAAACCTCCTGGATTTTCTCGAGTTGCGGCAGGTGCTCTCGACTTATGACGGGGACCTCAGGGACGCGCTCTGGTGGCCTCAGGAAAGGCCAGTCCCCATGCGAGTTCCTCGGGGGCCTCTCGGGATTCCTCTCCCATCGATGCCGGGGCCTAAGACCTTGTGTGGAGTCGGGGCCGGAACCTGAGGATTCCTCTCCAGTGCTGACATGGATCTTGGGGTACTTCTGGAGTCTCCCCAGGGGAGTCAGTCCTCGTCTCGAATGCGGGCATGCACTTGCGCTTTCCTCCAGAGCGGTAGCAGCAGTGTCACGCAGTCCGCCGCGTGGATCAAAGGATCTATGGTTTTCCCTCGAGTCTTTCCCACGAGGCTTTCCCACGAGGCTTTCCCACAGGGCTGTCCCACGTGCACACGTGGTGGGACTCGATCCTCGGCTTGAACGTCAAGGCAGTGCAGGGAAAACAGGTTCCTCTGGAATGGACTGACACATCTGGGGGACTCTTGGAATGGTGGCATGACCCTGGAGTTCCTCTCGCTTTTCCTGTGGAGAGCGCCTCCTCTTGAGATGCGACGGGAACGCCGGGAATTCTTTCCCTACGAAACAGGGAAAGGATCCCTCATCTCGATCTAGGAGGCGGAAACGGGGCTCCCCTGGATGTGTGCGGGACACCACGTGCTTCCTCTGGAGTGGAGATGGGTATGTCGGGGAACTTCTTGAGTTGCAGCAAGGGTGTGAAGGACCCTTTGGAAGTTCCAGTGGTTAGATGTGATTGGCCTCGAGAAGCCTCCGCGGAAATGGGCCTCATCTCGCCTGGAGGGCAAAACCTCCTGGATTTTCTCGAGTTGCGGCAGGTGCTCTCGACTTACGATGGGGACCTCAGGGACTGGCTCTGGTGGCCTCAGGAAAGGCCAGTCCCCATGCGAGTTCCTCGTGGGATTCTCGGGATTCATCTGCCCTTGATGCAGGGGCCTAAGACCTTGTGTGGAGTCGGGGCCGGAACCTGAGGATTCCTCTCCAGTGCTGACATGGATCTTGGGGTACTTCTGGAGTCTCCCCAGGGGAAACAGTCCTCGTCTCGAATGCGGGCATGCACTTGCGCTTTCCTCCAGAGCGGTAGCAGCAGTGTCACGCAGTCTGCCGCGTGGATCAAAGGATCTATGGTTTTCCCTCGAGTCTTCCCACGAGGCTTTCAAACAGGGCTGTCCCACGTGCACACGTGGTGGGAGTCGAAACTCGGCTTGAACGTCAAGGCAGTGCAGGGAAAACAGGTTCCTCTTGAATGGACTGACAAATCTGGGGGACTCTTGGAATGGTGGCACGACCCTGGAGTTCCTCTCGCCTTTCCTGTGTAGAGCGCCTCCTCTTGAGATGCGACGGGAACGCCGGGAATTCTTTCCCTACGAAACAGGGAAAGGATCCCTCATCTCGAGCTAGGAGGCGGAAACGGGGCTCCCCTGGATGTGTGCGGGACCCACGTGCTTCCTCTCGAGTGCAGACGGGTATGTCGGGGAACTTCTTGAGTTGCAGCAAGGGTGTGAAGGACCCTTTGGAAGTTCCAGTGGTTAGACGTGATTGGCCTCGAGAAGCCTCAGCGGAAATGGGCCTCATCTCGCCTGGAGGGCAAAACCTCCTGGATTTTCTCGAGTTGCGGCAGGTGCTCTCGACTTACGACGGGGACCTCAGGGACCCGCTCTGGTGGCCTCAGGAAAGGCCAGTCCCCATGCGAGTTCCTCGGGGGCCTCTGGGGATTCCTCTCCCGTCGATGCCAGGGCCTAAGTCCTTGTGTGGAGTCGGGGCCGGAACCTGAGGATTCCTCTCCAGTGCTGACATGGATCTTGGGGTATTTCTGGAGTCTCTCCAGGGGAGTCAGTCCTCGTCTCGAATGCGGGCATGCACTTGCGCTTTCCTCCAGAGCGGTAGCAGCAGTGTCACGCAGTTCGCCGCATGGATCAAAGGATCTATGGTTTTCCCTCGAGTCTTTCCCACGAGGCTTTCCCACGAGGCTTTCCCACAGGGCTGTCCCACGTGCACACGTGGTGGGAGTCGATCGTCGGCTTGAACGTCAAGGCAGTGCAGGGAAAACAGGTTCCTCTGGAATGGACTGACACATCTGGGGGACTCTTGGAATGGTGGCATGACCCTGGAGTTCCTCTCGCCTTTCCTGTGGAGAGCACCTCCTCTTGAGATGCGACGGGAACGCCGGGATTCTTCCCTACGAAACAGGGAAAGGATCCCTCATCTCGAGCTAGGAGGCGGAAACGGGGCTCCCCTGGATGTGTGCGGGACGCCACGTGCTTCCTCTGGAGTGGAGATGGGTATGTCGGGAAACTTCTTGAGTTGCAGCAAGGGTGTGAAGGACCCTTTGGAAGTTCCAGTGGTTAGATGTGATTGGCCTCGAGAAGCCTCAGCGAAAATGGGCCTCATCTCTCCTGGAGGGCAAAACCTCCTGGATTTTCTCGAGTTGCGGCAGGTGCTCTCGACTTACGACGGGGACTTCAGGGAACCGCTCTGGTGGCCTCAGGAAAGGCCAGTCCCCATGCGAGTTCCTCGGGGGCTTCTCGGGATTCCTCTCCCGACGATGCCGGGGCCTAAGACCTTGTGTGGAGTCGGGGCCGGAACCTGAGGATTCCTCTCCAGTGCTGACATGGATCTTGGGGTACTTCTGGAGTCTCCCCAGGGGAGTCAGTCCTCGTGTCGAATGCGGGCATGCACTTGCGCTTTCCTCCAGAGCCGTAGCAGCAGTGTCACGCAGTCCTCCGCGGGGATCAAAGGATCTATGGTTTTCCCTCGAGTCTTTCCTACGAGGCTTTCCCACGAGGCTTTCCCACAGGGCTGTCCCACGTGCACACGTGGTGGGAGTCGATCCTCGGCTTGAACGTCAAGGCAGTGCAGGGAAAAAAGATTCCTCTGGAATGGACTGACACATCTGGGGGACTCTTGGAATGGTGGCACGACACTGGAGTTCCTCTCGCCTTTCCTGTGGAGAGCGCCTCCTCTTGAGATGCGACGGGAACGCCGGGAATTCTTTCCCTACCAAACAGGGAAAGGATCCCTCATCTCGAGCTAGGAGGCGGAAACGGGGCTCCCCTGGATGTGGGTGGGACCCCACGTGCTTCCTCTCGAGTGGAGACAGGTATGTCGGGGAACTTCTTGAGTTGCAGCAAGGGTGTGAAGGACCCTTTGGAAGTTCCAGTAGTTAGATCTGATTGGCTTCGAGAAGCCTCAGCGGAAATGGGCCTCATCTCGCCTGGATGGCAAAACCTCCTGGATTTTCTCGAGTTGCGGCAGGTGCTCTCGACTTACGACGGGGACCTCAGGGACCCGCTCTGGTGGCCTCAGGAAAGGCCAGTCCCCATGCGAGTTCCTCGGGGGCCTCTCGGGATTCCTCTCCCGTCAATGCCGGGGCCTAAGACCTTGTGTGGAGTCGGGGCCGGAACCTGAGGATTCCTCTCCAGTGCTGACATGGATCTTGGGGTACTTCTGGAGTCTCCCCAGGGGAGTCAGTCCTCGTCTCGAATGCGGGCATGCACTTGCGGTTTCCTCCAGAGCGGTAGCAGCAGTGTCACGCAGTCCGCCGCGTGGATCAAAGGATCTGTGGTTTTCCCTCGAGTCTTTCCCACGAGGCTTTCCCACGTGGCTTTCCCACAGGGCTGTCCCACGTGCACACGTGGTGGGAGTCGATCGTCGGCTTGAACGTCAAGGCAGTGCAGGGAAAACAGGTTCCTCTGGAATGGACTGACACATCTAGGGGACTCTTGGAATGGTGTCACGACCCTGGAGTTCCTCTCGCCTTTCCTGTGGAGAGCGCCTCCTCTTGAGATGCGACGGGAACGCCGGGAATTCTTTCCCTACGAAACAGGGAAAGGATCCCTCATCTCGAGCTAGGAGGCCGAAACGGGGCTCCCCTGGATGTGTGCGGGACCCCACGTGCTTCCTCTCGTGTGAAGACGGGTATGTCGGGGAACTTCTTGAGTTGCAGCAATGGTGTGAAGGACCCTTTGGAAGTTCCAGTGGTTAGATGTGATTGGCCTCGAGAAGCCTCAGCGGAAATAGGCCTCATCTCGCCTGGAGGGCAAAACCTCCTGGATTTTCTCGAGTTGCGGCAGGTGCTCTCGACTTACGACAGGGACCTCAGGGACCCGCTCTGGTGGCCTCAGGAAAGGTCAGTCCCCATGCGAGTGCCTCGGGAGCCTCTCGGGATTCCTCTCCCGTCGATGCCGGGGCCTAAGACCTTGTGTGGAGTCGGGGCCGGAACCTGAGGATTCCTCTCCAGTGCTGACATGGATCTTGGGGTACTTCTGGAGTCTCCCCAGGGGAGTCAGTCCTCGTCTCGAATGCGGGCATGCACTTGCGCTTTCCTCCACAGCGGTAGCAGCAGTGTCACGCAGTCCGCCGCGTGGATCAAAGGATCTATGGTTTTCCCTCGAGTCTTTCCCACGAGGCTTTCCCACGAGGCTTTCCCACAGGGCTGTCCCACGTGCACAGGTGGTGGGAGTTGATCCTCGGCTTGAAAGTCAATGCAGTGCAGGGAAAACAGGTTCCTCTGGAATGGACTGACACATGTGGGGGACTCTTGGAATGGTGGCACGACCCTGGAGTTCCTCTCGCCTTTCCTGTGGAGAGCGCCTCCTCTTGAGATGCGACGGGAACGCCGGGAATTCTTTCCCTACGAAACAGGGAAAGGATCCCTCATCTCGAGCTAGGAGGCGGAAACGGGGCTCCCCTGGATGTGTGCGGGACCCCACGTGCTTCCTCTCGAGTGCAGACGGGTATGTCGGGGAACTTCTTGAGTTGCAGCAATGGTGTGAAGGACCATTTGGAAGTTCCAGTGGTTAGATGTGATTGGCCTCGAGAAGCCTCAGCGGAAATGGGCCTCATCTCGCCTGGAGGGCAAAACCTCCTGGATTTTCTCGAGTTGCGGCAGGTGCTCTCGACTTACGACGGGGACCTCAGGGACCCGCTCTGGTGGCCTCAGGAAAGGCCAGTCCCCATGCGAGTTCCTCGGGGGCCTCTCGAGATTCCTCTCCCGTCGATGCCGGGGCCTAAGACCTTGTGTGGAGTCGGGGCCGGAACCTGAGGATTCCTCTCCAGTGCTGACATGGATCTTGGGGTACTTCTGGAGTCTCCCCAGGGGAGTCAGTCCTCGTCTCGAATGCGGGCATGCACTTGCGCTTTCCTCCAGAGCGGTAGCAGCAGTGTCACGCAGTCCGCCGCGTGGATCAAAGGATCTATGGTTTTCCCTCGAGTCTTTCCCACGAGGCTTTCCCACGAGGCTTTCCCACAGGGCTGTCCCACGTGCACACGTGGTGGGAGTCGATCCTCGGCTTGAACGTCAAGGCAGTGCAGGGAAAACAGGTTCCTCTGGAATGGAATGACACATCTGGGGGACTCTTGGAATGGTGTCACGACCCTGGAGTTCCTCTCGCCTTTCCTGTGGAGAGCGCCTCCTCTTGAGATGCGACGGGAACGCCGGGAATTCTTTCCCTACGAAACAGGGAAAGGATCCCTCATCTCGAACTAGGAGGCGGAAACGGGGCTCCCCTGGATGTGTGCGGGACACCACGTGCTTCCTCTCGTGTGAAGACGGGTATGTCGGGGAACTTCTTGAGTTGCAGCAAGGGTGTGAAGGACCCTTTGGAAGTTTCAGTGGTTAGACGTGATTAGCCTCGAGAAGCCTCAGCGGAAATGGGCCTCATCTCGCCTGGAGGTGAAAACCTCCTAGATTTTCTCGAGTTACGGCAGGTGCTCTCGACTTATGACGGGGACCTCAGGGACCCGCTCTGGTGGCCTCAGGAAAGGCCAGTCCCCATGCGAGTTCCTCGGGGGCCTCTCGGGATTCCTCTCCCGTCGATGCCGGGGCCTAAGACCTTGTGTGGAGTCGGGGCCGGAACCTGAGGATTCCTCTCCAGTGCTGACATGGATCTTGGGGTACTTCTGGAGTCTCCCTAGGGGAGTCAGTCCTCGTCTCGAATGCGGGCATGCACTTGCGCTTTCCTCCAGAGCGGTAGGAGCAGTGTCACGCAGTCCGCCGCGTGGATCAAAGGATCTATGGTTTTCCCTCGAGTCTTTCCCACGAGGCTTTCCCACGAGGCTTTCCCACAGGGCTGTCCCACGTGCACACGTGGTGGGAGTCGATCCTCGGCTTGAACGTCAAGGCAGTGCAGGGAAAACAGGTTCCTCTGGAATGGACTGACACATCTGGGGGACTCTTGGAATGGTGGCACGACCCTGGAGTTCCTCTCGCCTTTCCTGTGGAGAGCGCCTCCTCTTGAGATGCGACGGGAACGCCGGGAATTCTTTCCCTACGAAACAGGGAAAGGATCCCTCATCTCGAGCTAGGAGGCGGAAACGGGGCTCCCCTGGATGTGTGCGGGACCCCACGTGCTTCCTCTCGAGTGGAGACGGGTATGTCGGGGAACTTCTTGAGTTGCAGCAATGGTGTGAAGGACCCTTTGGAAGTTCCAGTGGTTAGATGTCATTGGCCTCGAGAAGCCTCAGCGGAAATGGGCCTCATCTCGCCTGGAGGGCAAAACCTCCTGGATTTTCTCGAATTGCGGCAGGTGCTCTCGACTTACGACGGGGACCTCAGGGACCCGCTTGGTGGCCTCAGGAAAGGCCAGTCCCCATGCGAGTTCCTCGGGGGCCTCTCGGGATTCCTCTCCCGTCGATGCCCGGGCCTAAGACCTTGTGTGGAGTCAGGGGGGGACCTGAGGATTCCTCTCCAGTGCTGACATGGATCTTGGGGTACTTCTGGAGTCTCCCCAGGGGAGTCAGTCCTCGTCTCGAATGCGGGCATGCACTTGCGCTTTCCTCCAGAGCGGTAGCAGCAGTGTCACGCAGTCCGCCGCGTGGATCAAAGGATCTATGGTTTTCCCTCGAGTCTTTCCCACGAGGCTTTCCCACGAGGCTTTCCCACAGGGCTGTCCCACGTGCACACGTGGTGGGAGTCGATCCTCGGCTTGAACGTCAAGGCAGTGCAGGGAAAACAGGTTCCTCTGGAATGGACTGACACATCTGGGGGACTCTTGGAATGGTGTCACGACCCTGGAGTTCCTCTCGCCTTTCCTGTGGAGAGCGCCTCCTCTTGAGATGCGACGGGAACGCCGGGAATTCTTTCCCTACGAAACAGGGAAAGGATCCCTCATCTCGACCTAGGAGGCGGAAACGGGGCTCCCCTGGATGTGTGCGGGACCCCACGTGCTTCCTCTCGAGTGGAGACGGGTATGTCGGGGAACTTCTTGAGTTGCAGCAAGGGTGTGAAGGACCCTTTGGAAGTTCCAGTGTTTAGACGTGATTAGCCTCGAGAAGCCTCAGCGGAAATGAGCCTCATCTCGCCTGGAGGGCAAAACCTCCTTGATTTTCTCGAGTTGCGGCAAGTGATCTCGACTTACGACGGGGACCTCAGGGACCCGCTCTGGTGGCCTCAGGAAAAGCCAGTCCCCATGCGAGTTCCTCGGGGGCCTCTCGGGATCACTCTCCCGTCGATGCCGGGGCCTAAGACCTTGTGTGGAGTCGGGGCCGGAACCTGAGGATTCCTCTCCAGTGCTGATATGGATCTTGGGGTAATTCTGGAGTCTCCCCAGGGGAGTCAGTCCTCGTCTCGAATGCGGGCATGCACTTGCGCTTTCCTCCAGAGTGGTAGCAGCAGTGTCACGCAGTCCGCCGCGTGGATCAAAGGATCTATGGTTTTCCCTCGAGTCTTTCCCACGAGGCTTTCCCACGAGGCTTTCCCACAGGGCTGTCCCACGTGCACACGTGGTGGGAGTCGATCCTCGGCTTGAACGTCAAGGCAGTGCAGGGAAAACAGGTTCCTCTGGAATGGACTGACACATCTGGGGGCTCTTGGAATGGTGGCATGACCCTGGAGTTCCTCTCGCCTTTCCTGTGGAGAGCGCCTCCTCTTGAGATGCGACGGGAACGCCGGGAATTCTTTCCCTAGGAAACAGGGAAAGGATCCCTCATCTCGAGCTAGGAGGCGGAAACGGGGCTCCCCTTGATGTGTGCGGGACACCACGTGCTTCCTCTCGAGTGCAGACTTGTATGTCGGGGAACTTCTTGAGTTGCAGAAAGGGTGTGAAGGACCCTTTGGAAGTTCCAGTGGTTAGATGTGATTGGCCTCGAGATGCCTCAGCGGAAATGGGCCTCATCTCGCCTGGAGGGCAAAACCTCCTGGATTTTCTCGAGTTGCGGCAGGTGCTCTCGACTTACGACGGGGACCTCAGGGACCCGCTTGGTGGCCTCAGGAAAGGCCAGTCCCCATGCGAGTTCCTCGGGGGCCTCTCGGGATTCCTCTCCCGTCGATGCCGGGGCCTAAGACCTTGTGTGGAGTCGGGGCCGGAACCTGAGAATTCCTCTCCAGTGCTGACATGGATCTTGGGGTACTTCTGGAGTCTCCCCAGGGGAGTCAGTTCTCGTCTCGAATGCGGGCATGCACTTGCGCTTTCCTCCAGAGCGGTAGGAGCAGTGTCACGCAGTCCGCCGCGTGGATCAAAGGATCTATGGTTTTCCCTCGAGTCTTTCCCCCGAGGCTTTCCCACGAGGCTTTCCCACAGGGCTGTCCCACGTGCACACGTGGTGGGAGTCGATCCTCGGCTTGAACGTCAAGGCAGGGCAGGGAAAACAGGTACCTCTGGAATGGACTGACACATCTGGGGGACTCTTGGAATGGTGTCACGACCCTGGAGTTCCTCTCGCCTTTCCTGTGGAGAGCGCATCCTCTTGAGATGCGACGGGAACGCCGGGAATTCTTTCCCTACGAAACAGGGAAAGGATCCCTCACCTCGAGCTAGGGGGCGGAAACGGAGCTCCCCTGGATGTGTGCGGGACCCCACGTGCTTCCTCTCGAGTGGAGACTGGTATGTCGGGGAACTTCTTGATTTGCAGCAATGGTGTGAAGGACCCTTTGGAAGTTCCAGTGGTTAGATGTGATTGGCCTCGAGAAGCCTCAGCGGAAATGGGCCTCATCTCGCCTGGAGGGCAAAACCTCCTGGATTTTCTCGAGTTGCGGCAGGTGCTCTAGACTTACGACGGGGACCTCAGGGACCCGCTCTGGTGGCCTCAGGAAAGGCCAGTCCCCATGCGAGTTCCTCGTGGGCTTCTCGGGATTCATCTGCCCTCGATGCCGGGGCCTAAGACCTTGTGTGGAGTCGGGGCCGGAACCTGAGGATTCCTCTCCAGTGCTGACATGGATCTTGGGGTACTTCTGGAGTCTCCCCAGGGGAAACAGTCCTCGTCTCGAATGCGGGCATGCACTTGCGCTTTCCTCCAGAGCGGTAGCAGCAGTGTCACGCAGTCTGCCGCGTGGATCAAAGGATCTATGGTTTTCCCTCGAGTCTTTCCCACGAGGCTTTCACACAGGGCTGTCCCACGTGCACACGTGGTGGGAGTCGAACCTCGGCTTGAACGTCAAGGCAGTGCAGGGAAAACAGGTTCCTCTTGAATGGACTGACAAATCTGGGGGACTCTTGGAATGGTGGCACGACCCTGGAGTTCCTCTCGCCTTTCCTGTGTAGAGCGCCTCCTCTTGAGATGCGACGGGAACGCCGGGAATTCTTTCCCTACGAAACAGGGAAAGGATCCCTCATCTCGAGCTAGGAGGCGGAAACGGGGCTCCCCTGGATGTGTGCGGGACCCACGTGCTTCCTCTCGAGTGGAGACGGGTATGTCGGGGAACTTCTTGAGTTGCAGCAAGGGTGTGAAGGACCCTTTGGAAGTTCCAGTGTTTAGACGTGATTAGCCTCGAGAAGCCTCAGCGGAAATGAGCCTCATCTCGCCTGGAGGGCAAAACCTCCTTGATTTTCTCGAGTTGCGGCAAGTGATCTCGACTTACGACGGGGACCTCAGGGACCCGCTCTGGTGGCCTCAGGAAAAGCCAGTCCCGATGCGAGTTCCTCGGGGGCCTCTCGGAATCACTCTCCCGTCGATGCCGGGGCCTAAGACCTTGTGTGGAGTCGGGGCCGGAACCTGAGGATTCCTCTCCAGTGCTGACATGGATCTTGGGGTACTTCTGGAGTCTCCCCACGGGAGTCAGTCCTCGTCTCGAATGCGGGCATGCACTTGCGCTTTCCTCCAGAGCGGTAGCAGCAGTGTCACGCAGTCCGCCGCGTGGATCAAAGGATCTATGGTTTTCCCTCGAGTCTTTCCCACGAGGCTTTCCCACGAGGCTTTCCCACAGGGCTGTCCCACGTGCACACGTGGTGGGAGTCGATCCTCGGCTTGAACGTCAAGGCAGTGCAGGGAAAACAGGTTCCTCTGGAATGGACTGACACATCTGGGGGCTCTTGGAATGGTGGCATGACCCTGGAGTTCCTCTCGCCTTTCCTGTGGAGAGCGCCTCCTCTTGAGATGCGACGGGAACGCCGGGAATTCTTTCCCTAGGAAACAGGGAAAGGATCCCTCATCTCGAGCTAGGAGGCGGAAACGGGGCTCCCCTTGATGTGTGCGGGACACCACGTGCTTCCTCTCGAGTGCAGACTTGTATGTCGGGGAACTTCTTGAGTTGCAGAAAGGGTGTGAAGGACCCTTTGGAAGTTCCAGTGGTTAGATGTGATTGGCCTCGAGATGCCTCAGCGGAAATGGGCCTCATCTCGCCTGGAGGGCAAAACCTCCTGGATTTTCTCGAGTTGCGGCAGGTGCTCTCGACTTACGACGGGGACCTCAGGGACCCGCTTGGTGGCCTCAGGAAAGGCCAGTCCCCATGCGAGTTCCTCGGGGGCCTCTCGGGATTCCTCTCCCGTCGATGCCGGGGCCTAAGACCTTGTGTGGAGTCGGGGCCGGAAACTGAGGATTCCTCTCCAGTGCTGACATGGATCTTGGGGTAGTTCTGGAGTCTCCCAAGGGGAGTCAGTCCTTGTCTCGAATGCAGGCATGCACTTGCGCTTTCCTCCAGAGCGGTAGCAGTAGTGTCACGCAGTCCGCCGCGTGGATCAAAGGATCTATGGTTTTCCCTTGAGTCTTTCCCACGAGGCTTTCCCACGAGGCTTTCCCACAGGGCTGTCCCACGTGCACACGTGGTGGGAGTCGATCCTCGGCTTGAACGTCAAGGCAGTGCAGGGAAAACAGGTTCCTCTGGAATGGAATGACACATCTGGGGGACTCTTGGAATGGTGTCACGACCCTGGAGTTCCTCTCGCCTTTCCTGTGGAGAGCGCCTCCTCTTGAGATGCGACGGGAACGCCGGGAATTCTTTCCCTACGAAACAGGGAAAGGATCCCTCATCTCGAGCTAGGAGGCGGAAACGGGGCTCCCCTGGATGTGTGCGGGACACCACGTGCTTCCTCTCGAGTGGAGACGGGTATGTCGGGGAACTTCTTGAGTTGCAGCAAGGGTGTGAAGGACCGTTTGGAAGTTCCAGTGGTTAGATGTGATTGGCCTCGAGAAGCCTCAGCGGAAATGGGCCTCATCTCGCCTGGAGGGCAAAACCTCCTGGATTTTCTCGAGTTGCGGCAGGTGCTCTCGACTTACGACGGGGACTTCAGGGACCCGCTCTGGTGGCCTCAGGAAAGGCCAGTCCCCATGCGAGTTCCTCGGGGGCCTCTCGGGATTCCTCTCCCGTCGATGCCGGGGCCTAAGACCTTGTGTGGAGTCGGGGCCGGAACCTGAGGTTTCCTTCCAGTGCTGACATGGATCTTGGGGTACTTCTGGAGTCTCCCCAGGGGAGTCAGTCCTCGTCTCGAATGTGGGCATGCACTTGCGCTTTCCTCCAGAGCGGTAGTAGCAGTGTCACGCAGTCCGCCGCGTGGATCAAAGGATCTATGGTTTTCCCTCGAGTCTTTCCCACGAGGCTTTCCCACGAGGCTTTCCCACAGGGCTGTCCCACGTGCACACGTGGTGGGAGTCGATCCTCGGCTTGAACGTCAAGGCAGTGCAGGGAAAACAGGTTCCTCTGGAATGTACTGACACATCTGGGGGACTCTTGGAATGGTGTCTCGACCCTGGAGTTCCTCTCGCCTTTCCTGTGGAGAGCGCCTCCTCTTGAGATGCGACGGGAACGCCGGGAATTCTTTCCCTACGAAACAGGGAAAGGATCCCTCATCTCGAGCTAGGAGGCGAAACGGGGCTCCCCTGGATGTGTGCGGGACCCCACGTGCTTCCTTTCGAGTGGAGACGGGTATGTCGGGGAACTTCTTGAGTTGCAGCAATGGTGTGAAGGACCCTTTGGAAGTTCCACTGGTTAGATGGGATTGGCCTCGAGAAGCCTCAGCGGAAATGGGCCTCATCTCGCCTGGAGGGCAAAACCTCCTGGATTTTCTCGAGTTGTGGCAGGTGCTCTCGACTTACGACGGGGACCTCAGGGACCCGCTCTGGTGGCCTCAGGAAAGGCCAGTCCCCATGCGAGTTCCTCGGGGGCGTCTCGGGATTCCTTTCCCGTCGATGCCGGGGCCTAAGACCTTGTGTGGAGTCGGGGCCGGAACCTGAGGATTCCTCTCCAGTGCTGACATGGATCTTGGGGTACTTCTGGAGTCTCCCCAGAAGAGTCAGTCCTCGTCTCGAATGCGGGCATGCACTTGCGCTTTCCTCCAGAGCGGTAGCAGCAGTGTCACGCAGTCCTCCGCGTGGATCAAAGGATCTATGGTTTTCCCTCGAGTCTTTCCCACGAGGCTTTCCCACGAGGCTTTCCCACAGGGCTGTCCCACGTGCACACGTGGTGGGAGTCGATCCTCGGCTTGAACGTCAAGGCAGTGCAGGGAAAACAGGTTCCTCTGGAATGGACTGACACATCTGGGGGACTCTTGGAATGGTGGCACGACCCTGGAGTTCCTCTCGCCTTTCCTGTGGAGAGCGCCTCCTCTTGAGATGCGACGGGAACGCCGGGAATTCTTTCCCTACGAAACAGGGAAAGGATCCCTCATCTCGAACTAGGAGGCGGAAACGGGGCTCCCCTGGATGTGTGCGGGACACCACGTGCTTCCTCTCGAGTGGAGACGGGTATGTCGGGGAACTTCTTGAGTTGCAGCAATGGTGTGAAGGACCCTTTGGAAGTTCCAGTGGTTAGATGTGATTGGCCTCGAGAAGCCTCAGCGGAAATGGACCTCATCTCGCCTGGAGGGCAAAACCTCCTGGATTTTCTCGAGTTGCGGCAGGTGCTCTCGACTTACGACGGGGACCTCAGGGACCCGCTCTGGTGGCCTCAGGAAAGGCCAGTCCCCATGCGAGTTCCTCGGGGGCGTCTCGGGATTCCTCTCCCGTCGATGCCGGGGCCTAAGACCTTGTGTGGAGTCGGGGCCGGAACCTGAGGATTCCTCTCCAGTGCTGACATGGATCTTGGGGTACTTCTGGAGTCTCCCCAGGGGAGTCAGTCCTCGTCTCAAATGCGGGCATGCACTTGCGCTTTCCTCCAGAGCGGTAGCAGCAGTGTCACGCAGTCCGCCGCGTGGATCAAAGGATCTATGGTTTTCCCTCGAGTCTTTCCCACGAGGCTTTCCCACGAGGCTTTCCCACAGGGAGGTCCCACGTGCACACGTGGTGGGAGTCGATCATCGGCTTGAACGTCAAGGCAGTGCAGGGAAAACAGGTTCCTCTGGAATGGACTGACACATCTGGGGGACTCTTGGAATGGTGGCACGACCCTGGAGTTCCTCTCGCCTTTCCTGTGGAGAGCGCCTCCTCTTGAGATGCGACGGGAACGCCGGGAATTCTTTCCCTACGAAACAGGGAAAGGATCCCTCATCTCGAGCTAGGAGGCGGAAACGGGGCTCCCCTGGATGTGTGCGGGACACGACGTGCTTCCTCTCGAGTGGAGACGGGTATGTCGGGGAACTTCTTGAGTTGCAGCTAGGGTGTGAAGGACCCTTTGGAAGTTCCAGTGGTTAGATGTGATTGGCCTTGAGAAGCCTCAGCGGAAATGGGCCTCATCTCGCCTGGAGGGCAAAACCTCCTGGATTTTCTCGAGTTGCGGCAGGTGCTCTCGACTTACGACGGGGACCTCAGGGACCCGCTCTGGTGGCCTCAGGAAAGGCCAGTCCCCATGCGAGTTCCTCGGGGGCGTCTCGGGATTCCTCTCCCGTCGATGCCGGGGCCTAAGACCTTGTGTGGAGTCGGGGCCGGAACCTGAGGATTCCTCTCCAGTGCTGACATGGATCTTGGGGTACTTCTGGAGTCTCCCCAGGGGAGTCAGTCCTCGTCTCGAATGCGGGCATGCACTTGCGCTTTCCTCCAGAGCGGTAGGAGCAGTGTCACGCAGTCCGCCGCGTGGATCAAAGGATCTATGGTTTTCCCTCGAGTCTTTCCCCCGAGGCTTTCCCACGAGGCTTTCCCACAGGGCTGTCCCACGTGCACACGTGGTGGGAGTCGATCCTCGGCTTGAACGTCAAGGCAGGGCAGGGAAAACAGGTACCTCTGGAATGGACTGACACATCTGGGGGACTCTTGGAATGGTGTCACGACCCTGGAGTTCCTCTCGCCTTTCCTGTGGAGAGCGCATCCTCTTGAGATGCGACGGGAACGCCGGGAATTCTTTCCCTACGAAACAGGGAAAGGATCCCTCACCTCGAGCTAGGGGGCGGAAACGGAGCTCCCCTGGATGTGTGCGGGACCCCACGTGCTTCCTCTCGAGTGGAGACGGGTATGTCGGGGAACTTCTTGAGTTGCAGCAATGGTGTGAAGGACCCTTTGGAAGTTCCAGTGGTTAGATGTGATTGGCCTCGAGAAGCCTCAGCGGAAATGGGCCTCATCTCGCCTGGAGGGCAAAACCTCCTGGATTTTCTCGAGTTGCGGCAGGTGCTCTAGACTTACGACGGGGACCTCAGGGACCCGCTCTGGTGGCCTCAGGAAAGGCCAGTCCCCATGCGAGTTCCTCGTGGGCTTCTCGGGATTCATCTGCCCTCGATGCCGGGGCCTAAGACCTTGTGTGGAGTCGGGGCCGGAACCTGAGGATTCCTCTCCAGTGCTGACATGGATCTTGGGGTACTTCTGGAGTCTCCCCAGGGGAAACAGTCCTCGTCTCGAATGCGGGCATGCACTTGCGCTTTCCTCCAGAGCGGTAGCAGCAGTGTCACGCAGTCTGCCGCGTGGATCAAAGGATCTATGGTTTTCCCTCGAGTCTTTCCCACGAGGCTTTCACACAGGGCTGTCCCACGTGCACACGTGGTGGGAGTCGAACCTCGGCTTGAACGTCAAGGCAGTGCAGGGAAAACAGGTTCCTCTTGAATGGACTGACAAATCTGGGGGACTCTTGGAATGGTGGCACGACCCTGGAGTTCCTCTCGCCTTTCCTGTGTAGAGCGCCTCCTCTTGAGATGCGACGGGAACGCCGGGAATTCTTTCCCTACGAAACAGGGAAAGGATCCCTCATCTCGAGCTAGGAGGCGGAAACGGGGCTCCCCTGGATGTGTGCGGGACCCACGTGCTTCCTCTCGAGTGGAGACGGGTATGTCGGGGAACTTCTTGAGTTGCAGCAAGGGTGTGAAGGACCCTTTGGAAGTTCCTGTGTTTAGACGTGATTAGCCTCGAGAAGCCTCAGCGGAAATGAGCCTCATCTCGCCTGGAGGGCAAAACCTCCTTGATTTTCTCGAGTTGCGGCAAGTGATCTCGACTTACGACGGGGACCTCAGGGACCCGCTCTGGTGGCCTCAGGAAAAGCCAGTCCCGATGCGAGTTCCTCGGGGGCCTCTCGGAATCACTCTCCCGTCGATGCCGGGGCCTAAGACCTTGTGTGGAGTCGGGGCCGGAACCTGAGGATTCCTCTCCAGTGCTGACATGGATCTTGGGGTACTTCTGGAGTCTCCCCACGGGAGTCAGTCCTCGTCTCGAATGCGGGCATGCACTTGCGCTTTCCTCCAGAGCGGTAGCAGCAGTGTCACGCAGTCCGCCGCGTGGATCAAAGGATCTATGGTTTTCCCTCGAGTCTTTCCCACGAGGCTTTCCCACGAGGCTTTCCCACAGGGCTGTCCCACGTGCACACGTGGTGGGAGTCGATCCTCGGCTTGAACGTCAAGGCAGTGCAGGGAAAACAGGTTCCTCTGGAATGGACTGACACATCTGGGGGCTCTTGGAATGGTGGCATGACCCTGGAGTTCCTCTCGCCTTTCCTGTGGAGAGCGCCTCCTCTTGAGATGCGACGGGAACGCCGGGAATTCTTTCCCTAGGAAACAGGGAAAGGATCCCTCATCTCGAGCTAGGAGGCGGAAACGGGGCTCCCCTTGATGTGTGCGGGACACCACGTGCTTCCTCTCGAGTGCAGACTTGTATGTCGGGGAACTTCTTGAGTTGCAGAAAGGGTGTGAAGGACCCTTTGGAAGTTCCAGTGGTTAGATGTGATTGGCCTCGAGATGCCTCAGCGGAAATGGGCCTCATCTCGCCTGGAGGGCAAAACCTCCTGGATTTTCTCGAGTTGCGGCAGGTGCTCTCGACTTACGACGGGGACCTCAGGGACCCGCTTGGTGGCCTCAGGAAAGGCCAGTCCCCATGCGAGTTCCTCGGGGGCCTCTCGGGATTCCTCTCCCGTCGATGCCGGGGCCTAAGACCTTGTGTGGAGTCGGGGCCGGAAACTGAGGATTCCTCTCCAGTGCTGACATGGATCTTGGGGTAGTTCTGGAGTCTCCCCAGGGGAGTCAGTCCTCGTCTCGAATGCAGGCATGCACTTGCGCTTTCCTCCAGAGCGGTAGCAGTAGTGTCACGCAGTCCGCCGCGTGGATCAAAGGATCTATGGTTTTCCCTTGAGTCTTTCCCACGAGGCTTTCCCACGAGGCTTTCCCACAGGGCTGTCCCACGTGCACACGTGGTGGGAGTCGATCCTCGGCTTGAACGTCAAGGCAGTGCAGGGAAAACAGGTTCCTCTGGAATGGAATGACACATCTGGGGGACTCTTGGAATGGTGTCACGACCCTGGAGTTCCTCTCGCCTTTCCTGTGGAGAGCGCCTCCTCTTGAGATGCGACGGGAACGCCGGGAATTCTTTCCCTACGAAACAGGGAAAGGATCCCTCATCTCGAGCTAGGAGGCGGAAACGGGGCTCCCCTGGATGTGTGCGGGACACCACGTGCTTCCTCTCGAGTGGAGACGGGTATGTCGGGGAACTTCTTGAGTTGCAGCAAGGGTGTGAAGGACCGTTTGGAAGTTCCAGTGGTTAGATGTGATTGGCCTCGAGAAGCCTCAGCGGAAATGGGCCTCATCTCGCCTGGAGGGCAAAACCTCCTGGATTTTCTCGAGTTGCGGCAGGTGCTCTCGACTTACGACGGGGACTTCAGGGACCCGCTCTGGTGGCCTCAGGAAAGGCCAGTCCCCATGCGAGTTCCTCGGGGGCCTCTCGGGATTCCTCTCCCGTCGATGCCGGGGCCTAAGACCTTGTGTGGAGTCGGGGCCGGAACCTGAGGTTTCCTTCCAGTGCTGACATGGATCTTGGGGTACTTCTGGAGTCTCCCCAGGGGAGTCAGTCCTCGTCTCGAATGTGGGCATGCACTTGCGCTTTCCTCCAGAGCGGTAGTAGCAGTGTCACGCAGTCCGCCGCGTGGATCAAAGGATCTATGGTTTTCCCTCGAGTCTTTCCCACGAGGCTTTCCCACGAGGCTTTCCCACAGGGCTGTCCCACGTGCACACGTGGTGGGAGTCGATCCTCGGCTTGAACGTCAAGGCAGTGCAGGGAAAACAGGTTCCTCTGGAATGTACTGACACATCTGGGGGACTCTTGGAATGGTGTCTCGACCCTGGAGTTCCTCTCGCCTTTCCTGTGGAGAGCGCCTCCTCTTGAGATGCGACGGGAACGCCGGGAATTCTTTCCCTACGAAACAGGGAAAGGATCCCTCATCTCGAGCTAGGAGGCGAAACGGGGCTCCCCTGGATGTGTGCGGGACCCCACGTGCTTCCTTTCGAGTGGAGACGGGTATGTCGGGGAACTTCTTGAGTTGCAGCAATGGTGTGAAGGACCCTTTGGAAGTTCCACTGGTTAGATGGGATTGGCCTCGAGAAGCCTCAGCGGAAATGGGCCTCATCTCGCCTGGAGGGCAAAACCTCCTGGATTTTCTCGAGTTGTGGCAGGTGCTCTCGACTTACGACGGGGACCTCAGGGACCCGCTCTGGTGGCCTCAGGAAAGGCCAGTCCCCATGCGAGTTCCTCGGGGGCGTCTCGGGATACCTTTCCCGTCGATGCCGGGGCCTAAGACCTTGTGTGGAGTCGGGGCCGGAACCTGAGGATTCCTCTCCAGTGCTGACATGGATCTTGGGGTACTTCTGGAGTCTCCCCAGAAGAGTCAGTCCTCGTCTCGAATGCGGGCATGCACTTGCGCTTTCCTCCAGAGCGGTAGCAGCAGTGTCACGCAGTCCTCCGCGTGGATCAAAGGATCTATGGTTTTCCCTCGAGTCTTTCCCACGAGGCTTTCCCACGAGGCTTTCCCACAGGGCTGTCCCACGTGCACACGTGGTGGGAGTCGATCCTCGGCTTGAACGTCAAGGCAGTGCAGGGAAAACAGGTTCCTCTGGAATGGACTGACACATCTGGGGGACTCTTGGAATGGTGGCACGACCCTGGAGTTCCTCTCGCCTTTCCTGTGGAGAGCGCCTCCTCTTGAGATGCGACGGGAACGCCGGGAATTCTTTCCCTACGAAACAGGGAAAGGATCCCTCATCTCGAACTAGGAGGCGGAAACGGGGCTCCCCTGGATGTGTGCGGGACACCACGTGCTTCCTCTCGAGTGGAGACGGGTATGTCGGGGAACTTCTTGAGTTGCAGCAATGGTGTGAAGGACCCTTTGGAAGTTCCAGTGGTTAGATGTGATTGGCCTCGAGAAGCCTCAGCGGAAATGGACCTCATCTCGCCTGGAGGGCAAAACCTCCTGGATTTTCTCGAGTTGCGGCAGGTGCTCTCGACTTACGACGGGGACCTCAGGGACCCGCTCTGGTGGCCTCAGGAAAGGCCAGTCCCCATGCGAGTTCCTCGGGGGCGTCTCGGGATTCCTCTCCCGTCGATGCCGGGGCCTAAGACCTTGTGTGGAGTCGGGGCCGGAACCTGAGGATTCCTCTCCAGTGCTGACATGGATCTTGGGGTACTTCTGGAGTCTCCCCAGGGGAGTCAGTCCTCGTCTCAAATGCGGGCATGCACTTGCGCTTTCCTCCAGAGCGGTAGCAGCAGTGTCACGCAGTCCGCCGCGTGGATCAAAGGATCTATGGTTTTCCCTCGAGTCTTTCCCACGAGGCTTTCCCACGAGGCTTTCCCACAGGGCTGTCCCACGTGCACACGTGGTGGGAGTCGATCATCGGCTTGAACGTCAAGGCAGTGCAGGGAAAACAGGTTCCTCTGGAATGGACTGACACATCTGGGGGACTCTTGGAATGGTGGCACGACCCTGGAGTTCCTCTCGCCTTTCCTGTGGAGAGCGCCTCCTCTTGAGATGCGACGGGAACGCCGGGAATTCTTTCCCTACGAAACAGGGAAAGGATCCCTCATCTCGAGCTAGGAGGCGGAAACGGGGCTCCCCTGGATGTGTGCGGGACACGACGTGCTTCCTCTCGAGTGGAGACGGGTATGTCGGGGAACTTCTTGAGTTGCAGCTAGGGTGTGAAGGACCCTTTGGAAGTTCCAGTGGTTAGATGTGATTGGCCTTGAGAAGCCTCAGCGGAAATGGGCCTCATCTCGCCTGGAGGGCAAAACCTCCTGGATTTTCTCGAGTTGCGGCAGGTGCTCTCGACTTACGACGGGGACCTCAGGGACCCGCTCTGGTGGCCTCAGGAAAGGCCAGTCCCCATGCGAGTTCCTCGGGGGCGTCTCGGGATTCCTCTCCCGTCGATGCCGGGGCCTAAGACCTTGTGTGGAGTCGGGGCCGGAACCTGAGGATTCCTCTCCAGTGCTGACATGGATCTTGGGGTACTTCTGGAGTCTCCCCAGGGGAGTCAGTCCTCGTCTCGAATGCGGGCATGCACTTGCGCTTTCCTCCAGAGCGGTAGCAACAGTGTCACGCAGTCCGCCGCGTGGATCAAAGGATCTATGGTTTTCCCTCGAGTCTTTCCCACGAGGCTTTCCCACGAGGCTTTCCCACAGGGCTGTCCCACGTGCACACGTGGTGGATGTCGATCCTCGGCTTGAACGTCAAGGCAGTGCAGGGAAAACAGGTTCCTCTGGAATGGACTGACACATCTTGGGGACTCTTGGAATGGTGTCTCGACCCTGGAGTTCCTCTCGCCTTTCCTGTGGAGAGCGCCTCCTCTTGAGATGCGACGGGAACGCCGGGAATTCTTTCCCTACGAAACAGGGAAAGGATCCCTCATCTCGAGCTAGGAGGCGGAAACGGGGCTCCCCTGGATGTGTGCGGGACCCCACGTGCTTCCTCTCGAGTGGAGACGGGTATGTCGGGGAACTTCTTGAGTTGCAGCAATGGTGTGAAGGACCCTTTGGAAGTTCCAGTGGTTAGATGTGATTGGCTTCGAGAAGCCTCAGCGGAAATGGGCCTCATCTCGCCTGGAGGGGAAAACCTCCTGGATTTTCTCGAGTTGCGGCAGGTGCTCTCGACTTACGACGGGGACCTCAGGGACCCGCTCTGGTGGCCTCAGGAAAGGCCAGTCCCCATGCGAGTTCCTCGGGGGCCTCTCGGGATTCCTCTCCCGTCTATGCCGGGGCCTAAGACCTTGTGTGGAGTCGGGGCCGGAACCTGAGGATTCCTCTCCAGTGCTGACATGGATCTTGGGGTACTTCTGGGGTCTCCCCAGGGGAGTCAGTCCTCGTCTCGAATGCGGGCATGCACTTGCGCTTTCCTCCAGAGCGGTAGCAGCAGTGTCACGCAGTCCGCCGCGTGGATCAAAGGATCTATGGTTTTCCCTTGAGTCTTTCCCACGAGGCTTTCCCACGAGGCTTTCCCACAGGGCTGTCCCACGTGCACACGTGGTGGGAGTCGATCCTCGGCTTGAACGTCAAGGCAGTGCAGGGAAAACAGGTTCCTCTGGAATGGAATGACATATCTGGGGGACTCTTGGAATGGTGTCACGACCCTGGAGTTCCTCTCGCCTTTCCTGTGGAGAGCGCCTCCTCTTGAGATGCGACGGGAACGCCGGGAATTCTTTCCCTACGAAACAGGGAAAGGATCCCTCATCTCGAGCTAGGAGGCGGAAACGGGGCTCCCCTGGATGTGTGCGGGACACCACGTGCTTCCTCTCGAGTGTAGACGGGTATGTCGGGGAACTTCTTGAGTTGCAGCAAGGGTGTGAAGGACCCTTTGGAAGTTCCAGTGGTTAGATGTGATTGGCCTCGAGAAGCCTCAGCGGAAATGGGCCTCATCTCGCCTGGAGGGCAAAACCTCCTGGATTTTCTCGAGTTGCGGCAGGTGCTCTCGACTTACGACGGGGACTTCAGGGACCCGCTCTGGTGGCCTCAGGAAAGGCCAGTCCCCATGCGAGTTCCTCGGGGGCCTCTCGGGATTCCTCTCCCGTCGATGCCGGGGCCTAAGACCTTGTGTGGAGTCGGGGCCGGAACCTGAGGTTTCCTCTCCAGTGCTGACATGGATCTTGGGGTACTTCTGGAGTCTCCCCAGGGGAGTCAGTCCTCGTCTCGAATGAGGGCATGCACTTGCGCTTTCCTCCAGAGCGGTAGTAGCAGTGTCACGCAGTCCGCCGCGTGGATCAAAGGATCTGTGGTTTTCCCTCGAGTCTTTCCCACGAGGCTTTCCCACGAGGCTTTCCCACAGGGCTGTCCCACGTGCACACGTGGTGGGAGTCGATCCTCGGCTTGAACGTCAAGGCAGTGCAGGGAAAACAGGTTCCTCTGGAATGGACTGACACATCTGGGGGACTCTTGGAATGGTGTCTCGACCCTGGAGTTCCTCTCGCCTTTCCTGTGGAGAGCGCCTCCTCTTGAGATGCGACGGGAACGCCCGGAATTCTTTCCCTACGAAACAGGGAAAGGATCCCTCATCTAGAGCTAGGAGGCGAAACGGGGCTCCCCTGGATGTGTGCGGGACCCCACGTGCTTCCTCTCGAGTGGAGACGGGTATGTCGGGGAACTTCTTGAGTTGCAGCAATGGTGTGAAGGACCCTTTGGAAGTTCCACTGGTTAGATGTGATTGGCCTCGAGAAGCCTCAGCGGAAATGGGCCTCATCTCGCCTGGAGGGCAAAACCTCCTGGATTTTCTCGAGTTGTGGCAGGTGCTCTCGACTTACGACGGGGACCTCAGGGAACCGCTCTGGTGGCCTCAGGAAAGGCCAGTCCCCATGCGAGTTCCTCGGGGGCCTCTCGGGATTCCTCTCTCGTCGATGCCGGGGCCTAAGACCTTGTGTGGAGTCGGGGCCGGAACCTGAGGATTCCTCTCCAGTGCTGACATGGATCTTGGGGTACTTCTGGAGTCTCCCCAGGGGAGTCAGTCCTCGTCTCGAATGCGGGCATGCACTTGCGCTTTCCTCCAGAGCGGTAGCAGCAGTGTCACGCAGTCTGCCGCGTGGATCAAAGGATCTATGGTTTTCCCTCGTGTCTTTCCCACGAGGCTTTCACACAGGGCTGTCCCACGTGCACACGTGGTGGGAGTCGAACCTCGGCTGAACGTCAAGGCAGTGCAGGGAAAACAGGTTCCTCTTGAATGGACTGACAAATCTGGGGGACTCTTGGAATGGTGGCACGACCCTGGAGTTCCTCTCGCCTTTCCTGTGTAGAGCGCCTCCTCTTGAGATGCGACGGGAACGCCGGGAATTCTTTCCCTACGAAACAGGGAAAGGATCCCTCATCTCGAGCTAGGAGGCGGAAACGGGGCTCCCCTGGATGTGTGCGGGACCCACGTGCTTCCTCTCGAGTGGAGACGGGTATGTCGGGGAACTTCTTGAGTTGCAGCAAGGGTGTGAAGGACCCTTTGGAAGTTCCAGTGTTTAGACGTGATTAGCCTCGAGAAGCCTCAGCGGAAATGAGCCTCATCTCGCCTGGAGGGCAAAACCTCCTTGATTTTCTCGAGTTGCGGCAAGTGATCTCGACTTACGACGGGGACCTCAGGGACCCGCTCTGGTGGCCTCAGGAAAAGCCAGTCCCGATGCGAGTTCCTCGGGGGCCTCTCGGAATCACTCTCCCGTCGATGCCGGGGCCTAAGACCTTGTGTGGAGTCGGGGCCGGAACCTGAGGATTCCTCTCCAGTGCTGACATGGATCTTGGGGTACTTCTGGAGTCTCCCCACGGGAGTCAGTCCTCGTCTCGAATGCGGGCATGCACTTGCGCTTTCCTCCAGAGCGGTAGCAGCAGTGTCACGCAGTCCGCCGCGTGGATCAAAGGATCTATGGTTTTCCCTCGAGTCTTTCCCACGAGGCTTTCCCACGAGGCTTTCCCACAGGGCTGTCCCACGTGCACACGTGGTGGGAGTCGATCCTCGGCTTGAACGTCAAGGCAGTGCAGGGAAAACAGGTTCCTCTGGAATGGACTGACACATCTGGGGGCTCTTGGAATGGTGGCATGACCCTGGAGTTCCTCTCGCCTTTCCTGTGGAGAGCGCCTCCTCTTGAGATGCGACGGGAACGCCGGGAATTCTTTCCCTAGGAAACAGGGAAAGGATCCCTCATCTCGAGCTAGGAGGCGGAAACGGGGCTCCCCTTGATGTGTGCGGGACACCACGTGCTTCCTCTCGAGTGCAGACTTGTATGTCGGGGAACTTCTTGAGTTGCAGAAAGGGTGTGAAGGACCCTTTGGAAGTTCCAGTGGTTAGATGTGATTGGCCTCGAGATGCCTCAGCGGAAATGGGCCTCATCTCGCCTGGAGGGCAAAACCTCCTGGATTTTCTCGAGTTGCGGCAGGTGCTCTCGACTTACGACGGGGACCTCAGGGACCCGCTTGGTGGCCTCAGGAAAGGCCAGTCCCCATGCGAGTTCCTCGGGGGCCTCTCGGGATTCCTCTCCCGTCGATGCCGGGGCCTAAGACCTTGTGTGGAGTCGGGGCCGGAAACTGAGGATTCCTCTCCAGTGCTGACATGGATCTTGGGGTAGTTCTGGAGTCTCCCCAGGGGAGTCAGTCCTCGTCTCGAATGCAGGCATGCACTTGCGCTTTCCTCCAGAGCGGTAGCAGTAGTGTCACGCAGTCCGCCGCGTGGATCAAAGGATCTATGGTTTTCCCTTGAGTCTTTCCCACGAGGCTTTCCCACGAGGCTTTCCCACAGGGCTGTCCCACGTGCACACGTGGTGGGAGTCGATCCTCGGCTTGAACGTCAAGGCAGTGCAGGGAAAACAGGTTCCTCTGGAATGGAATGACACATCTGGGGGACTCTTGGAATGGTGGCACGACCCTGGAGTTCCTCTCGCCTTTCCTGTGGAGAGCGCCTCCTCTTGAGATGCGACGGGAACGCCGGGAATTCTTTCCCTACGAAACAGGGAAAGGATCCCTCATCTCGAGCTAGGAGGCGGAAACGGGGCTCCCCTGGATGTGTGCGGGACACCACGTGCTTCCTCTCGAGTGGAGACGGGTATGTCGGGGAACTTCTTGAGTTGCAGCAAGGGTGTGAAGGACCGTTTGGAAGTTCCAGTGGTTAGATGTGATTGGCCTCGAGAAGCCTCAGCGGAAATGGGCCTCATCTCGCCTGGAGGGCAAAACCTCCTGGATTTTCTCGAGTTGCGGCAGGTGCTCTCGACTTACGACGGGGACTTCAGGGACCCGCTCTGGTGGCCTCAGGAAAGGCCAGTCCCCATGCGAGTTCCTCGGGGGCCTCTCGGGATTCCTCTCCCGTCGATGCCGGGGCCTAAGACCTTGTGTGGAGTCGGGGCCGGAACCTGAGGTTTCCTTCCAGTGCTGACATGGATCTTGGGGTACTTCTGGAGTCTCCCCAGGGGAGTCAGTCCTCGTCTCGAATGTGGGCATGCACTTGCGCTTTCCTCCAGAGCGGTAGTAGCAGTGTCACGCAGTCCGCCGCGTGGATCAAAGGATCTATGGTTTTCCCTCGAGTCTTTCCCACGAGGCTTTCCCACGAGGCTTTCCCACAGGGCTGTCCCACGTGCACACGTGGTGGGAGTCGATCCTCGGCTTGAAAGTCAAGGCAGTGCAGGGAAAACAGGTTCCTCTGGAATGTACTGACACATCTGGGGGACTCTTGGAATGGTGTCTCGACCCTGGAGTTCCTCTCGCCTTTCCTGTGGAGAGCGCCTCCTCTTGAGATGCGACGGGAACGCCGGGAATTCTTTCCCTACGAAACAGGGAAAGGATCCCTCATCTCGAGCTAGGAGGCGAAACGGGGCTCCCCTGGATGTGTGCGGGACCCCACGTGCTTCCTTTCGAGTGGAGACGGGTATGTCGGGGAACTTCTTGAGTTGCAGCAATGGTGTGAAGGACCCTTTGGAAGTTCCACTGGTTAGATGGGATTGGCCTCGAGAAGCCTCAGCGGAAATGGGCCTCATCTCGCCTGGAGGGCAAAACCTCCTGGATTTTCTCGAGTTGTGGCAGGTGCTCTCGACTTACGACGGGGACCTCAGGGACCCGCTCTGGTGGCCTCAGGAAAGGCCAGTCCCCATGCGAGTTCCTCGGGGGCGTCTCGGGATTCCTTTCCCGTCGATGCCGGGGCCTAAGACCTTGTGTGGAGTCGGGGCCGGAACCTGAGGATTCCTCTCCAGTGCTGACATGGATCTTGGGGTACTTCTGGAGTCTCCCCAGAAGAGTCAGTCCTCGTCTCGAATGCGGGCATGCACTTGCGCTTTCCTCCAGAGCGGTAGCAGCAGTGTCACGCAGTCCTCCGCGTGGATCAAAGGATCTATGGTTTTCCCTCGAGTCTTTCCCACGAGGCTTTCCCACGAGGCTTTCCCACAGGGCTGTCCCACGTGCACACGTGGTGGGAGTCGATCCTCGGCTTGAACGTCAAGGCAGTGCAGGGAAAACAGGTTCCTCTGGAATGGACTGACACATCTGGGGGACTCTTGGAATGGTGGCACGACCCTGGAGTTCCTCTCGCCTTTCCTGTGGAGAGCGCCTCCTCTTGAGATGCGACGGGAACGCCGGGAATTCTTTCCCTACGAAACAGGGAAAGGATCCCTCATCTCGAACTAGGAGGCGGAAACGGGGCTCCCCTGGATGTGTGCGGGACACCACGTGCTTCCTCTCGAGTGGAGACGGGTATGTCGGGGAACTTCTTGAGTTGCAGCAATGGTGTGAAGGACCCTTTGGAAGTTCCAGTGGTTAGATGTGATTGGCCTCGAGAAGCCTCAGCGGAAATGGACCTCATCTCGCCTGGAGGGCAAAACCTCCTGGATTTTCTCGAGTTGCGGCAGGTGCTCTCGACTTACGACGGGGACCTCAGGGACCCGCTCTGGTGGCCTCAGGAAAGGCCAGTCCCCATGCGAGTTCCTCGGGGGCGTCTCGGGATTCCTCTCCCGTCGATGCCGGGGCCTAAGACCTTGTGTGGAGTCGGGGCCGGAACCTGAGGATTCCTCTCCAGTGCTGACATGGATCTTGGGGTACTTCTGGAGTCTCCCCAGGGGAGTCAGTCCTCGTCTCAAATGCGGGCATGCACTTGCGCTTTCCTCCAGAGCGGTAGCAGCAGTGTCACGCAGTCCGCCGCGTGGATCAAAGGATCTATGGTTTTCCCTCGAGTCTTTCCCACGAGGCTTTCCCACGATTCTTTCCCACAGGGCTGTCCCACGTGCACACGTGGTGGGAGTCGATCATCGGCTTGAACGTCAAGGCAGTGCAGGGAAAACAGGTTCCTCTGGAATGGACTGACACATCTGGGGGACTCTTGGAATGGTGGCACGACCCTGGAGTTCCTCTCGCCTTTCCTGTGGAGAGCGCCTCCTCTTGAGATGCGACGGGAACGCCGGGAATTCTTTCCCTACGAAACAGGGAAAGGATCCCTCATCTCGAGCTAGGAGGCGGAAACGGGGCTCCCCTGGATGTGTGCGGGACACGACGTGCTTCCTCTCGAGTGGAGACGGGTATGTCGGGGAACTTCTTGAGTTGCAGCTAGGGTGTGAAGGACCGTTTGGAAGTTCCAGTGGTTAGATGTGATTGGCCTTGAGAAGCCTCAGCGGAAATGGGCCTCATCTCGCCTGGAGGGCAAAACCTCCTGGATTTTCTCGAGTTGCGGCAGGTGCTCTCGACTTACGACGGGGACCTCAGGGACCCGCTCTGGTGGCCTCAGGAAAGGCCAGTCCCCATGCGAGTTCCTCGGGGGCGTCTCGGGATTCCTCTCCCGTCGATGCCGGGGCCTAAGACCTTGTGTGGAGTCGGGGCCGGAACCTGAGGATTCCTCTCCAGTGCTGACATGGATCTTGGGGTACTTCTGGAGTCTCCCCAGGGGAGTCAGTCCTCGTCTCGAATGCGGGCATGCACTTGCGCTTTCCTCCAGAGCGGTAGCAACAGTGTCACGCAGTCCGCCGCGTGGATCAAAGGATCTATGGTTTTCCCTCGAGTCTTTCCCACGAGGCTTTCCCACGAGGCTTTCCCACAGGGCTGTCCCACGTGCACACGTGGTGGATGTCGATCCTCGGCTTGAACGTCAAGGCAGTGCAGGGAAAACAGGTTCCTCTGGAATGGACTGACACATCTTGGGGACTCTTGGAATGGTGTCTCGACCCTGGAGTTCCTCTCGCCTTTCCTGTGGAGAGCGCCTCCTCTTGAGATGCGACGGGAACGCCGGGAATTCTTTCCCTACGAAACAGGGAAAGGATCCCTCATCTCGAGCTAGGAGGAGGAAACGGGGCTCCCCTGGATGTGTGCGGGACACCACGTGCTTCCTCTCGAGTGCAGACGGGTATGTCGGGGAACTTCTTGAGTTGCAGCAAGGGTGTGAAGGACCCTTTGGAAGTTCCAGTGGTTAGATGTGATTGGCCTCGAGAAGCCTCAGCGGAAATGGGCCTCATCTCGCCTGGAGGGCAAAACCTCCTGGATTTTCTCGAGTTGCGGCAGGTGCTCTCGACTTACGACGGGGACTTCAGGGACCCGCTCTGGTGGCCTCAGGAAAGGCCAGTCCCCATGCGAGTTCCTCGGGGGCCTCTCGGGATTCCTCTCCCGTCGATGCCGGGGCCTAAGACCTTGTGTGGAGTCGGGGCCGGAACCTGAGGTTTCCTCTCCAGTGCTGACATGGATCTTGGGGTACTTCTGGAGTCTCCCCAGGGGAGTCAGTCCTCGTCTCGAATGAGGGCATGCACTTGCGCTTTCCTCCAGAGCGGTAGTAGCAGTGTCACGCAGTCCGCCGCGTGGATCAAAGGATCTGTGGTTTTCCCTCGAGTCTTTCCCACGAGGCTTTCCCACGAGGCTTTCCCACAGGGCTGTCCCACGTGCACACGTGGTGGGAGTCGATCCTCGGCTTGAACGTCAAGGCAGTGCAGGGAAAACAGGTTCCTCTGGAATGGACTGACACATCTGGGGGACTCTTGGAATGGTGTCTCGACCCTGGAGTTCCTCTCGCCTTTCCTGTGGAGAGCGCCTCCTCTTGAGATGCGACGGGAACGCCCGGAATTCTTTCCCTACGAAACAGGGAAAGGATCCCTCATCTAGAGCTAGGAGGCGAAACGGGGCTCCCCTGGATGTGTGCGGGACCCCACGTGCTTCCTCTCGAGTGGAGACGGGTATGTCGGGGAACTTCTTGAGTTGCAGCAATGGTGTGAAGGACCCTTTGGAAGTTCCACTGGTTAGATGTGATTGGCCTCGAGAAGCCTCAGCGGAAATGGGCCTCATCTCGCCTGGAGGGCAAAACCTCCTGGATTTTCTCGAGTTGTGGCAGGTGCTCTCGACTTACGACGGGGACCTCAGGGAACCGCTCTGGTGGCCTCAGGAAAGGCCAGTCCCCATGCGAGTTCCTCGGGGGCGTCTCGGGATTCCTCTCCCGTCGATGCCGGGGCCTAAGACCTTGTGTGGAGTCGGGGCCGGAACCTGAGGATTCCTCTCCAGTGCTGACATGGATCTTGGGGTAGTTCTGGAGTCTCCCCAGGGGAGTCAGTCCTCGTCTCGAATGCAGGCATGCACTTGCGCTTTCCTCCAGAGCGGTAGCAGTAGTGTCACGCAGTCCGCCGCGTGGATCAAAGGATCTATGGTTTTCCCTTGAGTCTTTCCCAAGAGGCTTTCCCACGAGGCTTTCCCACAGGGCTGTCCCACGTGCACACGTGGTGGGAGTCGATCCTCGGCTTGAACGTCAAGGCAGTGCAGGGAAAACAGGTTCCTCTGGAATGGAATGACACATCTGGGGGACTCTTGGAATGGTGGCACGACCCTGGAGTTCCTCTCGCCTTTCCTGTGGAGAGCGCCTCCTCTTGAGATGCGACGGGAACGCCGGGAATTCTTTCCCTACGAAACAGGGAAAGGATCCCTCATCTCGAGCTAGGAGGCGGAAACGGGGCTCCCCTGGATGTGTGGGGGACACCACGTGCTTCCTCTCGAGTGGAGACGGGTATGTCGGGGAACTTCTTGAGTTGCAGCAAGGGTGTGAAGGACCGTTTCGAAGTTCCAGTGGTTAGATGTGATTGGCCTCGAGAAGCCTCAGCGGAAATGGGCCTCATCTCGCCTGGAGGGCAAAACCTCCTGGATTTTCTCGAGTTGCGGCAGGTGCTCTCGACTTACGACGGGGACTTCAGGGACCCGCTCTGGTGGCCTCAGGAAAGGCCAGTCCCCATGCGAGTTCCACGGGGGCCTCTCGGGATTCCTCTCCCGTCGATGCCGGGGCCTAAGACCTTGTGTGGAGTCGGGGCCGGAACCTGAGGTTTCCTCTCCAGTGCTGACATGGATCTTGGGGTACTTCTGGAGTCTCCCCAGGGGAGTCAGTCCTCGTCTCGAATGTGGGCATGCACTTGCGCTTTCCTCCAGAGCGGTAGTAGCAGTGTCACGCAGTCCGCCGCGTGGATCAAAGGATCTATGGTTTTCCCTCGAGTCTTTCCCACGAGGCTTTCCCACGAGGCTTTCCCACAGGGCTGTCCCACGTGCACACGTGGTGGGAGTCGATCCTCGGCTTGAACGTCAAGGCAGTGCAGGGAAAACAGGTTCCTCTGGAATGGAATGACACATCTGGGGGACTCTTGGAATGGTGGCACGACCCTGGAGTTCCTCTCGCCTTTCCTGTGGAGAGCGCCTCCTCTTGAGATGCGACGGGAACGCCCGGAATTCTTTCCCTACGAAACAGGGAAAGGATCCCTCATCTCCAGCTAGGAGGCGGAAACGGGGCTCCCCTGGATGTGTGCGGGACACCACATGCTTCCTCTCGAGTGGAGACGGGTATGTCGGGGAACTTCTTGAGTTGCAGCAATGGTGTGAAGGACCCTTTGGAAGTTCCACTGGTTAGACGTGATTGGCCTCGAGAAGCCTCAGCGGAAATGGGCCTCATCTCTCCTGGAGGGCAAAACCTCCTGGATTTTCTCAAGTTGCGGCAGGTGCTCTCGACTTACGACGGGGACCTCAGGGACCCGCTCTGGTGGCCTCAGGAAAGGCCAGTCCCCATGCGAGTTCCTCGGGGGCCTCACGGGATTCCTCTCCCGTCGATGCCGGGGCCTAAGACCTTGTGTGGAGTCGGGGCCGGAAACTGAGGATTCCTCTCCAGTGCTGACATGGATCTTGGGGTAGTTCTGGAGTCTCCCCAGGGGAATCAGTCCTCGTCTCGAATGCAGGCATGCACTTGCGCTTTCCTCCAGAGCGGTAGCAGTAGTGTCCCGCATTCCGCCGCGTGGATCAAAGGATCTATGGTTTTCCCTTGAGTCTTTCCCAAGAGGCTTTCCCACGAGGCTTTCCCACAGGGCTGTCCCACGTGCACACGTGGTGGGAGTCGATCCTCGGCTTGAACGTCAAGGCAGTGCAGGGAAAACAGGTTCCTCTGGAATGGACTGACACATCTGGGGGACTCTTGGAATGGTGGCACGACCCTGGAGTTCCTCTCGCCTTTCCTGTGGAGAGCGCCTCCTCTTGAGATGCGACGGGAACGCCGGGAATTCTTTCCCTACGAAACAGGGAAAGGATCCCTCATCTCGAGCTAGGAGGCGGAAACGGGGCTCCCCTGGATGTGTGCGGGACACCACATGCTTCCTCTCGAGTGGAGACGGGTATGTCGGGGAACTTCTTGAGTTGCAGCAATGGTGTGAAGGACCCTTTGGAAGTTCCAGTGGTTAGACGTGATTGGCCTCGAGAAGCCTCAGCGGAAATGGGCCTCATCTCTCCTGGAGGGCAAAACCTCCTGGATTTTCTCAAGTTGCGGCAGGTGCTCTCGACTTACGACGGGGACCTCAGGGACCCGCTCTGGTGGCCTCAGGAAAGGCCAGTCCCCAAGCGAGTTCCTCGGGGGCCTCTCGGGATTCCTCTCCCGTCGATGCCGGGGCCTAAGACCTTGTGTGGAGTCGGGGCCGGAAACTGAGGATTCCTCTCCAGTGCTGACATGGATCTTGGGGTAGTTCTGGAGTCTCCCCAGGGGAGTCAGTCCTCGTCTCGAATGCTGGCATGCACTTGCGCTTTCCTCCAGAGCGGTAGCAGTAGTGTCACGCAGTCCGCCGCGTGGATCAAAGCATCTATGGTTTTCCCTTGAGTCTTTCCCACGAGGCTTTCCCACGAGGCTTTCCCACAGGGCTGTCCCACGTGCACACGTGGTGGGAGTCGATCCTCGGCTTGAACGTCAAGGAAGTGCAGGGAAAACAGGTTCCTCTGGAATGGAATGACACATCTGGGGGACTCTTGGAATGGTGTCACGACCCTGGAGTTCCTCTCGCCTTTCCTGTGGAGAGCGCCTCCTCTTGAGATGCGACGGGAACGCCGGGAATTCTTTCCCTAAGAAACAGGGAAAGGATCCCTCATCTCGAACTAGGAGGCGGAAACGGGGCTCCCCTGGATGTGTGCGGGACACCACGTGCTTCCTCTCGAGTGGAGACGGGTATGTCGGGGAACTTCTTGAGTTGCAGCAATGGTGTGAAGGACCCTTTGGAAGTTCCAGTGGTTAGATGTGATTGGCCTCGAGAAGCCTCAGCGGAAATGGACCTCATCTCGCCTGGAGGGCAAAACCTCCTGGATTTTCTCGAGTTGCGGCAGGTGCTCTCGACTTACGACGGGGACCTCAGGGACCCGCTCTGGTGGCCTCAGGAAAGGCCAGTCCCCATGCGAGTTCCTCGGGGGCGTCTCGGGATTCCTCTCCCGTCGATGCCGGGGCCTAAGACCTTGTGTGGAGTCGGGGCCGGAACCTGAGGATTCCTCTCCAGTGCTGACATGGATCTTGGGGTACTTCTGGAGTCTCCCCAGGGGAGTCAGTACTCGTCTCGAATGCGGGCATGCACTTGCGCTTTCCTCCAGAGCGGTAGCAGCAGTGTCACGCAGTCCGCCGCGTGGATCAAAGGATCTATGGTTTTCCCTCGAGTCTTTCCCACGAGGCTTTCCCACGAGGCTTTCCCACAGGGCTGTCCCACGTGCACACGTGGTGGGAGTCGATCCTCGGCTTGAACGTCAAGGCAGTGCAGGGAAAACAGGTTCCTCTGGAATGGACTGACACATCTGGGGGACTCTTGGAATGGTGTCTCGACCCTGGAGTTCCTCTCGCCTTTCCTGTGGAGAGCGCCTCCTCTTGAGATGCGACGGGAACGCCGGGAATTCTTTCCCTACGAAACAGGGAAAGGATCCCTCATCTCGAGCTAGGAGGCGAAACGGGGCTCCCCTGGATGTGTGCGGGACACCACGTGCTTCCTCTCGAGTGGAGACGGGTATGTCGGGGAACTTCTTGAGTTGCAGCAAGGGTGTGAAGGACCCTTTGGAAGTTCCAGTGGTTAGATGTGATTGGCCTCGAGAAGCCTCAGCGGAAATGGGCCTCATCTCGCCTGGAGGGCAAAACCTCCTGGATTTTCTCGAGTTGCGGCAGGTGCTCTCGACTTACGACGGGGACCTCAGGGAACCGCTCTGGTGGCCTCAGGAAAGGCCAGTCCCCATGCGAGTTCCTCGGGGGCGTCTTGGGATTCCTCTCCCGTCGATGCCGGGGCCTAAGACCTTGTGTGGATTCGGGGCCGGAACCTGAGGATTCCTCTCCAGTGCTGACATGGATCTTGGGGTACTTCTGGAGTCTCCCCAGGGGAGTCAGTCCTCGTCTCGAATGCGGGCATGCACTTGCGCTTTCCTCCAGAGCGGTAGCAGCAGTGTCACGCAGTCCGCCGCGTGGATCAAAGGATCTATGGTTTTCCCTCGAGTCTTTCCCACGAGGCTTTCCCACGAGGCTTTCCCACAGGGCTGTCCCACGTGCACACGTGGTGGGAGTCGATCCTCGGCTTGAACGTCAAGGCAGTGCAGGGAAAACAGGTTCCTCTGGAATGGACTGCCCCGTCTGGGGGACTCTTGGAATGGTGCCACGACCCTGGAGTTCCTCTCGCCTTTCCTGTGGAGAGCGCCTCCTCTTGAGATGCGACGGGAACACCGGGAATTCTTTCCCTACGAAACAGGGAAAGGATCCCTCATCTCGAGCTAGGAGGCGGAAACGGGGCTCCCCTGGATGTGTGCGGGACACCCCGTGCTTCCTCTCGAGTGGAGACGGGTATGTCGGGGAACTTCTTGAGTTGCAGCAAGGGTGTGAAGGACCCTTTGGAAGTTCCAGTGGTTAGACGTGATTGGCCTCGAGAAGCCTCAGCGGAAATGGGCCTCATCTCGCCTGGAGGGCAAAACCTCCTGGATTTTCTCGAGTTGCGGCAGGTGCTCTCGACTTATGACGAGGACCTCAGGGACCCGCTCTGGTGGCCTCAGGAAAGGCCAGTCCCCTTGCGAGTTCCTCGGGGGCCTCTCGGGATTCCTCTCCCGTCGATGCCGGGGCCTAAGACCTTGTGTGGAGTCGTTGCCGGAACCAGGGGATTCCTCTCCAGTGCTGACATGGATCTTGGGGTACTTCTGGAGTCTCCCCAGGGGAGTCAGTCCTCGTCTCGAATGCGGGCATGCACTTGCGCTTTCCTCCAGAGCGGTAGCAGCAGTGTCACGCAGTCCGCCGCATGGATCAAAGGATCTATGGTTTTCCCTTGAGTATTTCCCACGAGGCTTTCCCACGAGGCTTTCCCACAGGGCTGTCCCACGTGCACACGTGGTGGGACTCGATCCTCGGCTTGAACGTCAAGGCAGTGCAGGGAAAACAGGTTCCTCTGGAATGGACTGACACATCTGGGGGACTCTTGGAATGCTGGCATGACCCTGGAGTTCCTCTCGCCTTTCCTGTGGAGAGCGCCTCCTCGTGAGATGCGACGGGAACGCCGGGAATTCTTTCCCTACGAAACAGGGAAAGGATCCCTCATCTCGAGCTAGGAGGCGGAAACGGGGCTCCCCTGGATGTGTGCGGGACCCCACGTGCTTCCTCTCGAGTGCAGACGCGTATGTCGGGGAACTTCTTGAGTTGCAGCAAGGGTGTGAAGGCCCCTTTGGAAGTTCCAGTGGTTAGATGTGATTGGCCTCGAGAAGCCTCAGAGGAAATGGGCCTCATCTCGCCTGGAGGGCAAAACCTCCTGGATTTTCTCGAGTTGCGGCAGGTGCTCTCGACGTACGACGGGGACTTCAGGGACCCGCTCTGGTGGCCTCAGGAAAGGCCAGTCCCCATGCGAGTTCCTCTGGGGCGTCTCGGGATTCCTCTCCCGTCGATGCCGGGGCCTAAGACCTTGTGTGGAGTCGGGGCCGGAACCTGAGGATTCCTCTCCAGTGCTGACATGGATCTTGGGGTACTTCTGGAGTCTCCCCAGGGGAGTCAGTCCTCGTCTCGAATGCGGGCATGCACTTGCGCTTTCCTCCAGAGCGGTAGCAACAGTGTCACGCAGTCCGCCGCGTGGATCAAAGGATCTATGGTTTTCCCTCGAGTCTTTCCCACGAGGCTTTCCCACGAGGCTTTCCCACAGGGCTGTCCCACGTGCACACGTGGTGGATGTCGATCCTCGGCTTGAACGTCAAGGCAGTGCAGGGAAAACAGGTTCCTCTGGAATGGACTGACACATCTTGGGGACTCTTGGAATGGTGTCTCGACCCTGGAGTTCCTCTCGCCTTTCCTGTGGAGAGCGCCTCCTCTTGAGATGCGACGGGAAAGCCGGGAATTCTTTCTCTACGAAACAGGGAAAGGATCCCTCATCTCGAGCTAGGAGGCGGAAACGGGGCTCCCCTGGATGTGTGCGGGACCCCACGTGCTTCCTCTCGAGTGGAGACGGGTATGTCGGGGAACTTCTTGAGTTGCAGCAATGGTGTGAAGGACCCTTTGGAAGTTCCAGTGGTTAGATGTGATTGGCTTCGAGAAGCCTCAGCGGAAATGGGCCTCATCTCGCCTGGAGGGGAAAACCTCCTGGATTTTCTCGAGTTGCGGCAGGTGCTCTCGACTTACGACGGGGACCTCAGGGACCCGCTCTGGTGGCCTCAGGAAAGGCCAGTCCCCATGCGAGTTCCTCGGGGGCCTCTCGGGATTCCTCTCCCGTCTATGCCGGGGCCTAAGACCTTGTGTGGAGTCGGGGCCGAAACCTGAGGATTCCTCTCCAGTGCTGACATGGATCTTGGGGTACTTCTGGGGTCTCCCCAGGGGAGTCAGTCCTCGTCTCGAATGCGGGCATGCACTTGCGCTTTCCTCCAGAGCGGTAGCAGCAGTGTCACGCAGTCCGCCGCGTGGATCAAAGGATCTATGGTTTTCCCTTGAGTCTTTCCCACGAGGCTTTCCCACGAGGCTTTCCCACAGGGCTGTCCCACGTGCACACGTGGTGGGAGTCGATCCTCGGCTTGAACGTCAAGGCAGTGCAGGGAAAACAGGTTCCTCTGGAATGGAATGACATATCTGGGGGACTCTTGGAATGGTGTCACGACCCTGGAGTTCCTCTCGCCTTTCCTGTGGAGAGCGCCTCCTCTTGAGATGCGACGGGAACGCCGGGAATTCTTTCCCTACGAAACAGGGAAAGGATCCCTCATCTCGAGCTAGGAGGCGGAAACGGGGCTCCCCTGGATGTGTGCGGGACACCACGTGCTTCCTCTCGAGTGCAGACGGGTATGTCGGGGAACTTCTTGAGTTGCAGCAAGGGTGTGAAGGACCCTTTGGAAGTTCCAGTGGTTAGATGTGATTGGCCTCGAGAAGCCTCAGCGGAAATGGGCCTCATCTCGCCTGGAGGGCAAAACCTCCTGGATTTTCTCGAGTTGCGGCAGGTGCTCTCGACTTACGACGGGGACTTCAGGGACCCGCTCTGGTGGCCTCAGGAAAGGCCAGTCCCCATGCGAGTTCCTCGGGGGCCTCTCGGGATTCCTCTCCCGTCGATGCCGGGGCCTAAGACCTTGTGTGGAGTCGGGGCCGGAACCTGAGGTTTCCTCTCCAGTGCTGACATGGATCTTGGGGTACTTCTGGAGTCTCCCCAGGGGAGTCAGTCCTCGTCTCGAATGTGGGCATGCACTTGCGCTTTCCTCCAGAGCGGTAGTAGCAGTGTCACGCAGTCCGCCGCGTGGATCAAAGGATCTGTGGTTTTCCCTCGAGTCTTTCCCACGAGGCTTTCCCACGAGGCTTACCCACAGGGCTGTCCCACGTGCACACGTGGTGGGAGTCGATCCTCGGCTTGAACGTCAAGGCAGTGCAGGGAAAACAGGTTCCTCTGGAATGGACTGACACATCTGGGGGACTCTTTGAATGGTGTCTCGACCCTGGAGTTCCTCTCGCCTTTCCTGTGGAGAGCGCCTCCTCTTGAGATGCGACGGGAACGCCCGGAATTCTTTCCCTACGAAACAGGGAAAGGATCCCTCATCTAGAGCTAGGAGGCGAAACGGGGCTCCCCTGGATGTGTGCGGGACCCCACGTGCTTCCTCTCGAGTGGAGACGGGTATGTCGGGGAACTTCTTGAGTTGCAGCAATGGTGTGAAGGACCCTTTGGAAGTTCCACTGGTTAGATGTGATTGACCTCGAGAAGCCTCAGCGGAAATGGGCCTCATCTCGCCTGGAGGGCAAAACCTCCTGGATTTTCTCGAGTTGTGGCAGGTGCTCTCGACTTACGACGGGGACCTCAGGGAACCGCTCTGGTGGCCTCAGGAAAGGCCAGTCCCCATGCGAGTTCCTCGGGGGCGTCTCGGGATTCCTCTCCCGTCGATGCCGGGGCCTAAGACCTTGTGTGGAGTCGGGGCCGGAACCTGAGGATTCCTCTCCAGTGCTGACATGGATCTTGGGGTACTTCTGGAGTCTCCCCAGGGGAGTCAGTCCTCGTCTCGAATGCGGGCATGCACTTGCGCTTTCCTCCAGAGCGGTAGCAGCAGTGTCACGCAGTCCGCCGCGTGGATCAAAGGATCTATGGTTTTCCCTCGAGTCTTTCCCACGAGGCTTTCCCACGAGGCTTTCCCACAGGGCTGTCCCACGTGCACACGTGGTGGGACTCGATCCTCGGCTTGAACGTCAAGGCAGTGCAGGGAAAACAGGTTCCTCTGGAATGGACTGACACATCTGGGGGACTCTTGGAATGGTGGCACGACCCTGGAGTTCCTCTCGCCTTTCCTGTGGAGAGCGCCTCCTCTTGAGATGCGACGGGAACGCCGGGAATTCTTTCCCTATGAAACAGGGAAAGGATCCCTCATCTCGAGCTAGGAGGCGGAAACGGGGCTCCCCTGGATGTGTGCGGGACACCACATGCTTCCTCTCGAGTGGAGACGGGTATGTCGGGGAACTTCTTGAGTTGCAGCAATTGTGTGAAGGACCCTTTGGAAGTTCCAGTGGTTAGACGTGATTGGCCTCGAGAAGCCTCAGCGGAAATGGGCCTCATCTCTCCTGGAGGGCAAAACCTCCTGGATTTTCTCAAGTTGCGGCAGGTGCTCTCGACTTACGACGGGGACCTCAGGGACCCGCTCTGGTGGCCTCAGGAAAGGCCAGTCCCCATGCGAGTTCCTCGGGGGCCTCTCGGGATTCCTCTCCCGTCGATGCCGGGGCCTAAGACCTTGTGTGGAGTCGTTGCCGGAACCAGGGGATTCCTCTCCAGTGCTGACATGGATCTTGGGGTACTTCTGGAGTCTCCCCAGGGGAGTCAGTCCTCGTCTCGAATGCAGGCATGCACTTGCGCTTTCCTCCAGAGCGGTAGCAGTAGTGTCACGCAGTCCGCCGCGTGGATCAAAGGATCTATGGTTTTCCCTTGAGTCTTTCCCAAGAGGCTTTCCCACGAGGCTTTCCCACAGGGCTGTCCCACGTGCACACGTGGTGGGAGTCGATCCTCGGCTTGAACGTCAAGGCAGTGCAGGGAAAACAGGTTCCTCTGGAATGGACTGACACATCTGGGGGACTCTTGGAATGGTGGCACGACCCTGGAGTTCCTCTCGCCTTTCCTGTGGAGAGCGCCTCCTCTTGAGATGCGACGGGAACGCCGGGAATTCTTTCCCTACGAAACAGGGAAAGGATCCCTCATCTCGAGCTAGGAGGCGGAAACGGGGCTCCCCTGGATGTGTGCGGGACACCACATGCTTCCTCTCGAGTGGAGACGGGTATGTCGGGGAACTTCTTGAGTTGCAGCAATGGTGTGAAGGACCCTTTGGAAGTTCCAGTGGTTAGACGTGATTGGCCTCGAGAAGCCTCAGCGGAAATGGGCCTCATCTCTCCTGGAGGGCAAAACCTCCTGGATTTTCTCAAGTTGCGGCAGGTGCTCTCGACTTACGACGGGGACCTCAGGGACCCGCTCTGGTGGCCTCAGGAAAGGCCAGTCCCCAAGCGAGTTCCTCGGGGGCCTCTCAGGATTCCTCTCCCGTCGATGCCGGGGCCTAAGACCTTGTGTGGAGTCGGGGCCGGAAACTGAGGATTCCTCTCCAGTGCTGACATGGATCTTGGGGTAGTTCTGGAGTCTCCCCAGGGGAGTCAGTCCTCGTCTCGAATGCTGGCATGCACTTGCGCTTTCCTCCAGAGCGGTAGCAGTAGTGTCACGCAGTCCGCCGCGTGGATCAAAGGATCTATGGTTTTCCCTTGAGTCTTTCCCACGAGGCTTTCCCACGAGGCTTTCCCACAGGGCTGTCCCACGTGCACACGTGGTGGGAGTCGATCCTCGGCTTGAACGTCAAGGCAGTGGAGGGAAAACAGGTTCCTCTGGAATGGAATGACACATCTGGGGGACTCTTGGAATGGTGTCACGACCCTGGAGTTCCTCTCGCCTTTCCTGTGGAGAGCGCCTCCTCTTGAGATGCGACGGGAACGCCGGGAATTCTTTCCCTAAGAAACAGGGAAAGGATCCCTCATCTCGAACTAGGAGGCGGAAACGGGGCTCCCCTGGATGTGTGCGGGACCCCACGTGCTTCCTCTCGAGTGGAGACGGGTATGTCGGGGAACTTCTTGAGTTGCAGCAATGGTGTGAAGGACCCTTTGGAAGTTCCAGTGGTTAGATGTGATTGGCCTCGAGAAGCCTCAGCGGAAATAGACCTCATCTCGCCTGGAGGGCAAAACCTCCTGGATTTTCTCGAGTTGCGGCCGTTGCTCTCGGCTTACGACGGGGACCTCAGGGACCCGCTCTGGTGGCCTCAGGAAAGGCCAGTCCCCATGCGAGTTCCTCGGGGGCGTCTCGGGATTCCTCTCCCGTCGATGCCGGGGCCTAAGACCTTGTGTGGAGTCGGGGCCGGAACCTGAGGATTCCTCTCCAGTGCTGACATGGATCTTGGGGTACTTCTGGAGTCTCCCCAGGGGAGTCAGTCCTCGTCTCGAATGCGGGCATGCACTTGCGCTTTCCTCCAGAGCGGTAGCAGCAGTGTCACGCAGTCCGCCGCGTGGATCAAAGGATCTATGGTTTTCCCTCGAGTCTTTCCCACGAGGCTTTCCCACGAGGCTTTCCCACAGGGCTGTCCCACGTGCACACGTGGTGGGAGTCGATCCTCGGCTTGAACGTCAAGGCAGTGCAGGGAAAACAGGTTCCTCTGGAATGGACTGACACATCTGGGGGACTCTTGGAATGGTGTCTCGACCCTGGAGTTCCTCTCGCCTTTCCTGTGGAGAGCGCCTCCTCTTGAGATGCGACGGGAACGCCGGGAATTCTTTCCCTACGAAACAGGGAAAGGATCCCTCATCTCGAGCTAGGAGGCGAAACGGGGCTCCCCTGGATGTGTGCGGGACACCACGTGCTTCCTCTCGAGTGGAGACGGGTATGTCGGGGAACTTCTTGAGTTGCAGCAATGGTGTGAAGGACCCTTTGGAAGTTCCAGTGGTTAGATGTGATTGGCCTCGAGAAGCCTCAGCGGAAATGGGCCTCATCTCGCCTGGAGGGCAAAACCTCCTGGATTTTCTTGAGTTGCGGCAGGTGCTCTCGACTTACGACGGGGACCTCAGGGACCCGCTCTGGTGGCCTCAGGAAAGGCCAGTCCCCATGCGAGTTCCTCAGGGGCGTCTTGGGATTCCTCTCCCGTCGATGCCGGGGCCTAAGACCTTGTGTGGATTCGGGGCCGGAACCTGAGGATTCCTCTCCAGTGCTGACATGGATTTTGGGGTACTTCTGGAGTCTCCCCAGGGGAGTCAGTCCTCGTCTCGAATGCGGGCATGCACTTGCGCTTTCCTCCAGAGCGGTAGCAGCAGTGTCACGCAGTCCGCCGCGTGGATCAAAGGATCTATGGTTTTCCCTCGAGTCTTTCCCACGAGGCTTTCCCACGAGGCTTTCCCACAGGGCTGTCCCACGTGCACACGTGGTGGGAGTCGATCCTCGGCTTGAACGTCAAGGCAGTGCAGGGAAAACAGGTTCCTCTGGAATGGACTGCCCCGTCTGGGGGACTCTTGGAATGGTGCCACGACCCTGGAGTTCCTCTCGCCTTTCCTGTGGAGAGCGCCTCCTCTTGAGATGCGACGGGAACACCGGGAATTCTTTCCCTACGAAACAGGGAAAGGATCCCTCATCTCGAGCTAGGAGGCGGAAACGGGGCTCCCCTGGATGTGTGCGGGACACACCGTGCTTCCTCTCGAGTGGAGACGGGTATGTCGGGGAACTTCTTGAGTTGCAGCAAGGGTGTGAAGGACCCTTTGGAAGTTCCAGTGGTTAGACGTGATTGGCCTCGAGAAGCCTCAGCGGAAATGGGCCTCATCTCGCCTGGAGGGCAAAACCTCCTGGATTTTCTCGAGTTGCGGCAGGTGCTCTCGACTTATGACGAGGACCTCAGGGACCCGCTCTGGTGGCCTCAGGAAAGGCCAGTCCCCTTGCGAGTTCCTCGGGGGCCTCTCGGGATTCCTCTCCCGTCGATGCCGGGGCCTAAGACCTTGTGTGGAGTCGTTGCCGGAACCAGGGGATTCCTCTCCAGTGCTGACATGGATCTTGGGGTACTTCTGGAGTCTCCCCAGGGGAGTCAGTCCTCGTCTCGAATGCGGGCATGCACTTGCGCTTTCCTCCAGAGCGGTAGCAGCAGTGTCACGGAGTCCGCCGCATGGATCAAAGGATCTATGGTTTTCCCTTGAGTATTTCCCACGAGGCTTTCCCACGAGGCTTTCCCACAGGGCTGTCCCACGTGCACACGTGGTGGGACTCGATCCTCGGCTTGAACGTCAAGGCAGTGCAGGGAAAACAGGTTCCTCTGGAATGGACTGACACATCTGGGGGACTCTTGGAATGCTGGCATGACCCTGGAGTTCCTCTCGCCTTTCCTGTGGAGAGCGCCTCCTCGTGAGATGCGACGGGAACGCCGGGAATTCTTTCCCTACGAAACAGGGAAAGGATCCCTCATCTCGAGCTAGGAGGCGGAAACGGGGCTCCCCTGGATGTGTGCGGGACCCCACGTGCTTCCTCTCGAGTGCAGACGCGTATGTCGGGGAACTTCTTGAGTTGCAGCAAGGGTGTGAAGGCCCCTTTGGAAGTTCCAGTGGTTAGATGTGATTGGCCTCGAGAAGCCTCAGAGGAAATGGGCCTCATCTCGCCTGGAGGGCAAAACCTCCTGGATTTTCTTGAGTTGCGGCAGGTGCTCTCGACGTACGACGGGGACTTCAGGGACCCGCTCTGGTGGCCTCAGGAAAGGCCAGTCCCCATGCGAGTTCCTCGGGGGCCTCTCGGGATTCCTCTCCCGTCGATGCCGAGGCCTAAGACCTTGTGTGGAGTCGGGGCCGGAACCTGAGGATTCCTCTCCAGTGCTGACATGGATCTTGGGGTACTTCTGGAGTCTCCCCAGGGGAGTCAGTCCTCGTCTCCAATGCGGGCATGCTCTTGCGCTTTCCTCCAGAGCGGTAGCAGCAGTGTCACGCAGTCCGCCGCGTGGATCAAAGGATCTATGGTTTTCCCTCGAGTCTTTCCCACGAGGCTTTCCCACGAGGCTTTCCCACAGGGCTGTCCCACGTGCACACGTGGTGGGAGTCGATCCTCGGCTTGAACGTCAAGGCAGTGCAGGGAAAACAGGTTCCTCTGGAATGGACTGACACATCTGGGGGACTCTTGGATTGGTGTCACCACCCTGGAGTTCCTCTCGCCTTTCCTGTGGAGAGCGCCTCCTCTTGAGATGCGACGGGAACGCCGGGAATTCTTTCCCTACGAAACAGGGAAAGGATCCCTCATCTCGAGCTAAGAGGCGGAAACCGGGCTCCCCTGGATGTGTGCGGGAAACCACGTGCTTCCTCTCGAGTGCAGACGGGTATGTCGGGGAACTTCTTGAGTTGCAGCAAGGGTGTGAAGGACCCTTTGGAAGTTCCAGTGGTTAGATGTGATTGGCCTCGAGAAGCCTCAGCGGAAATGGGCCTCATCTCGCCTGGAGGGCAAAACCTCCTGGATTTTCTCGAGTTGCGGCAGGTGCTCTTGACTTACGACGGGGACCTCAGGGACCCGCTCTGGTGGCCTCAGGAAAGGCCAGTCCCCATGCGAGTTCCTCGGGGGCGTCTCGGGATTCCTCTCCCGTCGATGCCGGGGCCTAAGACCTTGTGTGGAGTCGGGGCCGGAACCTGAGGATTCCTCTCCAGTGCTGACATGGATCTTGGGGTACTTCTGGAGTCTTCCCAGGGGAGTCAGTCCTCGTCTCGAATGCGGGCATGCACTGGCACTTGCCTCCAGAGCGGTAGAAGCAGTGTCACGCAGTCCGCCGCGTGGATCAAAGGATCTATGGTTTTCCCTCGAGTCTTTCCCACGAGGCTTTCCCACGAGGCTTTCCCACAGGGCTGTCCCACGTGCACACGTGGTGGGAGTAGATCCTCAGCTTGAACGTCAAGGCAGTGCAGGGAAAACAGGTTCCTCTGGAATGGACTGACACATCTGGGGGACTCTTGAAATGGTGGCATGACCCTGGACTTCCTCTCTCCTTTCCTGTGGAGAGCGCCTCCTCTTGAGATGCGACGGGAACGCCGGGAATTCTTTCCCCACGAAACAGGGAAAGGATCCCTCATCTCGAGCTAGGAGGCGGAAACGGGGCTCCCCTGGATGTGTGTGGGACACCACGTGCTTCCTCTCGAGTGGAGACGTGTATGTCGGGGAACATCTTGAGTTGCAGTAAGGGTGTGAATGACCCTTTGGAAATTCCAGTGGTTAGATGTGATTGGCCTCGAGAAGCCTCAGCGGAAATGGGCCTCATCTCGCCTGGAGGGCAAAACCTCCTGGATTTTCTCGAGTTGCGGCAGGTGCTCTCGACTTACGACGGGGACCTCAGGGACCCGCTCTGGTGGCCTCAGGAAAGGCCAGTCCCCATGCGAGTTCCTCGGGGGCCTCTCGGGGTTCCTCTCCCGTCGATGCCGGGGCCTAAGACCTTGTGTGGAGTCGGGGCCGGAACCTGAGGATTCCTCTCCAGTGCTGACATGGATCTTGGGGTACGACTGGAGTCTCACCAGGGGAGTCAGTCCTCGTCTCGAATGCGGGCATGCACTTGCGCTTTCCTCCAGAGCGGTAGCAGCAGTGTCACGCAGTCCGCCGCGTGGATCAAAGGATCTATGGTTTTCCCTTGAGTCTTTCCCACGAGGCTTTCCCACGAGGCTTTCCCACAGGGCTGTCCCACGTGCACACGTGGTGGGACTCGATCCTCGGCTTGAACGTCAAGGCAGTGCAGGGAAAACAGGTTCCTCTGGAATGGACTGACACATCTGGGTGACTCTTTGAATGGTGGCACGACCCTGGAGTTCCTCTCGCCTTTCCTGTGGAGAGCGCCTCCTCTTGAGATGCGACGGGAACGCCGGGAATTCTTTCCCTACGAAACAGGGAAAGGATCCCTCATCTCGAGCTAGGAGGCGGAAACGGGGCTCCCCTGGATGTTTGCGGGACACCACGTGCTTCCTCTCGAGTGGAGACGGGTATGTGGGGGAACTTCTTGAGTTGCAGTAAGGGTGTGAAGGACCCTTTGGAAGTTCCAGTGGTTAGACGTGATTGGCCTCGAGAAGCCTCAGCGGAAATGGGCCTCATCTCGCCTGGAGGGCAAAACCTCCTGGATTTTCTCGAGTTGCGGCAGGTGCTCTCGACTTACGACGGGGATCTCAGGGACCCGCTCTGGTGGCCTCAGGAAAGGCCAGTCCCCATGCGAGTTCCTCGGGGGCCTCTCGGGATTGCTCTCCCGTCGATGCCGGGGCCTAAGACCTTGTGTGGAGTCGGGGCCGGAACCTGAGGATTCCTCTCCAGTGCTGACATGGATCTTGGGGTACTTCTGGAGTCTCCCCAGGGGAGTCAGTCCTCGTCTCGAATGCGGGCATGCACTTGCGCTTTCCTCCAGAGCGGTAGCAGCAGTGTCACGCAGTCCGCCGCGTGGATCAAAGGATCTATGGTTTTCCCTCGAGTCTTTCCCACGAGGCTTTCCCACGAGGCTTTCCCACAGGGCTGTCCCACGTGCACACGTGGTGGGACTCGATCCTCGGCTTGAACGTCAAGGCAGTGCAGGGAAAACAGGTTCCTCTGGAATGGACTGACACATCTGGGGGACTCTTGGAATGGTGGCATGACCCTGGAGTTCCTCTCGCCTTTCCTGTGGAGAGCGCCTCCTCTTGAGATGCGACGGGAACGCCGGGAATTCTTTCCCCACGAAACAGGGAAAGGATCCCTCATCTCGAGCTAGGAGGCAGAAACCGGGCTCCCCTGGATGTGTGCGGGACCCCACGTGCTTCCTCTCGAGTGGAGACGGGTATGTCGGGGAACTTCTTGAGTTGCAGCAAGGGTGTGAAGGACCGTTTGGAAGTTCCAGTGGTTAGATATGATTGGCCTCGAGAAGCCTCATCGGAAATGGGCCTCATCTCGCCTGGAGGGCAAAACCTCCTGGATTTTCTCGAGTTGCGGCAGGTGCTCTCGACTTACGACGGGGACCTCAGGGACCCGCTCTGGTGGCCTCAGGAAAGGCCAGTCCCCATGCGAGTTCCTCGGGGGCCTCTCGGGGTTCCTCTCCCGTCGATGCCGGGGCCTAAGACCTTGTGTGGAGTCGGGGCCGGAACCTGAAGATTCCTCTCCAGTGCTGACATGGATCTTGGGGTACGACTGGAGTCTCACCAGGGGAGTCAGTCCTCGTCTCGAATGCGGGCATGCACTTGCGCTTTCCTCCAGAGCGGTAGCAGCAGTGTCACGCAGTCCGCCGCGTGGATCAAAGGATCTATGGTTTTCCCTTGAGTCTTTCCCACGAGGCTTTCCCACGAGGCTTTCCCACAGGGCTGTCCCACGTGCACACGTGGTGGGACTCGATCCTCGGCTTGAACGTCAAGGCAGTGCAGGGAAAACAGGTTCCTCTGGAATGGACTGACACATCTGGGTGACTCTTTGAATGGTGGCACGACCCTGGAGTTCCTCTCGCCTTTCCTGTGGAGAGCGCCTCCTCTTGAGATGCGACGGGAATGCCGGGAATTCTTTCCCTACGAAACAGGGAAAGGATCCCTCATCTCGAGCTAGGAGGCGGAAACGGGGCTCCCCTGGATGTGTGCGGGACCCCACGTGCTTCCTCTCGAGTGCAGACGCGTATGTCGGGGAACTTCTTGAGTTGCAGCAAGGGTGTGAAGGCCCCTTTGGAAGTTCCAGTGGTTAGATGTGATTGGCCTCGAGAAGCCTCAGAGGAAATGGGCCTCATCTCGCCTGGAGGGCAAAACCTCCTGGATTTTCTTGAGTTGCGGCAGGTGCTCTCGACGTACGACGGGGACTTCAGGGACCCGCTCTGGTGGCCTCAGGAAAGGCCAGTCCCCATGCGAGTTCCTCGGGGGCCTCTCGGGATTCCTCTCCCGTCGATGCCGAGGCCTAAGACCTTGTGTGGAGTCGGGGCCGGAACCTGAGGATTCCTCTCCTGTGCTGACATGGATCTTGGGGTACTTCTGGAGTCTCCCCAGGGGAGTCAGTCCTCGTCTCCAATGCGGGCATGCACTTGCGCTTTCCTCCAGAGCGGTAGCAGCAGTGTCACGCAGTCCGCCGCGTGGATCAAAGGATCTATGGTTTTCCCTCGAGTCTTTCCCACGAGGCTTTCCCACGAGGCTTTCCCACAGGGCTGTCCCACGTGCACACGTGGTGGGAGTCGATCCTCGGCTTGAACGTCAAGGCAGTGCAGGGAAAACAGGTTCCTCTGGAATGGACTGACACATCTGGGGGACTCTTGGATTGGTGTCACCACCCTGGAGTTCCTCTCGCCTTTCCTGTGGAGAGCGCCTCCTCTTGAGATGCGACGGGAACGCCGGGAATTCTTTCCCTACGAAACAGGGAAAGGATCCCTCATCTCGAGCTAAGAGGCGGAAACCGGGCTCCCCTGGATGTGTGCGGGAAACCACGTGCTTCCTCTCGAGTGCAGACGGGTATGTCGGGGAACTTCTTGAGTTGCAGCAAGGGTGTGAAGGACCCTTTGGAAGTTCCAGTGGTTAGATGTGATTGGCCTCGAGAAGCCTCAGCGGAAATGGGCCTCATCTCGCCTGGAGGGCAAAACCTCCTGGATTTTCTCGAGTTGCGGCAGGTGCTCTTGACTTACGACGGGGACCTCAGGGACCCGCTCTGGTGGCCTCAGGAAAGGCCAGTCCCCATGCGAGTTCCTCGGGGGCGTCTCGGGATTCCTCTCCCGTCGATGCCGGGGCCTAAGACCTTGTGTGGAGTCGGGGCCGGAACCTGAGGATTCCTCTCCAGTGCTGACATGGATCTTGGGGTACTTCTGGAGTCTTCCCAGGGGAGTCAGTCCTCGTCTCGAATGCGGGCATGCACTGGCACTTGCCTCCAGAGCGGTAGAAGCAGTGTCACGCAGTCCGCCGCGTGGATCAAAGGATCTATGGTTTTCCCTCGAGTCTTTCCCACGAGGCTTTCCCACGAGGCTTTCCCACAGGGCTGTCCCACGTGCACACGTGGTGGGAGTAGATCCTCAGCTTGAACGTCAAGGCAGTGCAGGGAAAACAGGTTCCTCTGGAATGGACTGACACATCTGGGGGACTCTTGAAATGGTGGCATGACCCTGGACTTCCTCTCTCCTTTCCTGTGGAGAGCGCCTCCTCTTGAGATGCGACGGGAACGCCGGGAATTCTTTCCCCACGAAACAGGGAAAGGATCCCTCATCTCGAGCTAGGAGGCGGAAACGGGGCTCCCCTGGATGTGTGTGGGACACCACGTGCTTCCTCTCGAGTGGAGACGTGTATGTCGGGGAACATCTTGAGTTGCAGTAAGGGTGTGAAAGACCCTTTGGAAATTCCAGTGGTTAGATGTGATTGGCCTCGAGAAGCCTCAGCGGAAATGGGCCTCATCTCGCCTGGAGGGCAAAACCTCCTGGATTTTCTCGAGTTGCGGCAGGTGCTCTCGACTTACGACGGGGACCTCAGGGACCCGCTCTGGTGGCCTCAGGAAAGGCCAGTCCCCATGCGAGTTCCTCGGGGGCCTCTCGGGGTTCCTCTCCCGTCGATGCCGGGGCCTAAGACCTTGTGTGGAGTCGGGGCCGGAACCTGAGGATTCCTCTCCAGTGCTGACATGGATCTTGGGGTACGACTGGAGTCTCACCAGGGGAGTCAGTCCTCGTCTCGAATGCGGGCATGCACTTGCGCTTTCCTCCAGAGCGGTAGCAGCAGTGTCACGCAGTCCGCCGCGTGGATCAAAGGATCTATGGTTTTCCCTTGAGTCTTTCCCACGAGGCTTTCCCACGAGGCTTTCCCACAGGGCTGTCCCACGGGCACACGTGGTGGGACTCGATCCTCGGCTTGAACGTCAAGGCAGTGCAGGGAAAACAGGTTCCTCTGGAATGGACTGACACATCTGGGTGACTCTTTGAATGGTGGCACGACCCTGGAGTTCCTCTCGCCTTTCCTGTGGAGAGCGCCTCCTCTTGAGATGCGACGGGAATGCCGGGAATTCTTTCCCTACGAAACAGGGAAAGGATCCCTCATCTCGAGCTAGGAGGCGGAAACGGGGCTCCCCTGGATGTGTGCGGGACACCACGTGCTTCCTCTCGAGTGGAGACGGGTATGTTGGGGAACTTCTTGAGTTGCAGCAAGGGTGTGAAGGACCCGTTGGAAGTTCCAGTGGTTAGACGTGATTGGCCTCGAGAAGCCTCAGCGGAAATGGGCCTCATCTCGCCTGGAGGGCAAAACCTCCTGGATTTTCTCGAGTTGCGGCAGGTGCTCTCGACTTACGACGGGGACCTCAGGGACCCGCTCTGGTGGCCTCAGGAAAGGCCAGTCCCCATGCGAGTTCCTCGGGGGCCTCTCGGGATTCCTCTCCCGTCGATGCCGGGGCCTAAGACCTTGTGTGGAGTCGGGGCCGGAACCTGAGGATTCCTCTCCAGTGCTGACATGGATCTTGGGGTACTTCTGGAGTCTCCCCAGGGGAGTCAGTCCTCGTCTCGAATGCGGGCATGCACTTGCGCTTTCCTCCAGAGCGGTAGCAGCAGTGTCACGCAGTCCGCCGCGTGGATCAAAGGATCTATGGTTTTCCCTCGAGTCTTTCCCACGAGGCTTTCCCACGAGGCTTTCCCACAGGGCTGTCCCATGTGCACACGTGGTGGGAGTCGATCCTCGGCTTGAACGTCAAGGCAGTGCAGGGAAAACAGGTTCCTCTGGAATGGACTGACACATCTGGGGGACTCTTGGAATGGTGTCACGACCCTGGAGTTCCTCTCGCCTTTCCTGTGGAGAGCCCCTCCTCTTGAGATGCGACTGGAACGCCGGGAATTCTTTCCCTACGAAACAGGGAAAGGATCCCTCATCTCGAGCTAGGAGGCGGGAACGGGGCTCCCCTGGATGTGTGCGGGACACCACGTGCTTCCTCTCGAGTGCAGACGGGTATGTCGGGGAACTTCTTGAGTTGCAGCAAGGGTGTGAAGGACCCTTTGGAAGTTCCATTGGTTAGACGTGATTGGCCTCGAGAAGCCTCAGCGGAAATGGGCCTCATCTCGCCTGGAGGGCAAAACCTCCTGGATTTTCTCGAGTTGCGGCAGGTGCTCTCGACTTACGACGGGGACCTCAGGGACCCGCTCTGGTGGCCTCAGGAAAGGCCAGTCCCCATGCGAGTTCCTCGGGGGCCTCTCGGGATTGCTCTCCCGTCGATGCCCGGGCCTAAGACCTTGTGTGGAGTCGGGGCCGGAACCTGAGGATTCCTCTCCAGTGCTGACATGGATCTTGGGGTACTTCTGGAGCCTCCCCAGGGGAGTCAGTCCTCGTCTCGAATGCGGGCATGCACTTGCGCTTTCCTCCAGAGCGGTAGCAGCAGTGTCACGCAGTCCGCCGCGTGGATCAAAGGATCTATGGTTTTCCCTCGAGTCTTTCCCACGAGGCTTTCCCACGAGGCTTTCCCACAGGGCTGTCCCACGTGCACACGTGGTGGGACTCGATCCTCGGCTTGAACGTCAAGGCAGTGCAGGGAAAACAGGTTCCTCTGGAATGGACTGACACATCTGGGGGACTCTTGGAATGGTGGCATGACCCTGGAGTTCCTCTCGCCTTTCCTGTGGAGAGCGCCTCCTCTTGAGATGCGACGGGAACGCCGGGAATTCTTTCCCTACGAAACAGGGAAAGGATCCCTCATCTCGAGCTAGGAGGCAGAAACGGGGCTCCCCTGGATGTGTGCGGGACCCCACGTGCTTCCTCTCGAGTGGAGACGGGTATGTCGGGGAAATTCTTGAGTTGCAGCAAGGGTGTGAAGGACCCTTTGGAAGTTCCAGTGGTTAGATGTGATTGGCCTCGAGAAGCCTCAGCGGAAATGGGCCTCATCTCGCCTGGAGGGCAAAACCTCCTGGATTTTCTCGAGTTGCGGCAGGTGCTCTCGACTTACGACGGGGACCTCAGGGACCCGCTCTGGTGGCCTCAGGAAAGGCCAGTCCCCATGCGAGTTCCTCTGGGGCTCTCGGGATTCCTCTCCCGTCGATGCCGGGGCCTAAGACCTTGTGTGGAGGTGGGGCCGGAACCTGAGGATTCCTCTCCAGTGCTGACATGGATCTTGGGGTACTTCTGGAGTCTCCCCAGGGGAGTCAGTCCTCGTCTCAAATGCGGGCATGCACTTGCGCTTTCCTCCAGAGCGGTAGCAGCAGTGTCACGCAGTCCGCCGCGTGGATCAAAGGATCTATGGTTTTCCCTCGAGTCTTTCCCACGAGGCTTTCCCACGAGACTTTCCCACAGGGCTGTCCCACGTGCACACGTGGTGGGACTCGATCCTCGGCTTGAACGTCAAGGCAGTGCAGGGAAAACAGGTTCCTCTGGAATGGACAGACACATCTGGGGGACTCTTGGAATGGTGTCACGACCCTGGAGTTCCTCTCGCCTTTCCTGTGGAGAGCGCCTCCTCTTGAGATGCGACGGGAACGCCGGGAATTCTTTCCCTACGAAACAGGGAAAGGATCCCTCATCTCGAGCTAGGAGGCGGAAACGGGGCTCCCCTGGATGTTTGCGGGACACCACGTGCTTCCTCTCGAGTGGAGACGGGTATGTGGGGGAACTTCTTGAGTTGCAGTAAGGGTGTGAAGGACCCTTTGGAAGTTCCAGTGGTTAGACGTGATTGGCCTCGAGAAGCCTCAGCGGAAATGGGCCTCATCTCGCCTGGAGGGCAAAACCTCCTGGATTTTCTCGAGTTGCGGCAGGTGCTCTCGACTTACGACGGGGATCTCAGGGACCCGCTCTGGTGGCGTCAGGAAAGGCCAGTCCCCATGCGAGTTCCTCGGGGGCCTCTCGGGATTGCTCTCCCGTCGATGCCGGGGCCTAAGACCTTGTGTGGAGTCGGGGCCGGAACCTGAGGATTCCTCTCCAGTGCTGACATGGATCTTGGGGTACTTCTGGAGTCTCCCCAGGGGAGTCAGTCCTCGTCTCTAATGCGGGCATGCACTTGCGCTTTCCTCCAGAGCGGTAGCAGCAGTGTCACGCAGTCCGCCGCGTGGATCAAAGGATCTATGGTTTTCCCTCGAGTCTTTCCCACGAGGCTTTCCCACGAGGCTTTCCCACAGGGCTGTCCCACGTGCACACGTGGTGGGACTCGATCCTCGGCTTGAACGTCAAGGCAGTGCAGGGAAAACAGGTTCCTCTGGAATGGACTGACACATCTGGGGGACTCTTGGAATGGTGGCATGACCCTGGAGTTCCTCTCGCCTTTCCTGTGGAGAGCGCCTCCTCTTGAGATGCGACGGGAACGCCGGGAATTCTTTCCCCACGAAACAGGGAAAGGATCCCTCATCTCGAGCTAGGAGGCAGAAACCGGGCTCCCCTGGATGTGTGCGGGACCCCACGTGCTTCCTCTCGAGTGGAGACGGGTATGTCGGGGAACTTCTTGAGTTGCAGCAAGGGTGTGAAGGACCGTTTGGAAGTTCCAGTGGTTAGATGTGATTGGCCTCGAGAAGCCTCAGCGGAAATGGGCCTCATCTCGCCTGGAGGGCAAAACCTCCTGGATTTTCTCGAGTTGCGGCAGGTGCTCTCGACTTACGACGGGGACCTCAGGGACCCGCTCTGGTGGCCTCAGGAAAGGCCAGTCCCCATGCGAGTTCCTCGGGGGCCTCTCGGGGTTCCTCTCCCGTCGATGCCGGGGCCTAAGACCTTGTGTGGAGTCGGGGCCGGAACCTGAAGATTCCTCTCCAGTGCTGACATGGATCTTGGGGTACGACTGGAGTCTCCCCAGGGGAGTCAGTCCTCGTCTCGAATGCGGGCATGCACTTGCGCTTTCCTCCAGAGCGGTAGCAGCAGTGTCACGCAGTCCGCCGCGTGGATCAAAGGATCTATGGTTTTCCCTTGAGTCTTTCCCAGGAGGCTTTCCCACGAGGCTTTCCCACAGGGCTGTCCCACGTGCACACGTGGTGGGACTCGATCCTCGGCTTGAACGTCAAGGCAGTGCAGGGAAAACAGGTTCCTCTGGAATGGACTGACACATCTGGGTGACTCTTTGAATGGTGGCACGACCCTGGAGTTCCTCTCGCCTTTCCTGTGGAGAGCGCCTCCTCTTGAGATGCGACGGGAATGCCGGGAATTCTTTCCCTACGAAACAGGGAAAGGATCCCTCATCTCGAGCTAGGAGGCGGAAACGGGGCTCCCCTGGATGTGTGCGGGACACCACGTGCTTCCTCTCGAGTGGAGACGGGTATGTCGGGGAACTTCTTGAGTTGCAGCAAGGGTGTGAAGGACCCGTTGGAAGTTCCAGTGGTTAGACGTGATTGGCCTCGAGAAGCCTCAGCGGAAATGGGCCTCATCTCGCCTGGAGGGCAAAACCTCCTGGATTTTCTCGAGTTGCGGCAGGTGCTCTCGACTTACGACGGGGACCTCAGGGACCCGCTCTGGTGGCCTCAGGAAAGGCCAGTCCCCATGCGAGTTCCTCGGGGGCCTCTCGGGATTCCTCTCCCGTCGATGCCGGGGCCTAAGACCTTGTGTGGAGTCGGGGCCGGAACCTGAGGATTCCTCTCCAGTGCTGACATGGATCTTGGGGTACTTCTGGAGTCTCCCCAGGGGAGTCAGTCCTCGTCTCGAATGCGGGCATGCACTTGCGCTTTCCTCCAGAGCGGTAGCAGCAGTGTCACGCAGTCCGCCGCGTGGATCAAAGGATCTATGGTTTTCCCTCGAGTCTTTCCCACGAGGCTTTCCCACGAGGCTTTCCCACAGGGCTGTCCCATGTGCACACGTGGTGGGAGTCGATCCTCGGCTTGAACGTCAAGGCAGTGCAGGGAAAACAGGTTCCTCTGGAATGGACTGACACATCTGGGGGACTCTTGGAATGGTGTCACGACCCTGGAGTTCCTCTCGCCTTTCCTGTGGAGAGCCCCTCTTCTTGAGATGCGACTGGAACGCCGGGAATTCTTTCCCTACGAAACAGGAAAAGGATCCCTCATCTCGAGCTAGGAGGCGGGAACGGGGCTCCCCTGGATGTGTGCGGGACCCCACGTGCTTCCTCTCGAGTGCAGACGGGTATGTCGGGGACCTTCTTGAGTTGCAGCAAGGGTGTGAAGGACCCTTTGGAAGTTCCATTGGTTAGACGTGATTGGCCTCGAGAAGCCTCAGCGGAAATGGGCCTCATCTCGCCTGGAGGGCAAAACCTCCTGGATTTTCTCGAGTTGCGGCAGGTGCTCTCGACTTACGACGGGGACCTCAGGGACCCGCTCTGGTGGCCTCAGGAAAGGCCAGTCCCCATGCGATTTCCTCGGGGGCCTCTCGGGATTGCTCTCCCGTCGATGCCCGGGCCTAAGACCTTGTGTGGAGTCGGGGCCGGAACCTGAGGATTCCTCTCCAGTGCTGACATGGATCTTGGGGTACTTCTGGAGCCTCCCCAGGGGAGTCAGTCCTCGTCTCGAATGCGGGCATGCACTTGCGCTTTCTTCCAGAGCGGTAGCAGCAGTGTCACGCAGTCCGCCGCGTGGATCAAAGGATCTATGGTTTTCCCTCGAGTCTTTCCCACGAGGCTTTCCCACGAGGCTTTCCCACAGGGCTGTCCCACGTGCACACGTGGTGGGACTCGATCCTCGGCTTGAACGTCAAGGCAGTGCAGGGAAAACAGGTTCCTCTGGAATGGACTGACACATCTGGGGGACTCTTGGAATGGTGGCATGACCCTGGAGTTCCTCTCGCCTTTCCTGTGGAGAGCGCCTCCTCTTGAGATGCGACGGGAACGCCGGGAATTCTTTCCCTACGAAACAGGGAAAGGATCCCTCATCTCGAGCTAGGAGGCAGAAACGGGGCTCCCCTGGATGTGTGCGGGACCCCACGTGCTTCCTCTCGAGTGGAGACGGGTATGTCGGGGAACTTCTTGAGTTGCAGCAAGGGTGTGAAGGACCCTTTGGAAGTTCCAGTGGTTAGATGTGATTGGCCTCGAGAAGCCTCAGCGGAAATGGGCCTCATCTCGCCTGGAGGGCAAAACCTCCTGGATTTTCTCGAGTTGCGGCAGGTGCTCTCGACTTACGACGGGGACCTCAGGGACCCGCTCTGGTGGCCTCAGGAAAGGCCAGTCCCCATGCGAGTTCCTCTGGGGCTCTCGGGATTCCTCTCCCGTCGATGCCGGGGCCTAAGACCTTGTGTGGAGGTGGGGCCGGAACCTGAGGATTCCTCTCCAGTGCTGACATGGATCTTGGGGTACTTCTGGAGTCTCCCCAGGGGAGTCAGTCCTCGTCTCAAATGCGGGCATGCACTTGCGCTTTCCTCCAGAGCGGTAGCAGCAGTGTCACGCAGTCCGCCGCGTGGATCAAAGGATCTATGGTTTTCCCTCGAGTCTTTCCCACGAGGCTTTCCCACGAGACTTTCCCACAGGGCTGTCCCACGTGCACACGTGGTGGGACTCGATCCTCGGCTTGAACGTCAAGGCAGTGCAGGGAAAACAGGTTCCTCTGGAATGGACTGACACATCTGGGGGACTCTTGGAATGGTGTCACCACCCTGGAGTTCCTCTCGCCTTTCCTGTGGAGAGCGCCTCCTCTTGAGATGCGACGGGAACGCCGGGAATTCTTTCCCTACGAAACAGGGAAAGGATCCCTCATCTCGAGCTAGGAGGCGGAAACGGGGCTCCCCTGGATGTTTGCGGGACACCACGTGCTTCCTCTCGAGTGGAGACGGGTATGTGGGGGAACTTCTTGAGTTGCAGTAAGGGTGTGAAGGACCCTTTGGAAGTTCCAGTGGTTAGACGTGATTGGCCTCGAGAAGCCTCAGCGGAAATGGGCCTCATCTCGCCTGGAGGGCAAAACCTCCTGGATTTTCTCGAGTTGCGGCAGGTGCTCTCGACTTACGACGGGGACCTCAGGGACCCGCTCTGGTGGCGTCAGGAAAGGCCAGTCCCCATGCGAGTTCCTCGGGGGCCTCTCGGGATTGCTCTCCCGTCGATGCCGGGGCCTAAGACCTTGTGTGGAGTCGGGGCCGGAACCTGAGGATTCCTCTCCAGTGCTGACATGGATCTTGGGGTACTTCTGGAGTCTCCCCCGGGGAGTCAGTCCTCGTCTCGAATGCGGGCATGCACTTGCGCTTTCCTCCAGAGCGGTAGCAGCAGTGTCACGCAGTCCGCCGCGTGGATCAAAGGATCTATGGTTTTCCCTCGAGTCTTTCCCACGAGGCTTTCCCACGAGGCTTTCCCACAGGGCTGTCCCACGTGCACACGTGGTGGGACTCGATCCTCGGCTTGAACGTCAAGGCAGTGCAGGGAAAACAGGTTCCTCTGGAATGGACTGACACATCTGGGGGACTCTTGGAATGGTGGCATGACCCTGGAGTTCCTCTCGCCTTTCCTGTGGAGAGCGCCTCCTCTTGAGATGCGACGGGAACGCCGGGAATTCTTTCCCCACGAAACAGGGAAAGGATCCCTCATCTCGAGCTAGGAGGCAGAAACCGGGCTCCCCTGGATGTGTGCGGGACCCCACGTGCTTCCTCTCGAGTGGAGACGGGTATGTCGGGGAACTTCTTGAGTTGCAGCAAGGGTGTGAAGGACCGTTTGGAAGTTCCAGTGGTTAGATGTGATTGGCCTCGAGAAGCCTCAGCGGAAATGGGCCTCATCTCGCCTGGAGGGCAAAACCTCCTGGATTTTCTCGAGTTGCGGCAGGTGCTCTCGACTTACGACGGGGACCTCAGGGAAAGGCTCTGGTGGCCTCAGGAAAGGCCAGTCCCCATGCGAGTTCCTCGGGGGCCTCTCGGGATTCCTCTCCCGTCGATGCCGGGGCCTAACACCTTGTGTGGAGTCGGGGCCGGAACCTGAGGATTCCTCTCCAGTGCTGACATGGATCTTGGGGTACTTCTGGAGTCTCCCCAGGGGAGTCAGTCCTCGTCTCGAATGCGGGCATGCACTTGCGCTTTCCTCCAGAGCGGTAGCAGCAGTGTCACGTAGTCCGCCGCGTGGATCAAAGGATCTATGGTTTTCCCTCGAGTCTTTCCCACGAGGCTTTCCCACGAGGCTTTCCCACAGGGCTGTCCCACGTGCACACGTGGTGGGAGTCGATCCTCGGCTTGAACGTCAAGGCAGTGCAGGGAAAACAGGTTCCTCTGGAATGGACTGACACATCTGGGGGTCTCTTGGAATGGTGTCACGACCCTGGAGTTCCTCTCGCCTTTCCTGTGGAGAGCGCCTCCTCTTGAGATGCGACGGGAACGCCCGGAATTCTTTCCCTACGAAACAGGGAAAGGATCCCTCATCTCGAGCTAGGAGGCGGAAACGGGGCTCCCCTGGATGTGTGCGGGACACCACGTGCTTCCTCTCGAGTGGAGACGGGTATGTGGGGGAACTTCTTGAGTTGCAGCAATGGTGTGAAGGACCCTTTGGAAGTTCCAGTGGTTAGACGTGATTGGCCTCGAGAAGCCTCAGCGGAAATGGGCCTCATCTCGCCTGGAGGGCAAAACCTCCTGGATTTTCTCGAGTTGCGGCAGGTGCTCTCGACTTATGACGGGGACCTCAGGGACCCGCTCTGGTGGCGTCAGGAAAGGCCAGTCCCCATGCAAGTTCCTCGGGGCTCTCTCGGGATTGCTCTCCCGTCGATGCCGGGGCCTAAGACCTTGTGTGGAGTCGGGGCCGGAACCTGAGGATTCCTCTCCAGTGCTGACATGGATCTTGGGGTACTTCTGGAGTCTCCCCAGGGGAGTCAGTCCTCGTCTCGAATGCGGGCATGCACTTGCGCTTTCCTCCAGAGCGGTAGCAGCAGTGTCACGCAGTCCGCCGCGTGGATCAAAGGATCTATGGTTTTCCCTCGAGTCTTTCCTAGGAGGCTTTCCCACGAGGCTTTCCCACAGGGTGTCCCACGTGCACACGTGGTGGGACTCGATCCTCGGCTTGAACGTCAAGTCAGTGCAGGGAAAACAGGTTCCTCTGGAATGGACTGACACATCTGGGGGACTCTTGGAATGGTGGCATGACCCTGGAGTTCCTCTCGCCTTTCCTGTGGAGAGCGCCTCCTCTTGAGATGCGACGGGAACGCCGGGAATTCCTTCCCCAGGAAACCGGGAAAGGATCCCTCATCTCGAGCTAGGAGGCAGAAACCGGGCTCCCCTGGATGTGTGCGGGACCCCACGTGCTTCCTCTCGAGTGGAGACGGGTATGTCGGGGAACTTCTTGAGTTGCAGCAAGGGTGTGAAGGACCCTTTGGAAGTTCCAGTGGTTAGATGTGATTGGCCTCGAGAAGCCTCAGCGGAAATGGGCCTCATCTCGCCTGGAGGGCAAAACCTCCTGGATTTTCTCGAGTTGCGGCAGGTGCTCTCGACTTACGACGGGGACTTCAGGGACCCGCTCTGGTGGCCTCAGGAAAGGCCAGTCCCCATGCGAGTTCCTCGGGGGCCTCTCGGGATTCCTCTCCCGTCGATGCCCGGGCCTAAGACCTTGTGTGGAGTCGGGGCCGGAACCTGAGGATTCCTCTCCAGTGCTGACATGGATCTTGGGGTACTTCTGGAGTCTCCCCAGGGGAGTCAGTCCTCGTCTCGAATGCGGGCATGCACTTGCGCTTTCCTCCAGAGCGGTAGCAGCAGTGTCACGCAGTCCGCCGCGTGGATCAAAGGATCTATGGTTTTCCCTCGAGTCTTTCCCACGAGGCTTTCCCACGAGGCTTTCCCACAGGGCTGTCCCACGTGCACACGTGGTGGGAGTCGATCCTCGGCTTGAACGTCAAGGCAGTGCAGGGAAAACAGGTTCCTCTGGAATGGACTGACACATCTGGGGGACTCTTGGAATGGTGTCACGACCCTGGAGTTCCTCTCACCTTTCCTGTGGAGAGCGCCTCCTCTTGAGATGCGACGGGAACGCCGGGAATTCTTTCCCTACGAAACAGGGAAAGGATCCCTCATCTCGAGCTAGGAGGCGGAAACGGGGCTCCCCTGGATGTGTGCGGGACACCACGTGCTTCCTCTCGAGTGGAGACGGGTATGTGGGGGAACTTCTTGAGTTGCAGCAAGGGTGTGAAGGACCCTTTGGAAGTTCCAGTGGTTAGACGTGATTGGCCTCGAGAAGCCTCAGCGGAAATGGGCCTCATCTCGCCTGGAGGGCAAAACCTCCTGGATTTTCTCGAGTTGCGGCAGGTGCTCTCGACTTACGACGGGGACCTCAGGGACCCGCTCTGGTGGCCTCAGGAAAGGCCAGTCCCCATGCGAGTTCGTCGGGGGCCTCTGGGGATTCCTCTCCCGTCGATGCCGGAGCCTAAGACTTTGTGTGGAGTCGGGGCCGGAACCTGAGGATTCCTCTCCAGTGCTGACATGGATCTTGGGGTACTTCTGGAGTCTCCCCAGGGGAGTCAGTCCTCGTCTCGAATGCGGGCATGCACTTGCGCTTTCCTCCAGAGCGGTAGCAGCAGTGTCACGCAGTCCGCCGCGTGGATCAAAGGATCTATGTTTTTCCCTCGAGTCTTTCCCACGAGGCTTTCCCACGAGGCTTTCCCACAGGGCTGTCCCACGTGCACACGTGGTGGGAGTCGATCCTCGGCTTGAACGTCAAGGCAGTGCAGGGAAAACAGGTTCCTCTGGAATGGACTGACACATCTGGGGGACTCTTGGAATGGTGGCACGACCCTGGAGTTCCTCTCGCCTTTCCTGTGGAGAGCGCCTCCTCTTGAGATGCGACGGGAACGCCGGGAATTCTTTCCCTACGAAACAGGGAAAGGATCCCTCATCTCGAGCTAGGAGGCGGAAACGGGGCTCCCCTGGATGTGTGCGGGACCCACGTGCTTCCTCTCGAGTGGAGACGGGTATGTCGGGGAACTTCTTGAGTTGCAGCAAGGGTGTGAAGGACCCTTTGGATGTTCCAGTGGTTAGACGTGATTAGCCTCCAGAAGCCTCAGCGGAAATGGGCCTCATCTCGCCTGGAGGGCAAAACCTCCTGGATTTTCTCGAGTTGCGGCAGGTGCTCTCGACTTACGACGGGGACCTCAGGGACCCGCTCTGGTGGCCTCAGGAAAGGCCAGTCCCCATGCGAGTTCGTCGGGGGCCTCTCGGGATTGCTCTCCCGTCGATGCCGGGGCCTAAGACCTTGTGTGGAGTCGGGGCCGGAACCTGAGGTTTCCTCTCCAGTGCTGACATGGATCTTGGGGTACTTCTGGAGTCGCCCCAGGGGAGTCAGTCCTCGTCTCGAATGCGGGCATGCACTTGCGCTTTCCTCCAGAGCGGTAGCAGCAGTGTCACGCAGTCTGCCGCGTGGATCAAAGGATCTATGGTTTTCCCTCGAGTCTTTCCCACGAGGCTTTCCCACGAGGCTTTCCCACAGGGCTGTCCCACGTGCACACGTGGTGGGAGTCGATCCTCGGCTTGAACGTCAAGGCAGTGCAGGGAAAACAGGTTCCTCTGGAATGGACTGACAAATCTGGGGGACTCTTGGTATGGTGGCACGACCCTGGAGTTCCTCTCGCCTTTCCTGTGGAGAGCGCCTCCTCTTGAGATGCGACGGGAACGCCGGGAATTCTTTCCCTACGAAACAGGGAAAGGATCCCTCATCTCGATCTAGGAGGCGGAAACGGGGCTCCCCTGGATGTGTGCGTGACCCCACGTGCTTCCTTTCGAGTGGAGACAGGTATGTCGGGGACCTTCTTGAGTTGCAGCAAGGGTGTGAAGGACCCTTTGGAAGTTCCAGTGGTTAGATGTGATTAGCCTCGAGAATCCTCAGCGGAAATGGGCCTCATCTCGCCTGGAGGGCAAAACCTCCTGGATTTTCTCGAGTTGCGGCAGGTGCTCTCGACTTACGACGGGGACCTCAGGGACCCGCTCTGGTGGCCTCAGGAAAGGCCAGTCCCCATGCAAGTTCCTCGGGGGCCTCTCGGGATTGCTCTCCCGTCGATGCCGGGGCCTAAGACCTTGTGTGGAGTTGGCCGGAACCTGAGAATTCCTCTCCAGTGCTGACATGGATCTTGGGGTATTTCTGGAGACTCCCCAGGGGAGTCAGTCCTCGTCTCGAATGCGGGCATGCACTTGCGCTTTCCTCCAGAGCGGTAGCAGCAGTGTCACGCAGTCCGCCGCGTGGATCAAAGGATCTATGGTTTTCCCTCGAGTCTTTCCTACGAGGCTTTCCCACGAGGCTTTCCCACAGGGTGTCCCACGTGCACACGTGGTGGGACTCGATCCTCGGCTTGAACGTCAAGGCAGTGCAGGGAAAACAGGTTCCTCTGGAATGGACTGACACATCTGGGGGACTCTTGGAATGGTGGCACGACTCTGGAGTTCCTCTCGCCTTTCCTGTGGAGAGAGCCTCCTCTTGAGATGCGACGGGAACGCCGGGAATTCTTTCCCTACGAAACAGGGAAAGGATCCCTCATCTCGAGCTAGGAGGCGGAAACGATGCTCCCCTGGATGTGTGCGGGACCCCACGTGCTTCCTCTCGAGTGGAGACGGGTATGTCGGGGAACTTCTTGAGTTGCAGCAAGGGTGTGAAGGACCCTTTGGAAGTTCCAGTGGTTAGATGTGATTGGCCTCGAGAAGCCTCAGCGGAAATGGGCCTCATCTCGCCTTGGGGGCAAAACCGCCTGGATTTTCTCGAGTTGCGGCAGGTGATCTCGACTTACGACGGGGACCTCAGGGACCCGCTCTGGTGGCCTCAGGAAAGGCCAGTCCCCATGCGAGTTCCTCTGAGGATTCCTCTCCCGTCGATGCCGGGGCCTAAGACCTTGTGTGGAGTCGGGGCCGGAACCTGAGGATTCCTCTCCAGTGCTGACATGGATCTTGGGGTACTTCTGGAGTCTGCCTAGGGGAGTCAGTCCTCGTCTCGAATGCGGGCATGCACTTGCGCTTTCCTCCAGAGCGGTAGCAGCAGTGTCACGCAGTCCGCCGCGTGGATCAAAGGATCTATGGTTTTCCCTCGAGTCTTTCCCACGAGGCTTTCCCACGAGGCTTTCCCACAGGGCTGTCCCACGTGCACACGTGGTGGGAGTCGATCCTCGGCTTGAACGTCAAGGCAGTGCAGGGAAAACATGTTCCTCTGGAATGGACTGACACATCTGGGGGACTCTTGGAATGGTGGCACGACCCTGGAGTTCCTCTCGCCTTTCCTGTGGAGAGCGCCTCCTCTTGAGATGCGACGGGAACGCCGGGAATTCTTTCCCTACGAAACAGAGAAAGGATCCCACATCTCGAGCTAGGAGTCGGAAACGGAGCTCCCCTGGATGTGGGCGGGACCACACGTGCTTCCTCTCGAGTGGAGACGGGTATGTCGGGGAACTTCTTGAGTTGCAGCAAGGGTGTGAAGGACCCTTTGGAAGTTCCAGTAGTTAGACGTCATTAGCCTCCATAAGCCTCAGCGGAAATGGGCCTCATCTCGCCTGGAGGCCAAAACCTCCTGGATTTTCTCGAGTTGCGGCAGGTGCTCTAGACTTACGACGGGGACCTCAGGGATCCGCTCTGGTGGCCTCAGGAAAGGCCTGTCCCCATGCGAGTTCCTCGGGGGCCTCTGGGGATTCCTCTCCCGTCGATGCCGGGGCCTAAGACCTTGTGTGGAGTCGGGGCCGGAACCTGAGGATTCCTCTCCAGTGCTGACATGGATCTTGGGGTACTTCTGGAGTCTCCCCAGGAGAGTCAGTCCTCGTCTCGAATGCGGGCATGCACTTGCGCTTTCCTCCAGAGCGGTAGCAGCAGTGTCACGCAGTCCTCCGCGTGGATCAAAGGATCTATGGTTTTCCCTCGAGTCTTTCCCACGAGGCTTTCCCACGAGGCTTTCCCACAGGGCTGTCCCACGTGCACACGTGGTGGGAGTCGATCCTCGGCTTGAACGTCAAGGCAGTGCAGGGAAAACAGGTTCCTCTGGAATGGACTGACACATCTGGGGGACTCTTGGAATGGTGGCACGACCCTGGAGTTCCTCTCGCCTTTCCTGTGGAGAGCGCCTCCTCTTGAGATGCGACGGGAACGCCGGGAATTCTTTCCCTACGAAACAGGGAAAGGATCCCTCATCTCGAGCTAGGAGTCGGAAACGGAGCTCCCCTGGATGTGGGCGGGACCCCAAGTGCTTCCTCTCGAGTGGAGACGGGTATGTCGGGGAACATCTTGAGTTGCAGCAAGGGTGTGAAGGACCCTTTGGAAGTTCCAGTAGTTAGACGTGATTAGCCTCCATAAGCCTCAGCGAAAATGGGCCTCATCTCGCCTGGAGGGCAAAACCTCCTGGATTTTCTCGAGTTGCGGCAGGTGCTCTCGACTTACGACGGGGACCTCAGGGACCCGCTCTGGTGGCCTCAGGAAAGGCCAGTCCCCATGCGAGTTCCTCGGGGGCCTCTCGGGATTCCTCTCCCGTCGATGCCGGGGCCTAAGACCTTGTGTGGAGTCGGGGTCGGAACCTGAGGATTCCTCTCCAGTGCTGACATGGATCTTGGGGTACTTCTGGAGTCTCCCCAGGGGAGTCAGTCCTCGTCTCGAATGCGGACATGCACTTGCGCTTTCCTCCAGAGCGGTGGCAGCAGTGTCACGCAGTCCGCCGCGTGGATCAAAGGATCTATGGTTTTCCCTCGAGTCTTTCCCACGAGGCTTTCCCACGAGGCTTTCCCACAGGGCTGCCCCACGTGCACACGTGGTGGGAGTCGATCCTCGGCTTGAACGTCAAGGCAGTGCAGGGAAAACAGGTTCCTCTGGAATGCACTGACACATCTGGTGGACTCTTGGAATGGTGGCACGACCCTGGAGTTCCTCTCGCCTTTCCTGTGGAGAGCGCCTCCTCTTGAGATGCGACGGGAACGCCGGGAATTCTTTCCCTACGAAACAGGGAAAGGATCCCTCATCTCGAGCTAGCAGGCAGAAACGGGGCTCCCCTGGATGTGTGCGGGACACCACGTGCTTCCTCTCGAGTGGAGACGGGTATGTCGGGGAACTTCTTGAGTTGCAGCAAGGGTGTGAAGGACCCTTTGGAAGTTCCAGTGGTTAGATGTGATTGGCCTCGAGAAGCCTCAGCGGAAATGGGCCTCATCTCGCCTGGAGGGCAAAACCTCCTGGATTTTCTCGAGTTGCGGCAGGTGCTCTCGACTTACGACGGGGACCTCAGGGACCCGCTCTGGTGGCCTCAGGAAAGGCCAGTCCCCAGGCGAGTTCCTCGGGGGCCTCTCGGGATTCCTCTCCCGTCGATGCCGGGGCCTAAGACCTTGTGTGGAGTCGGGGCCGGAACCTGAGGATTCCTCTCCAGTGCTGACATGGATCTTGGGGTACTTCTGGAGTCTCCCCAGGGGAGTCAGTCCTCGTCTCAAATGCGGGCATGCACTTGTGCTTTCCTCCAGAGCGGTAGCAGTAGTGTCACGCAGTCCGCCGCGTGGATCAAAGGATCTATGGTTTTCCCTCGAGTCTTTTCCACGAGGCTTTCCCACGAGGCTTTCCCACAGGGCTGTCCCACGTGCACACGTGGTGGGAGTTGATCCTCGGCTTGAACGTCAAGGCAGTGCAGGGAAAACAGGTTCCTCTGGAATGGACTGACACATCTGGGGGACTCTTGGAATGGTGTCACGACCCTGGAGTTCCTCTCGCCTTTCCTGTGGAGAGCGCCTCCTCTTGAGATGCGACGGGAACGCCGGGAATTCTTTCCCTACGAAACAGTGAAAGGATCCTTCATCTCGAGCTAGGAGGCGGAAACGGGGCTCCCCTGGATGTGTGCAGGACCCACGTGCTTCCTCTCTAGTGGAGACGGGTATGTCGGGGAACTTCTTGAGTTGCAGCAAGGTTGTGAAGGACCCTTTGGAAGTTCCTGTGGTTAGACGTGATTAGCCTCGAGAAGCCTCAGCGGAAATGGGCCTCATCTCGCCTGGAGGGCAAAACCTCCTGGATTTTCTCGAGTTGCGGCAGGTGCTCTCGACTTACGACGGGGACCTCAGGGACCCGCTCTGGTGGCCTCAGGAAAGGCCATTCCCCATGCGAGTTCGCTGGGGGCCTCTGGGGATTCCTCTCCCGTCGATGCCTGGGCCTAAGACCTTGTGTGGAGTCGGGGCCGGAACCTGAGGATTCCTCTCCAGTGCTGACATGGATCTTGGGGTACTTCTGGAGTCTCCCCAGGGGAGTCAGACCTCGTCTCGAATGCGGGCATGCACTTGCGCTTTCCTCCAGAGCGGTAGCAGCAGTGTCACGCAGTCCGCCGCGTGGAGCAAAGGATCTATGGTTTTCCCTCGAGTCTTTCCCACGAGGCTTTCCCACGAGGCTTTCCCACAGGGCTGTCCCACGTGCACACGTGGTGGGAGTCGATCCTCGGCTTGAACGTCAAGGCAGTGCAGGGAAAACAGGTTCCTCTGGAATGGACTGACTCATCTGGGGGACTCTTGGAATGGTGGCACGACCCTGGAGTTCCTCTCGCCTTTCCTGTGGAGAGCGCCTCCTCTTGAGATGCGACGTAACGCCGGGAATTCTTTCCCTACGAAACAGGGAAAGGATCCCTCATCTCGAGCTAGGAGGCGGAAACGGGGCTCCCCTGGATGGGTGCGGGACACCACGTGCTTCCTCTCGAGTGGAGACGGGTATGTCGGGGAACTTCTTGAGTTGCAGCAATGGTGTGAAGGACCCTTTGGAAGTTCCAGTGGTTAGATGTGATTGGCCTCGAGAAGCCTCAGCGGAAATGGGCCTCATCTCGCCTGGAGGGCAAAACCTCCTGGATTTTCTCGAGTTGCGGCAGGTGCTCTCGACTTATGACGGGGACCTCAGGGAACCTCTCTGGTGGCCTCAGGAAAGGCCAGTCCCCATGCGAGTTCCTCGGGGGCCTCTCGGGATTCCTCTCCCGTCGATGACAGGGCCTAAGACCTTGTGTGGAGTCGGGGCCGGAACCTGAGGATTCCTCTCCAGTGCTGACATGGATCTTGGGGTACTTCTGGAGTCTCCCCAGGGGAGTCAGTCCTCGTCTCGAATGCGGGCATGCACTTGCGCTTTCCTCCAGAGCAGTAGCAGCAGTGTCACGCAGACCGCCGCGTGGATCAAAGGATCTATGGTTTTCCCTCGAGTCTTTCCCACGAGGCTTTCCCACGAGGCTTTCCCACAGGGCTGTCCCACATGCACACGTGGTGGGAGTCGATCCTCGGCTTGAACGTCAAGGAAGTGCAGGGAAAACAGGTTCCTCTGGAATGGACTGACACATCTGGTGGACTCTTGGAATGGTGGCACGACCCTGGAGACCTCTCGCCTTTCCTGTGGAGAGCGCCTCCTCTTGAGATGCGACGGGAACGCCGGGAATTCTTTCCCTACGAAACGGGGAAAGGATCCCTCATCTCGAGCTAGGAGGCGGAAACGGGGCTCCCCTGGATGTGTGCGGGACCCCACGTGCTTCCTCTCGAGTGGAGACGGGTATGTCGGGGAACTTCTTGAGTTGCAGCAATGGTGTGAAAGACCCTTTGGAAGTTCCAGTGGTTAGATGTGATTGGCCTCGAGAAGCCTCAGCGGAAATGGGCCTCATCTCGTCTGGAGGGAAAAACCTCCTGGATTTTCTCGAGTTGCGGCACGTGCTCTCGACTTACGACGGGGACCTCAGGGACCCGCTCTGGTGGCCTCAGGAAAGGCCAGTCCCCATGCGAGTTCCTCGGGGGCCTCTCGGGATTCCTCTCCCGTCGATGCCGGGGCCTAAGACCTTGTGTGGAGTCGGGGCCGGAACCTGAGGATTCCTCTCCAGTGCTGACATGGATCTTGGGGTACTTCTGGAGTCTCCCCAGGGGAGTCAGTCCTCGTCTCGAATGCGGGCATGCACTTGCGCTTTCCTCCAGAGCGGTAGCAGCAGTGTCACGCAGTCCGCCGCGTGGATCAAAGGATCTATGGTTTTCCCTCGAGTCTTTCCCACGAGGCTTTCCCACGAGGCTTTCCCACAGGGCTGTCACACGTGCACACGTGGTGGGAGTCGATCCTCGGCTTGAACGTCAAGGCAGTGCAGGGAAAACAGGTTCCTCTGGAATGGACTGACACATCTGGGGGACCCTTGGAATGGTGTCACGACACTGGAGTTCCTCTCGCCTTTCCTGTGGAGAGCACCTCCTCTTGAGATGCGACGGGAACGCCGGGAATTCTTTCCCTACGAAACAGGGAAAGGATCCCTCATCTCGAGCTAGGAGGCGAAACGGGGTCCCCTGGATGTGTGCGGGACCCCACGTGCTTCCTCTCGAGTGGAGACGGGTATGTCGGGGAACTTCTTGAGTTGCAGCAAGGGTGTGAAGGACCTTTGGAAGTTCCAGTGGTTAGACGTGATTGGCCTCGAGAAGCCTCAGCGGAAATGGGCCTCATCTCGCCTGGAGGGCAAAACCTCCTGGATTTTCTCGAGTTGCGGCAGGTGCTCTCGACTTACGACGGGGACCTCAGGGAACCGCTCTGGTGGCCTCAGGAAAGGCCAGTCCCCATGCGAGTTCCTCGGGGGCCTCTCGGGATTCCTCTCCTGTCGATGCCGGGGCCTAAGACCTTGTGTGGAGTCGGGGCCGGAACCTGAGGATTCCTCTCCAGTGCTGACATGGATCTTGGGGTACATCTGGAGTCTCCCCAGGGGAGTCAGTCCTCGTCTCGAATGCGGGCATGCACTTGCGCTTTCCTCCCCAGCGGTAGCAGCAGTGTCACGCAGTCCGCCGCGTGGATCAAAGGATCTATGGTTTTCCCTCGAGTCTTTCCCACGAGGCTTTCCCACGAGGCTTTCCCACAGGGCTGTCCCACGTGCACACATGGTGGGAGTCGATCCTCGGCTTGAACGTCAAGGCAGTGCAGGGAAAACAGGTTCCTCTGGAATGGACTGACACATCTGGGGGACTCTTGGAATGGTGGCGCGACCCTGGAGTTCCTCTCGCCTTTCCTGTGGAGAGCGCCTCCTCTTGAGATGCGACGGGAACGCCGGGAATTCTTTCCCTACGAAACAGGGAAAGGATCCCTCATCTCGAGCTAGGAGGCGGAAACGGGGCTCCCCTGGATGTGTGCGGGACACCACATGCTTCCTCTCGAGTGGAGACGGGTATGTCGGGGAACTTCTTGAGTTGCAGCAAGGGTGTGAAGGACCCTTTGGAAGTTCCAGTGGTTAGATGTGATTGGCCTCGAGAAGCCTCAGCGGAAATGGGCCTCATCTGGCCTGGAGCGCAAAACCTCCTGGATTTTCTCGAGTTGCGGCAAGTGCTCTCGACTTACGACGGGGACCTCAGGGAACCGCTCTGGTGGCCTCAGGAAAGGCCAGTCCCCATGCAAGTTCCTCGGGGGCCTCTCGGGATTCCTCTCCCGTCGATGCCGGGGCCTAAGACCTTGTGTGGAGTCGGGGCCGGAACCTGAGGATTCCTCTCCAGTGCTGACATGGATCTTGGGGTACTTCTGGAGTCTCCCCAGGGGAGTCAGTCCTCGTCTCGAATGCGGGCATGCACTTGCGCTTTCCTCCAGAGCGGTAGCAGCAGTGTCACGCAGTCCGCCGCGTGGATCAAAGGATCTATGGTTTTCCCTCGAGTCTTTCCCACGAGGCTTTCCCACGACGCTTTCCCACAGGGCTGTCCCACGTGCACACGTGGTGGGAGTCGATCCTCGGCTTGAACGTCAAGGCAGTGCAGGGAAAACAGGTTCCTCTGGAATGGACTGACACATCTGGGGGACTCTTGGAATAGTGGCACGACACTGGAGTTCCTCTCGCCTTTCCTGTGGAGAGCGCCTCCTCTTGAGATGCGACGGGAACGCCGGGAATTCTTTCCCTACGAAACAGGGAAAGGATCCCTCATCTCGAGCTAGGAGGCGGAAACGGGGCTCCCCTGGATGGGTGCGGGACACCACGTGCTTCCTCTCGAGTGGAGACGGGTATGTCGGGGAACTTCTTGAGTTGCAGCAAGGGTGTGAAGGACCCTTTGGAAGTTCCAGTGGTTAGATGTGATTGGCCTCGAGAAGCCTCAGCGGAAATGGGCCTCATCTCGCCTGGAGGGCAAAACCTCCTGGATTTTCTCGAGTTGCGGCAGGTGCTCTCGACTTACGACGGGGACCTCAGGGACCCGCTCTGGTGGCCTCAGGAAAGGCCAGTCCCCATGCGAGTTCCTCGGGGGCCTCTCGGGATTCCTCTCCCGTCGATGCCGGGGCCTAAGACCTTGTGTGGAGAAGGGGCCGGAACCTGAGGATTCCACTCCAGTGCTGACATGGATCTTGGGGTACTTCTGGAGTCTCCCCAGGGGAGTCAGTCCTCGTCTCGAATGCGGGCATGCACTTGCGCTTTCCTCCAGAGCGGTAGCAGCAGTGTCACGCAGTCCGCCGCGTGGATCAAAGGATCTATGGTTTTCCCTCGAGTCTTTCCCACGAGGCTTTCCCACGAGGCTTTCCCACAGGGCTGTCCCACGTGCACACGTGGTGGGAGTCGATCCTCGGCTTGAACGTCAAGGCAGTGCAGGGAAAACAGGTTCCTCTGGAATGGACTGACACATCTGGGGGACTCTTGGAATGGTGGCACGACACTGGAGTTCCTCTCGCCTTTCCTGTGGAGAGCGCCTCCTCTTGAGATGCGACGGGAACGCCGGGAATTCTTTCCCTACGAAACAGGGAAAGGATCCCTCATCTCGAGCTAGGAGGCGGAAACGGGGCTCCCCTGGATGGGTGCGGGACACCACGTGCTTCCTCTCGAGTGGAGACGGGTATGTCGGGGAACTTCTTGAGTTGCAGCAAGGGTTTGAAGGACCCTTTGGAAGTTCCAGTGGTTAGATGTGATTGGCCTCGAGAAGCCTCAGCGGAAATGGGCCTCATCTCGCCTGGAGGGCAAAACCTCCTGGATTTTCTCGAGTTGCGGCAGGTGCTCTCGACTTACGACGGGGACCTCAGGGACCCGCTCTGGTGGCCTCAGGAAAGGCCAGTCCCCATGCGAGTTCCTCGGGGGCCTCTCGGGATTCCTCTCCCTTCGATGCCGGGGCCTAAGACCTTGTGTGGAGTCGTGGACGGAACCTGAGGATTCCTCTCCAGTGCTGACATGGATCTTGGGGTACTTCTGGAGTCTCCCCAGGGGAGTCAGTCCTCGTTTCGAATGCGGGCATGCACTTGCGCTTTCCTCGAAAGCGGTAGCAGCAGTGTCACGCAGTCCGCCGCGTGGATCAAAGGATCTATGGTTTTCCCTCGAGTCTTTCCCACGAGGCTTTCCCACGAGGCTTTCCCACAGGGCTGTCCCACGTGCACACGTGGTGGGAGTCGATCCTCGGCTTGAACGTCAAGGCAGTGCAGGGAAAACAGGTTCCTCTGGAATGGACTGACACATCTGGGGGACCCTTGGAATGGTGTCACGACCCTGGAGTTCCTCTCGCCTTTCCTGTGGAGAGCGCCTCCTCTTGAGATGCGACGGGAACGCCGGGAATTCTTTCCCTACGAAACAGGGAAAGGATCCCTCATCTCGAGCTAGGAGGCAGAAACGGGGCTCCGGTGGATGTGTGCGGGACCCCACGTGCTTCCTCTCGAGTGGAGACGGGTATCTCGGGGAACTTCTTGAGTTGCAGCAATGGTGTGAAGGACCCTTTGGAAGTTCCAGTGGTTAGATGTGATTGGCCTCGAGAAGCCTCAGCGGAAATGGGCCTCATCTGGCCTGGAGCGCAAAACCTCCTGGATTTTCTCGAGTTGCGGCAAGTGCTCTCGACTTACGACGGGGACCTCAGGGAACCGCTCTGGTGGCCTCAGGAAAGGCCAGTCCCCATGCAAGTTCCTCGGGGGCCTCTCGGGATTCCTCTCCCGTCGATGCCGGGGCCTAAGACCTTGTGTGGAGTCGGGGCCGGAACCTGAGGATTCCTCTCCAGTGCTGACATGGATCTTGGGGTACTTCTGGAGTCTCCCCAGGGGAGTCAGTCCTCGTCTCGAATGCGGGCATGCACTTGCGCTTTCCTCCAGAGCGGTAGCAGCAGTGTCACGCAGTCCGCCGCGTGGATCAAAGGATCTATGGTTTTCCCTCGAGTCTTTCCCACGAGGCTTTCCCACGACGCTTTCCCACAGGGCTGTCCCACGTGCACACGTGGTGGGAGTCGATCCTCGGCTTGAACGTCAAGGCAGTGGAGGGAAAACAGGTTCCTCTGGAATGGACTGACACATCTGGGGGACTCTTGGAATGGTGGCACGACACTGGAGTTCCTCTCGCCTTTCCTGTGGAGAGCGCCTCCTCTTGAGATGCGACGGGAACGCCGGGAATTCTTTCCCTACGAAACAGGGAAAGGATCCCTCATCTCGAGCTAGGAGGCGGAAACGGGGCTCCCCTGGATGGGTGCGGGACACCACGTGCTTCCTCTCGAGTGCAGACGGGTATGTCGGGGAACTTCTTGAGTTGCAGCAAGGGTGTGAAGGACCCTTTGGAAGTTCCAGTGGTTAGATGTGATTGGCCTCGAGAAGCCTCAGCGGAAATGGGCCTCATCTCGCCTGGAGGGCAAAACCTCCTGGATTTTCTCGAGTTGCGGCAGGTGCTCTCGACTTACGACGGGGACCTCAGGGACCCGCTCTGGTGGCCTCAGGAAAGGCCAGTTCCCATGCGAGTTCCTCGGGGGCCTCTCGGGATTCCTCTCCCGTCGATGCCGGGGCCTAAGACCTTGTGTGGAGAAGGGGCCGGAACCTGAGGATTCCACTCCAGTGCTGACATGGATCTTGGGGTACTTCTGGAGTCTCCCCAGGGGAGTCAGTCCTCGTCTCGAATGCGGGCATGCACTTGCGCTTTCCTCCAGAGCGGTAGCAGCAGTGTCACGCAGTCCGCCGCGTGGATCAAAGGATCTATGGTTTTCCCTCGAGTCTTTCCCACGAGGCTTTCCCACGAGGCTTTCCCACAGGGCTGTCCCACGTGCACACGTGGTGGGAGTCGATCCTCGGCTTGAACGTCAAGGCAGTGCAGGGAAAACAGGTTCCTCTGGAATGGACTGACACATCTGGGGGACTCTTGGAATGGTGGCATGACCCTGGAGTTCCTCTCGCCTTTCCTGTGGAGAGCGCCTCCTCTTGAGATGCGACGGGAACGCCGGGTATTCTTTCCCTACGAAACAGGGAAAGGATCCCTCATCTCGAGCTAGGAGGCGGAAACGGGGCTCCCCTGGATGGGTGCGGGACACCACGTGCTTCCTCTCGAGTGGAGACGGGTATGTCGGGGAACTTCTTGAGTTGCAGCAAGGGTTTGAAGGACCCTTTGGAAGTTCCAGTGGTTAGATGTGATTGGCCTCGAGAAGCCTCAGCGGAAATGGGCCTCATCTCGCCTGGAGGGCAAAACCTCCTGGATTTTCTCGAGTTGCGGCAGGTGCTCTCGACTTACGACGGGGACCTCAGGGACCCGCTCTGGTGGCCTCAGGAAAGGCCAGTCACCATGGGAGTTCCTCGGGGGCCTCTCGGGATTCCTCTCCCGTCGATGCCGGGGCCTAAGACCTTGTGTGGAGTCGTGGACGGAACCTGAGGATTCCTCTCCAGTGCTGACATGGATCTTGGGGTACTTCTGGAGTATCCCCAGGGGAGTCAGTCCTCGTCTCGATTGCGGGCATGCACTTGCGCTTTCCTCCAGAGCGGTAGCAGCAGTGTCACGCAGTCCGCCGCGTGGATCAAAGGATCTATGGTTTTCCCTCGAGTCTTTCCCACGAGGCTTTCCCACGAGGCTTTCCCACAGGGCTGTCCCACGTGCACACGTGGTGGGAGTCGATCCTCGGCTTGAACGTCAAGGCAGTGCAGGTAAAACAGGTTCCTCTGGAATGAACTGACACATATGGGGGACTCTTGGAATGGTGTCACGACCCTGGAGTTCCTCTCGCCTTTCCTGTGGAGAGAGCCTCCTCTTGAGATGCGACGGGAACGCCGGGAATTCTTTCCCTACGAAACAGGGACAGGATCCCTCATCTCGAGCTAGGAGGCGGAAACGGGGCTTCCCTGGATGTGTGCGGGACACCACGTGCTTCCTCTCGAGTGCAGACGGGTATGTCGGGGAACTTCTTGAGTTGCAGCAATGGTGTGAAGGACCCTTTGGAAGTTCCAGTGGTTAGATGTGATTGGCCTCGAGAAGCCTCAGCGGAAATGGGCCTCATCTCGCCCGGAGGGCAAAACCTCCTGGATTTTCTCGAGTTGCGGCAGGTGCTCTCGACTTACGACGGGGACCTCAGGGAACCGCTCTGGTGGCCTCAGGAAAGGCCAGTCCCCATGCGAGTTCCTCGGGGGCCTCTCGGGATTCCTCTCCCGTCGATGCCGGGGCCTAAGACCTTGTGTGGAGTCGGGGCCGGAACCTGAGGATTCCTCTCCAGTGCTGACATGGATCTTGGGGTACTTCTGGAGTCTCCCCAGGGGAGTCAGTCCTCGTCTCGAATGCGGGCATGCACTTGCGCTTTCCTCCAGAGCGGTAGCAGCAGTGTCATGCAGTCCGCCGCGTGGATCAAAGGATCTATGGTTTTCCCTCGAGTCTTTCCCACGAGGCTTTCCCAGGAGGCTTTCCCACAGGGCTGTCCCACGTGCACACGTGGTGGGAGTCGATCCTCGGCTTGAACGTCAAGGCAGTGCAGGGAAAACAGGTTCCTCTGGAATGGACTGACACATCTGGGGGACTCTTGGAATGGTGGCACGACCCTGGAGTTCCTCTCGCCTTTCCTGTGGAGAGCGCCTCCTCTTGAGATGCGACGGGAACGCCGGGAATTCTTTCCCTACGAAACAGGGAAAGGATCTTTCATCTCGAGCTAGGGGGCGGAAACGGACTCCCCTGGATGTGTGCGGGACCTCACGTGCTTCCTCTCGAGTGGAGACGGGTATGTCGGGGAACTTCTTGAGTTGCAGCAATGGTGTGAAGGACCCTTTGGAAGTTCCAGTGGTTAGATGTGATTGGCCTCGAGAAGCCTCAGCGGAAATGGGCCTCATCTCGCCTGGAGGGCAAAATCTCCTGGATTTTCTCGAGTTGCGGCAGGTGCTCTCGACTTACGACGGGGACCTCAGAGACCCGCTCTGGTGGCCTCAGGAAAGGCCAGTCCCCATGCGAGTTCCTCGGGGGCGTCTCGGGATTCCTCTCCCGTCGATTCCGGGGCCTAAGACCTTGTGTGCATTCGCGGCCGGAACCTGAGGATTCCTCTCCAGTGCTGACATGGATCTTGGGGTACTTCTGGAGTCTCCCCAGGGGAGTCAGTCCTCGTCTCGAATGCGGGCATGCACTTGCGCTTTCCTCCAGAGCGGTAGCAGCAGTGTCACGCAGTCCGCCGCGTGGATCAAAGGATCTATGGTTTTCCCTCGAGTCTTTCCCACGAGGCTTTCCCACGAGGCTTTCCCACAGGGCTGTCCCACGTGCACACGTGGTGGGAGTCGATCCTCGGCTTGAACGTCAAGGCAGTGCAGGAAAAACAGGTTCCTCTGGAATGAACTGACACATCTGGGGGACTCTTGGAATGGTGTCACGACCCTGGAGTTCCTCTCGCCTTTCCTGTGGAGAGAGCCTCCTCTTGAGATGCGACGGGAACGCCGGGAATTCTTTCCCTACGAAACAGGGAAAGGATCCCTCATCTCGAGCTAGGAGGCGGAAACGGGGCTCCCCTGGATGTGTGCGGGACACCACGTGCTTCCTCTCGAGTGGAGACGGGTATGTCGGGGAACTTCTTGAGTTGCAGCAATGGTGTGAAGGACCCTTTGGAAGTTCCAGTGGTTAGATGTGATTGGCCTCGAGAAGCCTCAGCGGAAATGGGCCTCATCTCGCCTGGAGGGCAAAACCTCCTGGATTTTCTCGAGTTGCGGCAGGTGCTCTCGACTTACGACGGGGACCTCAGGGAACCGCTCTGGTGGCCTCAGGAAAGGCCAGTCCCCATGCGAGTTCCTCGGGGGCGTCTCGGGATTCCTCTCCCGTCGATGCCGGGGCCTAAGACCTTGTGTGGAGTCGGGGCCGGAACCTGAGGATTCCTCTCCAGTGCTGACATGGATCTTGGGGTACTTCTGGAGTCTCCCCAGGGGAGTCAGTCCTCGTCTCGAATGCGGGCATGCACTTGCGCTTTCCTCCAGAGCGGTAGCAGCAGTGTCACGCAGTCCGCCGCGTGGATCAAAGGATCTATGGTTTTCCCTCGAGTCTTTCCCACGAGGCTTTCCCACGAGGCTTTCCCACAGGGCTGTCCCACGTGCACACGTGGTGGGAGTCGATCCTCGGCTTGAACGTCAAGGCAGTGCAGGGAAAACAGGTTCCTCTGGAATGGACTGACACATCTGGGGGACTCTTGGAATGGTGTCACGACCCTGGAGTTCCTCTCGCCTTTCCTGTGGAGAGAGCCTCCTCTTTAGATGCGACGGGAACGCCGGGAATTCTTTCCCTACGAAACAGGGAAAGGATCCCTCATCTCGAGCTAGGAGGCGGAAACGGGGCTTCCCTGGATGTTTGCGGGACACCACGTGCTTCCTCTCGAGTGCAGACGGGTATGTCGGGGAACTTCTTGAGTTGCAGCAATGGTGTGAAGGACCCTTTGGAAGTTCCAGTGGTTAGATGTGATTGGCCTCGAGAAGCCTCAGCGGAAATGGGCCTCATCTCGCCTGGAGGGCAAAACCTCCTGGATTTTCTCGAGTTGCGGCAGGTGCTCTCGACTTACGACGGGGACCTCAGGGAACCGCTCTGGTGGCCTCAGGAAAGGCCAGTCCCCATGCGAGTTCCTCGGGGGCCTCTCGGGATTCCTCTCCCGTCGATGCCGGGGCCTAAGACCTTGTGTGGAGTCGGGGCCGGAACCTGAGGATTCCTCTCCAGTGCTGACATGGATCTTGGGGTACTTCTGGAGTCTCCCCAGGGGAGTCAGTCCTCGTCTCGAATGCGGGCATGCACTTGCGCTTTCCTCCAGAGCGGTAGGAGCAGTGTCACGCAGTCCGCCGCGTGGATCAAAGGATCTATGGTTTTCCCTCGAGTCTTTCCCACGAGGCTTTCCCAGGAGGCTTTCCCACAGGGCTGTCCCACGTGCACACGTGGTGGGAGTCGATCCTCGGCTTGAACGTCAAGGCAGTGCAGGGAAAACAGGTTCCTCTGGAATGGACTGACACATCTGGGGGACTCTTGGAATGGTGTCACGACCCTGGAGTTCCTCTCGCCTTTCCTGTTGAGAGCGCCTCCTCTTGAGATGCGACGGGAACGCCGGGAATTCTTTCCCTACGAAACAGGGAAAGGATCCCTCATCTCGAGCTAGGAGGCGGAAACGGACTCCCCTGGATGTGTGCGGGACCTCACGTGCTTCCTCTCGATTGGAGACGGGTATGTCGGGGAACTTCTTGAGTTGCAGCAATGGTGTGAAGGACCCTTTGGAAGTTCCAGTGGTTAGATGTGATTGGCCTCGAGAAGCCTCAGCGGAAATGGGCCTCATCTCGCCTGGAGGGCAAAATCTCCTGGATTTTCTCGAGTTGCGGCAGGTGCTCTCGACTTACGACGGGGACCTCAGAGACCCGCTCTGGTGGTCTCAGGAAAGGCCAGTCCCCATGCGAGTTCCTCGGGGGCGTCTCGGGATTCCTCTCCCGTCGATGCCGGGGCCTAAGACCTTGTGTGGATTCGCGGCCGGAACCTGAGGATTCCTCTCCAGTGCTGACATGGATCTTGGGGTACTTCTGGAGTCTCCCCAGGGGAGTCAGTCCTCGTCTCGAATGCGGGCATGCACTTGCGCTTTCCTCCAGAGCGGTAGCAGCAGTGTCACCCAGTCCGCCGCGTGGATCAAAGGATCTATGGTTTTCCCTCGAGTCTTTCCCATGAGGCTTTCCCACGAGGCTTTCCCACAGGGCTGTCCCACGTGCACACGTGGTGGGAGTCGATCCTCGGCTTGAACGTCAAGGCAGTGCAGGGAAAACAGGTTCCTCTGGAATGGACTGACACATCTGGGGGACTCTTGGAATGGTGGCACGACCCTGGAGTTCCTCTCGCCTTTCCTGTGGAGAGCGCCTCCTCTTGAGATGCGACGGGAACGCCGGGAATTCTTTCCCTACGAAACAGGGAAAGGATCCCTCATCTCGAGCTAGGAGGCGGAAACGGGGCTCCCCTGGATGGGTGCGGGACCCCACGTGCTTCCTCTCGAGTGGAGACGTGTATGTCGGGGAACTTCTTGAGTTGCAGCAATGGTGTGAAGGACCCTTTGGAAGTTCCAGTGGTTAGATGTGATTGGCCTCGAGAACCCTCAGCGGAAATGGGCCTCATCTGGCCTGGAGGGCAAAACCTCCTGGATTTTCTCGAGTTGCGGCAGGTGCTCTCGTCTTACGACGGGGACCTCAGGGAACCGCTCTGGTGGCCTCAGGAAAGGCCAGTCCCCATGCGAGTTCCTCGGGGGCGTCTCGGGATTCCTCTCCCGTCGATGCCGGGGCCTAAGACCTTGTGTGGATTCGCGGCCGGAACCTGAGGATTCCTCTCCAGTGCTGACATGGATCTTGGGGTACTTCTGGAGTCTCCCCAGGGGAGTCAGTCCTCGTCTCGAATGCGGGCATGCACTTGCGCTTTCCTCCAGAGCGGTAGCAGCAGTGTCACGCAGTCCGCCGCGTGGATCAAAGGATCTATGGTTTTCCCTCGAGTCTTTCCCACGAGGCTTTCCCACGAGGCTTTCCCACAGGGCTGTCCCACGTGCACACGTGGTGGGAGTCGATCCTCGGCTTGAACGTCAAGGCAGTGCAGGTAAAACAGGTTCCTCTGGAATGGACTGACACATCTGGGGGACTCTTGGAATGGTGTCACGACCCTGGAGTTCCTCTCGCCTTTCCTGTGGAGAGAGCCTCCTCTTGAGATGCGACGGAAACGCCGGGAATTCTTTCCCTACGAAACAGGGAAAGGATCCCTCATCTCGAGCTAGGAGGCGGAAACGGGGCTCCCCTGGATGTGTGCGGGACACCACGTGCTTCCTCTCGAGTGCAGACGGGTATGTCGGGGAACTTATTGAGTTGCAGCAATGGTGTGAAGGACCCTTTGGAAGTTCCAGTGGTTAGATGTGATTGGCCTCGAGAAGCCTCAGCGGAAATGGGCCTCATCTCGCCTCGAGGGCAAAACCTCCTGGATTTTCTCGAGTTGCGGCAGGTGCTCTCGACTTACGACGGGGACCTCAGGGAACCGCTCTGGTGGCCTCAGGAAAGGCCAGTCCCCATGCGAGTTCCTCGGGGGCGTCTCGGGATTCCTCTCCCGTCGATCCCGGGGCCTAAGACCTTGTGTGGAGTCGGGGCCGGAACCTGAGGATTCCTCTCCAGTGCTGACATGGATCTTGGGGTACTTCTGGAGTCTCCCCAGGGGAGTCAGTCCTCGTCTCGAATGCGGGCATGCACTTGCGCTTTCCTCCAGAGCGGTAGCAGCAGTGTCACGCAGTCCGCCGCGTGGATCAAAGGATCTATGGTTTTCCCTCGAGTCTTTCCCACGAGGCTTTCCCACGAGGCTTTCCCACAGGGCTGTCCCACGTGCACACGTGGTGGGAGTCGATCCTCGGCTTGAACGTCAAGGCAGTGCAGGGAAAACAGGTTCCTCTGGAATGGACTGACACATCTGGGGGACTCTTGGAATGGTGTCACGACCCTGGAGTTCCTCTCGCCTTTCCTGTGGAGAGAGCCTCCTCTTGAGATGCGACGGGAACGCCGGGAATTCTTTCCCTACGAAACAGGGAAAGGATCCCTCATCTCGAGCTAGGAGGCGGAAACGGGGCTTCCCTGGATGTGTGCGGGACACCACGTGCTTCCTCTCGAGTGCAGACGGGTATGTCGGGGAACTTCTTGAGTTGCAGCAATGGTGTGAAGGACCCTTTGGAAGTTCCAGTGGTTAGATGTGATTGGCCTCGAGAAGCCTCAGCGGAAATGGGCCTCATCTCGCCTGGAGGGCAAAACCTCCTGGATTTTCTCGAGTTGCGGCAGGTGCTCTCGACTTACGACGGGGACCTCAGGGAACCGCTCTGGTGGCCTCAGGAAAGGCCAGTCCCCATGCGAGTTCCTCGGGGGCCTCTCGGGATTCCTCTCCCGTCGATGCCGGGGCCTAAGACCTTGTGTGGATTCGCGGCCGGAACCTGAGGATTCCTCTCCAGTGCTGACATGGATCTTGGGGTACTTCTGGAGTCTCCCCAGGGGAGTCAGTCCTCGTCTCGAATGCGGGCATGCACTTGCGCTTTCCTCCAGAGCGGTAGCAGCAGTGTCACGCAGTCCGCCGCGTGGATCAAAGGATCTATGGTTTTCCCTCGAGTCTTTCCCACGAGGCTTTCCCACGAGGCTTTCCCACAGGGCTGTCCCACGTGCACACGTGGTGGGAGTCGATCCTCGGCTTGAACGTCAAGGCAGTGCAGGGAAAAGCGGTTCCTCTGGAATGGACTGACACATCTGGGGGACTCTTGGAATGGTGGCACGACCCTGGAGTTCCTCTCGCCTTTCCTGTGGAGAGCGCCTCCTCTTGAGATGCGACGGGAACGCCGGGAATTCTTTCCCTACGAAACAGGGAAAGGATCCCTCATCTCGAGCTAGGAGGCGGAAACGGGGCTCCCCTGGATGTGTGCGGGACCCCACGTGCTTCCTCTCGAGTGGAGACGTGTATGTCGGGGAACTTCTTGAGTTGCAGCAATGGTTTGAAGGACCCTTTGGAAGTTCCAGTGGTTAGATGTGATTGGCCTCGAGAAGCCTCAGCGGAAATGGGCCTCATCTGGCCTGGAGGGCAAAACCTCCTGGATTTTCTCGAGTTGCGGCAGGTGCTCTCGTCTTACGACGGGGACCTCAGGGAACCGCTCTGGTGGCCTCAGGAAAGGCCAGTCCCCATGCGAGTTCCTCGGGGGCGTCTCGGGATTCCTCTCCCGTCGATGCCGGTGCCTAAGACCTTGTGTGGAGTCGGGGCCGGAACCTGAGGATTCCTCTCCAGTGCTGACATGGATCTTGGGGTACTTCTGGAGTCTCCCCAGGGGAGTCAGTCCTCGTCTCGAATGCGGGCATGCACTTGCGCTTTCCTCCAGAGCGGTAGCAGCAGTGTCACGCAGTCCGCCGCGTGGATCAAAGGATCTATGGTTTTCCCTCGAGTCTTTCCCACAAGGCTTTCCCACGAGGCTTTCTCACAGGGCTGTCCCACGTGCACACGTGGTGGGAGTCGATCCTCGGCTTGAACGTCAAGGCAGTGCAGGGAAAACAGGTTCCTTTAGAATGGACTGACACATCTGGGGGACTCTTGGAATGGTGGCATGACACTGGAGTTCCTCTCGCCTTTCCTGTGGAGAGCGCCTCCTCTTGAGATGCGACGGGAACGCGGGGAATTCTTTCCCTACGAAACAGGGAAAGGATCCCTCATCTCGAGCTAGGAGGCGGAAACGGGGCTCCCCTGGATGTGTGCGGGACACCACGTGCTTCCTCTCGAGTGCAGACGGGTATGTCGGTGAACTTCTTGAGTTGCAGCAAGGTTGTGAAGGACCCTTTGGAAGTTCCAGTGGTTAGATGTGATTGGCCTCGAGAAGCCTCAGCGGAAATGGGCCTCATCTCGCCTGGAGGGCAAAACCTCCTGGATTTCCTCGAGTTGCGGCAGGTGCTCTCGACTTACGACGGGGACCTCAGGGACCCGCTCTGGTGGCCTCAGGACAGGCCAGTCCCCATGCGAGTTCCTCGGGGGCCTCTCGGGATTCCTCTCCCGTCGATGCCGGGGCCTAAGACCTTGTGTGGAGTCGGGGCCGGAACCTGAAGATTCCTCTCCAGTGCTGACATGGATCTTGGGGTACTTCTGGAGTCTCCCCAGGGGAGTCAGTCCTCGTCTCGAATGCGGGCATGCACTTGCACTTTCCTCCAGAGCGGTAGCAGCAGTGTCACGCAGTCCACCGCGTGGATCAAAGGATCTATGGTTTTCCCTCGAGTCTTTCCCACGAGGCTTTCACACGAGGCTTTCCCACAGGGCTGTCCCACGTGCACACGAAGTGGGAGTCGATCCTCGGCTTGAACGTCAAGGCAGTGCAGGGAAAACAGGTTCCTCTGGAATGGACTGACACATCTGGGGGACTCTGGGAATGGTGGCACGACCCTGGAGTTCCTCTCGCCTTTCCTGTGGAGAGCACCTCCTCTTGAGATGCGACGGGAACGCCGGGAATTCTTTCCCTACGAAACAGGGAAAGGATCCCTCATCTCGAGCTAGGAGGCGGAAACGGGGCTCCCCTGGATGTGTGCGGGACCCCACGTGCTTCCTCTCGAGTGGAGACGGGTAAGTCGGGGAACTTCTTGAGTTGCAGCAATGGTGTGAAGGACCCTTTGGAAGTTCCAGTGGTTAGATGTGATTGGCCTCGAGAAGCCTCAGCGGAAATGGGCCTCATCTCGCCTGGAGGGCAAAACCTCCTGGATTTTCTCGAGTTGCGGCAGGTGCTCTCGACTTACGACGGGGACCTCAGGGAACCGCTCTGGTGGCCTCAGGAAAGGCCAGTCCCCATGCGAGTTCCTCGGGGGCGTCTCGGGATTCCTCTCCCGTCGATGCCGGGGCCTAAGACCTTGTGTGGAGTCGGGGCCGGAACCTGAGGATTCCTCTCCAGTGCTGACATGGATCTTGGGGTACTTCTGGAGTCTCCCCAGGGGAGTCAGTCCTCGTCTCGAATGCGGGCATGCACTTGCGCTTTCCTCCAGAGCGGTAGCAGCAGTGTCACGCAGTCCGCCGCGTGGATCAAAGGATCTATGGTTTTCCCTCGAGTCTTTCCCACGAGGCTTTCCCACGAGGCTTTCCCACAGGGCTGTCCCACGTTCACACGTGGTGGGAGTCGATCCTCGGCTTGAACGTCAAGGCAGTGCAGGGAAAACAGGTTCCTCTGGAATGGACTGACACATCTGGGGGACTCTTGGAATGGTGGCACGACACTGGAGTTCCTCTCGCCTTTCCTGTGGAGAGCGCCTCCTCTTCAGATGCGACGGGAACGCCGGGAATTCTTTCCCTACGTAACAGGGAAAGGATCCCTCATCTCGAGCTAGGAGGCGGAAACGGGGCTCCCCTGGATGGGTGCGGGACACCACGTGCTTCCTCTCGAGTGGAGACGGGTATGTCGGGGAACTTCTTGAGTTGCAGCAAGGGTGTGAAGGACCCTTTGGAAGTTCCAGTGGTTAGATGTGATTGGTCTCGAGAATCCTCAGCGGAAATGGGCCTCATCTCGCCTGGAGGGCAAAACCTCCTGGATTTTCTCGAGTTGCGGCAGGTGCTCTCGACTTACGACGGGGACCTCAGGGACCAGCTCTGGTGGCCTCAGGAAAGGCCAGTCCCCATGCGAGTTCCTCGGGGGCCTCTCGGGATTCCTCTCCCGTCGATGCCGGGGCCTAAGACCTTGTGTGGAGTCGTGGCCGGAACCTGAGGATTCCTCTCCAGTGCTGACATGGATCTTGGGGTACTTCTGGAGTCTCCCCAGGGGAGTCAGTCCTCGTTTCGAATGCGGGCATGCACTTGCGCTTTCCTCGAGAGCGGTAGCAGCAGTGTCACGCAGTCCGCCGCGTGGATCAAAGGATCTATGGTTTTCCCTCGAGTCTTTCCCACGAGGCTTTCCCACGAGGCTTTCCCACAGGGCTGTCCCACGTGCACACGTGGTGGGAGTCGATCCTCGGCTTGAACGTCAAGGCAGTGCAGGGAAAACAGGTTCCTCTGGAATGGACTGACACATCTGGGGGACTCTTGGAATGGTGTCACGACCCTGGAGTTCCTCTCGCCTTTCCTGTGGAGAGAGCCTCCTCTTGAGATGCGACGGGAACGCCGGGAATTCTTTCCCTACGAAACAGGGAAAGGATCCCTCATCTCGAGCTAGGAGGCGGAAACGGGGCTCCCCTGGATGTGTGCGGGACACCACGTGCTTCCTCTCGAGTGCAGACGGGTATGTCGGGGAACTTCTTGAGTTGCAGCAATGGTGTGAAGGACCATTTGGAAGTTCCAGTGGTTAGATGTGATTGGCCTCGAGAAGCCTCAGCGGAAATGGGCCTCATCTCGCCTGGAGGGCAAAACCTCCTGGATTTTCTCGAGTTGCGGCAAGGGCTCTCGACTTACGACGGGGACCTCAGGGAACCGCTCTGGTGGCCTCAGGAAAGGCCAGTCCCCATGCGAGTTCCTCGGGGGCGTCTCGGGATTCCTCTCCCGTCGATGCCGGGGCCTAAGACCTTGTGTGGAGTCGGGGCAGGAACCTGAGGATTCCTCTCCAGTGCTGACATGGATCTTGGGGTACTTCTGGAGTCTCCCCAGGGGAGTCAGTCCTCGTCTCGAATGCGGGCATGCACTTGCGCTTTCCTCCAGAGCGGTAGCAGCAGTGTCACGCAGTCCGCCGCGTGGATCAAAGGATCTATGGTTTTCCCTCGAGTCTTTCCCACGAGGCTTTCCCACGAGGCTTTCCCACAGGGCTGTCCCACGTGCACACGTGGTGGGAGTCGATCCTCGGCTTGAACGTCAAGGCAGTGCAGGGAAAACAGGTTCCTCTGGAATGGACTGACACATCTGGGGGACTCTTGGAATGGTGTCATGACCCTGGAGTTCCTCTCGCCTTTCCTGTGGAGAGAGCCTCCTCTTGAGATGCGACGGGAACGCCGGGAATTCTTTCCCTACGAAACAGGGAAAGGATCCCTCATCTCGAGCTAGGAGGCGGAAACGGGGCTTCCCTGGATGTGTGCGGGACACCACGTGCTTCCTCTCGAGTGCAGACGGGTATGTCGGGGAACTTCTTGAGTTGCAGCAATGGTGTGAAGGACCCTTTGGAAGTTCCAGTGGTTAGATGTGATTGGCCTCGAGAAGCCTCAGCGGAAATGGGCCTCATCTCGCCTGGAGGGCAAAACCTCCTGGATTTTCTCGAGTTGCGGCAGGTGCTCTCGACTTACGACGGGGACCTCAGGGAACCGCTCTGGTGGCCTCAGGAAAGGCCAGTCCCCATGCGAGTTCCTCGGGGGCCTCTCGGGATTCCTCTCCCGTCGATGCCGGGGCCTAAGACCTTGTGTGGATTCGCGGCCGGAACCTGAGGATTCCTCTCCAGTGCTGACATGGATCTTGGGGTACTTCTGGAGTCTCCCCAGGGGAGTCAGTCCTCGTCTCGAATGCGGGCATGCACTTGCGCTTTCCTCCAGAGCGGTAGCAGCAGTGTCACCCAGTCCGCCGCGTGGATCAAAGGATCTATGGTTTTCCCTCGAGTCTTTCCCACGAGGCTTTCCCACGAGGCTTTCCCACAGGGCTGTCCCACGTGCACACGTGGTGGGAGTCGATCCTCGGCTTGAACGTCAAGGCAGTGCAGGGAAAAGCGGTTCCTCTGGAATGGACTGACACATCTGGGGGACTCTTGGAATGGTGGCACGACCCTGGAGTTCCTCTCGCCTTTCCTGGGGAGAGCGCCTCCTCTTGAGATGCGACGGGAACGCGGGGAATTCTTTCCCTACGAAACAGGGAAAGGATCCCTCATCTCGAGCTAGGAGGCGGAAACGGGGCTCCCCTGGATGTGTGCGGGACACCACGTGCTTCCTCTCGAGTGCAGACGGGTATGTCGGTGAACTTCTTGAGTTGCAGCAAGGGTGTGAAGGACCCTTTGGAAGTTCCAGTGGTTAGATGTGATTGGCCTCGAGAAGCCTCAGCGGAAATGGGCCTCATCTCGCCTGGAGGGCAAAACCTCCTGGATTTCCTCGAGTTGCGGCAGGTGCTCTCGACTTACGACGGGGACCTCAGGGACCCGCTCTGGTGGCCTCAGGACAGGCCAGTCCCCATGCGAGTTCCTCGGGGGCCTCTCGGGATTCCTCTCCCGTCGATGCCGGGGCCTAAGACCTTGTGTGGAGTCGGGGCCGGAACCTGAAGATTCCTCTCCAGTGCTGACATGGATCTTGGGGTACTTCTGGAGTCTCCCCAGGGGAGTCAGTCCTCGTCTCGAATGCGGGCATGCACTTGCGCTTTCCTCCAGAGCGGTAGCAGCAGTGTCACGCAGTCCACCGCGTGGATCAAAGGATCTATGGTTTTCCCTCGAGTCTTTCCCACGAGGCTTTCACACGAGGCTTTCCCACAGGGCTGTCCCACGTGCACACGAAGTGGGAGTCGATCCTCGGCTTGAACGTCAAGGCAGTGCAGGGAAAACAGGTTCCTCTGGAATGGACTGACACATCTGGGGGACTCTGGGAATGGTGGCACGACCCTGGAGTTCCTCTCGCCTTTCCTGTGGAGAGCACCTCCTCTTGAGATGCGACGGGAACGCCGGGAATTCTTTCCCTACGAAACAGGGAAAGGATCCCTCATCTCGAGCTAGGAGGCGGAAACGGGGCTCCCCTGGATGTGTGCGGGACCCCACGTGCTTCCTCTCGAGTGGAGACGGGTAAGTCGGGGAACTTCTTGAGTTGCAGCAATGGTGTGAAGGACCCTTTGGAAGTTCCAGTGGTTAGATGTGATTGGCCTCGAGAAGCCTCAGCGGAAATGGGCCTCATCTCGCCTGGAGGGCAAAACCTCCTGGATTTTCTCGAGTTGCGGCAGGTGCTCTCGACTTACGACGGGGACCTCAGGGAACCGCTCTGGTGGCCTCAGGAAAGGCCAGTCCCCATGCGAGTTCCTCGGGGGCGTCTCGGGATTCCTCTCCCGTCGATGCCGGGGCCTAAGACCTTGTGTGGAGTCGGGGCCGGAACCTGAGGATTCCTCTCCAGTGCTGACATGGATCTTGGGGTACTTCTGGAGTCTCCCCAGGGGAGTCAGTCCTCGTCTCGAATGCGGGCATGCACTTGCGCTTTCCTCCAGAGCGGTAGCAGCAGTGTCACGCAGTCCGCCGCGTGGATCAAAGGATCTATGGTTTTCCCTCGAGTTTTTCCCACGAGGCTTTCCCACGAGGCTTTCCCACAGGGCTGTCCCACGTTCACACGTGGTGGGAGTCGATCCTCGGCTTGAACGTCAAGGCAGTGCAGGGAAAACAGGTTCCTCTGGAATGGACTGACACATCTGGGGGACTCTGGGAATGGTGGCACGACACTGGAGTTCCTCTCGCCTTTCCTGTGGAGAGCGCCTCCTCTTCAGATGCGACGGGAACGCCGGGAATTCTTTCCCTACGAAACAGGGAAAGGATCCCTCATCTCGAGCTAGGAGGCGGAAACGGGGCTCCCCTGGATGGGTGCGGGACACCACGTGCTTCCTCTCGAGTGGAGACGGGTATGTCGGGGAACTTCTTGAGTTGCAGCAAGGGTGTGAAGGACCCTTTGGAAGTTCCAGTGGTTAGATGTGATTGGTCTCGAGAATCCTCAGCGGAAATGGGCCTCATCTCGCCTGGAGGGCAAAACCTCCTGGATTTTCTCGAGTTGCGGCAGGTGCTCTCGACTTACGACGGGGACCTCAGGGACCAGCTCTGGTGGCCTCAGGAAAGGCCAGTCCCCATGCGAGTTCCTCGGGGGCCTCTCGGGATTCCTCTCCCGTCGATGCCGGGGCCTAAGACCTTGTGTGGAGTCGTGGCCGGAACCTGAGGATTCCTCTCCAGTGCTGACATGGATCTTGGGGTACTTCTGGAGTCTCCCCAGGGGAGTCAGTCCTCGTTTCGAATGCGGGCATGCACTTGCGCTTTCCTCGAGAGCGGTAGCAGCAGTGTCACGCAGTCCGCCGCGTGGATCAAAGGATCTATGGTTTTCCCTCGAGTCTTTCCCACGAGGCTTTCCCACGAGGCTTTCCCACAGGGCTGTCCCACGTGCACACGTGGTGGGAGTCGATCCTCGGCTTGAACGTCAAGGCAGTGCAGGTAAAACAGGTTCCTCTGGAATGGACTGACACATCTGGGGGACTCTTGGAATGGTGTCACGACCCTGGAGTTCCTCTCGCCTTTCCTGTGGAGAGAGCCTCCTCTTGAGATGCGACGGGAACGCCGGGAATTCTTTCCCTACGAAACAGGGAAAGGATCCCTCATCTCGAGCTAGGAGGCGGAAACGGGGCTCCCCTGGATGTGTGCGGGACACCACGTGCTTCCTCTCGAGTGCAGACGGGTATGTCGGGGAACTTCTTGAGTTGCAGCAATGGTGTGAAGGACCATTTGGAAGTTCCAGTGGTTAGATGTGATTGGCCTCGAGAAGCCTCAGCGGAAATGGGCCTCATCTCGCCTGGAGGGCAAAACCTCCTGGATTTTCTCGAGTTGCGGCAGGTGCTCTCGACTTACGACGGGGACCTCAGGGAACCGCTCTGGTGGCCTCAGGAAAGGCCAGTCCCCATGCGAGTTCCTCGGGGGCGTCTCGGGATTCCTCTCCCGTCGATGCCGGGGCCTAAGACCTTGTGTGGAGTCGGGGCAGGAACCTGAGGATTCCTCTCCAGTGCTGACATGGATCTTGGGGTACTTCTGGAGTCTCCCCAGGGGAGTCAGTCCTCGTCTCGAATGCGGGCATGCACTTGCGCTTTCCTCCAGAGCGGTAGCAGCAGTGTCACGCAGTCCGCCGCGTGGATCAAAGGATCTATGGTTTTCCCTCGAGTCTTTCCCACGAGTCTTTCCCACGAGGCTTTCCCACAGGGCTGTCCCACGTGCACACGTGGTGGGAGTCGATCCTCGGCTTGAACGTCAAGGCAGTGCAGGTAAAACAGGTTCCTCTGGAATGGACTGACACATCTGGGGGACTCTTGGAATGGTGTCACGACCCTGGAGTTCCTCTCGCCTTTCCTGTGGAGAGAGCCTCCTCTTGAGATGCGACGGGAACGCCGGGAATTCTTTCCCTACGAAACAGGGAAAGGATCCCTCATCTCGAGCTAGGAGGCGGAAACGGGGCTCCCCTGGATGTGTGCGGGACACCACGTGCTTCCTCTCGAGTGCAGACGGGTATGTCGGGGAACTTCTTGAGTTGCAGCAATGGTGTGAAGGACCCTTTGGAAGTTCCAGTGGTTAGATGTGATTGGCCTCGAGAAGCCTCAGCGGAAATGGGCCTCATCTCGCCTCGAGGGCAAAACCTCCTGGATTTTCTCGAGTTGCGGCAGGTGCTCTCGACTTACGACGGGGACCTCAGGGAACCGCTCTGGTGGCCTCAGGAAAGGCCAGTCCCCATGCGAGTTCCTCGGGGGTGTCTCGGGATTCCTCTCCCGTCGATGCCGGGGCCTAAGACCTTGTGTGGAGTCGGGGCCGGAACCTGAGGATTCCTCTCCAGTGCTGACATGGATCTTGGGGTACTTCTGGAGTCTCCCCAGGGGAGTCAGTCCTCGTCTCGAATGCGGGCATGCACTTGCGCTTTCCTCCAGAGCGGTAGCAGCAGTGTCACGCAGTCCGCCGCGTGGATCAAAGGATCTATGGTTTTCCCTCGAGTCTTTCCCACGAGGCTTTCCCACGAGGCTTTCCCACAGGGCTGTCCCACGTGCACACGTGGTGGGAGTCGATCCTCGGCTTGAACGTCAAGGCAGTGCAGGGAAAACAGGTTCCTCTGGAATGGACTGACACATCTGGTGGACTCTTGGAATGGTGGCACGACCCTGGAGTTCCTCTCGCCTTTCCTGTGGAGAGCGCCTCCTCTTGAGATGCGACGGGAACGCCGGGAATTCTTTCCCTACGAAACAGGGAAAGGATCCCTCATCTCGAGCTAGGAGGCGGAAACGGGGCTCCCCTGGATGTGTGCGGGACCCCACGTGCTTCCTCTCGAGTGGAGACGGGTATGTCGGGGAACTTCTTGAGTTGCAGCAAGGGTGTGAAGGACGCTTTGGAAGTTCCAGTGGTTAGATGTGATTGACCTCGAGAAGCCTCAGCGGAAATGGGCCTCATCTCGCCTGCAGGGCAAAACCTCCTGGATTTTCTCGAGCTGCGGCAGGTGCTCTCGACTTACGACGGGGACCTCAGGGACCCGCTCTGGTGGCCTCAGGAAAGGCCAGTCCCCATGCGAGTTCCTCTGGGGCCTCTCGGGATTCCTCTCCCGTCGATGCCGGGGCCTAAGACCCTGTGTGGAGTCGGGGCCGGAACCTGAGGATTCCTCTCCAGTGCTTACATGGACCTTGAGGTACTTCTGGAGTCTCCCCAGGGGAGTCAGTCCTCGTCTCCAATGCGGGCATGCATTGCGCTTTCCTCCAGAGCGGTAGCAGCAGTGTCACGCAGTCCGCCGCGTGGATCAAAGGATCTATGGTTTTCCCTCGAGTCTTTCCCACGAGGCTTTCCCACGAGGCTTTCCCCCAGGGCTGTCCCACGTGCACACGTGGCGGGAGTCGATCCTCGGCTTGAACGTCAAGGCAGTGCAGGGAAAACAGGTTCCTCTGGAATGGACTGACACATCTGGGGGACTCTTGGAATGGTGTCACGACCCTGGAGTTCCTCTCGCCTTTCCTGTGGAGAGCGCCTCCTCTTGAGATGCGACGGGAACGCCGGGAATTCTTTCCCTACGAAACAGGGAAAGGATCCCTCATCTCGAGCTAGGAGGCGGAAACGGGGCTCCCCTGGATGTGTGCGGGACCCACGTGCTTCCTCTCGAGTGGAGACGGGTATGTCGGGGAACTTCTTGAGTTGCAGCAAGGGTGTGAAGGACCCTTTGGAAGTTCCAGTGGTTAGACGTGATTCGCCTCCATAAGCCTCAGCGGAAATGGGCCTCATCTCGCCTGGAGGGCAAAACCTCCTGGATTTTCTCGAGTTGCGGCAGGTGCTCTCGACTTACGACGGGGACCTCAGGGAACCGCTCTGGTGGCCTCAGGAAAGGCCAGTCCCCATGCGAGTTCCTCGGGGGCCTCTCGGGATTCCTCTCCCGTCGATGCCGGGGCCTAAGACCTTGTGTGGAGTCGGGGCCGGAACCTGAGGATTCCTCTCCAGTGCTGACATGGATCTTGGGGTACTTCTGGAGTCTCCCCAGGGGAGTCAGTCCTCGTCTCGAATGCGGGCATGCACTTGCGCTTTCCTCCAGAGCGGTAGCAGCAGTGTCACGCAGTCCGCCGCGTGGATCAAAGGATCTATGGTTTTCCCTCGAGTCTTTCCCACGAGGCTTTCCCACGAGGCTTTCCCACAGGGCTGTCCCACGTGCACACGTGGCGGGAGTCGATCCTCGGCTTGAACGTCAAGGCAGTGCAGGGAAAACAGGTTCCTCTGGAATGGACTGACACATCTGGGGGACTCTTGGAATGGTGTCACGACCCTGGAGTTCCTCTCGCCTTTCCTGTGGAGAGCGCCTCCTCTTGAGATGCGACGGGAACGCCGGGAATTCTTTCCCTACGAAACAGGGAAAGGATCCCTCATCTCGAGCTAGGAGGCGGAAACGGGGCTCCCCTGGATGTGTGCGGGACCCCACGTGCTTCCTCTCGAGTGCAGACGGGTATGTCGGGGAACTTCTTGAGTTGCAGCAATGGTGTGAAGGACCCTTTGGAAGTTCCAGTGGTTAGATGTGATTGGCCTTGAGAAGCCTCAGCGGAAATGGGCCTCATCTCGCCTGGAGGGCAAAACCTCCTGGATTTTCTCGAGTTGCGGCAGGTGCTCTCGACTTACGACGGGGACCTCAGGGACCCGCTCTGGTGGCCTCAGGAAAGGCCAGTCCCCATGCGAGTTCCTCGGGGGCCTCTCGGGATTCTTCTCCCGTCGATGCCGGGGCCTAAGACCCTGTGTGGAGTCGGGGCCGGAACCTGAGGATTCCTCTCCAGTGCTTACATGGACCTTGAGGTACTTCTGGAGTCTCCCCAGGGGAGTCAGTCCTCGTCTCGAATGCGGGCATGCACTTGCGCTTTCCTCCAGAGCGGTAGCAGCAGTGTCACGCAGTCCGCCGCGTGGATCAAAGGATCTATGGTTTTCCCTCGAGTCTTTCCCACGAGGCTTTCCCACGAGGCTTTCCCACAGGGCTGCGCCACGTGCACACGTGGTGGGAGTCGATCCTCGGCTTGAACGTCAAGGCAGTGCAGGGAAAACAGGTTCCTCTGGAATGGACTGACACATCTGGGGGACTCTTGGAATGGTGGCACGACCCTGGAGTTCCTCTCGCCTTTCCTGTGGAGAGCGCCTCCTCTTGAGATGCGACGGGAACGCCGGGAATTCTTTCCCTACGAAACAGGGAAAGGATCCCTCATCTCGAGGTAGGAGGCGGAAACGGGGCTCCCCTGGATGTGTACGGGAACCCACGTGCTTCCTCTCGAGTGGAGACGGGTATGTCGGGGAACTTCTTGAGTTGCAGCAATGGTGTGAAGGACCCTTTGGAAGTTCCAGTGGTTAGATGTGATTGGCCTCGAGAAGCCTCAGCGGAAATGGGCCTCATCTCGCCTAGAGGGCAAAACCTCCTGGATTTTCTCGAGTTGTGGCAGGTGCTCTCGACTTACGACGGGGACCTCAGGGACCCGCTCTGGTGGCCTCAGGAAATGCCAGTCCCCATGCGAGTTCCACGGGGGCGTCTCGGGATTCCTCTCCCGTCGATGCCGGGGCCTAAGACCTTGTGTGGAGTCGGGGCCGGAACCTGAGGATTCCTCTCCAGTGCTTACATGGATCTTGGGGTACTTCTGGAGTCTCCCCATGGGAGTCAGTCCTCGTCTCGAATGCGGGCATGCATTGCGCTTTCCTCCAGAGCGGTAGCAGCAGTGTCACGCCGTCCGCCGCGTGGATCAAAGGATCTATGGTTTTCCCTCGAGTCTTTCCCACGAGGCTTTCCCACGAGGCTTTCCCACAGGGCTCTCCCACGTGCACACGTGGCGGGAGTCGATCCTCGGCTTGAACGTCAAGGCAGTGCAGGGAAAACAGGTTCCTCTGGAATGGACTGACACATCTGGGGGACTCTTGGAATGGTGTCACGACCCTGGAGTTCCTCTCGCCTTTCCTGTGGAGAGCGCCTCCTCTTGAGATGCGACGGGAACGCCGGGAATTCTTTCCCTACGAAACAGGGAAAGGATCCCTCATCTCGAGCTAGGAGGCGGAAACGGGGCTCCCCTGGATGTGTGCGGGACCCCACGTGCTTCCTCTCGAGTGCAGACGGGTATGTCGGGGAACTTCTTGAGTTGCAGCAATGGTGTGAAGGACCCTTTGGAAGTTCCAGTGGTTAGATGTGATTGGCCTTGAGAAGCCTCAGCGGAAATGGGCCTCATCTCGCCTGGAGGGCAAAACCTCCTGGATTTTCTCGAGTTGCGGCAGGTGCTCTCGACTTACGATGGGGACCTAAGGGAAAGGTTCTGGTGGCCTCAGGAAAGGCCAGTCCCCATGCGAGTTCCTCGGGGGCGTCTCGGGATTCCTCTCCCGTCGATGCCAGGGCCTAAGACCTTGTGTGGAGTCGGGGCCAGAACCTGAGGATTCCTCTCCAGTGCTGACATGGATCTTGGGGTACTTCTGGAGTCTCCCCAGGGGAGTCAGTCCTCGTCTCGAATGCGGGCATTCATTGCGCTTTCCTCCAGAGCGGTAGCAGCAGTGTCACGCAGTCCGCCGCGTGGATCAAAGGATCTATGGTTTTCCCTCGAGTCTTTCCCACGAGGCTTTCCCACGAGGCTTTCCCACAGGGCTGTCCCACGTGCACACGTGGTGGGAGTCGATCCTCGGCTTGAACGTCAAGGCAGTGCAGGGAAAACAGGTTCCTCTGGAATGGACTGACTCATCTGGGGGACTCTTGGAATGGTGGCACGACCCTGGAGTTCCTCTCGCCTTTCCTGTGGAGAGCGCCTCCTCTTGAGATACGACGGGAACGCCGGGAATTCTTTCCCTACGAAACAGGGAAAGGATCCCTCATCTCGGGCTAGGAGGCGGAAACTGGGCTCCCCTGGATGTGTGCGTGACCCACGTGCTTCCTCTCGAGTGCAGACGGGTATGTCGGGGAACTTCTTGAGTTGCAGCCATGGTGTGAAGGACCCTTTGGAAGTTCCAGTGGTTAGACGTGATTAGCCTCGAGAAGCCTCAGCGGAAATGGGCCTCATCTCGCCTGGAGGGCAAAACCTCCTGGATTTTCTCGAGTTGCGGCAGGTGCTCTCGACTTACGACGGGGACCTCAGGGACCCGCTCTGGTGGCCTCAGGAAAGGCCAGTCCCCATGCGAGTTCCTCGGGGGCCTCTCGGGATTCCTCTCCCGTCGATGCCGGGGCCTAAGACCTTGTGTGGAGTCGGGGCCGGAACCTGAGGATTCCTCTCCAGTGCTGACATGGATCTTGGGGTACTTCTGGAGTCTCCCCAGGGGAGTCAGTCCTCGTCTCGAATGCGGGCATGCACTTGCGCTTTCCTCCAGAGCGGTAGCAGCAGTGTCACGCAATCCGCCGCGTGGATAAAAGGATGTTTGGTTTTCCCTCGAGTCTTTCCCACGAGGCTTTACCACGAGGCTTTCCCACAGGGCTGTCCCACGTGCACACGTGGTGGGAGTGGATCCTCGGCTTGAACGTCAAGGCAGTGCAGGGAAAACAGGTTCCTCTGGAATGGACTGACACATCTGGGGGACTCTTGGAATGGTGGCATGACCCTGGAGTTCCTCTCGCCTTTCCTGTGGAGAGCGCCTCCTCTTGAGATGCGACGGGAACGCCGGGAATTCTTTCCCTACGAAACAGGGAAAGGATCCCTCATCTCGAGCTAGGAGGCGGAAACGGGGCTCCCCTGGATGTGTGCGGGACACCACGTGCTTCCTCTCGAGTGCAAACGGGTATGTTGGGGAACTTCTTGAGTTGCAGCAAGGGTGTGAAGGACCCTTTGGAAGTTCCAGTGGATAGACGTGATTAGCCTCGAGAAGCCTCAGCGGAAATGGGCCTCATCTCGTCTGGAGGGCAAAACCTCCTGGATTTTCTCGAGTTGCGGCAGGTGCTCTCGACTTACGACGGGGACCTCAGGGACCCGCTCTGGTGGCCTCAGGAAAGGCCAGTCCCCATGCGAGTTCCTCGGGGGCGCCTCGGGATTCCTCTCCCGTCGATGCCGGGGCCTAAGACCTTGTGTGGAGTCGGGGCCAGAACCTGAGGATTCCTCTCCAGTGCTGACATGGATCTTGGGGTACTTCTGGAGTCTCCCCAGGGGAGTCAGTCCTCGTCTCGAATGCGGGCATACACTTGCGCTTTCCTCCAGAGCGGTAGCAGCAGTGTCATGCAGTCCGCCGCGTGGATCAAAGGATCTATGGTTTCCCTCGAGTCTTTCCCACGAGGCTTTCCCACGAGGCTTTCCCACAGGGCTGTCCCACGTGCACACGTGGTGGGAGTCGATCCTCGGCTTGAACGTCAAGGCAGTGCAGGGAAAACAGGTTCCTCTGGAATGGACTGACACATCTGGGGGACTCTTGGAATGGTGGCATGACCCTGGAGTTCCTCTCGCCTTTCCTGTGGAGAGCGCCTCCTCTTGAGATGCGACGGGAACTCCGGGAATTCTTTCCCTACGAAACAGGGAAAGGATCCCTCATCTCGAGCTAGGAGGCGGAAACGGGGCTCCCCTGGATGTGTGCGGGACACCACGTGCTTCCTCTCGAGTGCAAACGGGTATGTTGGGGAACTTCTTGAGTTGCAGCAAGGGTGTGAAGGACCCTTTGGAAGTTCCAGTGGTTAGACGTGATTAGCCTCGAGAAGCCTCAGCGGAAATGGGCCTCATCTCGCCTGGAGGGCAAAACCTCCTGGATTTTCTCGAGTTGCGGCAGGTGCTCTCGACTTACGACGGGGAACTAAGGGAAAGGCTCTGGTGGCCTCAGGAAAGGCCAGTCCCCATGCGAGTTCCTCGGGGGCGTCTCGGGATTCCTCTCCCGTCGATGCCGGGGCCTAAGACCTTGTGTGGAGTCGGGGCCGGAACCTGAGGATTCCTCTCCAGTGCTGACATGGATCTTGGGGTACTTCTGGAGTCTCCCCAGGGGAGTCAGTCCTCGTCTCGAATGCGGGCATGCACTTGCGCTTTCCTCCAGAGCGGTAGCAGCAGTGTCACGCAGTCCGCCGCGTGGATCAAAGGATCTATGGTTTTCCCTCGAGTCTTTCCCACGAGGCTTTCCCACGAGGCTTTCCCACAGGGCTGTCCCACGTGCACACGTGGTGGGAGTCGATCCTCGGCTTGAACGTCAAGGCAGTGCAGGGAAAACAGGTTCCTCTGGAATGGACTGACACATCTGGGGGACTCTTGGAATGGTGGCATGACCCTGGAGTTCCTCTCGCCTTTCCTGTGGAGAGCGCCTCCTCTTGAGATGCGACGGGAACGCCGGGAATTCTTTCCCTACGAAACAGGGAAAGGATCCCTCATCTCGAGCTAGGAGGCGGAAACGGGGCTCCCCTGGATGTGTGCGGGACACCACGTGCTTCCTCTCGAGTGCAGACGGGTATGTCGGGGAACTTCTTGAGTTGCAGCAAGGGTGTGAAGGACCCTTTGGAAGTTCCAGTGGTTAGATGTGATTGGCCTCGAGAATCCTCAGCGGAAATGGGCCTCATCTCGCCTGGAGGGCAAAACCTCCTGGATTTTCTCGAGTTGCGGCAGGTGCTCTCGACTTACGACGGGGACCTCAGGGAACCGCTCTGGTGGCCTCAGGAAAGGCCAGCCCCAATGCGAGTTCCTCGGGGGCGTCTCGGGATTCCTCTCCCGTCCATGCCGGGGCCTAAGACCTTGTGTGGAGTCGGGGCCGGATCCTGAGGATTCCTCTCCAGTGCTGACATGGATCTTGGGGTACTTCTGGAGTCTCCCCAGGGGAGTCAGTCCTCGTCTCGAATGCGGGCATGCACTTGCGCTTTCCTCCAGAGCGGTAGCAGCAGTGTCACGCAGTCCGCCGCGTGGATCAAAGGATGTTTGGTTTTCCCTCGAGTCTTTCCCACGAGGCTTTCCCACAGGGCTGTCCCACGTGCACACGTGGTGGGAGTCGATCCTCGGCTTGAACGTCAAGGCAGTGCAGGGAAAACAGGTTCCTCTGGAATGGACTGACACATCTGGGGGACTCTTGGAATGGTGGCACGACCCTGGAGTTCCTCTCGCCTTTCCTGTGGAGAGCGCCTCCTCTTGAGATGTGACGGGAACGCCGGGAATTCTTTCCCTACGAAACAGGGAAAGGATCCCTCATCTCGAGCTAGGAGGTGGAAACGGGGCTACCCTGGATGTGTGCGGGACCCCACGTGCTTCCTCTCGAGTGGAGACGGGTATGTCCGGGAACTTCTTGAGTTGCACCAAGGGTGTGAAGGACCCATTGGAAGTTCCAGTGGTTAGACGTGATTAGCCTCGAGAAGCCTCAGCGGAAATGGGCCTCATCTCGCCTGGAGGGCAAAACCTCGTGGATTTTCTCGTGTTGCGGCAGGTGCTCTCCACTTACGACGGGGACCTCAGGGACCCGCTCTGGTGGCCTCAGGAAAGGCCCGTCCCAATGCGAGTTCCTCGGGGGCCTCTCGGGATTCCTCTCCCGTCGATGCCGGGGCCTAAGACCTTGTGTGGAGTCGGGGCCGGAACCTGAGGATTCCTCTCCAGTGCTGACATGGATCTTGGGGTACTTCTGGAGTCTCCCCAGGGGAGTCAGTCCTCGTCTCGAATGCGGGCATGCATTGCGCTTTCCTCCAGAGCGGTAGCAGCAGTGTCACGCAGTCCGCCGCGTGGATCAAAGGATCTATGGTTTTCCCTCGAGTCTTTCCCACGAGGCTTTCCCACGAGGCTTTCCCACAGGGCTCTCCCACGTGCACACGTGGTGGGAGTCGATCCTCGGCTTGAACGTCAAGGCAGTGCAGGGAAAACAGGTTCCTCTGGAATGGACTGACACATCTGGGGGACTCTTGGAATGGTGTCACGACCCTGGACTTCCTCTCGCCTTTCCTGTGGAGAGCGCCTCCTCTTGAGATGCGACGGGAACGCCGGGAATTCTTTCCCTACGAAACAGGGAAAGGATCCCTCATCTCGAGCTTGGAGGCGGAAACGGGGCTCCCCTGGATGTGTGCGGGACACCACGTGCTTCCTCTCGAGTGCAGACGGGTATGTCGGGGAACTTCTTGAGTTGCATCAAGGGTGTGAAGGACCCTTTGGAAGTTCCAGTGGTTAGACGTGATTAGCCTCGAGAAGCCTCAGCGGAAATGGGCCTCATCTCGCCTGGAGGGCAAAACCTCCTGGATTTTCTCGAGTTGCGGCAGGTGCTCTCGACTTACGACGGGGACCTCAGGGACCCGCTCTGGTGGCCTCAGGAAAGGCCAGTCCCCATGCGAGTTCCTCTGGGGCCTCTCGGGATTCCTCTCCCGTCGATGCCGGGGCCTAAGACCTTGTGTGTAGTCGGGGCCGGACCCTGAGGATTCCTCTCCAGTGCTGACATGGATTTTGGGGTACTTCTGGAGTCTCCCCAGGGGAGTCACTCCTCGTCTCGAATGCGGGCATGCACTTGCGCTTTCCTCCAGAGCGGTAGCAGCAGTGTCACGCAGTCCGCCGCGTGGATCAAAGGATCTATGGTTTTCCCTCGAGTCTTTCCCACGAGGCTTTCCCACGAGGCTTTCCCACAGGGCTGTCCCACGTGCACACGTGGTGGGAGTCGATCCTCGGCTTGAACGTCAAGGCAGTGCAGGGAAAACAGGTTCCTCTGGAATGGACTGACACATCTGGGGGACTCTTGGAATGGTGTCACGACCCTGGAGTTCCTCTCGCCTTTCCTGTGGAGAGCGCCTCCTCTTGAGATGCGACGGGAACGCCGGGAATTCTTTCCCTACGAAACAGGGAAAGGATCCCTCATCTCGAGCTAGGAGGCGGAAACGGGGCTCCCCTGGATGTGTGCGGGACCCCACGTGCTTCCTCTCGAGTGGAGACGGGTATGTCGGGGAACTTCTTGAGTTGCAGCAATGGTGTGAAGGACCCTTTGGAAGTTCCAGTGGTTAGACGTGATTGGCCTCGAGAAGCCTCAGCGGAAATGGGCCTCATCTTGTCTGTAGGGCAAAACCTCCTGGATTTTCTAGAGTTGCGGCAGGTGCTCTCGACTTACGACGGGGACCTCAGGGACCCGCTCTGGTGGCCTCAGGAAAGGCCAGTCCCCATGCGAGTTCCTCGGGGGCGTCTCGGGATTCCTCTCCCGTCGATGCCGGGGCCTAAGTCCTTGTGTGGAGTCGGGGCCGGAACCTGAGGATTCCTCTCCAGTGCTGACATGGATCTTGGGGTACTTCTGGAGTCTCCCCAGGGGAGTCAGTCCTCGTCTCGAATGCGGGCATGCACTTGCGCTTTCCTCCAGAGCGGTAGCAGCAGTGTCACGCAGTCCGCCGCGTGGATCAAAGGATGTTTGGTTTTCCCTCGAGTCTTTCCCACGAGGCTTTCCCACGAGGCTTTCCCACAGGGCTGTCCCACGTGGACACGTGGTGGGAGTCGATCCTCGGCTTGAACGTCAAGGCAGTGCAGGGAAAACAGGTTCCTCTGGAATGGACTGACACATCTGGGGGACTCTTGGAATGGTGTCACGACCCTGGACTTCCTCTCGCCTTTCCTGTGGAGAGCGCCTCCTCTTGAGATGCGACGGGAACGCCGGGAATTCTTTCCCTACGAAACAGGGAAAGGATCCCTCATCTCGAGCTTGGAGGCGGAAACGGGGCTCCCCTGGATGTGTGCGGGACACCACGTGCTTCCTCTCGAGTGCAGACGGGTATGTCGGGGAACTTCTTGAGTTGCATCAAGGGTGTGAAGGACCCTTTGGAAGTTCCAGTGGTTAGACGTGATTAGCCTCGAGAAGCCTCAGCGGAAATGGGCCTCATCTCGCCTGGAGGGCAAAACCTCCTGGATTTTCTCGAGTTGCGGCAGGTGCTCTCGACTTACGACGGGGACCTCAGGGACCCGCTCTGGTGGCCTCAGGAAAGGCCAGTCCCCATGCGAGTTCCTCTGGGGCCTCTCGGGATTCCTCTCCCGTCGATGCCGGGGCCTAAGACCTTGTGTGTAGTCGGGGCCGGAACCTGAGGATTCCTCTCCAGTGCTGACATGGATTTTGGGGTACTTCTGGAGTCTCCCCAGGGGAGTCACTCCTCGTCTCGAATGCGGGCATGCACTTGCGCTTTCCTCCAGAGCGGTAGCAGCAGTGTCACGCAGTCCGCCGCGTGGATCAAAGGATCTATGGTTTTCCCTCGAGTCTTTCCCACGAGGCTTTCCCACGAGGCTTTCCCACAGGGCTGTCCCACGTGCACACGTGGTGGGAGTCGATCCTCGGCTTGAACGTCAAGGCAGTGCAGGGAAAACAGGTTCCTCTGGAATGGACTGACACATCTGGGGGACTCTTGGAATGGTGTCACGACCCTGGAGTTCCTCTCGCCTTTCCTGTGGAGAGCGCCTCCTCTTGAGATGCGACGGGAACGCCGGGAATTCTTTCCCTACGAAACAGGGAAAGGATCCCTCATCTCGAGCTAGGAGGCGGAAACGGGGCTCCCCTGGATGTGTGCGGGACCCCACGTGCTTCCTCTCGAGTGGAGACGGGTATGTCGGGGAACTTCTTGAGTTGCAGCAATGGTGTGAAGGACCCTTTGGAAGTTCCAGTGGTTAGACGTGATTGGCCTCGAGAAGCCTCAGCGGAAATGGGCCTCATCTTGTCTGTAGGGCAAAACCTCCTGGATTTTCTAGAGTTGCGGCAGGTGCTCTCGACTTACGACGGGGACCTCAGGGACCCGCTCTGGTGGCCTCAGGAAAGGCCAGTCCCCATGCGAGTTCCTCGGGGGCGTCTCGGGATTCCTCTCCCGTCGATGCCGGGGCCTAAGTCCTTGTGTGGAGTCGGGGCCGGAACCTGAGGATTCCTCTCCAGTGCTGACATGGATCTTGGGGTACTTCTGGAGTCTCCCCAGGGGAGTCAGTCCTCGTCTCGAATGCGGGCATGCACTTGCGCTTTCCTCCAGAGCGGTAGCAGCAGTGTCACGCAGTCCGCCGCGTGGATCAAAGGATCTATGGTTTTCCCTCGAGTCTTTCCCACGAGGCTTTCCCATGAGGCTTTCCCACAGGGCTGTCCCACGTGGACACGTTGTGGGAGTCGATCCTCGGCTTGAACGTCAAGGCAGTGCAGGGAAAACAGGTTCCTCTGGAATGGATTGACACATCTGGGGGACTCTTGGAATGGTGTCACGACCCTGGACTTCCTCTCGCCTTTCCTGTGGAGAGCGCCTCCTCTTGAGATGCGACGGGAACGCCGGGAATTCTTTCCCTACGAAACAGGGAAAGGATCCCTCATCTCGAGCTAGGAGGCGGAAACGGGGCTCCCCTGGATGTGTGCGGGACACCACGTGCTTCCTCTCGAGTGCAGACGGGTATGTCGGGGAACTTCTTGAGTTGCAGCAAGGGTGTGAAGGACCCTTTGGAAGTTCCAGTGGTTAGACGTGATTAGCCTCGAGAAGCCTCAGCGGAAATGGGCCTCATCTCGCCTGGAGGGCAAAACCTCCTGGATTTTCTCGAGTTGCGGCAGGTGCTCTCGACTTACGACGGGGACCTCAGGGACCCGCTCTGGTGGCCTCAGGAAAGGCCAGTCCCCATGCGAGTTCCTCTGGGGCCTCTCGGGATTCCTCTCCCGTCGATGCCGGGGCCTAAGACCTTATGTGTAGTCGGGGCCGGAACCTGAGGATTCCTCTCCAGTGCTGACATGGATTTTGGGGTACTTCTGGAGTCTCCCCAGGGGAGTCACTGCTCGTCTCGAATGCGGGCATGCACTTGCGCTTTCCTCCAGAGCGGTAGCAGCAGTGTCACGCAGTCCGCCGCGTGGATCAAAGGATCTATGGTTTTCCCTCGAGTCTTTCCCACGAGGCTTTCCCACGAGGCTTTCCCACAGGGCTGTCCCACGTGCACACGTGGTGGGAGTCGATCCTCGGCTTGAACGTCAAGGCAGTGCAGGGAAAACAGGTTCCTCTGGAATGGACTGACACATCTGGGGGACTCTTGGAATGGTGTCACGACCCTGGAGTTCCTCTCGCCTTTCCTGTGGAGAGCGCCTCCTCTTGAGATGCGACGGGAACGCCGGGAATTCTTTCCCTACGAAACAGGGAAAGGATCCCTCATCTCGAGCTAGGAGGCGGAAACGGGGCTCCCCTGGACGTGTGCGGGACCCCACGTGCTTCCTCTCGAGTGAAGACGGGTATGTCGGGGAACTTCTTGAGTTGCAGCAATGGTGTGAAGGACCCTTTGGAAGTTGCAGTGGTTAGATGTGATTGGCCTCGAGAAGCCTCAGCGGAAATGGGCCTCATCTCGCCTGGAGGGCAAAACCTCCTGGATTTTCTCGAGTTGCGGCAGGTGCTCTCGACTTACGACGGGGACCTCAGGGATCCGCTCTGGTGGCCTCAGGAAAGGCCAGTCCCCATGCGAGTTCCTCGGGGGCGTCTCGGGATTCCTCTCCCGTCGATGCCGGGGCCTAAGACCTTGTGTGGAGTCGGGGCCAGAACCTGAGGATTCCTCTCCAGTGCTGACATGGATCTTGGGGTACTTCTGGAGTCTCCCCAGGGGAGTCAGTCCTCGTCTCGAATGCGGGCATACACTTGCGCTTTCCTCCAGAGCGGTAGCAGCAGTGTCATGCAGTCCGCCGCGTGGATCAAAGGATCTATGGTTTCCCTCGAGTCTTTCCCACGAGGCTTTCCCACGAGGCTTTCCCACAGGGCTGTCCCACGTGCACACGTGGTGGGAGTCGATCCTCGGCTTGAACGTCAAGGCAGTGCAGGGAAAACAGGTTCCTCTGGAATGGACTGACACATCTGGGGGACTCTTGGAATGGTGGCATGACCCTGGAGTTCCTCTCGCCTTTCCTGTGGAGAGCGCCTCCTCTTGAGATGCGACGGGAACTCCGGGAATTCTTTCCCTACGAAACAGGGAAAGGATCCCTCATCTCGAGCTAGGAGGCGGAAACGGGGCTCCCCTGGATGTGTGCGGGACACCACGTGCTTCCTCTCGAGTGCAAACGGGTATGTTGGGGAACTTCTTGAGTTGCAGCAAGGGTGTGAAGGACCCTTTGGAAGTTCCAGTGGTTAGACGTGATTAGCCTCGAGAAGCCTCAGCGGAAATGGGCCTCATCTCGCCTGGAGGGCAAAACCTCCTGGATTTTCTCGAGTTGCGGCAGGTGCTCTCGACTTACGACGGGGAACTAAGGGAAAGGCTCTGGTGGCCTCAGGAAAGGCCAGTCCCCATGCGAGTTCCTCGGGGGCGTCTCGGGATTCCTCTCCCGTCGATGCCGGGGCCTAAGACCTTGTGTGGAGTCGGGGCCGGAACCTGAGGATTCCTCTCCAGTGCTGACATGGATCTTGGGGTACTTCTGGAGTCTCCCCAGGGGAGTCAGTCCTCGTCTCGAATGCGGGCATGCACTTGCGCTTTCCTCCAGAGCGGTAGCAGCAGTGTCACGCAGTCCGCCGCGTGGATCAAAGGATGTTTGGTTTTCCCTCGAGTCTTTCCCACGAGGCTTTCCCACAGGGCTGTCCCACGTGCACACGTGGTGGGAGTCGATCCTCGGCTTCAACGTCAAGGCAGTGCAGGGAAAACAGGTTCCTCTGGAATGGACTGACACATCTGGGGGACTCTTGGAATGGTGGCACGACCCTGGAGTTCCTCTCGCCTTTCCTGTGGAGAGCGCCTCCTCTTGAGATGTGACGGGAACGCCGGGAATTCTTTCCCTACGAAACAGGGAAAGGATCCCTCATCTCGAGCTAGGAGGTGGAAACGGGGCTACCCTGGATGTGTGCGGGACCCCACGTGCTTCCTCTCGAGTGGAGACGGGTATGTCCGGGAACTTCTTGAGTTGCACCAAGGGTGTGAAGGACCCATTGGAAGTTCCAGTGGTTAGACGTGATTAGCCTCGAGAAGCCTCAGCGGAAATGGGCCTCATCTCGCCTGGAGGGCAAAACCTCGTGGATTTTCTCGTGTTGCGGCAGGTGCTCTCCACTTACGACGGGGACCTCAGGGACCCGCTCTGGTGGCCTCAGGAAAGGCCCGTCCCAATGCGAGTTCCTCGGGGGCCTCTCGGGATTCCTCTCTCGTCGATGCCGGGGCCTAAGACCTTGTGTGCATTCGGGGCCGGAACCTGAGGATTCCTCTCCAGTGCTGACATGGATCTTGGGGTACTTCTGGAGTCTCCCCAGGGGAGTCAGTCCTCGTCTCGAATGCGGGCATGCATTGCGCTTTCCTCCAGAGCGGTAGCAGCAGTGTCACGCAGTCCGCCGCGTGGATCAAAGGATCTATGGTTTTCCCTCGAGTCTTTCCCACGAGGCTTTCCCACGAGGCTTTCCCACAGGGCTCTCCCACGTGCACACGTGGTGGGAGTCGATCCTCGGCTTGAACGTCAAGGCAGTGCAGGGAAAACAGGTTCCTCTGGAATGGACTGACACATCTGGGGGACTCTTGGAATGGTGTCACGACCCTGGACTTCCTCTCGCCTTTCCTGTGGAGAGCGCCTCCTCTTGAGATGCGACGGGAACGCCGGGAATTCTTTCCCTACGAAACAGGGAAAGGATCCCTCATCTCGAGCTAGGAGGCGGAAACGGGGCTCCCCTGGATGTGTGCGGGACACCACGTGCTTCCTCTCGAGTGCAGACGGGTATGTCGGGGAACTTCTTGAGTTGCATCAAGGGTGTGAAGGACCCTTTGGAAGTTCCAGTGGTTAGACGTGATTAGCCTCGAGAAGCCTCAGCGGAAATGGGCCTCATCTCGCCTGGAGGGCAAAACCTCCTGGATTTTCTCGAGTTGCGGCAGGTGCTCTCGACTTACGACGGGGACCTCAGGGACCCGCTCTGGTGGCCTCAGGAAAGGCCAGTCCCCATGCGAGTTCCTCTGGGGCCTCTCGGGATTCCTCTCCCGTCGATGCCGGGGCCTAAGACCTTGTGTGTAGTCGGGGCCGGAACCTGAGGATTCCTCTCCAGTGCTGACATGGATTTTGGGGTACTTCTGGAGTCTCCCCAGGGGAGTCAGTCCTCGTCTCGAATGCGGGCATGCACTTGCGCTTTCCTCCAGAGCGGTAGCAGCAGTGTCACGCAGTCCGCCGCGTGGATCAAAGGATCTATGGTTTTCCCTCGAGTCTTTCCCACGAGGCTTTCCCACGAGGCTTTCCCACAGGGCTGTCCCACGTGCACACGTGGTGGGAGTCGATCCTCGGCTTGAACGTCAAGGCAGTGCAGGGAAAACAGGTTCCTCTGGAATGGACTGACACATCTGGGGGACTCTTGGAATGGTGTCACGACCCTGGAGTTCCTCTCGCCTTTCCTGTGGAGAGCGCCTCCTCTTGAGATGCGACGGGAACGCCGGGAATTCTTTCCCTACGAAACAGGGAAAGGATCCCTCATCTCGAGCTAGGAGGCGGAAACGGGGCTCCCCTGGATGTGTGCGGGACCCCACGTGCTTCCTCTCGAGTGGAGACGGGTATGTCGGGGAACTTCTTGAGTTGCAGCAATGGTGTGAAGGACCCTTTGGAAGTTCCAGTGGTTAGACGTGATTGGCCTCGAGAAGCCTCAGCGGAAATGGGCCTCATCTTGTCTGTAGGGCAAAACCTCCTGGATTTTCTAGAGTTGCGGCAGGTGCTCTCGACTTACGACGGGGACCTCAGGGACCCGCTCTGGTGGCCTCAGGAAAGGCCAGTCCCCATGCGAGTTCCTCGGGGGCGTCTCGGGATTCCTCTCCCGTCGATGCCGGGGCCTAAGTCCTTGTGTGGAGTCGGGGCCGGAACCTGAGGATTCCTCTCCAGTGCTGACATGGATCTTGGGGTACTTCTGGAGTCTCCCCAGGGGAGTCAGTCCTCGTCTCGAATGCGGGCATGCACTTGCGCTTTCCTCCAGAGCGGTAGCAGCAGTGTCACGCAGTCCGCCGCGTGGATCAAAGGATGTTTGGTTTTCCCTCGAGTCTTTCCCACGAGGCTTTCCCACGAGGCTTTCCCACAGGGCTGTCCCACGTGGACACGTTGTGGGAGTCGATCCTCGGCTTGAACGTCAAGGCAGTGCAGGGAAAACAGGTTCCTCTGGAATGGACTGACACATCTGGGGGACTCTTGGAATGGTGGCATGACCCTGGAGTTCCTCTCGCCTTTCCTGTGGAGAGCGCCTCCTCTTGAGATGCGACGGGAACGCCGGGAATTCTTTCCCTACGAAACAGGGAAAGGATCCCTCATCTCGAGCTAGGAGGCGGAAACGGGGCTCCCCTGGATGTGTGCGGGACACCACGTGCTTCCTCTCGAGTGCAGACGGGTATGTCGGGGAACTTCTTGAGTTGCAGCAAGGGTGTGAAGGACCCTTTGGAAGTTCCAGTGGTTAGATGTGATTGGCCTCGAGAAGCCTCAGCGGAAATGGGCCTCATCTCGCCTGGAGGGCAAAACCTCCTGGATTTTCTCGAGTTGCGGCAGGTGCTCTCGACTTACGACGGGGACCTCAGGGACCCGCTCTGGTGGCCTCAGGAAAGGCCAGTCCCCGTGCGAGTTCCTCGGGGGCCTCTCGGGATTCCTCTCCCGTCGATGCCGGGGCCTAAGACCTTGTGTGGAGTCGGGGCCGGAACCTGAGGATTCCTCTCCAGTGCTGACATGGATCTTGGGGTACTTCTGGAGTCTCCCCAGGGGAGTCAGTCCTCGTCTCGAATGCGGGCATGCACTTGCGCTTTCCTCCAGAGCGGTAGCAGCAGTGTCACGCAGTCCGCCGCGTGGATCAAAGGATCTATGGTTTTCCCTCGAGTCTTTCCCCCGAGGCTTTCCCACGAGGCTTTCCCAAAGGGCTGTCCCACGTGCACACGTGGTGGGAGTCGATCCTCGGCTTGAACGTCAAGGCAGTGCAGGGAAAACAGGTTCCTCTGGAATGGACTGACACATCTGGGGGACTCTTGGAATGGTGGCACGACCCTGGAGTTCCTCTCGCCTTTCCTGTGGAGAGCGCCTCCTCTTGAGATGCGACGGGAACGCCGGGAATTCTTTCCCTCCGAAACAGGGAAAGGATCCCTCATCTCGAGCTAGGAGTCGGAAACGGGGCTCCCCTGGATGTGTGCGGGACCCACGTGCTTCCTCTCGAGTGGAGACGGGTATGTCGGGGAACTTCTTGAGTTGCAGCAAGGGTGTGAAGGACCCTTTGGAAGTTCCAGTGGTTAGACGTGATTAGCCTCGAGAAGCCTCAGCGGAAATGGGCCTCATCTCGCCTGGAGGGCAAAACCTCCTGGATTTTCTCGAGTTGCGGCAGGTGCTCTCGACTTACGACGGGGACCTCAGGGACCCGCTCTGGTGGCCTCAGGAAAGGCCAGTCCCCATGCGAGTTCCTCGGGGGCGTCTCGGGATTCCTCTCCCGTCGATGCCGGGGCCAAAGACCTTGTGTGGAGTCGGGGCCGGAACCTGAGGATTCCTCTCCAGTGCTGACATGGATCTTGGGGTACTTCTGGAGTCTCCCCAGGGGAGTCAGTCCTCGTCTCGAATGCGGGCATGCACTTGCGCTTTCCTCCAGAGCGGTAGCAGCAGTGTCACGCAGTCCGCCGCGTGGATCAAAGGATGTTTGGTTTTCCCTCGAGTCTTTCCCACGAGGCTTTCCCACGAGGCTTTCCCACAGGGCTGTCCCACGTGGACACGTTGTGGGAGTCGATCCTCGGCTTGAACGTCAAGGCAGTGCAGGGAAAACAGGTTCCTCTGGAATGGACTGACACATCTGGGGGACTCTTGGAATGGTGGCATGACCATGGAGTTCCTCTCGCCTTTCCTGTGGAGAGCGCCTCCTCTTGAGATGCGACGGGAACGCCGGGAATTCTTTCCCTACGAAACAGGGAAAGGATCCCTCATCTCGAGCTAGGAGGCGGAAACGGGGCTCCCCTGGATGTGTGCGGGACACCACGTGCTTCCTCTCGAGTGCAGACGGGTATGTCGGGGAACTTCTTGAGTTGCAGCAAGGGTGTGAAGGACCCTTTGGAAGTTCCAGTGGTTAGATGTGATTGGCCTCGAGAAGCCTCAGCGGAAATGGGCCTCATCTCGCCTGGAGGGCAAAACCTCCTGGATTTTCTCGAGTTGCGGCAGGTGCTCTCGACTTACGACGGGGACCTCAGGGACCCGCTCTGGTGGCCTCAGGAAAGGCCAGTCCCCGTGCGAGTTCCTCGGGGGCCTCTCGGGATTCCTCTCCCGTCGATGCCGGGGCCTAAGACCTTGTGTGGAGTCGGGGCCGGAACCTGAGGATTCCTCTCCAGTGCTGACATGGATCTTGGGGTACTTCTGGAGTCTCCCCAGGGGAGTCAGTCCTCGTCTCGAATGCGGGCATGCACTTGCGCTTTCCTCCAGAGCGGTAGCAGCAGTGTCACGCAGTCCGCCGCGTGGATCAAAGGATCTATGGTTTTCCCTCGAGTCTTTCCCCCGAGGCTTTCCCACGAGGCTTTCCCAAAGGGCTGTCCCACGTGCACACGTGGTGGGAGTCGATCCTCGGCTTGAACGTCAAGGCAGTGCAGGGAAAACAGGTTCCTCTGGAATGGACTGACACATCTGGGGGACTCTTGGAATGGTGGCACGACCCTGGAGTTCCTCTCGCCTTTCCTGTGGAGAGCGCCTCCTCTTGAGATGCGACGGGAACGCCGGGAATTCTTTCCCTCCGAAACAGGGAAAGGATCCCTCATCTCGAGCTAGGAGTCGGAAACGGGGCTCCCCTGGATGTGTGCGGGACCCACGTGCTTCCTCTCGAGTGGAGACGGGTATGTCGGGGAACTTCTTGAGTTGCAGCAAGGGTGTGAAGGACCCTTTGGAAGTTCCAGTGGTTAGACGTGATTAGCCTCGAGAAGCCTCAGCGGAAATGGGCCTCATCTCGCCTGGAGGGCAAAACCTCCTGGATTTTCTCGAGTTGCGGCAGGTGCTCTCGACTTACGACGGGGACCTCAGGGACCCGCTCTGGTGGCCTCAGGAAAGGCCAGTCCCCATGCGAGTTCCTCGGGGGCGTCTCGGGATTCCTCTCCCGTCGATGCCGGGGCCAAAGACCTTGTGTGGAGTCGGGGCCGGAACCTGAGGATTCCTCTCCAGTGCTGACATGGATCTTGGGGTACTTCTGGAGTCTCCCCAGGGGAGTCAGTCCTCGTCTCGAATGCGGGCATGCACTTGCGCTTTCCTCCAGAGTGGTAGCAGCAGTGTCACGCAGTCCGCCGCGTGGATCAAAGGATCTATGGTTTTCCCTCGAGTCTTTCCCACGAGGCTTTCCCACGAGGCTTTCCCACAGGGCTGTCCCAAGTGCACACGTGGTGGGAGTCGATCCTCGGCTTGAACGTCAAGGCAGTGCAGGGAAAACAGGTTCCTCTGGTATGGACTGACACATCTGGGGGACTCTTGGAATGGTGGCACGACCCTGGAGTTCCTCTCGCCTTTCCTGTGGAGAGCGCCTCCTCTTGAGATGCCACGGGAACGCCGGGAATTCTTTCCCTACGAAACAGGGAAAGGATCCCTCATCTCGAGCTAGGAGGCGGAAACGGGGCTCCCCTGGATGTGTGCGGGACGCACGTGCTTCCTCTCGAGTGGAGACGGGTATGTCGGGGAACTTCTTGAGTTGCAGCAAGGGTGTGAAGGACCCTTTGGAAGTTCCAGTGGTTAGACGTGATTAGCCTCGAGAAGCCTCAGCGGAAATGGGCCTCATCTCGCCTGGAGGGCAAAACCTCCTGGATTTTCTCGAGTTGCGGCAGGTGCTCTCGACTTACGACGGGGACCTCAGGGAAAGGCTCTGGTGGCCTCAGGAAAGGCCAGTCCCCATGCGAGTTCCTTGGGGGCCTCTCGGGATTCCTCTCCCGTCGATGCCGGGGCCTAAGACCTTGTGTGGAGTCGGGGCCGGAACCTGAGGATTCCTCTCCAGTGCTGACATGGATCTTGGGGTACTTCTGGAGTCTCCCCAGGGGAGTCAGTCCTCGTCTCGAATGCGGGCATGCACTTGCGCTTTCCTCCAGAGCGGTAGCAGCAGTGTCACGCACTCCGCCGCGTGGAGCAAAGGATCTATGGTTTTCCCTCGAGTCTTTCCCACGAGGCTTTCCCACGAGGCTTTCCCACAGGGCTGTCCCACGTGCACACGTGGTGGGAGTCGATCCTCGGCTTGAACGTCAAGGCAGTGCAGGGAAAACAGGTTCCTCTGGAATGGACTGACACATCTGGGGGACTCTTGGAATGGTGGCACGACCCTGGAGTTCGTCTCGCCTTTCCTGTGGAGAGCGCCTCCTCTTGAGATGCGACGGGAACGCCGGGAATTCTTTCCCTACGAAACAGTTAAAGGATCCCTCATCTCGAGCTAGGAGGCGGAAACGGGGCTCCCCTGGATGTGTGCGGGACACCACGTGCTTCCTCTCGAGTGGAGACGGGTATGTCGGGGAACTTCTTGAGTTGCAGCAATGGTGTGAAGGACCCTTTGGAAGTTCCAGTGGTTAGATGTGATTGGCCTCGAGAAGCCTCAGCGGAAATGGGCCTCATCTCGCCTGGAGGGCAAAACCTCCTGGATTTTCTCGAGTTGCGGCAGGTGCTCTCGACTTACGACGGGGACCTCAGGGAAAGGCTCTGGTGGCCTCAGGAAAGGCCAGTCCCCATGCGAGTTCCTCGGGGGCGTCTCGGGATTCCTCTCCCGTCGATGCCGGGGCCTAAGACCTTGTGTGGAGTCGGGGCCGGAAACTGAGGATTCCTCTCCAGTGCTGACATGGATCTTGGGGTACTTCTGGAGTCTCCCCAGGGGAGTCAGTCCTCGTCTCGAATGCGGGCATGCACTTGCGCTTTCCTCCAGAGCGGTAGCAGCAGTGTCACGCAGTCCGCCGCGTGGATCAAAGGATCTATGGTTTTCCCTCGAGTCTTTCCCACGAGGCTTTCCCACAGGGCTGTCCCAAGTGCACACGTGGTGGGAGTCGATCCTCGGCTTGAACGTCAAGGCAGTGCAGGGAAAACAGGTTCCTCTGGAATGGACTGACACATCTGGGGGACTCTTGGAATGGTGTCACGACCCTGGAGTTCCTCTCGCCTTTCCTGTGGAGAGCGCCTCCTCTTGAGATGCGACGGGAACGCCGGGAATTCTTTCCCTACGAATCAGGGAAAGGATCCCTCATCCCGAGCTAGGAGGCGGAAACGGGGCTCCCCTGGATGTGTGCGGGACCCACGTGCTTCCTCTCGAGTGGAGACGGGTATGTCGGGGAACTTCTTGAGTTGCAGCAAGGGTGTGAAGGACCCTTTGGAAGTTCCAGTGGTTAGACGTGATTAGCCTCGAGAAGCCTCAGCGGAAATGGGCCTCATCTCGCCTGGAGGGCAAAACCTCATGGATTTTCTCGAGTTGCGGCAGGTGCTCTCGACTTACGACGGGGACCTCAGGGAAAGGCTCTGGTGGCCTCAGGAAAGGCCAGTCCCCATGCGAGTTCCTCGGGGGCGTCTCGGGATTCCTCTCCCGTCGATGCCGGGGCCTAAGACCTTGTGTGGAGTCGGGGCCGGAACCTGAGGATTCCTCTCCAGTGCTGACATGGATCTTGGGGTACTTCTGGAGTCTCCCCAGGGGAGTCAGTCCTCGTCTCGAATGCGGGCATGCATTGCGCTTTCCTCCAGAGCGGTAGCAGCAGTGTCACGCACTCCGCCGCGTGGAGCAAAGGATCTATGGTTTTCCCTCGAGTCTTTCCCACGAGGCTTTCCCACGAGGCTTTCCCACAGGGCTGTCCCACGTGCACACGTGGTGGGAGTCGATCCTCGGCTTGAACGTCAAGGCAGTGCAGGGAAAACAGGTTCCTCTGGAATGGACTGACACATCAGGGGGACTCTTGGAATGGTGTCATGACCCTGGAGTTTCTCTCGCCTTTCCTGTGGAGAGCGCCTCCTCTTGAGATGCGACGGGAACGCCGGGAATTCTTTCCCTACGAAACAGGGAAAGGATCCCTCATCTCGAGCTAGGAGGCGGAAACGGGGCTCCCCTGGATGTGTGCGGGACACCACGTGCTTCCTCTCGAGTGCAGATGGGTATGTCGGGGAACTTCTTGAGTTGCAGCAAGGGTGTGAGGGACCCTTTGGAAGTTCCAGTGGTTAGATGTGATTGGCCTCGAGAAGCCTCAGCGGAAATGGGCCTCATCTCGCCTGGAGGGCAAAACCTCCTGGATTTTCTCGAGTTGCGGCAGGTGCTCTCGACTTACGACGGGGACCTCAGGGACCCGCTCTGGTGGCCTCAGGAAAGGCCAGTCCCCATGCGAGTTCCTCGGGGGCCTCTCGGGATTCCTCTCACGTCGATGCCGGGGCCTAAGACCTTGTGTGTAGTCGGGGCCGGAACCGGAGGATTCCTCTCCAGTGCTGACATGGATCTTGGGGTACTTCTGGAGTCTCCCCAGGGGAGTCAGTCCTCGTCTCGAATGCGGGCATGCACTTGCGCTTTCCTCCAGAGCGGTAGCAGCAGTGTCACGCAGTCCGCCGCGTGGATCAAAGGATCTATGGTTTTCCCTCGAGTCTTTCCCACGAGGCTTTCCCACGAGGCTTTCCCACAGGGCTGTCCCACGTGCACACGTGGTGGGAGTGGATCCTCGGCTTGAACGTCAAGGCAGTGCAGGGAAAACAGGTTCCTCTGGAATGGACTGACACATCTGGGGGACTCTTGGAATGGTGGCACGACCCTGGAGTTCCTCTCGCCTTTCCTGTGGAGAGCGCCTCCTCTTGAGTTGCGACGGGAACGCCGGGAATTCTTTCCCTACGAAACAGGGAAAGGATCCCTCATCTCGAGCTAGGAGGCGGAAACGGGGCTCCCCTGGATGTGTGCGGGACCCCACGTGCTTCCTCTCGAGTGGAGACGGGTATGTCGGGGAACGTCTTGAGTTGCAGCAAGGGTGTGAAGGACCCTTTGGAAGTTCCAGTGGTTAGACGTGATTAGCCTCGAGAAGCCTCAGCGGAAATGGGGCTCATCTCGACTGGAGGGCAAAACCTCCTGGATTTTCTCGAGTTGCGGCAGGTGCTCTCGACTTATGACGGGGACCTCAGGGACCCGCTCTGGTGGCCTCAGGAAAGGCCAGTCCCCATGCGAGTTCCTCGGGGGCCTCTCGGGATTCCTCTCCCGTCGATGCCGGGGCCTAAGACCTTGTGTGGAGTCGGGGCCGGAACCTGAGGATTCCTCTGCACTGCTGACATGGATTTGAGGTAATTCTGGAGTCTCCCCAGGGGAGTCAGTCCTCGTGTCGAATGCGGGCATGCTCTTGCGCTTTCCTCCAGAGCGGTAGCAGCAGTGTCACGCAGTCCGCCGCGTGGATCAAAGGATCTATGGTTTTCCCTCGAGTCTTTCCCACGAGGCTTTCCCACGAGGCTTTCCCACAGGGCTGTCCCACGTGCACACGTGGTGGGAGTCGATCCTCGGCTTGAACGTCAAGGCAGTGCAGGGAAAACAGGTTCCTCTGGAATGGACTGACACATCTGGGGGACTCTTGGAATGGTGGCATGACCCTGGAGTTCCTCTCGCCTTTCCTGTGGAGAGCGCCTCCTCTTGAGATGCGACGGGAACGCCGGGAATTCTTTCCCTACGAAACAGGGAAAGGATCCCTCATCTTGAGCTAGGAGGCGGAAACGGGGATCCCCTGGATGTGTGCGGGACACCACGTGCTTCCTCTCGAGTGCAAACGGGTATGTTGGGGAACTTCTTGAGTTGCAGCAAGGGTGTGAAGGACCTTTTGGAAGTTCCAGTGGTTAGATGTGATTGGCCTCGAGAAGCCTCAGCGGAAATGGGCCTCATCTCGCCTGGAGGGGAAAACCTCCTAGATTTTCTCGAGTTGCGGCAGGTGCTCTCGACTTACGACGGGGACCTCAGGGACCCGCTCTGGTGGCCTCAGGAAAGGCCAGTCCCCATGCGAGTTCCTCGGGGGCGCCTCGGGATTCCTCTCCCGTCGATGCCGGGGCCTAAGACCTTGTGTGCAGTCGGGGCCGGAACCTGAGGATTCCTCTCCAGTGCTGACATGGATCTTGGGGTACTTCTGGAGTCTCCCCAGGGGAGTCAGTCCTCGTCTCGAATGCGGGCATGCACTTGGGCTTTCCTCCAGAGCGGTAGCAGCAGTGTCACGCAGTCCGCCGCGTGGATCAAAGGATCTATGGTTTTCCCTCGAGTCTTTCCCACGAGGCTTTCCCACGAGGCTTTCCCACAGTTCTGTCCCACGTGCACACGTGGTGGGAGTCGATCCTCGGCTTGAACGTCAAGGCAGTGCAGGGAAAACAGGTTCCTCTGGAATGGACTGACACATCTGGGGGACTCTTGGAATGGTGTCACGACCCTGGACTTCCTCTCGCCTTTCCTGTGGAGAGCGCCTCCTCTTGAGATGCGACGGGAACGCCGGGAATTCTTTCCCTACGAAACAGGGAAAGGATCCCTCATCTCGAGCTAGGAGGCGGAAACGGGGCTCCCCTGGATGTGTGCGGGACACCACGTGCTTCCTCTCGAGTGCAGACGGGTATGTCGGGGAACTTCTTGAGTTGCAGCAAGGGTGTGAAGGACCCTTTGGAAGTTCCAGTGGTTAGATGTGATTGGCCTCGAGAAGCCTCAGCGGAAATGGGCCTCATCTCGCCTGGAGGGCAAAACCTCCTGGATTTTCTCGAGTTGCGGCAGGTGCTCTCGACTTACGACGGGGACCTCAGGGAACCGCTCTGGTGGCCTCAGGAAAGGCCAGCCCCAATGCGAGTTCCTCGGGGGCGTCTCGGGATTCCTCTCCCGTCCATTCCGGGGCCTAAGACCTTGTGTGGAGTCGGGGCCGGATCCTGAGGATTCCTCTCCAGTGCTGACATGGATCTTGGGGTACTTCTGGAGTCTCCCCAGGGGAGTCAGTCCTCGTCTCGAATGCGGGCATGCACTTGCGCTTTCCTCCAGAGCGGTAGCAGCAGTGTCACGCAGTCCGCCGCGTGGATCAAAGGATGTTTGGTTTTCCCTCGAGACTTTCCCACGAGGCTTTCCCACGAGGCTGTCCCACGTGCACACGTGGTGGGAGTCGATCCTCGGCTTGAACGTCAAGGCAGTGCAGGGAAAACAGGTTCCTCTGGAATGGACTGACACATCTGGAGGACTCTTGGAATGGTGTCACGACCCTGGAGTTCCTCTCGCCTTTCCTGTGGAGAGCGCCTCCTCTTGAGATGCGACGGGAACTCCGGGAATTCTTTCCCTTCGAAACAGGGAAAGGATCCCTCATCTCGAGCTCGGAGGCGGAAACGGGGCTCCCCTGGATGTGTGCGGGACCCCACGTGCTTCCTCTCGAGTGCAGACGGGTATGTCGGGGAACTTCTTGAGTTGCAGCAAGGGTGTGAAGGACCATTTGGAAGTTCCAGTGGTTAGATGTGATTGGCCTCGAGAAGCCTCAGCGGAAATGGGGCTCATCTCGCCAGGAGGGCAAAACCTCCTGGATTTTCTCGAGTTGGGGCAGGTGCTCTCGTCTTAAGACGGGGACCACAGGGAACCGCTCTGGTGGCCTCAGGAAAGGCCAGTCCCCATGCGAGTTCCTCGGGGGCGTCTCGGGATTCCTCTCCCGTCGATGCCGGGGCCTAAGACCTTGTGTGGAGTCGGGGCCGGAACCTGAGGATTCCTCTCCAGTGCTGACATGGAACTTGGGGTACTTATGGAGTCTCCCCAGGGGAGTCAGTCCTCGTCTCGAATGCGGGCATGCACCTACGCTTTCCTCCAGAGCGGGAGCAGCAGTGTCACGCAGTCCGCCGCGTGGATCAAAGGATCTATGGTTTTCCCTCGAGTCTTTCCCACGAGGCTTTCCCACGAGGCTTTCCCACAGGGCTCTCCCACGTGCACACGTGGTGGGAGTCGATCCTCGGCTTGAACGTCAAGGCAGTGCAGGGAAAACAGGTTCCTCTGGAATGGACTGACACATCTGGGGGACTCTTGGAATGGTGGCACGACCCTGGAGTTCCTCTCGCCTTTCCTGTGGAGAGCGCCTCCTCTTGAGATGTGACGGGAACGCCGGGAATTCTTTCCCTACGAAACAGGGAAAGGATCCCTCATCTCGAGCTAGGAGGTGGAAACGGGGCTACCCTGGATGTGTGCGGGACCCCACGTGCTTCCTCTCGAGTGGAGACGGGTATGTCCGGGAACTTCTGGAGTTGCAGCAAGGGTGTGAAGGACCCATTGGAATTTCCAGTGGTTAGACGTGATTAGCCTCGAGAAGCCTCAGCGGAAATGGGCCTCATCTCGCCTGGAGGGCAAAACCTCGTGGATTTTCTCGTGTTGCGGCAGGTGCTCTCCACTTACGACGGGGACCTCAGGGACCCGCTCTGGTGGCCTCAGGAAAGGCCCGTCCCCATGCGAGTTCCTCGGGGGCCTCTCGGGATTCCTCTCCCGTCGATGCCGGGGCCTAAGACCTTGTGTGCAGTCGGGGCCGGAACCTGAGGATTCCTCTCCAGTGCTGACATGGATCTTGGGGTACTTCTGGAGTCTCCCCAGGGGAGTCAGTCCTCGTCTCGAATGCGGGCATGCATTGCGCTTTCCTCCAGAGCGGTAGCAGCAGTGTCACGCAGTCCGCCGCGTGGATCAAAGGATCTATGGTTTTCCCTCGAGTCTTTCCCACGAGGCTTTCCCACGAGGCTTTCCCACAGGGCTCTCCCACGTGCACACGTGGTGGGAGTCGATCCTCGGCCTGAACGTCAAGGCAGTGCAGGGAAAACAGGTTCCTCTGGAATGGACTGACACATCTGGGGGACTCTTGGAATGGTGGCACGACCCTGGAGTTCCTCTCGCCTTTCCTGTGGAGAGCGCCTCCTCTTGAGATGCGACGGGAACGCCGGGAATTCTTTCCCTACGAAACAGGGAAAGGATCCCTCATCTCGAGCTAGGAGGCGGAAACGGGGCTCCCCTGGATGTGTGCGGGACACCACGTGCTTCCTCTCGAGTGCAGACGGGTATGTCGGGGAACTTCTTGAGTTGCAGCAATGGTGTGAAGGACCCTTTGGAAGTTCCAGTGGTTAGACGTGATTAGCCTCGAGAAGCCTCAGCGGAAATGGGCCTCATCTCGCCTGGAGGGCAAAACCTCCTGGATTTTCTCGAGTTGCGGCAGGTGCTCTCGACTTACGACGGGGACCTCAGGGAAAGGCTCTGGTGGCCTCAGGAAAGGCCAGTCCCCATGCGAGTTCCTCGGGGGCCTCTCGGGATTCCTCTCCCGTCGATGCCGGGGCCTAAGACCTTGTGTGGAGTCGGGGCCGGAACCTGAGGATTCCTCTCCAGTGCTGACATGGATCTTGGGGTACTTCTGGAGTCTCCCCAGGGGAGTCAGTCCTCGTCTCGAATGCGGGCATGCACTTGCGCTTTCCTCCAGAGCGGTAGCAGCAGTGTCACGCAGTCCGCCGCGTGGATCAAAGGATCTATGGTTTTCCCTCGAGTCTTTCCCACGAGGCTTTCCCACAGGGCTGTCCCAAGTGCACACGTGGTGGGAGTCGATCCTCGGCTTGAACGTCAAGGCAGTGCAGGGAAAACAGGTTCCTCTGGAATGGACTGACACATCTGGGGGACTCTTGGAATGGTGTCACGACCCTGGAGTTCCTCTCGCCTTTCCTGTGGAGAGCGCCTCCTCTTGAGATGCGACGGGAACGCCGGGAATTCTTTCCCTACGAATCAGGGAAAGGATCCCTCATCCCGAGCTAGGAGGCGGAAACGGGGCTCCCCTGGATGTGTGCGGGACGCACGTGCTTCCTCTCGAGTGGAGACGGGTATGTCGGGGAACTTCTTGAGTTGCAGCAAGGCGTGAAGGACCCTTTGGAAGTTCCAGTGGTTAGAGGTGATTAGCCTCGAGAAGCCTCAGCGGAAATGGGCCTCATCTCGCCTGGAGGGCAAAACCTCATGGATTTTCTCGAGTTGCGGCAGGTGCTCTCGACTTACGACGGGGACCTCAGGGAAAGGCTCTGGTGGCCTCAGGAAAGGCCAGTCCCCATGCGAGTTCCTCGGGGGCGTCTCGGGATTCCTCTCCCGTCGATGCCGGGGCCTAAGACCTTGTGTGGAGTCGGGGCCGGAACCTGAGGATTCCTCTCCAGTGCTGACATGGATCTTGGGGTACTTCTGGAGTCTCCCCAGGGGAGTCAGTCCTCGTCTCGAATGCGGGCATGCATTGCGCTTTCCTCCAGAGCGGTAGCAGCAGTGTCACGCAGTCCGCCGCGTGGATCAAAGGATCTATGGTTTTCCCTCGAGTCTTTCCCACGAGGCTTTCCCACGAGGCTTTCCCACAGGGCTGCGCCACGTGCACACGTGGTGGGAGTCGATCCTCGGCTTGAACGTCAAGGCAGTGCAGGGAAAGCAGGTTCCTCTGGAATGGACTGACTCATCTGGGGGACTCTTGGAATGGTGGCACGACCCTGGAGTTCCTCTCGCCTTTCCTGTGGAGAGCGCCTCCTCTTGAGATGCGACGGGAACGCCGGGAATTCTTTCCCTACGAAACAGGGAAAGGATCCCTCATCTCGAGCTAGGAGGCGGAAACGGGGCTCCCCTGGATGTGTGCGTGACCCACGTGCTTCCTCTCGAGTGCAGACGGGTATGTCGGGGAACTTCTTGAGTTGCAGCAAGGGTGTGAAGGACCCTTTGGAAGTTCAATTGGTTAGACGTGATTAGCCTCGAGAAGCCTCAGCGGAAATGGGCCTCATCTCGCCTGGAGGGCAAAACCTCCTGGATTTACTCGAGTTGCGGCAGGTGCTCTCGACTTACGACGGGGACCTCAGGGACCCGCTCTGGTGGCCTCAGGAAAGGCCAGTCCCCATGCGAGTTCCGCGGGGGCCTCTCGGGATTCCTCTCCCGTCGATGCCGGGGCCTAAGACCTTGTGTGGAGTCGGGGCCGGAACCTGAGGATTCCTCTCCAGTGCTGACATGGATCTTGGGGTACTTCTGGAGTCTCCCCAGGGGAGTCAGTCCTCGTCTCGAATGCGGGCATGCACTTGTGCTTTCCTCCAGAGCGGTAGCAGCAGTGTCACGCAGTCCGCCGCGTGGATCAAAGGATCTATGGTTTTCCCTCGAGTCTTTCCCACGAGGCTTTCCCACGAGGCTTTCCCACAGGGCTGTCCCACGTGCACACGTGGTGGGAGTCGATCCTCGGCTTGAACGTCAAGGCAGTGCAGGGAAAACAGGTTCCTCTGGAATGGACTGACACATCTGGGGGACTCTTGGAATGGTGGCACGACCCTGGAGTTCCTCTCGCCTTTCCTGTGGAGAGCGCCTCCTCTTGAGATGCGACGGGAACGCCGGGAATTCTTTCCCTACGAAACAGGGAAATGATCCCTCATCTCGAGCTAGGAGGCGGAAACGGGGCTCCCCTGGATGTGTGCGGGACACCACGTGCTTCCTCTCGAGTGGAGACGGGTATGTCGGGGAACTTCTTGAGTTGCAGCAAGGGTGTGAAGGACCCTTTGGAAGTTCCAGTGGTTAGACGTGATTAGCCTCGAGAAGCCTCAGCGGAAATGGGCCTCATCTCGCCTGGAGGGCAAAACCTCCTGGATTTTCTCGAGTTGCGGCAGGTGCTCTCGACTTACGACGGGGACCTAAGGGAAAGGCTCTGGTGGCCTCAGGAAAGGCCAGTCCCCATGCGAGTTCCTCGGGGGCGTCTCGGGATTCCTCTCCCGTCGATGCCGGGGCCTAAGACCTTGTGTGGAGTCGGGGCCGGAACCTGAGGATTCCTCTCCAGTGCTGACATGGATCTTGGGGTACTTCTGGAGTCTCCCCAGGGGAGTCAGTCCTCGTCTCGAATGCGGGCATACACTTGCGCTTTCCTCCAGAGCGGTAGCAGCAGTGTCATGCAGTCCGCCGCGTGGATCAAAGGATCTATGGTTTTCCCTCGAGTCTTTCCCACGAGGCTTTCCCACGAGGCTTTCCCACAGGGCTGTCCCACGTGCACACGTGGTGGGAGTCGATCCTCGGCTTGAACGTCAAGGCAGTGCAGGGAAAACAGGTTCCTCTGGAATGGACTGACACATCTGGGGGACTCTTGGAATGGTGGCACGACCCTGGAGTTCCTCTCGCCTTTCCTGTGGAGAGCGCCTCCTCTTGAGATGCGACGGGAACGCCGGAAATTCTTTCCCTAAGAAACAGGGAAAGAATCCCTCATCTCGAGCTAAGAGGCGGAAACGGGGCTCCCCTGGATGTGTGCGGGACACCACATGCTTCCTCCCGAGTGGAGACGGGTATGTCGGGGAACTTCTTGAGTTGCAGCAAGGGTGTGAAGGACCCTTTGGAAGTTCCAGTGGTTAGATGTGATTGGCCTCGAGAAGCCTCAGCGGAAATGGGCCTCATCTTGCCTGTAGGGCAAAACCTCCTGGATTTTCTAGAGTTGCGGCAGGTGCTCTCGACTTACGACGGGGACCTCAGGGACCCGCTCTGGTGGCCTCAGGAAAGGCCAGTCCCCATGCGAGTTCCTCAGGGGCGTCTCGGGATTCCTCTCCCGTCGATGCCGGGGCCTAAGACCTTGTGTGGAGTCGGGGCCGGAACCTGAGGATTCCTCTCCAGTGCTGACATGGATCTTGGGGTACTTCTGGAGTCTCCCCAGGGGAGTCAGTCCTCGTCTCGAATGCGGGCATGCACTTGCGCTTTCCTCCAGAGCGGTAGCAGCAGTGTCACGCAGTCCGCCGCGTGGATCAAAGGATGTTTGGTTTTCCCTCGAGTCTTTCCCACGAGGCTTTCCCACGAGGCTTTCCCACAGGGCTGTCCCACGTGGACACGTTGTGGGAGTCGATCCTCGGCTTGAACGTCAAGGCAGTGCAGGGAAAACAGGTTCCTCTGGAATGGACTGACACATCTGGGGGACTCTTGGAATGGTGGCACGACCCTGGAGTTCCTCTCGCCTTTCCTGTGGAGAGCGCCTCCTCTTGAGATGCCACGGGAACGCCGGGAATTCTTTCCCTAAGAAACAGGGAAAGGATCCCTCATCTCGAGCTAGGAGGCGGAAACGGGGCTCCCCTGGATGTGTGCGGGACACCACGTGCTTCCTCTCGAGTGGAGACGGGTATGTCGGGGAACTTCTTGAGTTGCAGCAAGGGTGTGAAGGACCCTTTGGAAGTTCCAGTGGTTAGACGTGATTAGCCTCGAGAAGCCTCAGCGGAAATGGGCCTCATCTCGCCTGGAGGGCAAAACCTCCTGGATTTTCTCGAGTTGCGGCAGGTGCTCTCGACTTACGACGGGGACCTCAGGGACCCGCTCTGGTGGCCTCAGGAAAGGCCAGTCCCCATGCGAGTTCCTCGGGGGCCTCTCGGGATTCCTCTCCCGTCGATGCCGGGGCCTAAGACCTTGTGTGGAGTCGGGGCCGGAACCTGAGGATTCCTCTCCAGTGCTGACATGGATCTTGGGGTACTTCTGGAGTCTCCCCAGGGGAGTCAGTCCTCGTCTCGAATGCGGGCATGCACTTGCGCTTTCCTCCAGAGCGGTAGCAGCAGTGTCACGCAGTCCGCCGCGTGGATCAAAGGATGTTTGGTTTTCCCTCGAGACTTTCCCACGAGGCTTTCCCACGAGGCTGTCCCACGTGCACACGTGGTGGGAGCCGATCCTCGGCTTGAACGTCAAGGCAGTGCAGGGAAAACAGGTTCCTCTGGAATGGACTGACACATCTGGAGGACTCTTGGAATGGTGGCACGACCCTGGAGTTCCTCTCGCCTTTCCTGTGGAGAGCGCCTCCTCTTGAGATGCGACGGGAACTCCGGGAATTCTTTCCCTACGAAACAGGGAAAGGATCCCTCATCTCGAGCTCGGAGGCGGAAACGGGGCTCCCCTGGATGTGTGCGGGACCCCACGTGCTTCCTCTCGAGTGGAGACGGGTATGTCGGGGAACTTCTTGAGTTGCAGCAAGGGTGTGAAGGACCATTTGGAAGTTCCAGTGGTTAGATGTGATTGGCCTCGAGAAGCCTCAGCGGAAATGGGGCTCATCTCGCCAGGAGGGCAAAACCTCCTGGATTTTCTCGAGTTGGGGCAGGTGCTCTCGTCTTAAGACGGGGACCACAGGGAACCGCTCTGGTGGCCTCAGGAAAGGCCAGTCCCCATGCGAGTTCCTCGGGGGCGTCTCGGGATTCCTCTCCCGTCGATGCCGGGGCCTAAGACCTTGTGTGGAGTCGGGGCCGGAACCTGAGGATTCCTCTCCAGTGCTGACATGGAACTTGGGGTACTTCTGGAGTCTCCCCAGGGGAGTCAGTCCTCGTCTCGAATGCGGGCATGCACCTACGCTTTCCTCCAGAGCGGGAGCAGCAGTGTCACGCAGTCCGCCGCGTGGATCAAAGGATCTATGGTTTTCCCTCGAGTCTTTCCCACGAGGCTTTCCCACGAGGCTTTCCCACAGGGCTCTCCCACGTGCACACGTGGTGGGAGTCGATCCTCGGCTTGAACGTCAAGGCAGTGCAGGGAAAACAGGTTCCTCTGGAATGGACTGACACATCTGGGGGACTCTTGGAATGGTGGCACGACCCTGGAGTTCCTCTCGCCTTTCCTGTGGAGAGCGCCTCCTCTTGAGATGTGACGGGAACGCCGGGAATTCTTTCCCTACGAAACAGGGAAAGGATCCCTCATCTCGAGCTAGGAGGTGGAAACGGGGCTACCCTGGATGTGTGCGGGACCCCACGTGCTTCCTCTCGAGTGGAGACGGGTATGTCCGGGAACTTCTTGAGTTGCAGCAAGGGTGTGAAGGACCCATTGGAATTTCCAGTGGTTAGACGTGATTAGCCTCGAGAAGCCTCAGCGGAAATGGGCCTCATCTCGCCTGGAGGGCAAAACCTCGTGGATTTTCTCGTGTTGCGGCAGGTGCTCTCCACTTACGACGGGGACCTCAGGGACCCGCTCTGGTGGCCTCAGGAAAGGCCCGTCCCCATGCGAGTTCCTCGGGGGCCTCTCGGGATTCCTCTCCCGTCGATGCCGGGGCCTAAGACCTTGTGTGCAGTCGGGGCCGGAACCTGAGGATTCCTCTCCAGTGCTGACATGGATCTTGGGGTACTTCTGGAGTCTCCCCAGGGGAGTCAGTCCTCGTCTCGAATGCGGGCATGCATTGCGCTTTCCTCCAGAGCGGTAGCAGCAGTGTCACGCAGTCCGCCGCGTGGATCAAAGGATCTATGGTTTTCCCTCGAGTCTTTCCCACGAGGCTTTCCCACGAGGCTTTCCCACAGGGCTCTCCCACGTGCACACGTGGTGGGAGTCGATCCTCGGCTTGAACGTCAAGGCAGTGCAGGGAAAACAGGTTCCTCTGGAATGGACTGACACATCTGGGGGACTCTTGGAATGGTGGCACGACCCTGGAGTTCCTCTCGCCTTTCCTGTGGAGAGCGCCTCCTCTTGAGATGCGACGGGAACGCCGGGAATTCTTTCCCTACGAAACAGGGAAAGGATCCCTCATCTCGAGCTAGGAGGCGGAAACGGGGCTCCCCTGGATGTGTGCGGGACACCACGTGCTTCCTCTCGAGTGCAGACGGGTATGTCGGGGAACTTCTTGAGTTGCAGCAATGGTGTGAAGGACCCTTTGGAAGTTCCAGTGGTTAGACGTGATTAGCCTCGAGAAGCCTCAGCGGAAATGGGCCTCATCTCGCCTGGAGGGCAAAACCTCCTGGATTTTCTCGAGTTGCGGCAGGTGCTCTCGACTTACGACGGGGACCTCAGGGAAAGGCTCTGGTGGCCTCAGGAAAGGCCAGTCCCCATGCGAGTTCCTCGGGGGCCTCTCGGGATTCCTCTCCCGTCGATGCCGGGGCCTAAGACCTTGTGTGGAGTCGGGGCCGGAACATGAGGATTCCTCTCCAGTGCTGACATGGATCTTGGGGTACTTCTGGAGTCTCCCCAGGGGAGTCAGTCCTCGTCTCGAATGCGGGCATGCACTTGCGCTTTCCTCCAGAGCGGTAGCAGCAGTGTCACGCAGTCCGCCGCGTGGATCAAAGGATCTATGGTTTTCCCTCGAGTCTTTCCCACGAGGCTTTCCCACGAGGCTTTCCCACAGGGCTGTCCCACGTGCACACGTGGTGGGAGTCGATCCTCGGCTTGAACGTCAAGGCAGTGCAGGGAAAACAGGTTCCTCTGGAATGGACTGACACATCTGGGGGACCCTTGGAATGGTGGCACGACCCTGGAGTTCCTCTCGCCTTTCCTGTGGAGAGCGCCTCCTCTTGAGATGCGACGGGAATGCCGGGAATTCTTTCCCTACGAAACAGTTAAAGGATCCCTCATCTCGAGCTAGGAGGCGGAAACGGGGCTCCCCTGGATGTGTGCGGGACACCACGTGCTTCCTCTCGAGTGGAGACGGGTATGTCGGGGAACTTCTTGAGTTGCAGCAATGGTGTGAAGGACCCTTTGGAAGTTCCAGTGGTTAGATGTGATTGGCCTCGAGAAGCCTCAGCGGAAATGGGCCTCATCTCGCCTGGAGGGCAAAACCTCCTGGATTTTCTCGAGTTGCGGCAGGTGCTCTCGACTTACGACGGGGACCTCAGGGACCCGCTCTGGTGGCCTCAGGAAAGGCCAGTCCCCATGCGAGTTCCTCAGGGGCGTCTCGGGATTCCTCTCCCGTCGATGCCGGGGCCTAAGACCTTGTGTGGAGTCGGGGCCGGAACCTGAGGATTCCTCTCCAGTGCTGACATGGATCTTGGGGTACTTCTGGAGTCTCCCCAGGGGAGTCAGTCCTCGTCTCGAATGCGGGCATGCACTTGCGCTTTCCTCCAGAGCGGTAGCAGCAGTGTCACGCAGTCCGCCGCGTGGATCAAAGGATGTTTGGTTTTCCCTCGAGTCTTTCCCACGAGGCTTTCCCACGAGGCTTTCCCACAGGGCTGTCCCACGTGGACACGTTGTGGGAGTCGATCCTCGGCTTGAACGTCAAGGCAGTGCAGGGAAAACAGGTTCCTCTGGAATGGACTGACACATCAGGGGGACTCTTGGAATGGTGGCACGACCCTGGAGTTCCTCTCGCCTTTCCTGTGGAGAGCGCCTCCTCTTGAGATGCCACGGGAACGCCGGGAATTCTTTCCCTAAGAAACAGGGAAAGGATCCCTCATCTCGAGCTAGGAGGCGGAAACGGGGCTCCCCTGGATGTGTGCGGGACACCACGTGCTTCCTCTCGAGTGGAGACGGGTATGTCGGGGAACTTCTTGAGTTGCAGCAAGGGTGTGAAGGACCCTTTGGAAGTTCCAGTGGTTAGACGTGATTAGCCTCGAGAAGCCTCAGCGGAAATGGGCCTCATCTCGCCTGGAGGGCAAAACCTCCTGGATTTTCTCGAGTTGCGGCAGGTGCTCTCGACTTACGACGGGGACCTCAGGGACCCGCTCTGGTGGCCTCAGGAAAGGCCAGTCCCCATGCGAGTTCCTCAGGGGCGTCTCGGGATTCCTCTCCCGTCGATGCCGGGGCCTAAGACCTTGTGTGGAGTCGGGGCCGGAACCTGAGGATTCCTCTCCAGTGCTGACATGGATCTTGGGGTACTTCTGGAGTCTCCCCAGGGGAGTCAGTCCTCGTCTCGAATGCGGGCATGCACTTGCGCTTTCCTCCAGAGCGGTAGCAGCAGTGTCACGCAGTCCGCCGCGTGGATCAAAGGATGTTTGGTTTTCCCTCGAGACTTTCCCACGAGGCTTTCCCACGAGGCTGTCCCACGTGCACACGTGGTGGGAGTCGATCCTCGGCTTGAACGTCAAGGCAGTGCAGGGAAAACAGGTTCCTCTGGAATGGACTGACACATCTGGAGGACTCTTGGAATGGTGTCACGACCCTGGAGTTCCTCTCGCCTTTCCTGTGGAGAGCGCCTCCTCTTGAGATGCGACGGGAACTCCGGGAATTCTTTCCCTACGAAACAGGGAAAGGATCCCTCATCTCGAGCTCGGAGGCGGAAACGGGGCTCCCCTGGATGTGTGCGGGACCCCACGTGCTTCCTCTCGAGTGGAGACGGGTATGTCGGGGAACTTCTTGAGTTGCAGCAAGGGTGTGAAGGACCATTTGGAAGTTCCAGTGGTTAGATGTGATTGGCCTCGAGAAGCCTCAGCGGAAATGGGGCTCATCTCGCCAGGAGGGCAAAACCTCCTGGATTTTCTCGAGTTGGGGCAGGTGCTCTCGTCTTAAGACGGGGACCACAGGGAACCGCTCTGGTGGCCTCAGGAAAGGCCAGTCCCCATGCGAGTTCCTCGGGGGCGTCTCGGGATTCCTCTCCCGTCGATGCCGGGGCCTAAGACCTTGTGTGGAGTCGGGGCCGGAACCTGAGGATTCCTCTCCAGTGCTGACATGGAACTTGGGGTACTTCTGGAGTCTCCCCAGGGGAGTCAGTCCTCGTCTCGAATGCGGGCATGCACCTACGCTTTCCTCCAGAGCGGGAGCAGCAGTGTCACGCAGTCCGCCGCGTGGATCAAAGGATCTATGGTTTTCCCTCGAGTCTTTCCCACGAGGCTTTCCCACGAGGCTTTCCCACAGGGCTCTCCCACGTGCACACGTGGTGGGAGTCGATCCTCGGCTTGAACGTCAAGGCAGTGCAGGGAAAACAGGTTCCTCTGGAATGGACTGACACATCTGGGGGACTCTTGGAATGGTGGCACGACCCTGGAGTTCCTCTCGCCTTTCCTGTGGAGAGCGCCTCCTCTTGAGATGTGACGGGAACGCCGGGAATTCTTTCCCTACGAAACAGGGAAAGGATCCCTCATCTCGAGCTAGGAGGTGGAAACGGGGCTACCCTGGATGTGTGCGGGACCCCACGTGCTTCCTCTCGAGTGGAGACGGGTATGTCCGGGAACTTCTTGAGTTGCAGCAAGGGTGTGAAGGACCCATTGGAATTTCCAGTGGTTAGACGTGATTAGCCTCGAGAAGCCTCAGCGGAAATGGGCCTCATCTCGCCTGGAGGGCAAAACCTCGTGGATTTTCTCGTGTTGCGGCAGGTGCTCTACACTTACGACGGGGACCTCAGGGACCCGCTCTGGTGGCCTCAGGAAAGGCCCGTCCCCATGCGAGTTCCTCGGGGGCCTCTCGGGATTCCTCTCCCGTCGATGCCGGGGCCTAAGACCTTGTGTGCAGTCGGGGCCGGAACCTGAGGATTCCTCTCCAGTGCTGACATGGATCTTGGGGTACTTCTGGAGTCTCCCCAGGGGAGTCAGTCCTCGTCTCGAATGCGGGCATGCATTGCGCTTTCCTCCAGAGCGGTAGCAGCAGTGTCACGCAGTCCGCCGCGTGGATCAAAGGATCTATGGTTTTCCCTCGAGTCTTTCCCACGAGGCTTTCCCACGAGGCTTTCCCACAGGGCTCTCCCACGTGCACACGTGGTGGGAGTCGATCCTCGGCTTGAACGTCAAGGCAGTGCAGGGAAAACAGGTTCCTCTGGAATGGACTGACACATCTGGGGTACTCTTGGAATGGTGGCACGACCCTGGAGTTCCTCTCGCCTTTCCTGTGGAGAGCGCCTCCTCTTGAGATGCGACGGGAACGCCGGGAATTCTTTCCCTACGAAACAGGGAAAGGATCCCTCATCTCGAGCTAGGAGGCGGAAACGGGGCTCCCCTGGATGGGTGCGGGACCCCACGTGCTTCCTCTCGAGTGGAGACGGGTATGTCGGGGAACTTCTTGAGTTGCAGCAATGGTGTGAAGGACCCTTTGGAAGTTCCAGTGGTTAGACGTGATTAGCCTCGAGAAGCCTCAGCGGAAATGGGCCTCATCTCGCCTGGAGGGCAAAACCTCCTGGATTTTCTCGAGTTGCGGCAGGTGCTCTCGACTTACGACGGGGACCTCAGGGAAAGGCTCTGGTGGCCTCAGGAAAGGCCAGTCCCCATGCGAGTTCCTCGGGGGCCTCTCGGGATTCCTCTCCCGTCGATGCCGGGGCCTAAGACCTTGTGTGGAGTCGGGGCCGGAACCTGAGGATTCCTCTCCAGTGCTGACATGGATCTTGGGGTACTTCTGGAGTCTCCCCAGGGGAGTCAGTCCTCGTCTCGAATGCGGGCATGCACTTGCGCTTTCCTCCAGAGCGGTAGCAGCAGTGTCACGCAGTCCGCCGCGTGGATCAAAGGATCTATGGTTTTCCCTCGAGTCTTTCCCACGAGGCTTTCCCACGAGGCTTTCCCACAGGGCTGTCCCACGTGCACACGTGGTGGGAGTCGATCCTCGGCTTGAACGTCAAGGCAGTGCAGGGAAAACAGGTTCCTCTGGAATGGACTGACACATCTGGGGGACTCTTGGAATGGTGGCACGACCCTGGAGTTCCTCTCGCCTTTCCTGTGGAGAGCGCCTCCTCTTGAGATGCGACGGGAATGCCGGGAATTCTTTCCCTACGAAACAGTTAAAGGATCCCTCATCTCGAGCTAGGAGGCGGAAACGGGGCTCCCCTGGATGTGTGCGGGACACCACGTGCTTCCTCTCGAGTGGAGACGGGTATGTCGGGGAACTTCTTGAGTTGCAGCAATGGTGTGAAGGACCCTTTGGAAGTTCCAGTGGTTAGATGTGATTGGCCTCGAGAAGCCTCAGCGGAAATGGGCCTCATCTCGCCTGGAGGGCAAAACCTCCTGGATTTTCTCGAGTTGCGGCAGGTGCTCTCGACTTACGACGGGGAACTAAGGGAAAGGCTCTGGTGGCCTCAGGAAAGGCCAGTCCCCATGCGAGTTCCTCGGGGGCGTCTCGGGATTCCTCTCCCGTCGATGCCGGGGCCTAAGACCTTGTGTGGAGTCGGGGCCGGAAACTGTGGATTCCTCTCCAGTGCTGACATGGATCTTGGGGTACTTCTGGAGTCTCCCCAGGGGAGTCAGTCCTCGTCTCGAATGCGGGCATGCACTTGCGCTTTCCTCCAGAGCGGTAGCAGCAGTGTCACGCAGTCCGCCGCGTGGATCAAAGGATCTATGGTTTTCCCTCGAGTCTTTCCCACGAGGCTTTCCCACAGGGCTGTCCCAAGTGCACACGTGGTGGGAGTCGATCCTCGGCTTGAACGTCAAGGCAGTGCAGGGAAAACAGGTTCCTCTGGAATGGACTGACACATCTGGGGGACTCTTGGAATGGTGTCACGACCCTGGAGTTCCTCTCGCCTTTCCTGTGGAGAGCGCCTCCTCTTGAGATGCGACGGGAACGCCGGGAATTCTTTCCCTACGAATCAGGGAAAGGATCCCTCATCCCGAGCTAGGAGGCGGAAACGGGGCTCCCCTGGATGTGTGCGGGACGCACGTGCTTCCTCTCGAGTGGAGACGGGTATGTCGGGGAACTTCTTGAGTTGCAGCAAGGGCGTGAAGGACCCTTTGGAAGTTCCAGTGGTTAGAGGTGATTAGCCTCGAGAAGCCTCAGCGGAAATGGGCCTCATCTCGCCTGGAGGGCAAAACCTCATGGATTTTCTCGAGTTGCGGCAGGTGCTCTCGACTTACGACGGGGACCTCAGGGAAAGGCTCTGGTGGCCTCAGGAAAGGCCAGTCCCCATGCGAGTTCCTCGGGGGCGTCTCGGGATTCCTCTCCCGTCGATGCCGGGGCCTAAGACCTTGTGTGCAGTCGGGGCCGGAACCTGAGGATTCCTCTCCAGTGCTGACATGGATCTTGGGGTACTTCTGGAGTCTCCCCAGGGGAGTCAGTCCTCGTCTCAAATGCGGGCATGCATTGCGCTTTCCTCCAGAGCGGTAGCAGCAGTGTCACGCAGTCCGCCGCGTGGATCAAAGGATCTATGGTTTTCCCTCGAGTCTTTCCCACGAGGCTTTCCCACGAGGCTTTCCCACAGGGCTGCGCCACGTGCACACGTGGTGGGAGTCGATCCTCGGCTTGAACGTCAAGGCAGTGCAGGGAAAACAGGTTCCTCTGGAATGGACTGACTCATCTGGGGGACTCTTGGAATGGTGGCACGACCCTGGAGTTCCTCTCGCCTTTCCTGTGGAGAGCGCCTCCTCTTGAGATGCGACGGGAACGCCGGGAATTCTTTCCCTACGAAACAGGGAAAGGATCCCTCATCTCGAGCTAGGAGGCGGAAACGGGGCTCCCCTGGATGTGTGCGTGACCCACGTGCTTCCTCTCGAGTGCAGACGGGTATGTCGGGGAACTTCTTGAGTTGCAGCAAGGGTGTGAAGGACCCTTTGGAAGTTCAATTGGTTAGACGTGATTAGCCTCGAGAAGCCTCAGCGGAAATGGGCCTCATCTCGCCTGGAGGGCAAAACCTCCTGGATTTACTCGAGTTGCGGCAGGTGCTCTCGACTTACGACGGGGACCTCAGGGACCCGCTCTGGTGGCCTCAGGAAAGGCCAGTCCCCATGCGAGTTCCGCGGGGGCCTCTCGGGATTCCTCTCCCGTCGATGCCGGGGCCTAAGACCTTGTGTGGAGTCGGGGCCGGAACCTGAGGATTCCTCTCCAGTGCTGACATGGATCTTGGGGTACTTCTGGAGTCTCCCCAGGGGAGTCAGTTCTCGTCTCGAATGCGGGCATGCACTTGTGCTTTCCTCCAGAGCGGTAGCAGCAGTGTCACGCAGTCCGCCGCGTGGATCAAAGGATCTATGGTTTTCCCTCGAGTCTTTCCCACGAGGCTTTCCCACGAGGCTTTCCCACAGGGCTGTCCCACGTGCACACGTGGTGGGAGTCGATCCTCGGCTTGAACGTCAAGGCAGTGCAGGGAAAACAGGTTCCTCTGGAATGGACTGACACATCTGGGGGACTCTTGGAATGGTGGCACGACCCTGGAGTTCCTCTCGCCTTTCCTGTGGAGAGCGCCTCCTCTTGAGATGCGACGGGAACGCCGGGAATTCTTTCCCTACGAAACAGGGAAATGATCCCTCATCTCGAGCTAGGAGGCGGAAACGGGGCTCCCCTGGATGTGTGCGGGACACCACGTGCTTCCTCTCGAGTGGAGACGGGTATGTCGGGGAACTTCTTGAGTTGCAGCAAGGGTGTGAAGGACCCTTTGGAAGTTCCAGTGGTTAGACGTGATTAGCCTCGAGAAGCCTCAGCGGAAATGGGCCTCATCTCGCCTGGAGGGCAAAACCTCCTGGATTTTCTCGAGTTGCGGCAGGTGCTCTCGACTTACGACGGGGACCTAAGGGAAAGGCTCTGGTGGCCTCAGGAAAGGCCAGTCCCCATGCGAGTTCCTCGGGGGCGTCTCGGGATTCCTCTCCCGTCGATGCCGGGGCCTAAGACCTTGTGTGGAGTCGGGGCCGGAACCTGAGGATTCCTCTCCAGTGCTGACATGGATCTTGGGGTACTTCTGGAGTCTCCCCAGGGGAGTCAGTCCTCGTCTCGAATGCGGGCATACACTTGCGCTTTCCTCCAGAGCGGTAGCAGCAGTGTCATGCAGTCCGCCGCGGGGATCAAAGGATCTATGGTTTTCCCTCGAGTCTTTCCCACGAGGCTTTCCCACGAGGCTTTCCCACAGGGCTGTCCCACGTGCACACGTGGTGGGAGTCGATCCTCGGCTTGAACGTCAAGGCAGTGCAGGGAAAACAGGTTCCTCTGGAATGGACTGACACATCTGGGGGACTCTTGGAATGGTGGCACGACCCTGGAGTTCCTCTCGCCTTTCCTGTGGAGAGCGCCTCCTCTTGAGATGCGACGGGAACGCCGGAAATTCTTTCCCTAAGAAACAGGGAAAGAATCCCTCATCTCGAGCTAAGAGGCGGAAACGGGGCTCCCCTGGATGTGTGCGGGACACCACATGCTTCCTCCCGAGTGGAGACGGGTATGTCGGGGAACTTCTTGAGTTGCAGCAAGGGTGTGAAGGACCCTTTGGAAGTTCCAGTGGTTAGATGTGATTGGCCTCGAGAAGCCTCAGCGGAAATGGGCCTCATCTCGCCTGGAGGGCAAAACCTCCTGGATTTTCTAGAGTTGCGGCAGGTGCTCTCGACTTACGACGGGGACCTCAGGGACCCGCTCTGGTGGCCTCAGGAAAGGCCAGTCCCCATGCGAGTTCCTCAGGGGCGTCTCGGGATTCCTCTCCCGTCGATGCCGGGGCCTAAGACCTTGTGTGGAGTCGGGGCCGGAACCTGAGGATTCCTCTCCAGTGCTGACATGGATCTTGGGGTACTTCTGGAGTCTCCCCAGGGGAGTCAGTCCTCGTCTCGAATGCGGGCATGCACTTGCGCTTTCCTCCAGAGCGGTAGCAGCAGTGTCACGCAGTCCGCCGCGTGGATCAAAGGATGTTTGGTTTTCCCTCGAGTCTTTCCCACGAGGCTTTCCCACGAGGCTTTCCCACAGGGCTGTCCCACGTGGACACGTTGTGGGAGTCGATCCTCGGCTTGAACGTCAAGGCAGTGCAGGGAAAACAGGTTCCTCTGGAATGGACTGACACATCAGGGGGACTCTTGGAATGGTGGCACGACCCTGGAGTTCCTCTCGCCTTTCCTGTGGAGAGCGCCTCCTCTTGAGATGCCACGGGAACGCCGGGAATTCTTTCCCTACGAAACAGGGAAAGGATCCCTCATCTCGAGCTAGGAGGCGGAAACGGGGCTCCCCTGGATGTGTGCGGGACACCACGTGCTTCCTCTCGAGTGGAGACGGGTATGTCGGGGAACTTCTTGAGTTGCAGCAAGGGTGTGAAGGACCCTTTGGAAGTTCCAGTGGTTAGACGTGATTAGCCTCGAGAAGCCTCAGCGGAAATGGGCCTCATCTCGCCTGGAGGGCAAAACCTCCTGGATTTTCTCGAGTTGCGGCAGGTGCTCTCGACTTACGACGGGGACCTCAGGGACCCGCTCTGGTGGCCTCAGGAAAGGCCAGTCCCCATGCGAGTTCCTCGGGGGCCTCTCGGGATTCCTCTCCCGTCGATGCCGGGGCCTAAGACCTTGTGTGGAGTCGGGGCCGGAACCTGAGGATTCCTCTCCAGTGCTGACATGGATCTTGGGGTACTTCTGGAGTCTCCCCAGGGGAGTCAGTCCTCGTCTCGAATGCGGGCATGCACTTGCGGTTTCCTCCAGAGTGGTAGCAGCAGTGTCACGCAGTCCGCCGCGTGGATCAAAGGATCTATGGTTTTCCCTCGAGTCTTTCCCACGAGGCTTTCCCACGAGGCTTTCCCACAGGGCTGTCCCAAGTGCACACGTGGTGGGAGTCGATCCTCGGCTTGAACGTCAAGGCAGTGCAGGGAAAACAGGTTCCTCTGGAATGGACTGACAGATCTGGGGGACTCTTGGAATGGTGGCACGACCCTGGAGTTCCTCTCGCCTTTCCTGTGGAGAGCGCCTCCTCTTGAGATGCCACGGGAACGCCGGGAATTCTTTCCCTACGAAACAGGGAAAGGATCCCTCATCTCGAGCTAGGAGGCGGAAACGGGGCTCCCCTGGATGTGTGCGGGACCCACGTGCTTCCTCTCGAGTGGAGACGGGTATGTCGGGGAACTTCTTGAGTTGCAGCAAGGGTGTGAAGGACCCTTTGGAAGTTCCAGTGGTTAGACGTGATTAGCCTCGAGAAGCCTCAGCGGAAATGGGCCTCATCTCGCCTGGAGGGCAAAACCTCCTGGATTTTCTCGAGTTGCGGCAGGTGCTCTCGACTTACGACGGGGACCTCAGGGAAAGGCTCTGGTGGCCTCAGGAAAGGCCAGTCCACATGCGAGTTCCTCGGGGGCGACTCGGGATTCCTCTCCCGTCGATGCCGGGGCCTAAGACCTTGTGTGCAGTCGGGGCCGGAACCTGAGGATTCCTCTCCAGTGCTGACATGGATCTTGGGGTACTTCTGGAGTCTCCCCAGGGGAGTCAGTCCTCGTCTCGAATGCGGGCATGCACTTGCGCTTTCCTCCAGAGCGGTAGCAGCAGTGTCACGCAGTCCGCCGCGTGGATCAAAGGATCTATGGTTTTCCCTCGAGTCTTTCCCACGAGGCTTTCCCACGAGGCTTTCCCACAGGGCTGTCCCACGTGCACACGTGGTGGGAGTGGATCCTCGGCTTGAACGTCAAGGCAGTGCAGGGAAAACAGGTTCCTCTGGAATGGACTGACACATCTGGGGGACTCTTGGAATGGTGGCATGACCCTGGAGTTCCTCTCGCCTTTCCTGTGGAGAGCGCCTCCTCTTGAGATGCGACGGGAACGCCGGGAATTCTTTCCCTACGAAACAGGGAAAGGATCCCTCATCTCGAGCTAGGAGGCGGAAACGGGGCTCCCCTGGATGTGTGCGGGACCCCACGTGCTTCCTCTCGAGTGGAGACGGGTATGTCGGGGAACTTCTTGAGTTGCAGCAAGGGTGTGAAGGACCCTTTGGAAGTTCCAGTGGTTAGACGTGATTAGCCTCGAGAAGCCTCAGCGGAAATGGGCCTCATCTCGACTGGAGGGCAAAACCTCCTGGATTTTCTCGAGTTGCGGCAGGTGCTCTCGACTTATGACGGGGACCTCAGGGACCCGCTCTGGTGGCCTCAGGAAAGGCCAGTCCCCATGCGAGTTCCTCGGGGGCCTCTCGGGATTCCTCTCCCGTCGATGCCGGGGCCTAAGACCTTGTGTGGAGTCGGGGCCGGAACCTGAGGATTCCTCTGCACTGCTGACATGGATTTGAGGTAATTCTGGAGTCTCCCCAGGGGAGTCAGTCCTCGTGTCGAATGCGGGCATGCTCTTGCGCTTTCCTCCAGAGCGGTAGCAGCAGTGTCTCGCAGTCCGCCGTGTGGATCAAAGGATCTATGGTTTTCCCTCGAGTCTTTCCCACGAGGCTTTCCCACGAGGCTTTCCCACAGGGCTGTCCCACGTGCACACGTGGTGGGAGTGGATCCTCGGCTTGTACGTCAAGGCAGTGCAGGGAAAACAGGTTCCTCTGGAATGGACTGACACATCTGGGGGACTCTTGGAATGGTGGCACGACCCTGGAGTTCCTCTCGCCTTTCCTGTGGAGAGCGCCTCCTCTTGAGATGCGACGGGAACGCCGGGAATTCTTTCCCTATGAAACAGTTAAAGGATCCCTCATCTCGAGCTAGGAGGCGGAAACGGGGCTCCCCTGGATGGGTGCGGGACCCCACGTCCTTCCTCTCGAGTTGAGACGGGTATGTCGCGGAACTGCTTAAGTTGCAGCAATGGTGTGAAGGACCCTTTGGAAGTTCCAGTGGTTAGACGTGATTAGCCTCGAGAAGCCTCAGCGGAAATGGGCCTCATCTCGCCTGGAGGGCAAAACCTCCTGGATTTTCTCGAGTTGCGGCAGGTGCTCTCGACTTACGATGGCGACCTCAAGGACCCGCTCTGGTGGCCTCAGGAAAGGCCAGTCCACATGCGAGTTCCTCGGGGGCCTCTCGGGATTCCTCTCCCGTCGATGCCGGGGCCTAAGACCTTGTGTGAAGTCGGGGCCGGAACCTGAGGATTCCTCTCCAGTGCTGACATGGATCTTGGGGTACTTCTGGAGTCTCCCCAGGGGAGTCAGTCCTCGTCTCGAATGCGGGCATGCACTTGCGCTTTCCTCCAGAGCGGTAGCAGCAGTGTCACGCAGTCCGCCGCGTGGATCAAAGGATCTATGGTTTTCCCTCGAGTCTTTCCCACGAGGCTTTCCCACGAGGCTTTCCCACAGGGCTGTCCCACGTGCACACGTGGTGGGAGTGGATCCTCGGCTTGAACGTCAAGGCAGTGCAGGGAAAACAGGTTCCTCTGGAATGGACTGACACATCTGGGGGACTCTTGGAATGGTGGCACGACCCTGGAGTTCCTCTCGCCTTTCCTGTGGAGAGCGCCTCCTCTTGAGATGCGACGGGAACGCCGGGAATTCTTTCCCTACGAAACAGGGAAAGGATCCCTCATCTCGAGCTAGGAGGCGGAAACGGGGCTCCCCTGGATGTGTGCGGGACCCCACGTGCTTCCTCTCGAGTGGAGACGGGTATGTCGGGGAACTTCTTGAGTTGCAGCAAGGGTGTGAAGGACCCTTTGGAAGTTCCAGTGGTTAGACGTGATTAGCCTAAAGAAGCCTCAGCGGAAATGGGCCTCATCTCGCCTGGAGGGCAAAACCTCCAGGATTTTCTCGAGTTGCGGCAGGTGCTCTCGACTTACGACGGGGACCTCAGGGACCCGCTCTGGTGGCCTCAGGAAAGGCCATTCCCCATGCGAGTTCCTCCGGGGCCTCTCGGGATTCCTCTCCCGTTGATGCCGGGGCCTAAGACCTTGTGTGGAGTCGGGGCCGGAACCTGAGGATTCCTCTCCAGTGCTGACATGGATCTTGGGGTACTTCTGGAGTCTCCCCAGGGGAGTCAGTCCTCGTCTCGAATGCGGGCATGCTCTTGCGCTTTCCTCCAGAGCGGTAGCAGCAGTGTCTCGCAGTCCGCCGTGTGGATCAAAGGATCTATGGTTTTCCCTCGAGTCTTTCCCACGAGGCTTTCCCACGAGGCTTTCCCACAGGGCTGTCCCACGTGCACACGTGGTGGGAGTCGATCCTCGGCTTGAACGTCAAGGCAGTGCAGGGAAAACAGGTTCCTCTGGAATGGACTGACACATCTGGGGGACTCTTGGAATGGTGGCACGACCCTGGAGTTCCTCTCGCCTTACCTGTGGAGAGTGCCTCCTCTTGAGATGCTATGGGAACGCCGGGAATTCTTTCCCTACGAAACAGGGAAAGGATCCCTCATCTCGAGCTAGGAGGCGGAAACGGGGCTCCCCTGGATGTGTGCGGGACCCACCGTGCTTGATCTCGAGTGGAGACGGGTATGTCGGGGAACTTCTTGATTTGCAGCAAGGGTGTGAAGGACCCTTTGGAAATTCCAGTGGTTAGACGTAATTAGCCTCGAGAAGCCTCAGCGGAAATGGGCCTCATCTCGCCTGGAGGGCAAAACCTCCTGGATTTTCTCAAGTTGCGGCACTTGCTCTCGACTTACGACGGGGACCTCAGGGACCCGCTCTGGTGGCCTCAGGAAAGGCCAGTCCCCATGCGAGTTCCTCGGGGGCCTCTCGGGATTCCTCTCCCGTCGATGCCGGGGCCTAAGACCTTGTGTGGAGTCGGGGTCGGAACCTGAGGATTCCTCTCCGGTGCTGACATGGATCTTGGGGTACTTCTGGAGTCTCCCCAGGGGAGTCAGTCCTCGTCTCGAATGCGGGCATGCACTTGCGCTTTCCTCCAGAGCGGTAGCAGCGGTGTCACGCAGTCCGCCGCGTGGATCAAAGGATCTATGGTTTTCCCACGAGTCTTTCCCACGAGGCTTTCCCACGAGGCTTTCCCACAGGGCTATTCCACGTGCACACGTGGTGGGAGTCGATCATCGGCTTGAACGTCAAGGCAGTGCAGGGAAAACAGGTTCCTCTGGAATGGACTGACACATCTGGGGGACTCTTGGAATGGTGGCACGACCCTGGAGTTCCTCTCGCCTTTCCAGTGGAGAGCGCCTTCTCTTGAGATGGGACGGGAACGCCGGGAATTCTTTCCCTACGAAACAGGGAAAGGATCCCTCATCTCGAGCTAGGAGGCGGAAACGGGGCTCCCCTGGATGTGTGCGGGACCCCACGTGCTTCCTCTCGAGTGGAGACGGTTATGTCGGGGAACATCTTGAGGTGCAGCAAGGGTGTGAAGGACCCTTTGGAAGTTCCAGTGGTTAGACGTGATTAGCCTCGAGAAGCCTCAGCGGAAATGGGCCTCATCTCGCCTGGAGGGCAAAACCTCCTGGATTTTCTCGAGTTGCGGCAGGTGCTCTCGACTTACGACGGGGACCTCAGGGACTCGCTCTGGTGGCCTCAGGAAAGGCCAGTCCCCATGCGAGTTCCTCGGGGGCGTCTCGGGATTCCTCTCCCGTCGATGCCGGGGCCTAAGACCTTGTGTGGAGTCGGGGCCGGAACCTGAGGATTCCTCTCCAGTGCTGACATGGATCTTGGGGTACTTCTGGAGTCTCCCCAGGGGAGTCAGTCCTCGTCTCGAATGCGGGCATGCACTTGCGCTTTCCTCCAGAGCGGTAGCAGCAGTGTCACCCAGTCCGCCGGGTGGATCGAAGGATCTATGGTTTTCCCTCGAGTCTTTCCCACGAGGCTTTCCCACGAGGCTTTCCCACAGGGCTGTCCCACGTGCACACGTGGTGGGAGTCGATCCTCGGCTTGAACGTCAAGGCAGTGCAGGGAAAACAGGTTCCTCTGGAATGGACTGACACATCTGGGGGACTCTTGGAATGGTGGCACGACCCTGGAGTTCCTCTCGCCTTTCCTGTGGAGAGCGCCTCCTCTTGAGATGCGACGGGAACGCCGGGAATTCTTTCCCTACGAAACAGGGAAAGGATCCCTCATCTCGAGCTAGGAGGCAAAAACGGGGCTCCCATGGATGTGTGCGGGACCTTCGTGTTTCCTCTCGAGTGGAGACGGGTATGTCGGGGAACTTCTTGAGTTGCAGCAAGGGTGTGAAGAACCCTTTGGAAGTTCCAGTGGTTAGATGTGATTGGCCTCGAGAAGCCTCAGCGGAAATGGGCCTCATCTCGCCTGGAGGGCAAAACCTCCTGGATTTTCTCGAGTTGCGGCAGGTGCTCTCGACTTACGACAGGGACCTCAGGGACCCGCTCTGGTGGCCTCAGGAAACTCCAGTCCCCATGCGACTTCCTCAGGGGCCTCTCGGGATTCCTCTCCCGTCGATGCCGGGGCCTAAGACCTTGTGTGGAGTCGGGGTCGGAACCTGAGGATTCCTCTCCGGTGCTGACATGGATCTTGGGGTACTTCTGGAGTCTCCCCAGGGGAGTCAGTCCTCGTCTCGAATGCGGGCATGCACTTGCGCTTTCCTCCAGAGCGGTAGCAGCAGTGTCACGCAGTCCGCCGCGTGGATCAAAGGATCTATGGTTTTCCCACGAGTCTTTCCCACGAGGCTTTCCCACGAGGCTTTCCCACAGGGCTATTCCACGTGCACACGTGGTGGGAGTCGATCATCGGCTTGAACGTCAAGGCAGTGCAGGGAAAACAGGTTCCTCTGGAATGGACTGACACATCTGGGGGACTCTTGGAATGGTGGCACGACCCTGGAGTTCCTCTCGCCTTTCCAGTGGAGAGCGCCTTCTCTTGAGATGGGACGGGAACGCCGGGAATTCTTTCCCTACAAAACAGGGAAAGGATCCCTCATCTCGAGCTAGGAGGCGGAAACGGGGCTCCCCTGGATGTGTGCGGGACCCCACGTGCTTCCTCTCGAGTGGAGACGGGTATGTCGGGGAACATCTTGAGGTGCAGCAAGGGTGTGAAGGACCCTTTGGAAGTTCCAGTGGTTAGACGTGATTAGCCTCGAGAAGCCTCAGCGGAAATGGGCCTCATCTCGCCTGGAGGGCAAAACCTCCTGGATTTTCTCGAGTTGCGGCAGGTGCTCTCGACTTACGACGGGGACCTCAGGGACTCGCTCTGGTGGCCTCAGGAAAGGCCAGTCCCCATGCGAGTTCCTCGGGGGCGTCTCGGGATTCCTCTCCCGTCGATGCCGGGGCCTAAGACCTTGTGTGGAGTCGGGGCCGGAACCTGAGGATTCCTCTCCAGTGCTGACATGGATCTTGGGGTACTTCTGGAGTCTCCCCAGGGGAGTCAGTCCTCGTCTCGAATGCGGGCATGCACTTGCGCTTTCCTCCAGAGCGGTAGCAGCAGTGTCACCCAGTCCGCCGGGTGGATCGAAGGATCTATGGTTTTCCCTCGAGTCTTTCCCACGAGGCTTTCCCACGAGGCTTTCCCACAGGGCTGTCCCACGTGCACACGTGGTGGGAGTCGATCCTCGGCTTGAACGTCAAGGCAGTGCAGGGAAAACAGGTTCCTCTGGAATGGACTGACACATCTGGGGGACTCTTGGAATGGTGGCACGACCCTGGAGTTCCTCTCGCCTTTCCTGTGGAGAGCGCCTCCTCTTGAGATGCGACGGGAACGCCGGGAATTCTTTCCCTACGAAACAGGGAAAGGATCCCTCATCTCGAGCTAGGAGGCAAAAACGGGGCTCCCCTGGATGTGTGCGGGACCTTCGTGTTTCCTCTCGAGTGGAGACGGGTATGTCGGGGAACTTCTTGAGTTGCAGCAAGGGTGTGAAGAACCCTTTGGAAGTTCCAGTGGTTAGATGTGATTGGCCTCGAGAAGCCTCAGCGGAAATGGGCCTCATCTCGCCTGGAGGGCAAAACCTCCTGGATTTTCTCGAGTTGCGGCAGGTGCTCTCGACTTACGACGGGGACCTCAGGGACCCGCTCTGGTGGCCTCAGGAAACTCCAGTCCCCATGCGACTTCCTCAGGGGCCTCTCGGGATTCATCTCCTGTCGATGCCGGGGCCTAAGACCTTGTGTGGAGTCGGGGCCGGAACCTGAGGATTCCTCTCCAGTGCTGACATGGATCTTGGGGTACTTCTGGAGTCTCCCCAGGGGAGTCAGTCCTCGTCTGGAATGCGGGCATGCACTTGCGCTATCCTCCACAGCAGTAGCAGCAGTGTCACGCAGTCCGCCGCGTGGATCAAAGGATCTATGGTTTTCCCTCGAGTCTTTCCCACGAGGCTTTCCCACGAGGCTTTCCCACAGGGCTGTCCCACGTGCACACGTGGTGGGAGTCGATCCTCGGCTTGAACGTCAAGGCAGTGCAGGGAAAACAGGTTCCTCTGGAATGGACTGACACATCTGGGGGATTCTTGGAATGGTGGCACGACCCTGGAGTTCCTCTCGCCTTTCCTGTGGAGAGCGCCTCCTCTTGAGATGCGACGGGAACGCCGGGAATTCTTTCCCTACGAAACAGGGAAAGGATCCCTCATCTCGAGCTAGGAGGCGAAAACGGGGCTCCCCTGGATGTGTGCGGGACATTCGTGTTTCCTCTCGAGTGGAGACGGGTATGTCGGGGAACTTCTTGAGTTGCAGCAAGGGTGTGAAGGACACTTTGGAAGTTCCAGTGGTTAGATGTGATTAGCCTCGAGAAGCCTCAGCGGAAATGGGCCTCATCTCGCCTGGAGGGCAAAACCTCCTGGATTTTCTCGAGTTGTGGCAGGTGCTCTCGACTTACGACGGGGACCTCAGGGACCCGCTCTGGTGGCCTCAGGAAACGCCAGTCCCCATGCGACCTCCTCAGGGGCCTCTCGGGATTCCTCTCCCTTCGATGCCGGGGCCTAAGACCTTGTGTGGAGTCGGGGCCGGAACCTGAGGATTCCTCTCCAGTGCTGACATGGATCTTGGGGTACTTCTGGAGTCTCCCCAGGGGAGTCAGTCCTCGTCTGGAATGCGGGCATGCACTTGCGCTATCCTCCAGAGCAGTAGCAGCAGTGTCACGCAGTCCGCCGCGTGGATTAAAGGATCTATGGTTTTCCCTCGAGTCTTTCCCACTAGGCTTTCCCACGAGGCTTTCCCACAGGGCTGTCCCACGTGCACACGTGACGGGAGTCGATCCTCGGCTTGAACGTCAAGGCAGTGCAGGGAAAACAGGTTCCTCTGGAATGGACTGACATATCTGGGGGACTCCTGGAATGGTGGCACGACCTGGAGTTCCTCTCGCCTTTCCTGTGGAGAGCGCCTCCTCTTGAAATGCGAAGGGAACGCCGGGAAATCTTTCCCTACAAAGCAGTGAAAGGATCCCTCATCTCGAGCTGGGAGGCGGAAACGGGGCTCCCCTGGATGTGTGCAGCATCCTCGTGCTTCCTCTCGAGTGGAGACGGGTATGTCGGGGAACTTCTTGAGTTGCAGCAAGGGTGTGAAGGACCCTTTGGAATTTCCAGTGGTTAGATGTGATTAGCCTCGAGAAGCCTCAGCGGAAATGGGCCTCATCTCGCCTGGAGGGCAAAACCTCCTGGATTTTCTCGAGTTGCGGCAGGTGCACTCAACTTACGACGGGGACCTCAGGGACCCGCTCTGGTGGCCTCAGGAAAGGCCAGTCCCCATGCGAGTTCCTCGGGGGCCTCTCGGGATTCCTCTCCCGTCGATGCCGGGGCCGAAGACCTTGTGTGGATTCGGGACCGGAACCTGAGGATTCCTCTCCAGTGCTGACATGGATCTTGGGGTACTTCTGGAGTCTCCCCAGGGGAGTCAGTCCTCGTCTCGAATGCGGGCATGCACTTGCGCTTTCCTCCAGAGCGGTAGCAGCAGTGTCACGCAGTCCGCCGCGTGGATCAAAGGATCTATGGTTTTCCCTCGAGTCTTTCCCACGAGTCTTTCCCACGAGGCTTTCCCACAGGGCTGTCCCACGTGCACAAGTGGTGGGAGTCGATCCTCGGCTTGAACGTCAAGGCAGTGCAGGGAAAACAGGTTCCTCTGGAATGGACTGACACATCTGGGGGACTTATGGAATGGTGGCACGACCCTGGAGTTCCTCTCGACTTTCCTGTGCAGAGCGCCTCCTCTTGAGATGCGACGGGAACGCCGGGAATTCTTTCCCTACGAAACAGGGAAAGGATCCCTCATCTCGAGCTAGGAGGCGGAAACGGTGCTCCCCTGGATGTGTGCGGGACCCCACGTGCTTCCTCTGGAGTGTAGACGGGTATGTCGGGGAACTTCTTGAGTCGCAGCAAGGGTGTGAAGGACCCGTTGGAAGTTCCAGTATTTAGACGTGATTAGCCTCGAGAAGCCTCAGCGGAAATGGGCCTCATCTCGCCTGGAGGGCAAAACCTCCTGGATTTTCGCGAGTTGCGCCAGGTGCTCTCGACTTACGACGAGGACCTCAGGGACCCGCTCTGGTGGCCTCAGGAAAGGCCAGTCCCCATGCGAGTTCCTCGGGGGCCTCTCGGGATTCCTCTCCCGTCGATGACGGGGCCTACGACCTTGTGTGGAGTCGGGGTCCGAACGTGAGGATTTCTCTCCAGTGCTGACATGGATCTTGGGGTACTTCTGGAGTCTCCCCAGGGGAGTCAGTCCTCGTCTCGAATGAGGGCATGCACTTGCGCTTTCCTCCAGAGCGGTAGCAGCAGTGTCACGCAGTCCGCCGCGTGCATCAAAGGATGTATGGTTTTCCCTCGAGTCTTTCCCACGAGGCTTTCCCACCAGGCTTTCCCACAGGGCTGTCTAACGTGCAAATGTGGTGGGAGTCGATCCTCGGCTTGAACGTCAAGGCAGTGCAGGGCAAACAGGTTCCTCTGGAATGGACTGACACATCTGGGGGACTCTTGGAATGGTGGCACGACCCTGGAGTTCCTCTCGCCTTTCCTGTGGAGAGCGCCTCCTCTTGAGATGAGACGGGAACGCCGGGAATTCTTTCCCTACGAAACAGGGAAAGGATCCCTCATCTCGAGGTGGGAGGCGGAAACGGGGCTTCCCTGGATGTGTGCGGGACGCTTGTGCTTCCTCTCGAGGGGAGACGGGTATGTCGGGGAACTTCTTGAGTTGTAGCAAGGGTGTGAAGGACCCTTTGGAAATTCCAGTGGTTAGATGTGATTAGCCTCGAGAAGCCTCAGCGGAAATGGGCCTCATCTCGCCTGGAGGTGAAAACCTCCTGGATTTTCTCGAGTTGCGGCAGGTGCTCTCGACTTACGACGTGGACTACAGGGACCCACTCTGGTGGCCTCAGGAAAGCCCAGTCCCCATGCAAGTTCTTCGGGGGCCTCTCGGGATTCCTCTTCCGTCGATGCCGGGGCCTAAGACCTTGTGTGGAGTCGGGGCCGGAACCTGAGGATTCCTCTGCACTGCTGACATGGATTTGGGGTACTTCTGGAGTCTCCCCAGGGGAGTCAGTCCTCGTCTCGAATGCGGGCATGCACTTGCGCTTTCCTCCAGAGCGGTAGCAGCAGTGTCACGCAGTCTTCCGCGTGGATCACAGGATCTATGGTTTTCCCTCGAGTCTTTCCCACGAGGCTTTCGCACGAGGCTTTCCCACAGGGCTGTCCCACGTGCAGACGTGGTGGGAGTGGATCCTCAGCTTGAACGTCAAGGCAGTGCAGGGAAAACAGGTTCCTCTGTAATGGACTGACACATCTGGGCGTCTCTTGGAATGGTGACACGACCCTGGAGTTCCTCTCCCCTCTCCTGTGGAGAGCGCCTCCTCTTGAGATGCGACGGGAACGCCCGGAATTCTTTCCCTAAGAAACAGGGAAAGGATCCCTCATCTCGAGCTAGGAGGCGGAAACGGGGCTCCCCTGGATGTGTGCGGGACCCCACGTGCTTCCTCTCGAGTGGAGACGGGTATGTCGGGGAACTTCTTGAGTTGCAGCCAGGGTGTGAAGGACCCTTTGGAAGTTCCAGTGGTTAGATGTGATTAGCCTCGAGAAGCCTCAGCGGAAATGGGCCTCATCTCGCCTGGAGGGCAAAACCTCCTGGATTTTCTCGAGTTGCGGCATGTGCTCTCGACTTACGACGGGGACCTCGGGGACCCGCTCTGGTGGCCTCAGGAAAGGCCAGTCCCCATGCGAGTTCCTCGGGGGCCGCTCGGGATTCCTCTCCCATCGATGCCGGGGCCTAAGACCTTGTGTGGAGTCGGGGCCAGAACCTGACGATTCCTCTCCAGTGCTGACATGGATCTTGGGGTACTTCTGGAGTCTCCCCAGGGGAGTCAGTCCTCGTCTCGAATGCGGGCATGCACTTGCGCTTTCCTCCAGAGCGGTAGCAGCAGTGTCACGCAGTCCGCCGCGTGGATCAAAGGATCTATGGTTTTCCCTCGAGTCTTTCCCACGAGGCTTTCCCACGAGGCTTTCCCACAGGGCTGTCCCACGTGCACACGTGGTGGGAGTCGATCCTCGGCTTGAATGTCAAGGCAGTGCAGGGAAAACAGGTTCCTCTGGAATGGACTGACACATCTGGGGGACTCTTGGAATGGTGGCGGGACCCTGGAGTTCCTCTTGCCTTTCCTGTGGAGAGCGGCTCCTCTTGAGATGCAACGGGAACGCCGGGAATTCTTTCCCTACGAAACAGGGAAAGGATCCCTCATCTCGAGATAGGAGGCGGAAACGGGTCTCCCCTGGATGTTTGCGGGACCCTCGTGCTTCCTCTCGAGTGGAGACGGGTATGTCGGGGAACTTCTTGAGTTGCAGTAGGGGTGTGAAGGACCCTTTGGAAGTTCCAGTGGTTAGATGTGATTAGCCTCGAGAAGCTTCAGCGGAAATGGGCCTCATCTCGCCTGGAGGTCAAAACCTCCTGGATTTTCTCGAGTTGCGGTAGGTGCTCTGGACTTACGACGGGGACCTCGGGAACCCGCTCTGGTGGCCTCAGGAAAGGCCAGTCCACATGCGAGTTCCTCGGGGGCCTCTCGGGATTCCTCTCCCGTCGATGCCGGGTCCTAAGACCTTGTGTGGAGTCGGGGCCGGAACCTGAGGATTCCTCTCCAGTGCTGACATGGATCTTGGGGTACTTCTGGAGTCTCCCCAGGGGAGTCAGTCCTCGTCTCGAATGCGGGCATGCACTTGCGCTTTCCTCCAGAGCGGTAGCAGCAGTGTCACGCAGTCCGCCGCGTGGATCAAAGGATCTATGGTTTTCCCTCGAGTTTTTCCACGAGGCTTTCCCACGAGGCTTTCCCACAGGGCTGTCCCACGTGGACACGTTGTGGGAGTCGATCCCCGGCTTGAACGTCAAGGCAGTGCAGGGAAAACAGGTTCCTCTGGAATGGACTGACACATCAGGGGGACTATTGCAATGGTGGCACGACCCTGGAGTTCCTCTCGCCTTTCCTGTGGAGAGCGCCTCCTTTTGAGATGCGACGGGAACGCCGGGAATTCTTTCCCTACGAAACAGGGAAAGGATCCCTCATCTCGAGCTAGGAGGCGGAAACGGGGCTCCCCTGGATGTGTGCGGGACACCACGTGCTTCCTCTCGAGTGGAGACGGGTATGTCGGGGAACTACTTGAGTTGCAGCAAGGGTGTGAACGATCCTTTGGAAGTTCCAGTGGTTAGATGAGATTGGCCTCGAGAAGCCTCATCGGAAATGGGCCTCATCTCGCCTGGAGGGCAAAACCTCCTGGATTTTCTCGAGTTGCGGCAGGTGCTCTCGACTTACGACGGGGACCTCAGGGACCCGGTCTGGTGGCCTCAGGAAAGGCCAGTCCCCATGCGAGTTCCTCGGGGGCGTCTCGGGATTCCTCTCCCGTCGATGCCGGGGCCTAAGACCTTGTGTGGAGTCGGGGCCGGAACCTGAGGATTCCTCTCCAGTGCTGACATGGATCTTGGGGTACTTCTGGAGTCTCCCCAGGGGAGTCAGTCCTCGTCTCGAATGCGGGAATGCACTTGCGCTTTCCTCCAGAGCGGTTGCAGCAGTGTCACGCAGTCCGCCGCGTGGATCAAAGGATCTATGGTTTTCCCTCGAGTCTTTCCCACGAGGCGTTCCCACGAGGCTTTCCCACAGGGCTGTCCCACGTGCACACGTGGTGGGAGTCGATCCTCGGCTTGAACGTCAAGGCAGTGCAGGGAAAACAGTTTCCTCTGGAATGGACTGACACATCTGGGGGACTCTTGGAATGGTGGCACGACCTGGAGTTCCTCTCGCCTTTCCTGTGGAGAGCGCCTCCTCTTGAGATGCGACGGGAACGCCGGGAATTCTTTCCCTACGAAACAGGGAAAGGATCCCTCATCTCGAGCTAGGAGGCGGAAACGGGGCTCCCCTGGATGTGTGCGGGACACCACGTGCTTCCTCTCGAGTGGAGATGGGTATGTCGGGGAACTTCTTGAGTTGCAGCAAGGGTGTGAAGGACCCTTTGGAAGTTCCAGTGGTTAGATGTGATTGGCATCGAGAAGCCTCAGCGGAAATGGGCCTCATCTCGCCTGGAGGGCAAAAGCTCCTGGATTTTCTCGAGTTGCGGCAGGTGCTCTCGACTTACGACGGGGACCTCAGGGACCCGCTCTGGTGGCCTCAGGAAAGGCCAGTCCCCATGCGAGTTCCTCCGGGGCCTCTCGGGATTCCTCTCCCGTCGATGCCGGGGCCTAAGACCTTGTGTGGAGTCGGGGCCGGAACCTGAGGATTCCTCTCCAGTGCTGACATGGATCTTGGGGTACTTCTGGAGTCTCCCCAGGGGAGTCAGTCCTCGTCTCGAATGCGGGCATGCACTTGCGCTTTCCTCCAGAGCGGTAGCAGCAGTGTCACGCAGTCCGCCGCGTGGATCAAAGGATCTATGGTTTTCCCTCGAGTCGTTCCCACGAGGCTTTCCCACAGGGCTGTCCCACGTGCACACGTGGTGGGAGTCGATCCTCGGCTTGAACGTCAAGGCAGTGCAGGGAAAACAGGTTCCTCTGGAATGGACTGACACATCTGGGGGACTCTTGGAATGGTGGCACGACCCTGGAGTTCCTCTCGCCTTTCCTGTGGAGAGCGCCTCCTCTTGAGATGCGACGGGAACGCCGGGAATTCTTTCCCTCCGAAACAGGGAAAGGATCCCTCATCTCGAGCTAGGAGGCGGAAACGGGGCTCCCCTGGATGTGTGCGGGACCCCACGTGCTTCCTCTCGAGTGGAGACGGGTATGTCGGGGAACTTCTTGAGTTGCAGCAATGGTGTGAAGGACCCTTTGGAAGTTCCAGTGGTTAGATGTGATTGTCCTCGAGAAGCCTCAGCGGAAATGGGCCTCATCTCGCCTGGAGGGCAAAACCTCCTGGATTTTCTCGAGTTGAGGCAGGTGCTCTCGACTTACGACGGGGACCTCAGGGACCCGCTCTGGTGGCCTCAGGAAAGGCCAGTCCCCATGCGAGTTCCTCGGGGGCGTCTCGGGATTCCTCTCCCGTCGATGCCGGGGCCTAAGACCTTGTGTGGAGTCGGGGCCGGAACCTGAGGATTCCTCTCCAGTGCTGACATGGATCTTGGGGTACTTCTGGAGTCTCCCCAGGGGAGTCAGTCCTCGTCTCGAATGCGGGCATGCACTTGCGCTTTCCTCCAGAGCGGTAGCAGCAGTGTCACGCAGTCCGCCGCGTGGATCAAAGGATCTATGGTTTTCCCTCGAGTCGTTCCCACGAGGCTTTCCCACGAGGCTTTCCCACAGGGCTGTCCCACGTGCACACGTGGTGGGAGTCGATCCTCGGCTTGAACGTCAAGGCAGTGCAGGGAAAACAGGTTCCTCTGGAATGGACTGACACATCTGGGGGACTCTTGGAATGGTGGCATGACCCTGGAGTTCCTCTCGCCTTTCCTGTGGAGAGCGCCTCCTCTTGAGATGCGACGGGAACGCCGGGAATTCTTTCCCTACGAAACAGGGAAAGGATCCCTCATCTCGAGCTAGGAGGCGGAAACGGGGCTCCCCTGGATGTGTGCGGGACCCCACGTGCTTCCTCTCGAGTGGAGACGGGTATGTCGGGGAACTTCTTGAGTTGCAGCAAGGGTGTGAAGGACCCTTTGGAAGTTCCAGTGGTTAGATGTGATTGTCCTCGAGAAGCCTCAGCGGAAATGGGCCTCATCTCGCCTGGAGGGCAAAACCTCCTGGATTTTCTCGAGTTGCGGCAGGTGCTCTCGACTTACGACGGGGACCTCAGGGACCCGCTCTGGTGGCCTCAGGAAAGGCCAGTCCCCATGCGAGTTCCTCGGGGGCCTCTCGGGATTCCTCTCCCGTCGATGCCGGGGCCTAAGACCTTGTGTGGAGTCGGGGCCGGAACCTGAGGATTCCTCTCCAGTGCTGACATGGATCTTGGGGTACTTCTGGAGTCTCCCCAGGGGAGTCAGTCCTCGTCTCGAATGCGGGCATGCACTTGCGCTTTCCTCCAGAGCGGTAGCAGCAGTGTCACGCAGTCCGCCGCGTGGATCAAAGGATCTATGGTTTTCCCTCGAGTTTTTCCACGAGGCTTTCCCACGAGGCTTTCCCACAGGGCTGTCCCACGTGGACACGTTGTGGGAGTTGATCCCCGGCTTGAACGTCAAGGCAGTGCAGGGAAAACAGGTTCCTCTGGAATGGACTGACACATCAGGGGGACTATTGCAATGGTGGCACGACCCTGGAGTTCCTCTCGCCTTTCCTGTGGAGAGCGCCTCCTTTTGAGATGCGACGGGAACGCCGGGAATTCTTTCCCTACGAAACAGGGAAAGGATCCCTCATCTCGAGCTAGGAGGCTGAAACGGGGCTCCCCTGGATGTGTGCGGGACACCACGTGCTTCCTCTCGAGTGGAGACGGGTATGTCGGGGAACTACTTGAGTTGCAGCAAGGGTGTGAACGATCCTTTGGAAGTTCCAGTGGTTAGATGAGATTGGCCTCGAGAAGCCTCAGCGGAAATGGGCCTCATCTCGCCTGGAGGGCAAAACCTCCTGGATTTTCTCGAGTTGCGGCAGGTGCTCTCGACTTACGACGGGGACCTCAGGGACCCGCTCTGGTGGCCTCAGGAAAGGCCAGTCCCCATGCGAGTTCCTCGGGGGCGTCTCGGGATTCCTCTCCCGTCGATGCCGGGGCCTAAGACCTTGTGTGGAGTCGGGGCCGGAACCTGAGGATTCCTCTCCAGTGCTGACATGGATCTTGGGGTACTTCTGGAGTCTCCCCAGGGGAGTCAGTCCTCGTCTCGAATGCGGGCATGCACTTGCGCTTTCCTCCAGAGCGGTTGCAGCAGTGTCACGCAGTCCGCCGCGTGGATCAAAGGATCTATGGTTTTCCCTCGAGTCTTTCCCACGAGGCGTTCCCACGAGGCTTTCCCACAGGGCTGTCCCACGTGCACACGTGGTGGGAGTCGATCCTCGGCTTGAACGTCAAGGCAGTGCAGGGAAAACAGGTTCCTCTGGAATGGACTGACACATCTGGGGGACTCTTGGAATGGTGGCACGACCCTGGAGTTCCTCTCGCCTTTCCTGTGGAGAGCGCCTCCTCTTGAGATGCGACGGGAACGCCGGGAATTCTTTCCCTACGAAACAGGGAAAGGATCCCTCATCTCGAGCTAGGAGGCGGAAACGGGGCTCACCTGGATGTGTGCGGGACACCACGTGCTTCCTCTCGAGTGGAGATGGGTATGTCGGGGAACTTCTTGAGTTGCAGCAAGGGTGTGAAGGACCCTTTGGAAGTTCCAGTGGTTAGATGTGATTGGCCTCGAGAAGCCTCAGCGGAAATGGGCCTCATCTCGCCTGGAGGGCAAAACTTCCTGGATTTTCTCGAGTTGCGGCAGGTGCTCTCGACTTACGACGGGGACCTCAGGGACCCGCTCTGGTGGCCTCAGGAAAGGCCAGTCCCCATGCGAGTTCCTCGGGGGCCTCTCGGGATTCCTCTCCCGTCGATGCCGGGGCCTAAGACCTTGTGTGGAGTCGGGGCCGGAACCTGAGGATTCCTCTCCAGTGCTGACATGGATCTTGGGGTACTTCTGGAGTCTCCCCAGGGGAGTCAGTCCTCGTCTCGAATGCGGGCATGCACTTGCGCTTTCCTCCAGAGCGGTAGCAGCAGTGTCACGCAGTCCGCCGCGTGGATCAAAGGATCTATGGTTTTCCCTCGAGTCTTTCCCACGAGGCTTTCCCCCGAGGCTTTCCCACAGGGCTGTCCCACGTGCACACGTGGTGGGAGTCGATCCTCGGCTTGAACGTCAAGGCAGTGCAGGGAAAACAGGTTCCTCTGGAATGGACTGACACATCTGGGGGACTCTTGGAATGGTGGCACGACCCTGGAGTTCCTCTCGCCTTTCCTGTGGAGAGCGCCTCCTCTTGAGATGCGACGGGAACGCCGGGAATTCTTTCCCTACGAAACAGGGAAAGGATCCCTCATCTCGAGCTAGGAGGCGGAAACGGGGCTCCCCTGGATGTGTGCGGGACACCACGTGCTTCCTCTCGAGTGGAGATGGGTATGTCGGGGAACTTCTTGAGTTGCAGCAAGGGTGTGAAGGACCCTTTGGAAGTTCCAGTGGTTAGATGTGATTGGCCTCGAGAAGCCTCAGCGGAAATGGGCCTCATCTCGCCTGGAGGGCAAAACCTCCTGGATTTTCTCGAGTTGCGGCAGGTGCTCTCGACTTACGACGGGGACCTCAGGGACCCGCTCTGGTGGCCTCAGGAAAGGCCAGTCCCCATGCGAGTTCCTCGGGGGCCTCTCGGGATTCCTCTCCCGTCGATGCCGGGGCCTAAGACCTTGTGTGGAGTCGGGGCCGGAACCTGAGGATTCCTCTCCAGTGCTGACATGGATCTTGGGGTACTTCTGGAGTCTCCCCAGGGGAGTCAGTCCTCGTCTCGAATGCGGGCATGCACTTGCGCTTTCCTCCAGAGCGGTAGCAGCAGTGTCACGCAGTCCGCCGCGTGGATCAAAGGATGTATGGTTTTCCCTCGAGTTTTTCCCACGAGGCTATCCCACGAGGCTTTCCCACAGGGCTGTCCCACGTGGACACGTTGTGGGAGTCGATCCTCGGCTTGAACGTCAAGGCAGTGCAGGGAAAACAGGTTCCTCTGGAATGGACTGACACATCAGGGGGACTATTGGAATGGTGGCACGACCCTGGAGTTCCTCTCGCCTTTCCTGTGGAGAGCGCCTCCTCTTGAGATGCGACGGGAACACCGGGAATTCTTTCCCTACGAAACAGGGAAAGGATCCCTCATCTCGAGCTAGGAGGCGGAAACGGGGCTCCCCTGGATGTGTGCGGGACCCCACGTGCTTCCTCTCGAGTGGAGACGGGTATGTCGGGGAACTTCTTGAGTTGCAGCAAGGGTGTGAAGGACCCTTTGGAAGTTCCAGTGGTTAGATGTGATTGGCCTCGAGTAGCCTCAGAGGAAATGGGCCTCATCTCGCCTGGAGGGCAAAACCTCCTGGATTTTCTCGAGTTGCGGCAGATGCTCTCGACTTTCGACGGGGACCTCAGGGACCCGCTCTGGTGGCCTCAGGAAAGGCCAGTCCCCATGCGAGTTCCTCGGGGGCCTCTCGGGATTCCTCTCCCGTCGATGCCGGGGCCTAAGACCTTGTGTGGAGTCGGGGCCGGAACCTGAGGATTCCTCTCCAGTGCTGACATGGATCTTGGGGTACTTCTGGAGTCTCCCCAGGGGAGTCAGTCCTCGTCTCGAATGCGGGCATGCACTTGCGCTTTCCTCCAGAGCGGTAGCAGCAGTGTCACGCAGTCCGCCGCGTGGATCAAAGGATGTATGGTTTTCCCTCGAGTTTTTCCCACGAGGCTATCCCACGAGGCTTTCCCACAGGGCTGTCCCACGTGGACACGTTGTGGGAGTCGATCCTCGGCTTGAACGTCAAGGCAGTGCAGGGAAAACAGGTTCCTCTGGAATGGACTGACACATCAGGGGGACTATTGGAATGGTGGCACGACCCTGGAGTTCCTCTCGCCTTTCCTGTGGAGAGCGCCTCCTCTTGAGATGCGACGGGAACGCCGGGAATTCTTTCCCTACGAAACAGGGAAAGGATCCCTCCTCTCGAGCTAGGAGGCGGAAACGGGGCTCCCCTGGATGTGTGCGGGACCCCACGTGCTTCCTCTCGAGTGGAGACGGGTATGTCGGGGAACTTCTTGAGTTGCAGCAAGGGTGTGAAGGACCCTTTGGAAGTTCCAGTGGTTAGATGTGATTGGCCTCGAGTAGCCTCAGAGGAAATGGGCCTCATATCGCCTGGAGGGCAAAACCTCCTGGATTTTCTCGAGTTGCGGCAGGTGCTCTCGACTTACGACGGGGACCTCAGGGACCCGCTCTGGTGGCCTCAGGAAAGGCCAGTCCCCATGCGAGTTCCTCGGGGGCCTCTCGGGATTCCTCTCCCGTCGATGCCGGGGCCTAAGACCTTGTGTGGAGTCGGGGCCGGAACCTGAAGATTCCTCTCCAGTGCTGACATGGATCTTGGGGTACTTCTGGAGTCTCCCCAGGGGAGTCAGTCCTCGTCTCAAATGCGGGCATGCACTTGCGCTTTCCTCCAGAGCGGTAGCAGCAGTGTCACGCAGTCCGCCGCGTGGATCAAAGGATGTATGGTTTTCCCTCGAGTTTTTCCCACGAGGCTTTCCCACGAGGCTTTCCCACAGGGCTGTCCCACGTGCACACGTGGTGGGAGTCGATCCTCGGCTTGAACGTCAAGGCAGTGCAGGGAAAACAGGTTCCTCTGGAATGGACTGACACATCTGGGGGACTCTTGGAATGGTGGCACGACCCTGGAGTTCCTCTCGCCTTTCCTGTGGAGAGCGCCTCCTCTTGAGATGCGACGGGAACGCCGGGAATTCTTTCCCTACGAAACAGGGAAAGGATCCCTCATCTCGAGCTAGGAGGCGGAAACGGGTCTCACCTGGATGTGTGCGGGACCCACGTGCTTCCTCTCGAGTGGAGACGGGTATGTCGGGGAACTTCTAGAGTTGCAGCAAGGGTGTGAAGGACCCTTTGGAAGTTCCAGTGGTTAGACGTGATTAGCCTCGAGAAGCCTCAGCGGAAATGGGCCTCATCTCGCCTGGAGGGCAAAACCTCCTGGATTTTCTCGAGTTGCGGCAGGTGCTCTCGACTTACGACGGGGACCTCAGGGACCCGCTCTGGTGGCCTCAGGAAAGGCCAGTCCCCATGCGAGTTCCTCGGGGGCCTCTCGGGATTCCTCTCCCGTCCATGCCGGGGCCTAAGACCTTGTGTGGAGTCGGGGCCGGAACCTGAGGATTCCTCTCCAGTGCTGACATGGATCTTGGGGTACTTCTGGAGTCTCCCCAGGGGAGTCAGTCCTCGTCTCGAATGCGGGCATGCACTTGCGCTTTCCTCCAGAGCGGTAGCAGCAGTGTCACGCAGTCCGCCGCGTGGATCAAAGGATCTATGGTTTTCCCTCGAGTCGTTCCCACGAGGCTTTCCCACGAGGCTTTCCCACAGGGCTGTCCCAGGTGCACACGTGGTGGGAGTCGATCCTCGGCTTGAACGTCAAGGCAGTGCAGGGAAAACAGGTTCCTCTGGAATGGACTGACACATCTGGGGGACTCTTGGAATGGTGGCATGACCCTGGAGTTCCTCTCGCCTTTCTTGTGGAGAGCGCCTCCTCTTGAGATGCGACGGGAACGCCGGGAATTCTTTCCCTACGAAACAGGGAAAGGATCCCTCATCTCGAGCTAGGAGGCGGAAACGGGGCTCCCCTGGATGTGTGCGGGACACCACGTGCTTCCTCTCGAGTGGAGACGGGTATGTCGGGGAACTTCTTGAGTTGCAGCAATGGTGTGAAGGACCCTTTGGAAGTTCCAGTGGTTAGACGTGATTGGCCTCGAGAAGCCTCAGCGGAAATGGGCCTCATCTCGCCTGGAGGGCAAAAGCTCCTGGATTTTCTCGAGTTGCGGCAGGTGCTCTCGACTTTCGACGGGGACCTCAGGGACCCGCTCTGGTGGCCTCAGGAAAGGCCAGTCCCCATGCGAGTTCCTCGGGGGCCTCTCGGGATTCCTCTCCCGTCGATGCCGGGGCCTAAGACCTTGTGTGGTGTCGGGGCCGGAACCTGAGGATTCCTCTCCAGTGCTGACATGGATCTTGGGGTACTTCTGGAGTCTCCCCAGGGGAGTCAGTCCTCGTCTCGAATGCGGGCATGCACTTGCGCTTTCCTCCAGAGCGGTAGCAGCAGTGTCACGCAGTCCGCCGCGTGGATCAAAGGATGTATGGTTTTCCCTCGAGTTTTTCCCACGAGGCTATCCCACGAGGCTTTCCCACAGGGCTGTCCCACGTGGACACGTTGTGGGAGTCGATCCTCGGCTTGAACGTCAAGGCAGTGCAGGGAAAACAGGTTCCTCTGGAATGGACTGACACATCAGGGGGACTATTGGAATGGTGGCACGACCCTGGAGTTCCTCTCGCCTTTCCTGTGGAGAGCGCCTCCTCTTGAGATGCGACGGGAACGCCGGGAATTCTTTCCCTACGAAACAGGGAAAGGATCCCTCATCTCGAGCTAGGAGGCGGAAACGGGGCTCCCCTGGATGTGTGCGGGACACCACGTGCTTCCTCTCGAGTGGAGACGGGTATGTCGGGGAACTACTTGAGTTGCAGCAAGGGTGTGAACGATCCTTTGGAAGTTCCAGTGGTTAGATGAGATTGGCCTCGAGAAGCCTCAGCGGAAATGGGCCTCATCTCGCCTGGAGGGCAAAACCTCCTGGATTTTCTCGAGTTGCGGCAGGTGCTCTCGACTTACGACGGGGACCTCAGGGACCCGCTCTGGTGGCCTCAGGAAAGGCCAGTCCCCATGCGAGTTCCTCGGGGGCCTCTCGGGATTCATCTCCCGTCGATGCCGGGGCCTAAGACCTTGTGTGGAGTCGGGGCCGGAACCTGAGGATTCCTCTCCAGTGCTGACATGGATCTTGGGGTACTTCTGGAGTCTCCCCAGGGGAGTCAGTCCTCGTCTCGAATGCGGGCATGCACTTGCGCTTTCCTCCAGAGCGGTAGCAGCAGTGTCACGCAGTCCTCCGTGTGGATCAAAGGATCTATGGTTTTCCCTCGAGTCTTTCCCACGAGGCTTTCCCACGAGGCTTTCCCACAGGGCTGTCCCACGTGCACACGTGGTGGGAGTCGATCCTCGGCTTGAATGTCAAGGCAGTGCAGGGAAAACAGGTTCCTCTGGAATGGACTGACACATCTGGGGGACTCTTGGAATGGTGTCACGACCCTGGAGTTCCTCTCGCCTTTCCTGTGGAGAGCGCCTCCTCTTGAGATGCGACGGGAACGCCGGGAATTCTTTCCCTACGAAACAGGGAAAGGATCCCTCCTCTCGAGCTAGGAGGCGGAAACGGGGCTCCCCTGGATGTGTGCGGGACCCCACGTGCTTCCTCTCGAGTGGAGACGGGTATGTCGGGGAACTTCTTGAGTTGCAGCAAGGGTGTGAAGGACCCTTTGGAAGTTCCAGTGGTTAGATGTGATTGGCCTCGAGTAGCCTCAGAGGAAATGGGCCTCATATCGCCTGGAGGGCAAAACCTCCTGGATTTTCTCGAGTTGCGGCAGGTGCTCTCGACTTACGACGGGGACCTCAGGGACCCGCTCTGGTGGCCTCAGGAAAGGCCAGTCCCCATGCGAGTTCCTCGGGGGCCTCTCGGGATTCCTCTCCCGTCCATGCCGGGGCCTAAGACCTTGTGTGGATTCGGGGCCGGAACCTGAGGATTCCTCTCCAGTGCTGACATGGATCTTGGGGTACTTCTGGAGTCTCCCCAGGGGAGTCAGTCCTCGTCTCGAATGCGGGCATGCACTTGCGCTTTCCTCCAGAGCGGTAGCAGCAGTGTCACGCAGTCCGCCGCGTGCATCAAAGGATCTATGGTTTTCCCTCGAGTCTTTCCCACGAGGCTTTCCCACGAGGCTTTCCCACAGGGCTGTCCCACGTGCACACGTGGTGGGAGTCGATCCTCGGCTTGAACGTCAAGGCAGTGCAGGGAAAACAGGTTCCTCTGGAATGGACTGACACATCTGGGGGACTCTTGGAATGGTGGCACGACCCTGGAGTTCCTCTCGCCTTTCCTGTGGAGAGCGCCTCCTCTTGAGATGCGACGGGAACGCCGGGAATTCTTTCCCTATGGAACAGGGAAAGGATCCCTCATCTCGAGCTAGGAGGCGGAAACGGGGCTCCCCTGGATGTGTGCGGGACCCCACATGCTTCCTCTCGAGTGGAGACGGGTATGTCGGGGAACTTCTTGAGTTGCAGCAAGGGTGTGAAGGACCCTTTGGAAGTTCCAGTGGTTAGATGTGATTGGCCTCGAGAAGCCTCAGCGGAAATGGGCCTCATCTCGCCTGGAGGGCAAAACCTCCTGGATTTTCTCGAGTTGCGGCTGGTGCTCTCGACTTACGACCGGGACCTCAGGGACCCGCTCTGGTGGCCTCAGGAAAGGCCAGGCCCCATGCGAGTTCCTCGTGGGCCTCTCGGGATTCCTCTCCCGTCGATGCCGGGGCCTAAGACCTTGTGTGGAGTCGGGGCCGGAACCTGAGGATTCCTCTCCAGTGCTGACATGGATCTTGGGGTACTTCTGGAGTCTCCCCAGGGGAGTCAGTCCTCGTCTCGAATGCGGGCATGCACTTGCGCTTTCCTCCAGAGCGGTAGCAGCAGTGTCACGCAGTCCGCCGCGTGGATCAAAGGATGTATGGTTTTCCCTCGAGTTTTTCCCACGAGGCTATCCCACGAGGCTTTCCCACAGGGCTGTCCCACGTGGACACGTTGTGGGAGTCGATCCTCGGCTTGAACGTCAAGGCAGTGCAGGGAAAACAGGTTCCTCTGGAATGGACTGACACATCAGGGGGACTATTGGAATGGTGGCACGACCCTGGAGTTCCTCTCGCCTTTCCTGTGGAGAGCGCCTCCTCTTGAGATGCGACGGGAACACCGGGAATTCTTTCCCTACGAAACAGGGAAAGGATCCCTCATCTCGAGCTAGGAGGCGGAAACGGGTCTCACCTGGATGTGTGCGGGACCCCACGTGCTTCCTCTCGAGTGGAGACGGGTATGTCGGGGAACTTCTTGAGTTGCAGCAAGGGTGTGAAGGACCCTTTGGAAGTTCCAGTGGTTAGATGTGATTGGCCTCGAGTAGCCTCAGAGGAAATGGGCCTCATCTCGCCTGGAGGGCAAAACCTCCTGGATTTTCTCGAGTTGCGGCAGATGCTCTCGACTTTCGACGGGGACCTCAGGGACCCGCTCTGGTGGCCTCAGGAAAGGCCAGTCCCCATGCGAGTTCCTCGGGGGCCTCTCGGGATTCCTCTCCCGTCGATGCCGGGGCCTAAGACCTTGTGTGGAGTCGGGGCCGGAACCTGAGGATTCCTCTCCAGTGCTGACATGGATCTTGGGGTACTTCTGGAGTCTCCCCAGGGGAGTCAGTCCTCGTCTCGAATGCGGGCATGCACTTGCGCTTTCCTCCAGAGCGGTAGCAGCAGTGTCACGCAGTCCGCCGCGTGGATCAAAGGATGTATGGTTTTCCCTCGAGTTTTTCCCACGAGGCTATCCCACGAGGCTTTCCCACAGGGCTGTCCCACGTGGACACGTTGTGGGAGTCGATCCTCGGCTTGAACGTCAAGGCAGTGCAGGGAAAACAGGTTCCTCTGGAATGGACTGACACATCAGGGGGACTATTGGAATGGTGGCACGACCCTGGAGTTCCTCTCGCCTTTCCTGTGGAGAGCGCCTCCTCTTGAGATGCGACGGGAACGCCGGGAATTCTTTCCCTACGAAACAGGGAAAGGATCCCTCATCTCGAGCTAGGAGGCGGAAACGGGGCTCCCCTGGATGTGTGCGGGACACCACGTGCTTCCTCTCGAGTGGAGACGGGTATGTCGGGGAACTACTTGAGTTGCAGCAAGGGTGTGAAGGACCCTTTGGAAGTTCCAGTGGTTAGATGTGATTGGCCTCGAGAAGCCTCAGCGGAAATGGGCCTCATCTCGCCTGGAGGGCAAAAGCTCCTGGATTTTCTCGAGTTGCGGCAGGTGCTCTCGACTTACGACGGGGACCTCAGGGACCCGCTCTGGTGGCCTCAGGAAAGGCCAGTCCCCATGCGAGTTCCTCGGGGGCCTCTCGGGATTCCTCTCCCGTCGATGCCGGGGCCTAAGACCTTGTGTGGAGTCGGGGCCGGAACCTGAGGATTCCTCTCCAGTGCTGACATGGATCTTGGGGTACTTCTGGAGTCTCCCCAGGGGAGTCAGTCCTCGTCTCAAATGCGGGCATGCACTTGCGCTTTCCTCCAGAGCGGTAGCAGCAGTGTCACGCAGTCCGCCGCGTGGATCAAAGGATCTATGGTTTTCCCTCGAGTTTTTCCCACGAGGCTTTCCCACGAGGCTTTCCCACAGGGCTGTCCCACGTGCACACGTGGTGGGAGTCGATCCTCGGCTTGAACGTCAAGGCAGTGCAGGGAAAACAGGTTCCTCTGGAATGGACTGACACATCTGGGGGACTCTTGGAATGGTGGCACGACCCTGGAGTTCCTCTCGCCTTTCCTGTGGAGAGCGCCTCCTCTTGAGATGCGACGGGAACGCCGGGAATTCTTTCCCTACGAAACAGGGAAAGGATCCCTCATCTCGAGCTAGGAGGCGGAAACGGGTCTCACCTGGATGTGTGCGGGACCCACGTGCTTCCTCTCGAGTGGAGACGGGTATGTCGGGGAACTTCTAGAGTTGCAGCAAGGGTGTGAAGGACCCTTTGGAAGTTCCAGTGGTTAGACGTGATTAGCCTCGAGAAGCCTCAGCGGAAATGGGCCTCATCTCGCCTGGAGGGCAAAACCTCCTGGATTTTCTCGAGTTGCGGCAGGTGCTCTCGACTTACGACGGGGACCTCCGGGACCCGCTCTGGTGGCCTCAGGAAAGGCCAGTCCCCATGCGAGTTCCTCGGGGGCCTCTCGGGATTCCTCTCCCGTCCATGCCGGGGCCTAAGACCTTGTGTGGAGTCGGGGCCGGAACCTGAGGATTCCTCTCCAGTGCTGACATGGATCTTGGGGTACTTCTGGAGTCTCCCCAGGGGAGTCAGTCCTCGTCTCGAATGCGGGCATGCACTTGCGCTTTCCTCCAGAGCGGTAGCAGCAGTGTCACGCAGTCCGCCGCGTGGATCAAAGGATCTATGGTTTTCCCTCGAGTCGTTCCCACGAGGCTTTCCCACGAGGCTTTCCCACAGGGCTGTCCCAGGTGCACACGTGGTGGGAGTCGATCCTCGGCTTGAACGTCAAGGCAGTGCAGGGAAAACAGGTTCCTCTGGAATGGACTGACACATCTGGGGGACTCTTGGAATGGTGGCATGACCCTGAAGTTCCTCTCGCCTTTCTTGTGGAGAGCGCCTCCTCTTGAGATGCGACGGGAACGCCGGGAATTCTTTCCCTACGAAACAGGGAAAGGATCCCTCATCTCGAGCTAGGAGGCGGAAACGGGGCTCCCCTGGATGTGTGCGGGACACCACGTGCTTCCTCTCGAGTGGAGACGGGTATGTCGGGGAACTTCTTGAGTTGCAGCAATGGTGTGAAGGACCCTTTGGAAGTTCCAGTGGTTAGACGTGATTGGCCTCGAGAAGCCTCAGCGGAAATGGGCCTCATCTCGCCTGGAGGGCAAAAGCTCCTGGATTTTCTCGAGTTGCGGCAGGTGCTCTCGACTTATGACCGGGACCTCAGGGACCCGCTCTGGTGGCCTCAGGAAAGGCCAGTCCCCATGCGAGTTCCTCGGGGGACTCTCGGGATTCCTCTCCCGTCCATGCCGGGGCCTAAGACCTTGTGTGGATTCGGGGCCGGAACCTGAGGATTCCTCTCCAGTGCTGACATGGATCTTGGGGTACTTCTGGAGTCTCCCCAGGGGAGTCAGTCCTCGTCTCGAATGCGGGCATGCACTTGCGCTTTCCTCCAGAGCGGTAGCAGCAGTGTCACGCAGTCCGCCGCGTGGATCAAAGGATCTATGGTTTTCCCTCGAGTCTTTCCCACGAGGCTTTCCCACGAGGCTTTCCCACAGGGCTGTCCCACGTGCACACGTGGTGGGAGTCGATCCTCGGCTTGAACGTCAAGGCAGTGCAGGGAAAACAGGTTCCTCTGGAATGGACTGACACATCTGGGGGACTCTTGGAATGGTGGCACGACCCTGGAGTTCCTCTCGCCTTTCCTGTGGAGAGCGCCTCCTCTTGAGATGCGACGGGAACGCCGGGAATTCTTTCCCTATGGAACAGGGAAAGGATCCCTCATCTCGAGCTAGGAGGCGGAAACGGGGCTCCCCTGGATGTGTGCGGGACCCCACATGCTTCCTCTCGAGTGGAGACGGGTATGTCGGGGAACTTCTTGAGTTGCAGCAAGGGTGTGAAGGACCCTTTGGAAGTTCCAGTGGTTAGATGTGATTGGCCTCGAGAAGCCTCAGCGGAAATGGGCCTCATCTCGCCTGGAGGGCAAAACCTCTTGGATTTTCTCGAGTTGCGGCTGGTGCTCTCGACTTACGACCGGGACCTCAGGGACCCGCTCTGGTGGCCTCAGGAAAGGCCAGGCCCCATGCGAGTTCCACGTGGGCCTCTCGGGATTCCTCTCCCGTCGATGCCGGGGCCTAAGACCTTGTGTGGAGTCGGGGCCGGAACCTGAGGATTCCTCTCCAGTGCTGACATGGATCTTGGGGTACTTCTGGAGTCTCCCCAGGGGAGTCAGTCCTCGTCTCGAATGCGGGCATGCACTTGCGCTTTCCTCCAGAGCGGTAGCAGCAGTGTCACGCAGTCCGCCGCGTGGATCAAAGGATCTATGGTTTTCCCTCGAGTCTTTCCCACGAGGCTTTCCCACGAGTCTTTCCCACAGGGCTGTCCCACGTGCACACGTGGTGGGAGTCGATCCTCGGCTTGAACGTCAAGGCAGTGCAGGGAAAACAGGTTCCTCTGGAATGGACTGACACATCTGGGGTCTCTTGGAATGGTGGCACGACCCTGGAGTTCCTCTCGCCTTTCCTGTGGAGAGCGCCTCCTCTTGAGATGCGACGGGAACGCCGGGAATTCTTTCCCTACGAAACAGGGAAAGGATCCCTCATCTCGAGCTAGGAGGCGGAAACGGGGCTTCCCTGGATGTGTGCGGGACCCACGTGCTTCCTCTCGAGTGGAGACGGGTATGTCGGGGAACTTCTTGAGTTGCAGCAAGGGTGTGAAGGACCCTTTGGACGTTCCAGTGGTTAGACGTGATTAGCCTCGAGAAGCCTCAGCGGAAATGGGCCTCATCTCGCCTGGAGGGCAAAACCTCCTGGATTTTCTCGAGTTGCGGCAGGTGCTCTCGACTTACGACGGGGACTTCAGGGACCCGCTCTGGTGGCCTCAGGAAAGGCCAGTCCCCATGCGAGTTCCTCGGGGGCCTCTCGGGATTCCTCTCCCGTCGATGCCGGGGCCTAAGACCTTGTGTGGAGTCGGGGCCGGAACCTGAGGATTCCTCTCCAGTGCTGACATGGATCTTGGGGTACTTCTGGAGTCTCCCCAGGGGAGTCAGTCCTCGTCTCGAATGCGGGCATGCACTTGCGCTTTCCTCCAGAGCGGTAGCAGCAGTGTCACGCAGTCCGCCGCGTGGATCAAAGGATCTATGGTTTTCCCTCGAGTCTTTCCCACGAGGCTTTCCCCCGAGGCTTTCCCACAGGGCTGTCCCACGTGCACACGTGGTGGGAGTCGATCCTCGGCTTGAACGTCAAGGCAGTGCAGGGAAAACAGGTTCCTCTGGAATGGACTGACACATCTGGGGGACTCTTGGAATGGTGGCACGACCCTGGAGTTCCTCTCGCCTTTCCTGTGGAGAGCGCCTCCTCTTGAGATGCGACGGGAACGCCGGGAATTCTTTCCCTACGAAACAGGGAAAGGATCCCTCATCTCGAGCTAGGAGGCGGAAAAGGGGCTCCCCTGGATGTGTGCGGGACCCACGTGCTTCCTCTCGAGTGGAGACGGGTATGTCGGGGAACTTCCTGAGTTGCAGCAAGGGTGTGAAGGACCCTTTGGAAGTTCCAGTGGTTAGATGTGATTGGCCTCGAGAAGCCTCAGCGGAAATGGGCCTCATCTCGCCTGGAGGGCAAAACCTCCTGGATTTTCTCGAGTTGCGTTTAGTGCTCTCGACTTACGACGGGGACCTCAGGGAACCGCTCTGGTGGCCTCAGGAAAGGCCAGTCCCCATGCGAGTTCCTCGGGGGCATCTCGGGATTCCTCTCCCATCGATGCCGGGGCCTAAGACCTTGTGTGGAGTCGGGGCCGGAACCTGATTATTCCTCTCCAGTGCTGACATGGATCTTGGGGTACTTCTGGAGTCTCCCCAGGGGAGTCAGTCCTCGTCTCGAATGCGGGCATGCACTTGGGCTTTCCTCCAGAGCGGTAGCAGCAGTGTCACGCAGTCCGCCGCGTGGATCAAAGGATCTATGGTTTTCCCTCGAGTCTTTCCCACGAGGCTTTCCCACGAGGCTTTCCCACAGTTCTGTCCCACGTGCACACGTGGTGGGAGTCGATCCTCGGCTTGAACGTCAAGGCAGTGCAGGGAAAACAGGTTCCTCTGGAATGGACTGACACATCTGGGCTCTCTTGGAATGGTGTCACGACCCTGGAGTTCCTCTCGCCTTTCCTGTGGAGAGCGCCTCCTCTTGAGATGCGACGGGAACGCCGGGAATTCTTTCCCTACGAAACAGGGAAAGGATCCCTCATCTCGAGCTAGGAGACCGAAACGGGGCTCCCCTGGATGTGTGCGGGACCCCACGTGCTTCCTCTTGAGTGGAGACGGGTATGTCGGGGAACTTCTTGAGTTGCAGGAATGGTGTGAAGGACCCTTTAGAAGTTCCAGTGGTTAGATGTGATTGGCCTCGAGAAGCCTCAGCGGAAATGGGCCTCATCTCGCCTGGAGGGCAAAACCTCCTGGATTTTCTCGAGTTGCGGCAGGTGCTCTCGACTTACGACGGGGACCTCAGGGATTCGCTCTGGTGGCCTCAGGAAAGGCCAGTCCCCATGCGAGTTCCTCGGGGGCCTCTCGGGATTCCCCTCCCGTCGATGCTGGGGCCTAAGACCTTGTGTGGAGTCGGGGCCGGAACCTGAGGATTCCTCTCCAGTGCTGACATGGATCTTGGGGTACTTCTGGAGTCTCCCCAGGGGAGTCAGTCCTCGTCTCGAATGCGGGCATGCACTTGCGCTTTCCTCCAGAGCGGTAGCAGCAGTGTCACGCAGTCCGCCGCGGGGATCAAAGGATCTATGGTTTTCCCTCGAGTCTTTCCCACGAGGCTTTCCCACGAGGCTTTCCCACAGGGCTGTCCCACGTGCACACGTGGTGGGAGTCGATCCTCGGCTTGAACGTCAAGGCAGTGCAGGGAAAACAGGTTCCTCTGGAATGGACTGACACATCTGGGGTCTCTTGGAATGGTGGCACGACCCTGGAGTTCCTCTCGCCTTTCCTGTGGAGAGCGCCTCCTCTTGAGATGCGACGGGAACGCCGGGAATTCTTTCCCTACGAAACAGGGAAAGGATCCCTCATCTCGAGCTAGGAGGCGGAAACGGGGCTCCCCTGGATGTGTGCGGGACCCACGTGCTTCCTCTCGAGTGGAGACGGGTATGTCGGAGAACTTCTTGAGTTGCAGCAAGGGTGTGAAGGACCCTTTGGACGTTCCAGTGGTTAGACTTGATTAGCCTCGAGAAGCCTCAGCTTGAAATGGGCCTCATCTCGCCTGGAGGGCAAAACCTCCTTGATTTTCTCGAGTTGCGGCAGGTGCTCTCGACTTACGACGGGGACTTCAGGGACCCGCTCTGGTGGCCTCAGGAAAGGCCAGTCCCCATGCGAGTTCCTCGGGGGCCTCTCGGGATTCCTCTCCCGTCGATGCCGGGGCCTAAGACCTTGTGTGGAGTCGGGGCCGGAACCTGAGGATTCCTCTCCAGTGCTGACATGGATCTTGGGGTACTTCTGGAGTCTCCCCAGGGGAGTCAGTCCTCGTCTCGAATGCGGGCATGCACTTGCGCTTTCCTCCAGAGCGGTAGCAGCAGTGTCACGCAGTCCTCCGTGTGGATCAAAGGATCTATGGTTTTCCCTCGAGTCTTTCCCACGAGGCTTTCCCACGAGGCTTTCCCACAGGGCTGTCCCACGTGCACACGTGGTGGGAGTCTATCCTCGGCTTGAACGTCAAGGCAGTGCAGGGAAAACAGGTTCCTCTGGAATGGACTGACACATCTGGGGGACTCTTGGAATGGTGGCTCGACCCTGGAGTTCCTCTCGCCTTTCCTGTGGAGAGCGCCTCCTCTTGAGATGCGACGGGAACGCCGGGAATTCTTTCTCTACGAAACAGGGAAAGGATCCCTCATCTCGAGCTAGGAGGCGGAAACGGGGCTCCCCTGGATGTGTGCGGGACCCCACGTGCTTCCTCTCTAGTGGAGACGGGTATGTCGGGGAACTTCTTGAGTTGCAGCAAGGGTGTGAAGGACCCTTTGGAAGTTCCAGTGGTTAGATGTGATTGGCCTCGAGAAGCCTCAGCGGAAATGGGCCTCATCTCGCCTGGAGGGCAAAACCTCCTGGATTTTCTCGAGTTGCGGCAAGTGCTCTCGACTTACGACGGGGACCTCAGGGAACCGCTCTGGTGGCCTCAGGAAAGGCCAGTCCCCATGCGAGTTCCTCGGGGGCCTCTCGGGATTCCTCTCCCGTCGATGCCGGGGCCTAAGACCTTGTGTGGAGTCGGGGCCGGAAACTGAGGATTCCTCTCCAGTGCTGACATGGATCTTGGGGTACTTCTGGAGTCTCCCCAGGGGAGTCAGTCCTCGTCTCGAATGCGGGCATGCACTTGGGCTTTCCTCCAGAGCGGTAGCAGCAGTGTCACGCAGTACGCCGCGTGGATCAAAGGATCTATGGTTTTCCCTCGAGTCTTTCCCACGAGGCTTTCCCACGAGGCTTTCCCACAGGGCTGTCCCACGTGCACACGTGGTGGGAGTCGATCCTCGGCTTGAACGTCAAGGCAGTGCAGGGAAAACAGGTTCCTCTGGAATGGACTGACACATCTGGGCTCTCTTGGAATGGTGTCACGACCCTGGAGTTCCTCTCGCCTTTCCTGTGGAGAGCGCCTCCTCTTGAGATGCGACGGGAACGCCGGGAATTCTTTCCCTACGAAACAGGGAAAGGATCCCTCATCTCGAGCTAGGAGGCGGAAACGGGGCTCCCCTGGATGTGTGCGGGACCCCACGTGCTTCCTCTTGAGTGGAGACGGGTATGTCGGGGAACTTCTTGAGTTGCAGGAATGGTGTGAAGGACCCTTTGGAAGTTCCAGTGGTTAGATGTGATTGGCCTCGAGAAGCCTCAGCGGAAATGGGCCTCATCTCGCCTGGAGGGCAAAACCTCCTGGATTTTCTCGAGTTGCGGCAGGTGCTCTCGACTTACGACGGGGACCTCAGGGATTCGCTCTGGTGGCCTCAGGAAAGGCCAGTCCCCATGCGAGTTCCTCGGGGGCCTCTCGGGATTCCTCTCCCGTCGATGCTGGGGCCTAAGACCTTCTGTGGAGTCGGGGCCGGAACCTGAGGATTCCTCTCCAGTGCTGACATGGATCTTGGGGTACTTCTGGAGTCTCCCCAGGGGAGTCAGTCCTCGTCTCGAATGCGGGCATGCACTTGCGCTTTCCTCCAGAGCGGTAGCAGCAGTGTCACGCAGTCCGCCGCGGGGATCAAAGGATCTATGGTTTTCCCTCGAGTCTTTCCCACGAGGCTTTCCCACGAGGCTTTCCCACAGGGCTGTCCCACGTGCACACGTGGTGGGAGTCGATCCTCGGCTTGAACGTCAAGGCAGTGCAGGGAAAACAGGTTCCTCTGGAATGGACTGACACATCTGGGGGACTCTTGGAATGGTGTCACGACCCTGGAGTTCCTCTCGCCTTTCCTTTGGAGAGCGCCTCCTCTTGAGATGCGACGGGAACGCCGGGAATTCTTTCCCTACGAAACAGGGAAAGGATCCCTCATCTCGAGCTAGGAGGCGGAAACGGGGCTCCCCTGGATGTGTGCGGGACCCCACGTGCTTCCTCTCGAGTGGAGACGGGTATGTCGGGGAACTTCTTGAGTTGCAGCAAGGGTGTGAAGGACCCTTTGGAAGTTCCAGTGGTTAGACGTGATTAGCCTCGAGAAGCCTCAGCGGAAATGGGCCTCATCTCGCCTGGAGGGCAAAACCTCCTGGATTTTCTCGAGTTGCGGCAGGTGCTCTCGACTTACGACGGGGACCTCAGGGACCCGCTCTGGTGGCCTCAGGAAAGGCCAGTCCCCATGCCAGTTCCTCGGGGGCCTCTCGGGATTCCTCTCCCGTCGATGCCGGGGCCTAAGACCTTGTGTGGAGTCGGGGCCGGAACCTGATTATTCCTCTCCAGTGCTGACATGGATCTTGGGGTACTTCTGGAGTCTCCCCAGGGGAGTCAGTCCTCGTCTCGAATGCGGGCATGCACTTGGGCTTTCCTCCAGAGCGGTAGCAGCAGTGTCACGCAGTCCGCCGCGTGGATCAAAGGATCTATGGTTTTCCCTCGAGTCTTTCCCACGAGGCTTTCCCACGAGGCTTTCCCACAGTTCTGTCCCACGTGCACACGTGGTGGGAGTCGATCCTCGGCTTGAACGTCAAGGCAGTGCAGGGAAAACAGGTTCCTCTGGAATGGACTGACACATCTGGGCTCTCTTGGAATGGTGTCACGACCCTGGAGTTCCTCTCGCCTTTCCTGTGGAGAGCGCCTCCTCTTGAGATGCGACGGGAACGCCGGGAATTCTTTCCCTACGAAACAGGGAAAGGATCCCTCATCTCGAGCTAGGAGGCGGAAACGGGGCTCCCCTGGATGTGTGCGGGACCCCACGTGCTTCCTCTTGAGTGGAGACGGGTATGTCGGGGAACTTCTTGAGTTGCAGGAATGGTGTGAAGGACCCTTTGGAAGTTCCAGTGGTTAGATGTGATTGGCCTCGAGAAGCCTCAGCGGAAATGGGCCTCATCTCGCCTGGAGGGCAAAACCTCCTGGATTTTCTCGAGTTGCGGCAGGTGCTCTCGACTTACGACGGGGACCTCAGGGATTCGCTCTGGTGGCCTCAGGAAAGGCCAGTCCCCATGCGAGTTCCTCGGGGGCCTCTCGGGATTCCTCTCCCTTCGATGCTGGGGCCTAAGACCTTGTGTGGAGTCGGGGCCGGAACCTGAGGATTCCTCTCCAGTGCTGACATGGATCTTGGGGTACTTCTGGAGTCTCCCCAGGGGAGTCAGTCCTCGTCTCGAATGCGGGCATGCACTTGCGCTTTCCTCCAGAGCGGTAGCAGCAGTGTCACGCAGTCCGCCGCGTGGATCAAAGGATCTATGGTTTTCCCTCGAGTCTTTCCCACGAGGCTTTCCCACGAGGCTTTCCCACAGGGCTGTCCCACGTGCACACGTGGTGGGAGTCGATCCTCGGCTTGAACGTCAAGGCAGTGCAGGGAAAACAGGTTCCTCTGGAATGGACTGACACATCTGGGGGACTCTTGGAATGGTGGCACGACCCTGGAGTTCCTCTCGCCTTTCCTGTGGAGAGCGCCTCCTCTTGAGATGCGACGGGAACGCCGGGAATTCTTTCCCTACGAAACAGGGAAAGGATCCCTCATCTCGAGCTAGGAGGCGGAAAAGGGGCTCCCCTGGATGTGTGCGGGACCCACGTGCTTCCTCTCGAGTGGAGACGGGTATGTCGGGGAACTTCCTGAGTTGCAGCAAGGGTGTGAAGGACCCTTTGGAAGTTCCAGTGGTTAGATGTGATTGGCCTCGAGAAGCCTCAGCGGAAATGGGCCTCATCTCGCCTGGAGGGCAAAACCTCCTGGATTTTCTCGAGTTGCGTTTAGTGCTCTCGACTTACGACGGGGACCTCAGGGAACCGCTCTGGTGGCCTCAGGAAAGGCCAGTCCCCATGCGAGTTCCTCGGGGGCATCTCGGGATTCCTCTCCCATCGATGCCGGGGCCTAAGACCTTGTGTGGAGTCGGGGCCGGAACCTGATTATTCCTCTCCAGTGCTGACATGGATCTTGGGGTACTTCTGGAGTCTCCCCAGGGGAGTCAGTCCTCGTCTCGAATGCGGGCATGCACTTGGGCTTTCCTCCAGAGCGGTAGCAGCAGTGTCACGCAGTCCGCCGCGTGGATCAAAGGATCTATGGTTTTCCCTCGAGTCTTTCCCACGAGGCTTTCCCACGAGGCTTTCCCACAGTTCTGTCCCACGTGCACACGTGGTGGGAGTCGATCCTCGGCTTGAACGTCAAGGCAGTGCAGGGAAAACAGGTTCCTCTGGAATGGACTGACACATCTGGGCTCTCTTGGAATGGTGTCACGACCCTGGAGTTCCTCTCGCCTTTCCTGTGGAGAGCGCCTCCTCTTGAGATGCGACGGGAACGCCGGGAATTCTTTCCCTACGAAACAGGGAAAGGATCCCTCATCTCGAGCTAGGAGACCGAAACGGGGCTCCCCTGGATGTGTGCGGGACCCCACGTGCTTCCTCTTGAGTGGAGACGGGTATGTCGGGGAACTTCTTGAGTTGCAGGAATGGTGTGAAGGACCCTTTAGAAGTTCCAGTGGTTAGATGTGATTGGCCTCGAGAAGCCTCAGCGGAAATGGGCCTCATCTCGCCTGGAGGGCAAAACCTCCTGGATTTTCTCGAGTTGCGGCAGGTGCTCTCGACTTACGACGGGGACCTCAGGGATTCGCTCTGGTGGCCTCAGGAAAGGCCAGTCCCCATGCGAGTTCCTCGGGGGCCTCTCGGGATTCCCCTCCCGTCGATGCTGGGGCCTAAGACCTTGTGTGGAGTCGGGGCCGGAACCTGAGGATTCCTCTCCAGTGCTGACATGGATCTTGGGGTACTTCTGGAGTCTCCCCAGGGGAGTCAGTCCTCGTCTCGAATGCGGGCATGCACTTGCGCTTTCCTCCAGAGCGGTAGCAGCAGTGTCACGCAGTCCGCCGCGGGGATCAAAGGATCTATGGTTTTCCCTCGAGTCTTTCCCACGAGGCTTTCCCACGAGGCTTTCCCACAGGGCTGTCCCACGTGCACACGTGGTGGGAGTCGATCCTCGGCTTGAACGTCAAGGCAGTGCAGGGAAAACAGGTTCCTCTGGAATGGACTGACACATCTGGGGTCTCTTGGAATGGTGGCACGACCCTGGAGTTCCTCTCGCCTTTCCTGTGGAGAGCGCCTCCTCTTGAGATGCGACGGGAACGCCGGGAATTCTTTCCCTACGAAACAGGGAAAGGATCCCTCATCTCGAGCTAGGAGGCGGAAACGGGGCTCCCCTGGATGTGTGCGGGACCCACGTGCTTCCTCTCGAGTGGAGACGGGTATGTCGGAGAACTTCTTGAGTTGCAGCAAGGGTGTGAAGGACCCTTTGGAAGTTCCAGTGGTTAGACTTGATTAGCCTCGAGAAGCCTCAGCTTGAAATGGGCCTCATCTCGCCTGGAGGGCAAAACCTCCTGGATTTTCTCGAGTTGCGGCAGGTGCTCTCGACTTACGACGGGGACTTCAGGGACCCGCTCTGGTGGCCTCAGGAAAGGCCAGTCCCCATCTGAGTTCCTCGGGGGCCTCTCGGGATTCCTCTCCCGTCGATGCCGGGGCCTAAGACCTTGTGTGGAGTCGGGGCCGGAACCTGAGGATTCCTCTCCAGTGCTGACATGGATCTTGGGGTACTTCTGGAGTCTCCCCAGGGGAGTCAGTCCTCGTCTCGAATGCGGGCATGCACTTGCGCTTTCCTCCAGAGCGGTAGCAGCAGTGTCACGCAGTCCTCCGTGTGGATCAAAGGATCTATGGTTTTCCCTCGAGTCTTTCCCACGAGGCTTTCCCACGAGGCTTTCCCACAGGGCTGTCCCACGTGCACACGTGGTGGGAGTCTATCCTCGGCTTGAACGTCAAGGCAGTGCAGGGAAAACAGGTTCCTCTGGAATGGACTGACACATCTGGGGGACTCTTGGAATGGTGGCTCGACCCTGGAGTTCCTCTCGCCTTTCCTGTGGAGAGCGCCTCCTCTTGAGATGCGACGGGAACGCCGGGAATTCTTTCTCTACGAAACAGGGAAAGGATCCCTCATCTCGAGCTAGGAGGCGGAAACGGGGCTCCCCTGGATGTGTGCGGGACCCCACGTGCTTCCTCTCTAGTGGAGACGGGTATGTCGGGGAACTTCTTGAGTTGCAGCAAGGGTGTGAAGGACCCTTTGGAAGTTCCAGTGGTTAGATGTGATTGGCCTCGAGAAGCCTCAGCGGAAATGGGCCTCATCTCGCCTGGAGGGCAAAACCTCCTGGATTTTCTCGAGTTGCGGCAAGTGCTCTCGACTTACGACGGGGACCTCAGGGAACCGCTCTGGTGGCCTCAGGAAAGGCCAGTCCCCATGCGAGTTCCTCGGGGGCCTCTCGGGATTCCTCTCCCGTCGATGCCGGGGCCTAAGACCTTGTGTGGAGTCGGGGCCGGAAACTGAGGATTCCTCTCCAGTGCTGACATGGATCTTGGGGTACTTCTGGAGTCTCCCCAGGGGAGTCAGTCCTCGTCTCGAATGCGGGCATGCACTTGGGCTTTCCTCCAGAGCGGTAGCAGCAGTGTCACGCAGTACGCCGCGTGGATCAAAGGATCTATGGTTTTCCCTCGAGTCTTTCCCACGAGGCTTTCCCACGAGGCTTTCCCACAGGGCTGTCCCACGTGCACACGTGGTGGGAGTCGATCCTCGGCTTGAACGTCAAGGCAGTGCAGGGAAAACAGGTTCCTCTGGAATGGACTGACACATCTGGGCTCTCTTGGAATGGTGTCACGACCCTGGAGTTCCTCTCGCCTTTCCTGTGGAGAGCGCCTCCTCTTGAGATGCGACGGGAACGCCGGGAATTCTTTCCCTACGAAACAGGGAAAGGATCCCTCATCTCGAGCTAGGAGGCGGAAACGGGGCTCCCCTGGATGTGTGCGGGACCCCACGTGCTTCCTCTTGAGTGGAGACGGGTATGTCGGGGAACTTCTTGAGTTGCAGGAATGGTGTGAAGGACCCTTTGGAAGTTCCAGTGGTTAGATGTGATTGGCCTCGAGAAGCCTCAGCGGAAATGGGCCTCATCTCGCCTGGAGGGCAAAACCTCCTGGATTTTCTCGAGTTGCGGCAGGTGCTCTCGACTTACGACGGGGACCTCAGGGATTCGCTCTGGTGGCCTCAGGAAAGGCCAGTCCCCATGCGAGTTCCTCGGGGGCCTCTCGGGATTCCTCTCCCGTCGATGCTGGGGCCTAAGACCTTCTGTGGAGTCGGGGCCGGAACATGAGGATTCCTCTCCAGTGCTGACATGGATCTTGGGGTACTTCTGGAGTCTCCCCAGGGGAGTCAGTCCTCGTCTCGAATGCGGGCATGCACTTGCGCTTTCCTCCAGAGCGGTAGCAGCAGTGTCACGCAGTCCGCCGCGGGGATCAAAGGATCTATGGTTTTCCCTCGAGTCTTTCCCACGAGGCTTTCCCACGAGGCTTTCCCACAGGGCTGTCCCACGTGCACACGTGGTGGGAGTCGATCCTCGGCTTGAACGTCAAGGCAGTGCAGGGAAAACAGGTTCCTCTGGAATGGACTGACACATCTGGGGGACTCTTGGAATGGTGTCACGACCCTGGAGTTCCTCTCGCCTTTCCTTTGGAGAGCGCCTCCTCTTGAGATGCGACGGGAACGCCGGGAATTCTTTCCCTACGAAACAGGGAAAGGATCCCTCATCTCGAGCTAGGAGGCGGAAACGGGGCTCCCCTGGATGTGTGCGGGACCCCACGTGCTTCCTCTCGAGTGGAGACGGGTATGTCGGGGAACTTCTTGAGTTGCAGCAAGGGTGTGAAGGACCCTTTGGAAGTTCCAGTGGTTAGACGTGATTAGCCTCGAGAAGCCTCAGCGGAAATGGGCCTCATCTCGCCTGGAGGGCAAAACCTCCTGGATTTTCTCGAGTTGCGGCAGGTGCTCTCGACTTACGACGGGGACCTCAGGGACCCGCTCTGGTGGCCTCAGGAAAGGCCAGTCCCCATGCCAGTTCCTCGGGGGCCTCTCGGGATTCCTCTCCCGTCGATGCCGGGGCCTAAGACCTTGTGTGGAGTCGGGGCCGGAACCTGATTATTCCTCTCCAGTGCTGACATGGATCTTGGGGTACTTCTGGAGTCTCCCCAGGGGAGTCAGTCCTCGTCTCGAATGCGGGCATGCACTTGGGCTTTCCTCCAGAGCGGTAGCAGCAGTGTCACGCAGTCCGCCGCGTGGATCAAAGGATCTATGGTTTTCCCTCGAGTCTTTCCCACGAGGCTTTCCCACGAGGCTTTCCCACAGTTCTGTCCCACGTGCACACGTGGTGGGAGTCGATCCTCGGCTTGAACGTCAAGGCAGTGCAGGGAAAACAGGTTCCTCTGGAATGGACTGACACATCTGGGCTCTCTTGGAATGGTGTCACGACCCTGGAGTTCCTCTCGCCTTTCCTGTGGAGAGCGCCTCCTCTTGAGATGCGACGGGAACGCCGGGAATTCTTTCCCTACGAAACAGGGAAAGGATCCCTCATCTCGAGCTAGGAGGCGGAAACGGGGCTCCCCTGGATGTGTGCGGGACCCCACGTGCTTCCTCTTGAGTGGAGACGGGTATGTCGGGGAACTTCTTGAGTTGCAGGAATGGTGTGAAGGACCCTTTGGAAGTTCCAGTGGTTAGATGTGATTGGCCTCGAGAAGCCTCAGCGGAAATGGGCCTCATCTCGCCTGGAGGGCAAAACCTCCTGGATTTTCTCGAGTTGCGGCAGGTGCTCTCGACTTACGACGGGGACCTCAGGGATTCGCTCTGGTGGCCTCAGGAAAGGCCAGTCCCCATGCGAGTTCCTCGGGGGCCTCTCGGGATTCCTCTCCCGTCGATGCTGGGGCCTAAGACCTTGTGTGGAGTCGGGGCCGGAACCTGAGGATTCCTCTCCAGTGCTGACATGGATCTTGGGGTACTTCTGGAGTCTCCCCAGGGGAGTCAGTCCTCGTCTCGAATGCGGGCATGCACTTGCGCTTTCCTCCAGAGCGGTAGCAGCAGTGTCACGCAGTCCGCCGCGTGGATCAAAGGATCTATGGTTTTCCCTCGAGTCTTTCCCCCGAGGCTTTCCCACGAGGCTTTCCCACAGGGCTGTCCCACGTGCACACGTGGTGGGAGTCGATCCTCGGCTTGAACGTCAAGGCAGTGCAGGGAAAACAGGTTCCTCTGGAATGGACTGACACATCTGGGGGACTCTTGGAATGGTGTCACGACCCTGGAGTTCCTCTCGCCTTTCCTTTGGAGAGCGCCTCCTCTTGAGATGCGACGGGAACGCCGGGAATTCTTTCCCTACGAAACAGGGAAAGGATCCCTCATCTCGAGCTAGGAGGCGGAAACGGGGCTCCCCTGGATGTGTGCGGGACCCCACGTGCTTCCTCTCGAGTGGAGACGGGTATGTCGGGGAACTTCTTGAGTTGCAGCAAGGGTGTGAAGGACCCTTTGGAAGTTCCAGTGGTTAGACGTGATTAGCCTCGAGAAGCCTCAGCGGAAATGGGCCTCATCTCGCCTGGAGGGCAAAACCTCCTGGATTTTCTCGAGTTGCGGCAGGTGCTCTCGACTTACGACGGGGACCTCAGGGACCCGCTCTGGTGGCCTCAGGAAAGGCCAGTCCCCATGCCAGTTCCTCGGGGGCCTCTCGGGATTCCTCTCCCGTCCATGCCGGGGCCTAAGACCTTGTGTGGAGTCGGGGCCGGAACCTGAGGATTCCTCTCCAGTGCTGACATGGATCTTGGGGTACTTCTGGAGTCTCCCCAGGGGAGTCAGTCCTCGTCTCGAATGCGGGCATGCACTTGCGCTTTCCTCCAGAGCGGTAGCAGCAGTGTCACGCAGTCCGCCGCGTGCATCAAAGGATCTATGGTTTTCCCTCGAGTCTTTCCCACGAGGCTTTCCCACGAGGCTTTCCCACAGGGCTGTCCCACGTGCACACGTGGTGGGAGTCGATCCTCGGCTTGAACGTCAAGGCAGTGCAGGGAAAACAGGTTCCTCTTGAATGGACCGACACATCTGGGGGACTCTTGGAATGGTGGCACGACCCTGGAGTTCCTCTCGCCTTTCCTGTGGAGAGCGCCTCCTCTTGAGATGCGACGGGAACGCCGGGAATTCTTTCCCTACGAAACAGGGAAAGGATCCCTCATCTCGAGCTAGGAGGCGGAAACGGGGCTCCCCTGGATGTGTGCGGGACCCCACGTGCTTCCTCTCTAGTGGAGACGGGTATGTCGGGGAACTTCTTGAGTTGCAGCAAGGGTGTGAAGGACCCTTTGGAAGTTCCAGTGGTTAGATGTGATTGGCCTCGAGAAGCCTCAGCGGATATGGGCCTCATCTCGCCTGGAGGGCAAAACCTCCTGGATTTTCTCGAGTTGCGGCAGGTGCTCTCGACTTACGACGGGGACCTCAGGGACCCGCTCTGGTGGCCTCAGGAAAGGCCAGTCCCCATGCGAGTTCCTCGGGGGCCTCTCGGGATTCCTCTCCCGTCGATGCCGGGGCCTAAGACCTTGTGTGGAGTCGGGGCCGGAACCTGAGGATTCCTCTCCAGTGCTGACATGGATCTTGGGGTACTTCTGGAGTCTCCCCAGGGGAGTCAGTCCTCGTCTCGAATGCGGGCATGCACTTGCGCTTTCCTCCAGAGCGGTAGAAGCAGTGTCACGCAGTCCGCCGCGTGGATCAAAGGATCTATGGTTTTCCCTCGAGTCTTTCCCACGAGGCTTTCCCACGAGGCTTTCCCACAGGGCTGTCCCACGTGCACACGTGGTGGGAGTCGATCCTCGGCTTGAACGTCAAGGCAGTGCAGGGAAAACAGGTTCCTCTGGAATGGACTGACACATCTGGGGGACTCTTGGAATGGTGGCATGACCCTGGAGTTCCTCTCGCCTTTCCTGTGGAGAGCGCCTCCTCTTGAGATGCGACGGGAACGCCGGGAATTCTTTCCCTACGAAACAGGGAAAGGATCCCTCATCTCGAGCTAGGAGGCGGAAACGGGGCTCCCCTGGATGTGTGCGGGACCCCACGTGCTTCCTCTCGAGTGGAGACGGGTATGTCGGGGAACTTCTTGAGTTGCAGCAATGGTGTGAAGGACCCTTTGGAAGTTCCAGTGGTTAGATGTGATTGGCCTCGAGAAGCCTCAGCGGAAATGGGCCTCATCTCGCCTGGAGGGCAAAACCTCCTGGATTTTCTCGAGTTGCGGCAGGTGCTCTCGACTTACGACGGGGACCTCAGGGATTCGCTCTGGTGGCCTCAGGAAAGGCCAGTCCCCATGCGAGTTCCTCGGGGGCCTCTCGGGATCCCTATCCCGTCGATGCCAGGGCCTAAGACCTTGTGTGGAGTCGGGGCTGGAACCTGAGGATTCCTCTCCAGTGCTGACATGGATCTTGGGGTACTTCTGGAGTCTCCCCAGGGGAGTCAGTCCTCGTCTCGAATGCGGGCATGCACTTGCGCTTTCCTCCAGAGCGGTAGCAGCAGTGTCACGCAGTCCGCCGCGTGGATCAAAGGATCTATGGTTTTCCCTCGCGTCTTTCCCACGAGGCTTTCCCACGAGGCTTTCCCACAGGGCTGTCCCACGTGCACACGTGGTGGGAGTCGATCCTCGGCTTGAACGTCAAGGCAGTGCAGGGAAAACAGGTTCCTCTGGAATGGACTGACACATCTGGGGGACTCTTGGAATGGTGGCACGACCCTGGAGTTCCTCTCGCCTTTCCTGTGGAGAGCGCCTCCTCTTGAGATGCGACGGGAACGCCGGGAATTCTTTCCCTACGAAACAGGGAAAGGATCCCTCATCTCGTGCTAGGAGGCGGAAACGGGGCTCCCCTGGATGTGTGCGGGACACCACGTGCTTCCTCTCGAGTGCAGACGGGTATGTCGGGGAACTTCTTGAGTTGCATCAAGGGTGTGAAGGACCCTTTTGAAGGTCCAGTGGTTAGATGTGATTGGCCTCGAGAAGCCTCAGCGGAAATGGGCCTCATCTCGCCTGGAGGGCAAAACCTCCTGGATTTTCTCGAGTTGCGGCAGGTGCTCTCGACTTAGGACGGGGACCTCAGGGACCCGCTCTGGTGGCCTCAGGAAAGGCCAGTCCCCATGCGAGTTCCTCGGGGGCCTCTCGGGATTCCTCTCCCGTCGATGCCAGGGCCTAAGACCTTGTGTGGAGTCGGGGCCGGAACCTGAGGATTCCTCTCCAGTGCTGACATGGATCTTGGGGTACTTCTGGAGTCTCCGCAGGGGAGTCAGTCCTCGTCTCGAATGCGGGCATGCACTTGCGCTTTCCTCCAGAGCGGTAGCAGCAGTGTCACGCAGTCCGCCGCGTGGATCAAAGGATCTATGGTTTTCCCTCGAGTCTTTCCCACGAGGCTTTCCCACGAGGCTTTCCCACAGGGCTGTCCCACGTGCACACGTGGTGGGAGTCGATCCTCGGCTTGAACGTCAAGGCAGTGCAGGGAAAACAGGTTCCTCTGGAATGGACTGACACATCTGGGGTCTCTTGGAATGGTGGCACGACCCTGGAGTTCCTCTCGCCTTTCCTGTGGAGAGCGCCTCCTCTTGAGATGCGACGGGAACGCCGGGAATTCTTTCCCTACGAAACAGGGAAAGGATCCCTCATCTCGAGCTAGGAGGCGGAAACGGGGCTCCCCTGGATGTGTGCGGGACCCCACGTGCTTCCTCTCTAGTGGAGACGGGTATGTCGGGGAACTTCTTGAGTTGCAGCAAGGGTGTGAAGGACCCTTTGGAAGTTCCAGTGGTTAGATGTGATTGGCCTCGAGAAGCCTCAGCGGATATGGGCCTCATCTCGCCTGGAGGGCAAAACCTCCTGGATTTTCTCGAGTTGCGGCAGGTGCTCTCGACTTACGACGGGGACCTCAGGGACCCGCTCTGGTGGCCTCAGGAAAGGCCAGTCCCCATGCGAGTTCCTCGGGGGCCTCTCGGGATTCCTCTCCCGTCGATGCCGGGGCCTAAGACCTTGTGTGGAGTCGGGGCCGGAACCTGAGGATTCCTCTCCAGTGCTGACATGGATCTTGGGGTACTTCTGGAGTCTCCCCAGGGGAGTCAGTCCTCGTCTCGAATGCGGGCATGCACTTGCGCTTTCCTCCAGAGCGGTAGAAGCAGTGTCACGCAGTCCGCCGCGTGGATCAAAGGATCTATGGTTTTCCCTCGAGTCTTTCCCACGAGGCTTTCCCACGAGGCTTTCCCACAGGGCTGTCCCACGTGCACACGTGGTGGGAGTCGATCCTCGGCTTGAACGTCAAGGCAGTGCAGGGAAAACAGGTTCCTCTGGAATGGACTGACACATCTGGGGGACTCTTGGAATGGTGGCATGACCCTGGAGTTCCTCTCGCCTTTCCTGTGGAGAGCGCCTCCTCTTGAGATGCGACGGGAACGCCGGGAATTCTTTCCCTACGAAACAGGGAAAGGATCCCTCATCTCGAGCTAGGAGGCGGAAACGGGGCTCCCCTGGATGTGTGCGGGACCCCACGTGCTTCCTCTCGAGTGGAGACGGGTATGTCGGGGAACTTCTTGAGTTGCAGCAATGGTGTGAAGGACCCTTTGGAAGTTCCAGTGGTTAGATGTGATTGGCCTCGAGAAGCCTCAGCGGAAATGGGCCTCATCTCGCCTGGAGGGCAAAACCTCCTGGATTTTCTCGAGTTGCGGCAGGTGCTCTCGACTTACGACGGGGACTTCAGGGACCCGCTCTGGTGGCCTCAGGAAAGGCCAGTCCCCATGCGAGTTCCTCGGGGGCCTCTCGGGATTCCTCTCCCGTCGATGCCGGGGCCTAAGACCTTGTGTGGAGTCGGGGCCGGAACTTGAGGATTCCTCTCCAGTGCTGACATGGATCTTGGGGTACTTCTGGAGTCTCCCCAGGGGAGTCAGTCCTCGTCTCGAATGCGGGCATGCACTTGCGCTTTCCTCCAGAGCGGTAGCAGCAGTGTCACGCAGTCCGCCGCGTGGATCAAAGGATCTATGGTTTTCCCTCGAGTCTTTCCCACGAGGCTTTCCCACGAGGCTTTCCCACAGGGCTGTCCCACGTGCACACGTGGTGGGAGTCGATCCTCGGCTTGAACGTCAAGGCAGTGCAGGGAAAACAGGTTCCTCTGGAATGGACTGACACATCTGGGGGACTCTTGGAATGGTGTCACGACCCTGGAGTTCCTCTCGCCTTTCCTTTGGAGAGCGCCTCCTCTTGAGATGCGACGGGAACGCCGGGAATTCTTTCCCTACGAAACAGGGAAAGGATCCCTCATCTCGAGCTAGGAGGCGGAAACGGGGCTCCCCTGGATGTGTGCGGGACCCCACGTGCTTCCACTCGAGTGGAGACGGGTATGTCGGGGAACTTCTTGAGTTGCAGCAAGGGTGTGAAGGACCCTTTGGAAGTTCCAGTGGTTAGACGTGATTAGCCTCGAGAAGCCTCAGCGGAAATGGGCCTCATCTCGCCTGGAGGGCAAGACCTCCTGGATTTTCTCGAGTTGCGGCAGGTGCTCTCGACTTACGACGGGGACCTCAGGGACCCGCTCTGGTGGCCTCAGGAAAGGCCAGTCCCCATGCCAGTTCCTCGGGGGCCTCTCGGGATTCCTCTCCCGTCGATGCCGGGGCCTAAGACCTTGTGTGGAGTCGGGGCCGGAACCTGATTATTCCTCTCCAGTGCTGACATGGATCTTGGGGTACTTCTGGAGTCTCCCCAGGGGAGTCAGTCCTCGTCTCGAATGCGGGCATGCACTTGGGCTTTCCTCCAGAGCGGTAACAGCAGTGTCACGCAGTCCGCCGCGTGGATCAAAGGATCTATGGTTTTCCCTCGAGTCTTTCCCACGAGGCTTTCCCACGAGGCTTTCCCACAGTTCTGTCCCACGTGCACACGTGGTGGGAGTCGATCCTCGGCTTGAACGTCAAGGCAGTGCAGGGAAAACAGGTTCCTCTGGAATGGACTGACACATCTGGGCTCTCTTGGAATGGTGTCACGACCCTGGAGTTCCTCTCGCCTTTCCTGTGGAGAGCGCCTCCTCTTGAGATGCGACGGGAACGCCGGGAATTCTTTCCCTACGAAACAGGGAAAGGATCCCTCATCTCGAGCTAGGAGGCGGAAACGGGGCTCCCCTGGATGTGTGCGGGACCCCACGTGCTTCCTCTCGAGTGGAGACGGGTATGTCGGGGAACTTCTTGAGTTGCAGCAATGGTGTGAAGGACCCTTTGGAAGTTCCAGTGGTTAGATGTGATTGGCCTCGAGAAGACTCAGCGGAAATGGGCCTCATCTCGCCTGGAGGGCAAAACCTCCTGGATTTTCTCGAGTTGCGGCAGGTGCTCTCGACTTACGACGGGGATCTCAGGGACCCGCTCTGGTGGCCTCAGGAAAGGCCAGTCCCCATGCGAGTTCCTCGGGGGCCTCTCGGGATCCCTATCCCGTCGATGCCAGGGCCTAAGACCTTGTGTGGAGTCGGGGCTGGAACCTGAGGATTCCTCTCCAGTGCTGACATGGATCTTGGGGTACTTCTGGAATCTCCCTAGGGGAGTCAGTCCTCGTCTCGAATGCGGGCATGCACTTGCGCTTTCCTCCAGAGCGGTAGCAGCAGTGTCACGCAGTCCGCCGCGTGGATCAAAGGATCTATGGTTTCCCTCGCGTCTTTCCCACGAGGCTTTCCCACGAGGCTTTCCCACAGGGCTGTCCCACGTGCACACGTGGTGGGAGTCGATCCTCGGCTTGAACGTCAAGGCAGTGCAGGGAAAACAGGTTCCTCTGGAATGGACTGACACATCTGGGGGACTCTTGGAATGGTGGCACGACCCTGGAGTTCCTCTCGCCTTTCCTGTGGAGAGCGCCTCCTCTTGAGATGCGACGGGAACGCCGGGAATTCTTTCCCTACGAAACAGGGAAAGGATCCCTCATCTCGTGCTAGGAGGCGGAAACGGGGCTCCCCTGGATGTGTGCGGGACACCACGTGCTTCCTCTCGAGTGCAGACGGGTATGTCGGGGAACTTCTTGAGTTGCAGCAAGGGTGTGAAGGACCCTTTGGAAGGTCCAGTGGTTAGATGTGATTGGCCTCGAGAAGCCTCAGCGGAAATGGGCCTCATCTCGCCTGGAGGGCAAAACCTCCTGGATTTTCTCGAGTTGCGGCAGGTGCTCTCGACTTACGAGGGGACCACAGGGACCCGCTCTGGTGGCCTCAGGAAAGGCCAGTCCCCATGCGAGTTCCTCGGGGGCCTCTCGGGATTCCTCTCCCGTCGATGCCGGGGCCTAAGACCTTGTGTGGAGTCGGGGCCGGAATCTGAGGATTCCTCTCCAGTGCTGACATGGATCTTGGGGTACTTCTGGAGTCTCCCCAGGGGAGTCAGTCCTCGTCTCGAATGCGGGCATGCACTTGCGCTTTCCTCCAGAGCGGTAGCAGCAGTGTCACGCGGTCCGCCGCGTGGATCAAAGGATCTATGGTTTTCCCTCGAGTTTTTCCCACGAGGCTTTCCCACGAGGCTTTCCCACAGGGCTGTCCCACGTGCACACGTGGTGGGAGTCGATCCTCGGCTTGAACGTCAAGGCAGTGCAGGGAAAACAGGTTCCTCTGGAATGGACTGACACATCTGGGGGACTCTTGGAATGGTGGCACGACCCTGGAGTTCCTCTCGCCTTTCCTGTGGAGAGCGCCTCCTCTTGAGATGCGACGGGAACGCCGGGAATTCTTTCCCTACGAAACAGGGAAAGGATCCCTCATCTCGTGCTAGGAGGCGGAAACGGGGCTCCCCTGGATGTGTGCGGGACACCACGTGCTTCCTCTCGAGTGCAGACGGGTATGTCGGGGAACTTCTTGAGTTGCATCAAGGGTGTGAAGGACCCTTTGGAAGGTCCAGTGGTTAGATGTGATTGGCCTCGAGAAGCCTCAGCGGAAATGGGCCTCATCTCGCCTGGAGGGCAAAACCTCCTGGATTTTCTCGAGTTGCGGCAGGTGCTCTCGACTTTGGACGGGGACCTCAGGGACCCGCTCTGGTGGCCTCAGGAAAGGCCAGTCCCCATGCGAGTTCCTCGGGGGCCTCTCGGGATTCCTCTCCCGTCGATGCCAGGGCCTAAGACCTTGTGTGGAGTCGGGGCCGGAACCTGAGGATTCCTCTCCAGTGCTGACATGGATCTTGGGGTACTTCTGGAGTCTCCCCAGGGGAGTCAGTCCTCGTCTCGAATGCGGGCATGCACTTGCGCTTTCCTCCAGAGCGGTAGCAGCAGTGTCACGCAGTCCGCCGCGTGGATCAAAGGATCTATGGTTTTCCCTCGAGACTTTCCCACGAGGCTTTCCTACGAGGCTTTCCCACAGGGCTGTCCCACGTGCACACGTGGTGGGAGTCGATCCTCGGCTTGAACGTCAAGGCAGTGCAGGGAAAACAGGTTCCTCTGGAATGGACTGACACATCTGGGGGACTCTTGGAATGGTGGCACGACCCTGGAGTTCCTCTCGCCTTTCCTGTGGAGAGCGCCTCCTCTTGAGATGCGACGGGAACGCCGGGAATTCTTTCCCTACGAAACAGGAAAAGGATCCCTCATCTCGAGCTAGGAGGCGGAAACGGGGCTCCCCTGGATGTGTGCGGGACCCACGGGCTTCCTCTCGAGTGGAGACGGGTATGTCGGGGAACTTCTTGAGTTGCAGCAAGGGTGTGAAGGACCCTTTGGAAGTTCCAGTGGTTAGACGTGATTAGCCTCGAGAAGCCTCAGCGGAAATGGGCCTCATCTCGCCTGGAGGGCAAAACCTCCTGGATTTTCTCGAGTTGCGGCAGGTGCTCTAGACTTACGACGGGGACATCAGGGACCCGCTCTGGTGGCCTCAGGAAAGGCCAGTCCCCATGCGAGTTCCACGGGGGCCTCTCGGGATTCCTCTCCCGTCGATGCCGGGGCCTAAGACCTTGTGTGGAGTCGGGGCCGGAACCTGAGGATTCCTCTCCAGTGCTGACATGGATCTTGGGGTACTTCTGGAGTCTCCGCAGGGGAGTCAGTCCTCGTCTCGAATGCGGGCATGCACTTGCGCTTTCCTCCAGAGCGGTAGCAGCAGTGTCACGCAGTCCGCCGCGTGGATCAAAGGATCTATGGTTTTCCCTCGAGTCTTTCCCACGAGGCTTTCCCACGAGGCTTTCCCACAGGGCTGTCCCACGTGCACACGTGGTGGGAGTCGATCCTCGGCTTGAACGTCAAGGCAGTGCAGGGAAAACAGGTTCCTCTGGAATGGACTGACACATCTGGGGGACTCTTGAATGGTGGCACGACACTGGAGTTCCTCTCGCCTTTCCTGTGGAGAGCGCCTCCTCTTGAGATGCGACGGGAACGCCGGGAATTCTTTCCCTACGAAACAGGGAAAGGATCCCTCATCTCGAGCTAGGAGGCGGAAAAGGGGCTCCCCTGGATGTGTGCGGGACCCACGGGCTTCCTCTCGAGTGCAGACGGGTATGTCGGGGAACTTCTTGAGTTGCAACAAGGGTGTGAAGGACCCTTTGGAAGGTCCAGTGGTTAGATGTGATTGGCCTCGAGAAGCCTCAGCGGAAATGGGCCTCATCTCGCCTGGAGGGCAAAACCTCCTGGATTTTCTCGAGTTGCGGCAGGTGCTCTCGACTTACGAGGGGACCACAGGGACCCGCTCTGGTGGCCTCAGGAAAGGCCAGTCCCCATGCGAGTTCCTCGGGGGCCTCTCGGGATTCCTCTCCCGTCGATGCCGGGGCCTAAGACCTTGTGTGGAGTCGGGGCCGGAATCTGAGGATTCCTCTCCAGTGCTGACATGGATCTTGGGGTACTTCTGGAGTCTCCCCAGGGGAGTCAGTCCTCGTCTCGAATGCGGGCATGCACTTGCGCTTTCCTCCAGAGCGGTAGCAGCAGTGTCACGCAGTCCGCCGCGTGGATCAAAGGATCTATGGTTTTCCCTCGAGTTTTTCCCACGAGGCTTTCCCACGAGGCTTTCCCACAGGGCTGTCCCACGTGCACACGTGGTGGGAGTCGATCCTCGGCTTGAACGTCAAGGCAGTGCAGGGAAAACAGGTTCCTCTGGAATGGACTGACACATCTGGGGGACTCTTGGAATGGTGGCACGACCCTGGAGTTCCTCTCGCCTTTCCTGTGGAGAGCGCCTCCTCTTGAGATGCGACGGGAACGCCGGGAATTCTTTCCCTACGAAACAGGGAAAGGATCCCTCATCTCGAGCTAGGAGGCGGAAAAGGGGCTCCCCTGGATGTGTGCGGGACCCACGGGCTTCCTCTCGAGTGCAGACGGGTATGTCGGGGAACTTCTTGAGTTGCAGCAAGGGTGTGAAGGACCCTTTGGAAGGTCCAGTGGTTAGATGTGATTTTCCTCGAGAAGCCTCAGCGGAAATGGGCCTCATCTCGCCTGGAGGGCAAAACCTCCTGGATTTTCTCGAGTTGCGGCAGGTGCTCTCGACTTACGAGGGGACCACAGGGACCCGCTCTGGTGGCCTCAGGAAAGGCCAGTCCCCATGCGAGTTCCTCGGGGGCCTCTCGGGATTCCTCTCCCGTCGATGCCGGGGCCTAAGACCTTGTGTGGAGTCGGGGCCGGAATCTGAGGATTCCTCTCCAGTGCTGACATGGATCTTGGGGTACTTCTGGAGTCTCCCCAGGGGAGTCAGTCCTCGTTTCGAATGCGGGCATGCACTTGCGCTTTCCTCCAGAGCGGTAGCAGCAGTGTCACCCAGTCCGCCGCGTGGATCAAAGGATCTATGGTTTTCCCTCGAGTCTTTCCCACGAGGCTTTCCCACGAGGCTTTCCCACAGGGCTGTCCCACGTGCACACGTGGTGGGAGTCGATCCTCGGCTTGAACGTCAAGGCAGTGCAGGGAAAACAGGTTCCTCTGGAATGGACTGACACATCTGGGGGACTCTTGGAATGGTGGCACGACCCTGGAGTTCCTCTCGCCTTTCCTGTGGAGAGCGCCTCCTCTTGAGATGCGACGGGAACGCCGGGAATTCTTTCCATACGAAACAGGGAAAGGATCCCTCATCTCGTGCTAGGAGGCGGAAACGGGGCTCCACTGGATGTGTGCGGGACACCACGTGCTTCCTCTCGAGTGCAGACGGGTATGTCGGGGAACTTCTTGAGTTGCATCAAGGGTGTGAAGGACCCTTTGGAAGGTCCAGTGGTTAGATGTGATTGGCCTCGAGAAGCCTCAGCGGAAATGGGCCTCATCTCGCCTGGAGGGCAAAACCTCCTGGATTTTCTCGAGTTGCGGCAGGTGCTCTCGACTTAGGACGGGGACCTCAGGGACCCGCTCTGGTGGCCTCAGGAAAGGCCAGTCCCCATGCGAGTTCCTCGGGGGCCTCTCGGGATTCCTCTCCCGTCGATGCCAGGGCCTAAGACCTTGTGTGGAGTCGGGGCCGGAACCTGAGGATTCCTCTCCAGTGCTGACATGGATCTTGGGGTACTTCTGGAGTCTCCGCAGGGGAGTCAGTCCTCGTCTCGAATGCGGGCATGCACTTGCGCTTTCCTCCAGAGCAGTAGCAGCAGTGTCACGCAGTCCGCCGCGTGGATCAAAGGATCTATGGTTTTCCCTCGAGACTTTCCCACGAGGCTTTCCTACGAGGCTTTCCCACAGGGCTGTCCCACGTGCACACGTGTTGGGAGTCGATCCTCGGCTTGAACGTCAAGGCAGTGCAGGGAAAACAGGTTCCTCTGGAATGCACTGACACATCTGGGGGACTCTTGGAATGGTGTCACGACCCTGGAGTTCCTCTCGCCTTTCCTGTGGAGAGCGCCTCCTCTTGAGATGCGAGGGGAACGCCGGGAATTCTTTCCCTACGAAACAGGGAAAGGATCCCTCATCTCGAGCTAGGAGGCGGAAACGGGGCTCCCCTGGATGTGTGCAGGACCCCACGTGCTTCCTCTCGAGTGGAGACGGGTATGTCGGGGAACTTCTTGAGTTGCAGCAATGGTGTGAAGGACCCTTTGGAAGTTCCAGTGGTTAGATGTGATACGCCTCGAGAAGCCTCAGCGGAAATGGGCCTCATCTCGCCTGGAGGGCAAAACCTCCTGGATTTTCTCGAGTTGCGGCAGGTGCTCTCGACTTACGATGGGGACCTCAGGGACCCGCTCTGGTGGCCTCAGGAAAGGCCAGTCCCCATGCGAGTTCCTCGGGGGCCTCTCGGGATTCCTCTCCCGTCGATGCCGGGGCCTAAGACCTTGTGTGGAGTCGGGGCCGGAACCTGAGGATTCCTCTCCAGTGCTGACATGGATCTAGGGGTACTTCTGGAGTCTCCCCAGGGGAGTCAGTCCTCGTCTCGAATGCGGGCATGCACTTGCGCTTTCCTCCAGAGCGGTAGTAGCAGTGTCACGCAGTCCGCCGCGTGGATCAAAGGATCTATGGTTTTCCCTCGAGTCTTTCCCACGAGGCTTTCCCACGAGGCTTTCCTACAGGGCTGTCCCACGTGCACACGTGGTGGGAGTCGATCCTCGGCTTGAACGTCAAAGCAGTGCAGGGAAAACAGGTTCCTCTGGAATGGACCTACACATCTGGGGGACTCTTGGAATGGTGGCACGACCCTGGAGTTCCTCTCGCCTTTCCTGTGGAGAGCGCCTCCTCTTGAGATGCGACGGGAACGCCGGGAATTCTTTCCCTACGAAACAGGGAAAGGATCCCTCATCTCGAGCTAGGAGGCGGAAACGGGGCTCCCCTGGATGTGTGCGGGACACCACGTGCTTCCTCTCTAGTGGAGACGGGTATGTCGGGGAACTTCTTGAGTTGCAGCAATGGTGTGAAGGACCCTTTGGAAGTTCCAGTGGTTAGACGTGATTAGCCTCGAGAAGCCTCAGCGGAAATGGGCCTCATCTCGCCTGGAGGGCAAAACCTCCTGGATTTTCTCGAGTTGCGGCAGGTGCTCTCGACTTACGACGGGGACCTCAGGGACCCGCTCTGGTGGCCTCAGGAAAGGCCAGTCCCCATGCGAGTTCCTCGGGGGCCTCTCGGGATTCCTCTCCCGTCGATGCCGGGGCCTAAGACCTTGTGTGGAGTCGGGGCCGGAACCTGAGGATTCCTCTCCAGTGCTGACATGGATCTTGGGGTACTTCTGGAGTCTCCGCAGGGGAGTCAGTCCTCGTCTCGAATGCGGGCATGCACTTGCGCTTTCCTCCAGAGCGGTAGCAGCAGTGTCACGCAGTCCGCCGCGTGGATCAAAGGATCTATGGTTTTCCCTCGAGTCTTTCCTACGAGGCTTTCCCACGAGGCTTTCCCACAGGGCTGTCCCACGTGCACACGTGGTGGGAGTCGATCCTCGGCTTGAACGTCAAGGCAGTGCAGGGAAAACAGGTTCCTCTGGAATGGACTGACACATCTGGGGGACTCTTGGAATGGTGGCATGACCCTGGAGTTCCTCTCGCCTTTCCTGTGGAGAGCGCCTCCTCTTGAGATGCGACGGGAACGCCGGGAATTCTTTCCCTACGAAACAGGGAAAGGATCCCTCATCTCGAGCTAGGAGGCGGAAACGGGGCTCCCCTGGATGTGTGCGGGACCCCACGTGCTTCCTCTCGAGTGGAGACGGGTATGTCGGGGAACTTCTTGAGTTGCAGCAATGGTGTGAAGGACCCTTTGGAAGTTCCAGTGGTTAGATGTGATTGGCCTCGAGAAGCCTCAGCGGAAATGGGCCTCATCTCGCCTGGAGGGCAAAACCTCCTGGATTTTCTCGAGTTGCGGCAGGTGCTCTCGACTTACGACGGGGACCTCAGGGACCCGCTCTGGTGGCCTCAGGAAAGGCCAGTCCCCATGCGAGTTCCTCGGGGGCCTCTCGGGATTCCTCTCCCGTCGATGCCGGGGCCTAAGACCTTGTGTGGAGTCGGGGCCGGAACCTGAGGATTCCTCTCCAGTGCTGACATGGATCTTGGGGTACTTCTGGAGTCTCCCCAGGGGAGTCAGTCCTCGTCTCGAATGCGGGCATGCACTTGCGCTTTCCTCCAGAGCGGTAGCAGCAGTGTCACGCAGTCCGCCGCGTGGATCAAAGGATCTATGGTTTTCCCTCGAGTCTTTCCCACGAGGCTTTCCCACGAGGCTTTCCCACAGGGCTGTCCCACGTGCACACGTGGTGGGAGTCGATCCTCTGCTTGAACGTCAAGGCAGTGCAGGGAAAACAGGTTCCTCTGGAATGGACTGACACATCTGGGGGACTCTTGGAATGGTGGCATGACCCTGGAGTTCCTATCGCCTTTCCTGTGGAGAGCGCCTCCTCTTGAGATGCGACGGGAACGCCGGGAATTCTTTCCCTACGAAACAGGGAAAGGATCCCTCATCTCGAGCTAGGAGGCGGAAACGGGGCTCCCCTGGATGTGTGCGGGACCCCACGTGCTTCCTCTCGAGTGGAGACGGGTATGTCGGGTAACTTCTTGAGTTGCAGCAAGGGTGTGAATGACCCTTTGGAAGTTCCAGTGGTTAGATGTGATTGGCCTCGAGAAGCCTCAGCGGAAATGGGCCTCATCTCGCCTGGAGGGCAAAACCTCCTGGGTTTTCTCGAGTTGCGGCAGGTGCTCTCGACGTAGGACGGGGACCTCAGGGACCCGCTCTGGTGGCCTCAGGAAAGGCCAGTCCCCATGTGAGTTCCTCGGGGGCCTCTCGGGATTCCTCTCCCGTCGATGCCTGGGCCGAAGACCTTGTGTGGAGTCGGGGCCGGAAACTGAGGATTCCTCTCCAGTGCTGACATGGATCTTGGGGTACTTCTGGAGTCTCCCCAGGGGAGTCAGTCCTCGTCTCGAATGCGGGCATGCACTTGCGCTTTCCTCCAGAGCGGTAGCAGCAGTGTCACGCAGTCCGCCGCGTGGATTAAAGGATCTATGGTTTTCCCTCGAGTCTTTCCCACGATGCTTTCCCACGAGGCTTTCCCACAGGGCTGTCCCACGTGCACACGTGGTGGGAGTCGATCCTCGGCTTGAACGTCAAGGCAGTGCAGGGAAAACAGTTTCCTCTGGAATGGACTGACACATCTGGGGGACTCTTGGAATGGTGGCATGACCCTGGAGTTCCTCTCGCCTTTCCTGTGGAGAGCGCCTCCTCTTGAGATGCGACGGGAACGCCGGGAATTCTTTCCCTACGAAACAGGGAAAGGATCCCTCATCTCGAGCTTGGAGGCGGAAATGGGGCTCCCCTGGATGTGTGCGGGACACCACGTGCTTCCTGTCGAGTGCAGACGGGTATGTCGGGGAACTTCTTGAGTTGCAGCAAGGGTGTGAATGTCCCTTTGGAAGTTCCAGTGGTTAGATGTGATTGGCCTCGAGAAGCCTCAGCGGAAATGGGCCTCATCTCGCCTGGAGGGCAAAACCTCCTGGATTTTCTCGAGTTGCGGCAGGTGCTCTCGACTTACGACGGGGACCTCGGGGACCCGCTCTGGTGGCCTCAGGAAAGGCCAGTCCCCATGCGAGTTCCTCGGGGGCCTCTCGGGATTCCTCTCCCGTCGATGCTGGGGCCTAAGACCTTGTGTGGAGTCGGGGCCGGAACCTGAGGATTCCTCTCCAGTGCTGACATGGATCTTGGGGTACTTCTGGAGTCTCCCCAGGGGAATCAGTCCTCGTCTCGAATGCGGGCATGCACTTGCGCTTTCCTCCAGAGCGGTAGCAGCAGTGTCACGCAGTCCGCCGCGTGGATCAAAGGATCTATGGTTTTCCCTCGAGTCTTTCCCACGAGGCTTTCCCACGAGGCTTTCCCACAGGGCTGTCCCACGTGCACACGTGGTGGGAGTCGATCCTCGGCTTGAACCTCAAGGCAGTGCAGGGAAAACAGGTTCCTCTGGAATGGACTGACACATCTGGGGGACTCTTGGAATGGTGTCACGACCCTGGAGTTCCTCTCGCCTTTCCTGTGGAGAGCGCCTCCTCTTGAGATGCGACGGGAACGCCGGGAATTCTTTCCCTACGAAACAGGGAAAGGATCCCTCATCTCGAGCTAGGAGGCGGAAACGGGGCTCCCCTGGATGTGTGCGGGACCCCACGTGCTTCCTCTCGAGTGGAGACGGGTATGTCGAGGAACTTCTTGAGTTGCAGCAAGGGTGTGAATGACCCTTTGGAAGTTCCAGTGGTTAGATGTGATTGGCCTCGAGAAGCCTCAGCGGAAATGGGCCTCATCTCGCCTGGAGGGCAAAACCTCCTGGATTTTCTCGAGTTGCGGCAGGTGCTCTCGACTTACGACGGGGACCTCAGGGACCCGCTCTGGTGGCCTCAGGAAAGGCCAGTCCCCATGTGAGTTCCTCGGGGGCCTCTCGGGATTCCTCTCCCGTCGATGCCTGCGCCTAAGACCTTGTGTGGAGTCGGGGCCGGAAACTGAGGATTCCTCTCCAGTGCTGACATGGATCTTGGGGTACTTCTGGAGTCTCCCCAGGGGAGTCAGTCCTCGTCTCGAATGCGGGCATGCACTTGCGCTTTCCTCCAGAGCGGTAGCAGCAGTGTCACGCAGTCCGCCGCGTGGATCAAAGGATCTATGGTTTTCCCTCGAGTTTTTCCCACGAGGCTTTCCCACGAGGCTTTCCCACAGGGCTGTCCCACGTGCACACGTGGTGGGAGTCGATCCTCGGCTTGAACGTCAAGGCAGTGCAGGGAAAACAGGTTCCTCTGGAATGGACTGACACATCTGGGGGACTCTTGGAATGGTGGCACGACCCTGGAGTTCCTCTCGCCTTTCCTGTGGAGAGCGCCTCCTCTTGAGATGCGACGGGAACGCCGGGAATTCTTTCCCTACGAAACAGGGAAAGGATCCCTCATCTCGTGCTAGGAGGCGGAAACGGGGCTCCCCTGGATGTGTGCGGGACACCACGTGCTTCCTCTCGAGTGCAGACGGGTATGTCGGGGAACTTCTTGAGTTGCATCAAGGGTGTGAAGGACCCTTTGGAAGGTCCAGTGGTTAGATGTGATTGGCCTCGAGAAGCCTCAGCGGAAATGGGCCTCATCTCGCCTGGAGGGCAAAACCTCCTGGATTTTCTCGAGTTGCGGCAGGTGCTCTCGACTTTGGACGGGGACCTCAGGGACCCTCTCTGGTGGCCTCAGGAAAGGCCAGTCCCCATGCGAGTTCCTCGGGGGCCTCTCGGGATTCCTCTCCCGTCGATGCCAGGGCCTAAGACCTTGTGTGAAGTCGGGGCCGAAAACTGAGGATTCCTCTCCAGTGCTGACATGGATCTTGGGGTACTTCTGGAGTCTCCGCAGGGGAGTCAGTCCTCGTCTCGAATGCGGGCATGCACTTGCGCTTAACTCCAGAGCGGTAGCAGCAGTGTCACGCAGTCCGCCGCGTGGATCAAAGGATCTATGGTTTTCCCTCGAGACTTTCCCACGAGGCTTTCCTACGAGGCTTTCCCACAGGGCTGTCCCACGTGCACACGTGGTGGGAGTCGATCCTCGGCTTGAACGTCAAGGCAGTGCAGGGAAAACAGGTTCCTCTGGAATGGACTGACACATCTGGGGGACTCTTGGAATGGTGGCACGACCCTGGAGTTCCTCTCGCCTTTCCTGTGGAGAGCGCCTCCTCTTGAGATGCGACGGGAACGCCGGGAATTCTTTCCCTACGAAACAGGGAAAGGATCCCTCATCTCGAGCTAGGAGGCGGAAACGGGGCTCCCCTGGATGTGTGCGGGACCCACGGGCTTCCTCTCGAGTGGAGACGGGTATGTCGGGGAACTTCTTGAGTTGCAGCAAGGGTGTGAAGGACCCTTTGGAAGTTCCAGTGGTTAGACGTGATTAGCCTCGAGAAGCCTCAGCGGAAATGGGCCTCATCTCGCCTGGAGGGCAAAACCTCCTGGATTTTCTCGAGTTGCGGCAGGTGCTCTAGACTTACGACGGGGACATTAGGGACCCGCTCTGGTGGCCTCAGGAAAGGCCAGTCCCCATGCGAGTTCCTCGGGGGCCTCTCGGGATTCCTCTCCCTTCGATGCCGGGGCCTAAGACCTTGTGTGGAGTCGGGGCCGGAACCTGAGGATTCCTCTCCAGTGCTGACATGGATCTTGGGGTACTTCTGGAGTCTCCCCAGGGGAGTCAGTCCTCGTCTCGAATGCGGGCATGCACTTGCGCTTTCCTCCAGAGCGGTAGCAGCAGTGTCACGCAGTCCGCCGCGTGGATCAAAGGATCTATGGTTTTCCCTCGAGTCTTTCCCACGTTGCTTTCCCACGAGGCTTTCCCACAGAGCTGTCCCACGTGCACACGTGGTGGGAGTCGATCCTCGGCTTGAACGTCAAGGCAGTGCAGGGAAAACAGGTTCGTCTGGAATGGACTGACACATCTGGGGGACTCTTGGAATGGTGGCACGACCCTGGAGTTCCTCTCGCCTTTCCTGTGGAGAGCGCCTCCTCTTGAGATGCGACGGGAACGCCGGGAATTCTTTCCCTACGAAACAGGGAAAGGATCCCTCATCTCGAGCTAGGAGGCGGAAACGGGGCTCCCCTGGATGTGTGCGGGACCCACGGGCTTCCTCTCGAGTGGAGACGGGTATGTCGGGGAACTTCTTGAGTTGCAGCAAGGGTGTGAAGGACCCTTTGGAAGTTCCAGTGGTTAGATGTGATTGGCCTCGAGAAGCCTCAGCGGAAATGGGCCTCATCTCGCCTGGAGGGCAAAACTTCCTGGATTTTCTCGAGTTGCGGCAGGTGCTCTCGACTTACGACGGGGACCTCAGGGAACCGCTCTGGTGGCCTCAGGAAAGGCCAGTCCCCATGCGAGTTCCTCGGGGGCCTCTCGGGATCCCTATCCCGTCGATGCCGGGGCCTAAGACCTTGTGTGGAGTCGGGGCAGGAACCTGAGGATTCCTCTCCAGTGCTGACATGGATCTTCGGGTACTTCTGGAGTCTCCCCAGGGGAGTCAGTCCTCGTCTCGAATGCGGGCATGCACTTGCGCTTTCTTCCAGAGCGGTAGCAGCAGTGTCACGCAGTCCACCGCGTGGATCAAAGGATCTATGGTTTTCCCTCGAGTCTTTCCCACGAGGCTTTCCCACGAGGCTTTCCCACAGGGCTGTCCCACGTGCACACGTGGTGGGAGTCGATCCTCGGCTTGAACGTCAAGGCAGTGCAGGGAAAACAGGTTCCTCTGGAATGGACTGACACATCTGGGGGACTCTTGGAATGGTGGCACGACCCTGGAGTTCCTCTCGCCTTTCCTGTGGAGAGCGCCTCCTCTTGAGATGCGACGGGAACGCCGGGAATTCTTTCCCTACGAAACAGGGAAATGATCCCTCATCTCGTGCTAGGAGGCGGAAACGGGGCTCCCCTGGATGTGTGCGGGACACCACGTGCTTCCTCTCGAGTGCAGACGGGTATGTCGGGGAACTTCTTGAGTTGCAGCAAGGGTGTGAAGGACCCTTTGGAAGTTCCAGTGGTTAGACGTGATTAGCCTCGAGAAGCCTCAGCGGAAATGGGCCTCATCTCGCCTGGAGGGCAAAACCTCCTGGATTTTCTCGAGTTGCGGCAGGTGCTCTAGACTTACGACGGGGACATCAGGGACCCGCTCTGGTGGCCTCAGGAAAGGCCAGTCCCCATGCGAGTTCCACGGGGGCCTCTCGGGATTCCTCTCCCGTCGATGCCGGGGCCTAAGACCTTGTGTGGAGTCGGGGCCGGAACCTGAGGATTCCTCTCCAGTGCTGACATGGATCTTGGGGTACTTCTGGAGTCTCCGCAGGGGAGTCAGTCCTCGTCTCGAATGCGGGCATGCACTTGCGCTTTCCTCCAGAGCGGTAGCAGCAGTGTCACGCAGTCCGCCGCGTGGATCAAAGGATCTATGGTTTTCCCTCGAGTCTTTCCCACGAGGCTTTCCCACGAGGCTTTCCCACAGGGCTGTCCCACGTGCACACGTGGTGGGAGTCGATCCTCGGCTTGAACGTCAAGGCAGTGCAGGGAAAACAGGTTCCTCTGGAATGGACTGACACATCTGGGGGACTCTTGGAATGGTGGCACGACCCTGGAGTTCCTCTCGCCTTTCCTGTGGAGAGCGCCTCCTCTTGAGATGCGACGGGAATGCCGGGAATTCTTTCCCTACGAAACAGGGAAAGGATCCCTCATCTCGAGCTAGGAGGCGGAAAAGGGGCTCCCCTGGATGTGTGCGGGACCCACGGGCTTCCTCTCGAGTGGAGACGGGTATGTCGGGGAACTTCTTGAGTTGCAACAAGGGTGTGAAGGACCCTTTGGAAGGTCCAGTGGTTAGATGTGATTGGCCTCGAGAAGCCTCAGCGGAAATGGGCCTCATCTCGCCTGGAGGGCAAAACCTCCTGGATTTTCTCGAGTTGCGGCAGGTGCTCTCGACTTACGAGGGGACCACAGGGACCCGCTCTGGTGGCCTCAGGAAAGGCCAGTCCCCATGCGAGTTCCTCGGGGGCCTCTCGGGATTCCTCTCCCGTCGATGCCGGGGCCTAAGACCTTGTGTGGAGTCGGGGCCGGAATCTGAGGATTCCTCTCCAGTGCTGACATGGATCTTGGGGTACTTCTGGAGTCTCCCCAGGGGAGTCAGTCCTCGTCTCGAATGCGGGCATGCACTTGCGCTTTCCTCCAGAGCGGTAGCAGCAGTGTCACGCAGTCCGCCGCGTGGATCAAAGGATCTATGGTTTTCCCTCGAGTCTTTCCCACGAGGCTTTCCCACGAGGCTTTCCCACAGGGCTGTCCCACGTGCACACGTGGTGGGAGTCGATCCTCGGCTTGAACGTCAAGGCAGTGCAGGGAAAACAGGTTCCTCTGGAATGGACTGACACATCTGGGGGACTCTTGGAATGGTGGCACGACCCTGGAGTTCCTCTCGCCTTTCCTGTGGAGAGCGCCTCCTCTTGAGATGCGACGGGAACGCCGGGAATTCTTTCCCTACGAAACAGGGAAAGGATCCCTCATCTCGAGCTAGGAGGCGGAAAAGGGGCTCCCCTGGATGTGTGCGGGACCCACGGGCTTCCTCTCGAGTGCAGACGGGTATGTCGGGGAACTTCTTGAGTTGCAGCAAGGGTGTGAAGGACCCTTTGGAAGGTCCAGTGGTTAGATGTGATTTTCCTCGAGAAGCCTCAGCGGAAATGGGCCTCATCTCGCCTGGAGGGCAAAACCTCCTGGATTTTCTCGAGTTGCGGCAGGTGCTCTCGACTTACGAGGGGACCACAGGGACCCGCTCTGGTGGCCTCAGGAAAGGCCAGTCCCCATGCGAGTTCCTCGGGGGCCTCTCGGGATTCCTCTCCCGTCGATGCCGGGGCCTAAGACCTTGTGTGGAGTCGGGGCCGGAATCTGAGGATTCCTCTCCAGTGCTGACATGGATCTTGGGGTACTTCTGGAGTCTCCCCAGGGGAGTCAGTCCTCGTTTCGAATGCGGGCATGCACTTGCGCTTTCCTCCAGAGCGGTAGCAGCAGTGTCACCCAGTCCGCCGCGTGGATCAAAGGATCTATGGTTTTCCCTCGAGTCTTTCCCACGAGGCTTTCCCACGAGGCTTTCCCACAGGGCTGTCCCACGTGCACACGTGGTGGGAGTCGATCCTCGGCTTGAACGTCAAGGCAGTGCAGGGAAAACAGTTTCCTCTGGAATGGACTGACACATCTGGGGGACTCTTGGAATGGTGGCACGACCCTGGAGTTCCTCTCGCCTTTCCTGTGGAGAGCGCCTCCTCTTGAGATGCGACGGGAACGCCGGGAATTCTTTCCCTACGAAACAGGGAAAGGATCCCTCATCTCGTGCTAGGAGGCGGAAACGGGGCTCCACTGGATGTGTGCGGGACACCACGTGCTTCCTCTCGAGTGCAGACGGGTATGTCGGGGAACTTCTTGAGTTGCATCAAGGGTGTGAAGGACCCTTTGGAAGGTCCAGTGGTTAGATGTGATTGGCCTCGAGAAGCCTCAGCGGAAATGGGCCTCATCTCGCCTGGAGGGCAAAACCTCCTGGATTTTCTCGAGTTGCGGCAGGTGCTCTCGACTTAGGACGGGGACCTCAGGGACCCGCTCTGGTGGCCTCAGGAAAGGCCAGTCCCCATGCGAGTTCCTCGGGGGCCTCTCGGGATTCCTCTCCCGTCGATGCCAGGGCCTAAGACCTTGTGTGGAGTCGGGGCCGGAACCTGAGGATTCCTCTCCAGTGCTGACATGGATCTTGGGGTACTTCTGGAGTCTCCGCAGGGGAGTCAGTCCTCGTCTCGAATGCGGGCATGCACTTGCGCTTTCCTCCAGAGCAGTAGCAGCAGTGTCACGCAGTCCGCCGCGTGGATCAAAGGATCTATGGTTTTCCCTCGAGACATTCCCACGAGGCTTTCCTACGAGGCTTTCCCACAGGGCTGTCCCACGTGCACACGTGGTGGGAGTCGATCCTCGGCTTGAACGTCAAGGCAGTGCAGGGAAAACAGGTTCCTCTGGAATGCACTGACACATCTGGGGGACTCTTGGAATGGTGTCACGACCCTGGAGTTCCTCTCGCCTTTCCTGTGGAGAGCGCCTCCTCTTGAGATGCGAGGGGAACGCCGGGAATTATTTCCCTACGAAACAGGGAAAGGATCCCTCATCTCGAGCTAGGAGGCGGAAACGGGGCTCCCCTGGATGTGTGCAGGACCCCACGTGCTTCCTCTCGAGTGGAGACGGGTATGTCGGGGAACTTCTTGAGTTGCAGCAATGGTGTGAAGGACCCTTTGGAAGTTCCAGTGGTTAGATGTGATACGCCTCGAGAAGCCTCAGCGGAAATGGGCCTCATCTCGCCTGGAGGGCAAAACCTCCTGGATTTTCTCGAGTTGCGGCAGGTGCTCTCGACTTACGATGGGGACCTCAGGGACCCGCTCTGGTGGCCTCAGGAAAGGCCAGTCCCCATGCGAGTTCCTCGGGGGCCTCTCGGGATTCCTCTCCCGTCGATGCCGGGGCCTAAGACCTTGTGTGGAGTCGGGGCCGGAACCTGAGGATTCCTCTCCAGTGCTGACATGGATCTAGGGGTACTTCTGGAGTCTCCCCAGGGGAGTCAGTCCTCGTCTCGAATGCGGGCATGCACTTGCGCTTTCCTCCAGAGCGGTAGTAGCAGTGTCACGCAGTCCGCCGCGTGGATCAAAGGATCTATGGTTTTCCCTCGAGTCTTTCCCACGAGGCTTTCCCACGAGGCTTTCCTACAGGGCTGTCCCACGTGCACACGTGGTGGGAGTCGATCCTCGGCTTGAACGTCAAAGCAGTGCAGGGAAAACAGGTTCCTCTGGAATGGACCTACACATCTGGGGGACTCTTGGAATGGTGGCACGACCCTGGAGTTCCTCTCGCCTTTCCTGTGGAGAGCGCCTCCTCTTGAGATGCGACGGGAATGCCGGGAATTCTTTCCCTACGAAACAGGGAAAGGATCCCTCATCTCGAGCTAGGAGGCGGAAAAGGGGCTCCCCTGGATGTGTGCGGGACCCACGGGCTTCCTCTCGAGTGGAGACGGGTATGTCGGGGAACTTCTTGAGTTGCAACAAGGGTGTGAAGGACCCTTTGGAAGGTCCAGTGGTTAGATGTGATTGGCCTCGAGAAGCCTCAGCGGAAATGGGCCTCATCTCGCCTGGAGGGCAAAACCTCCTGGATTTTCTCGAGTTGCGGCAGGTGCTCTCGACTTACGAGGGGACCACAGGGACCCGCTCTGGTGGCCTCAGGAAAGGCCAGTCCCCATGCGAGTTCCTCGGGGGCCTCTCGGGATTCCTCTCCCGTCGATGCCGGGGCCTAAGACCTTGTGTGGAGTCGGGGCCGGAATCTGAGGATTCCTCTCCAGTGCTGACATGGATCTTGGGGTACTTCTGGAGTCTCCCCAGGGGAGTCAGTCCTCGTCTCGAATGCGGGCATGCACTTGCGCTTTCCTCCAGAGCGGTAGCAGCAGTGTCACGCAGTCCGCCGCGTGGATCAAAGGATCTATGGTTTTCCCTCGAGTCTTTCCCACGAGGCTTTCCCACGAGGCTTTCCCACAGGGCTGTCCCACGTGCACACGTGGTGGGAGTCGATCCTCGGCTTGAACGTCAAGGCAGTGCAGGGAAAACAGGTTCCTCTGGAATGGACTGACACATCTGGGGGACTCTTGGAATGGTGGCACGACCCTGGAGTTCCTCTCGCCTTTCCTGTGGAGAGCGCCTCCTCTTGAGATGCGACGGGAACGCCGGGAATTCTTTCCCTACGAAACAGGGAAAGGATCCCTCATCTCGAGCTAGGAGGCGGAAAAGGGGCTCCCCTGGATGTGTGCGGGACCCACGGGCTTCCTCTCGAGTGCAGACGGGTATGTCGGGGAACTTCTTGAGTTGCAGCAAGGGTGTGAAGGACCCTTTGGAAGGTCCAGTGGTTAGATGTGATTTTCCTCGAGAAGCCTCAGCGGAAATGGGCCTCATCTCGCCTGGAGGGCAAAACCTCCTGGATTTTCTCGAGTTGCGGCAGGTGCTCTCGACTTACGAGGGGACCACAGGGACCCGCTCTGGTGGCCTCAGGAAAGGCCAGTCCCCATGCGAGTTCCTCGGGGGCCTCTCGGGATTCCTCTCCCGTCGATGCCGGGGCCTAAGACCTTGTGTGGAGTCGGGGCCGGAATCTGAGGATTCCTCTCCAGTGCTGACATGGATCTTGGGGTACTTCTGGAGTCTCCCCAGGGGAGTCAGTCCTCGTTTCGAATGCGGGCATGCACTTGCGCTTTCCTCCAGAGCGGTAGCAGCAGTGTCACCCAGTCCGCCGCGTGGATCAAAGGATCTATGGTTTTCCCTCGAGTCTTTCCCACGAGGCTTTCCCACGAGGCTTTCCCACAGGGCTGTCCCACGTGCACACGTGGTGGGAGTCGATCCTCGGCTTGAACGTCAAGGCAGTGCAGGGAAAACAGGTTCCTCTGGAATGGACTGACACATCTGGGGGACTCTTGGAATGGTGGCACGACCCTGGAGTTCCTCTCGCCTTTCCTGTGGAGAGCGCCTCCTCTTGAGATGCGACGGGAACGCCGGGAATTCTTTCCCTACGAAACAGGGAAAGGATCCCTCATCTCGTGCTAGGAGGCGGAAACGGGGCTCCACTGGATGTGTGCGGGACACCACGTGCTTCCTCTCGAGTGCAGACGGGTATGTCGGGGAACTTCTTGAGTTGCATCAAGGGTGTGAAGGACCCTTTGGAAGGTCCAGTGGTTAGATGTGATTGGCCTCGAGAAGCCTCAGCGGAAATGGGCCTCATCTCGCCTGGAGGGCAAAACCTCCTGGATTTTCTCGAGTTGCGGCAGGTGCTCTCGACTTAGGACGGGGACCTCAGGGACCCGCTCTGGTGGCCTCAGGAAAGGCCAGTCCCCATGCGAGTTCCTCGGGGGCCTCTCGGGATTCCTCTCCCGTCGATGCCAGGGCCTAAGACCTTGTGTGGAGTCGGGGCCGGAACCTGAGGATTCCTCTCCAGTGCTGACATGGATCTTGGGGTACTTCTGGAGTCTCCGCAGGGGAGTCAGTCCTCGTCTCGAATGCGGGCATGCACTTGCGCTTTCCTCCAGAGCAGTAGCAGCAGTGTCACGCAGTCCGCCGCGTGGATCAAAGGATCTATGGTTTTCCCTCGAGACATTCCCACGAGGCTTTCCTACGAGGCTTTCCCACAGGGCTGTCCCACGTGCACACGTGGTGGGAGTCGATCCTCGGCTTGAACGTCAAGGCAGTGCAGGGAAAACAGGTTCCTCTGGAATGCACTGACACATCTGGGGGACTCTTGGAATGGTGTCACGACCCTGGAGTTCCTCTCGCCTTTCCTGTGGAGAGCGCCTCCTCTTGAGATGCGAGGGGAACGCCGGGAATTATTTCCCTACGAAACAGGGAAAGGATCCCTCATCTCGAGCTAGGAGGCGGAAACGGGGCTCCCCTGGATGTGTGCAGGACCCCACGTGCTTCCTCTCGAGTGGAGACGGGTATGTCGGGGAACTTCTTGAGTTGCAGCAATGGTGTGAAGGACCCTTTGGAAGTTCCAGTGGTTAGATGTGATACGCCTCGAGAAGCCTCAGCGGAAATGGGCCTCATCTCGCCTGGAGGGCAAAACCTCCTGGATTTTCTCGAGTTGCGGCAGGTGCTCTCGACTTACGATGGGGACCTCAGGGACCCGCTCTGGTGGCCTCAGGAAAGGCCAGTCCCCATGCGAGTTCCTCGGGGGCCTCTCGGGATTCCTCTCCCGTCGATGCCGGGGCCTAAGACCTTGTGTGGAGTCGGGGCCGGAACCTGAGGATTCCTCTCCAGTGCTGACATGGATCTAGGGGTACTTCTGGAGTCTCCCCAGGGGAGTCAGTCCTCGTCTCGAATGCGGGCATGCACTTGCGCTTTCCTCCAGAGCGGTAGTAGCAGTGTCACGCAGTCCGCCGCGTGGATCAAAGGATCTATGGTTTTCCCTCGAGTCTTTCCCACGAGGCTTTCCCACGAGGCTTTCCTACAGGGCTGTCCCACGTGCACACGTGGTGGGAGTCGATCCTCGGCTTGAACGTCAAAGCAGTGCAGGGAAAACAGGTTCCTCTGGAATGGACCTACACATCTGGGGGACTCTTGGAATGGTGGCACGACCCTGGAGTTCCTCTCGCCTTTCCTGTGGAGAGCGCCTCCTCTTGAGATGCGACGGGAACGCCGGGAATTCTTTCCCTACGAAACAGGGAAAGGATCCCTCATCTCGAGCTAGGAGGCGGAAACGGGGCTCCCCTGGATGTGTGCGGGACACCACGTGCTTCCTCTCTAGTGGAGACGGGTATGTCGGGGAACTTCTTGAGTTGCAGCAAGGGTGTGAAGGACCCTTTGGAAGTTCAATTGGTTAGATGTGATTGGCCTCGAGAAGCCTCAGCGGAAATGGGCCTCATCTCGCCTGGAGGGCAAAACCTCCTGGATTTTCTCGAGTTGCGGCAGGTGTTCTCGACTTACGACGGGGACCTCAGGGACCCGCTCTGGTGCCCTCAGGAAAGGCCAGTCCCCATGCGAGTTCCTCGGGGGCCTCTCGGGATTCCTCTCCCGTCGATGCCTGGGCCTAAGACCTTGTGTCGAGTCGGGGCCGGAACCTGAGGATTCCTCTCCAGTGCTGACATGGATCTTGGGGTACTTCTGGAGTCTCCCCAGGGGAGTCAGTCCTCGTCTCGAATGCGGGCATGCACTTGCGCTTTCCTCCAGAGCGGTAGCAGCAGTGTCACGCAGTCCGCCGCGTGGATCAAAGGATCTATGGTTTTCCCTCGAGTCTTTCCCACGTTGCTTTCCCACGAGGCTTTCCCACAGAGCTGTCCCACGTGCACACGTGGTGGGAGTCGATCCTCGGCTTGAACGTCAAGGCAGTGCAGGGAAAACAGGTTCCTCTGGAATGGACTGACACATCTGGGGGACTCTTGGAATGGTGGCACGACCCTGGAGTTCCTCTCGCCTTTCCTGTGGAGAGCGCCTCCTCTTGAGATGCGACGGGAACGCCGGGAATTCTTTCCCTACGAAACAGGGAAAGGATCCCTCATCTCGAGCTAGGAGGCGGAAACGGGGCTCCCCTGGATGTGTGCGGGACCCACGGGCTTCCTCTCGAGTGGAGACGGGTATGTCGGGGAACTTCTTGAGTTGCAGCAATGGTGTGAAGGACCCTTTGGAAGTTCCAGTGGTTAGACGTGATTAGCCTCGAGAAGCCTCAGCGGAAATGGGCCTCATCTCGCCTGGAGGGCAAAACCTCCTGGATTTTCTCGAGTTGCGGCAGGTGCTCTCGACTTACGACGGGGACCTCAGGGACCCGCTCTGGTGGCCTCAGGAAAGGCCAGTCCCCATGCGAGTTCCTCGGGGGCCTCTCGGGATTCCTCTCCCGTCGATGCCGGGGCCTAAGACCTTGTGTGGAGTCGGGGCCGGAACCTGAGGATTCCTCTCCAGTGCTGACATGGATCTTGGGGTACTTCTGGAGTCTCCGCAGGGGAGTCAGTCCTCGTCTCGAATGCGGGCATGCACTTGCGCTTTCCTCCAGAGCGGTAGCAGCAGTGTCACGCAGTCCGCCGCGTGGATCAAAGGATCTATGGTTTTCCCTCGAGTCTTTCCTACGAGGCTTTCCCACGAGGCTTTCCCACAGGGCTGTCCCACGTGCACACGTGGTGGGAGTCGATCCTCGGCTTGAACGTCAAGGCAGTGCAGGGAAAACAGGTTCCTCTGGAATGGACTGACACATCTGGGGGACTCTTGGAATGGTGGCATGACCCTGGAGTTCCTCTCGCCTTTCCTGTGGAGAGCGCCTCCTCTTGAGATGCGACGGGAACGCCGGGAATTCTTTCCCTACGAAACAGGGAAAGGATCCCTCATCTCGAGCTAGGAGGCGGAAACGGGGCTCCCCTGGATGTGTGCGGGACCCCACGTGCTTCCTCTCGAGTGGAGACGGGTATGTCGGGGAACTTCTTGAGTTGCAGCAATGGTGTGAAGGACCCTTTGGAAGTTCCAGTGGTTAGATGTGATTGGCCTCGAGAAGCCTCAGCGGAAATGGGCCTCATCTCGCCTGGAGGGCAAAACCTCCTGGATTTTCTCGAGTTGCGGCAGGTGCTCTCGACTTACGACGGGGACCTCAGGGACCCGCTCTGGTGGCCTCAGGAAAGGCCAGTCCCCATGCGAGTTCCTCGGGGGCCTCTCGGGATTCCTCTCCCGTCGATGCCGGGGCCTAAGACCTTGTGTGGAGTCGGGGCCGGAACCTGAGGATTCCTCTCCAGTGCTGACATGGATCTTGGGGTACTTCTGGAGTCTCCCCAGGGGAGTCAGTCCTCGTCTCGAATGCGGGCATGCACTTGCGCTTTCCTCCAGAGCGGTAGCAGCAGTGTCACGCAGTCCGCCGCGTGGATCAAAGGATCTATGGTTTTCCCTCGAGTCTTTCCCACGAGGCTTTCCCACGAGGCTTTCCCACAGGGCTGTCCCACGTGCACACGTGGTGGGAGTCGATCCTCTGCTTGAACGTCAAGGCAGTGCAGGGAAAACAGGTTCCTCTGGAATGGACTGACACATCTGGGGGACTCTTGGAATGGTGGCATGACCCTGGAGTTCCTATCGCCTTTCCTGTGGAGAGCGCCTCCTCTTGAGATGCGACGGGAACGCCGGGAATTCTTTCCCTACGAAACAGGGAAAGGATCCCTCATCTCGAGCTAGGAGGCGGAAACGGGGCTCCCCTGGATGTGTGCGGGACCCCACGTGCTTCCTCTCGAGTGGAGACGGGTATGTCGGGTAACTTCTTGAGTTGCAGCAAGGGTGTGAATGACCCTTTGGAAGTTCCAGTGGTTAGATGTGATTGGCCTCGAGAAGCCTCAGCGGAAATGGGCCTCATCTCGCCTGGAGGGCAAAACCTCCTGGGTTTTCTCGAGTTGCGGCAGGTGCTCTCGACGTAGGACGGGGACCTCAGGGACCCGCTCTGGTGGCCTCAGGAAAGGCCAGTCCCCATGTGAGTTCCTCGGGGGCCTCTCGGGATTCCTCTCCCGTCGATGCCTGGGCCGAAGACCTTGTGTGGAGTCGGGGCCGGAAACTGAGGATTCCTCTCCAGTGCTGACATGGATCTTGGGGTACTTCTGGAGTCTCCCCAGGGGAGTCAGTCCTCGTCTCGAATGCGGGCATGCACTTGCGCTTTCCTCCAGAGCGGTAGCAGCAGTGTCACGCAGTCCGCCGCGTGGATTAAAGGATCTATGGTTTTCCCTCGAGTCTTTCCCACGATGCTTTCCCACGAGGCTTTCCCACAGGGCTGTCCCACGTGCACACGTGGTGGGAGTCGATCCTCGGCTTGAACGTCAAGGCAGTGCAGGGAAAACAGTTTCCTCTGGAATGGACTGACACATCTGGGGGACTCTTGGAATGGTGGCATGACCCTGGAGTTCCTCTCGCCTTTCCTGTGGAGAGCGCCTCCTCTTGAGATGCGACGGGAACGCCGGGAATTCTTTCCCTACGAAACAGGGAAAGGATCCCTCATCTCGAGCTTGGAGGCGGAAATGGGGCTCCCCTGGATGTGTGCGGGACACCACGTGCTTCCTGTCGAGTGCAGACGGGTATGTCGGGGAACTTCTTGAGTTGCAGCAAGGGTGTGAATGTCCCTTTGGAAGTTCCAGTGGTTAGATGTGATTGGCCTCGAGAAGCCTCAGCGGAAATGGGCCTCATCTCGCCTGGAGGGCAAAACCTCCTGGATTTTCTCGAGTTGCGGCAGGTGCTCTCGACTTACGACGGGGACCTCGGGGACCCGCTCTGGTGGCCTCAGGAAAGGCCAGTCCCCATGCGAGTTCCTCGGGGGCCTCTCGGGATTCCTCTCCCGTCGATGCTGGGGCCTAAGACCTTGTGTGGAGTCGGGGCCGGAACCTGAGGATTCCTCTCCAGTGCTGACATGGATCTTGGGGTACTTCTGGAGTCTCCCCAGGGGAATCAGTCCTCGTCTCGAATGCGGGCATGCACTTGCGCTTTCCTCCAGAGCGGTAGCAGCAGTGTCACGCAGTCCGCCGCGTGGATCAAAGGATCTATGGTTTTCCCTCGAGTCTTTCCCACGAGGCTTTCCCACGAGGCTTTCCCACAGGGCTGTCCCACGTGCACACGTGGTGGGAGTCGATCCTCGGCTTGAACCTCAAGGCAGTGCAGGGAAAACAGGTTCCTCTGGAATGGACTGACACATCTGGGGGACTCTTGGAATGGTGTCACGACCCTGGAGTTCCTCTCGCCTTTCCTGTGGAGAGCGCCTCCTCTTGAGATGCGACGGGAACGCCGGGAATTCTTTCCCTACGAAACAGGGAAAGGATCCCTCATCTCGAGCTAGGAGGCGGAAACGGGGCTCCCCTGGATGTGTGCGGGACCCCACGTGCTTCCTCTCGAGTGGAGACGGGTATGTCGAGGAACTTCTTGAGTTGCAGCAAGGGTGTGAATGACCCTTTGGAAGTTCCAGTGGTTAGATGTGATTGGCCTCGAGAAGCCTCAGCGGAAATGGGCCTCATCTCGCCTGGAGGGCAAAACCTCCTGGATTTTCTCGAGTTGCGGCAGGTGCTCTCGACTTTGGACGGGGACCTCAGGGACCCTCTCTGGTGGCCTCAGGAAAGGCCAGTCCCCATGCGAGTTCCTCGGGGGCCTCTCGGGATTCCTCTCCCGTCGATGCCAGGGCCTAAGACCTTGTGTGAAGTCGGGGCCGAAAACTGAGGATTCCTCTCCAGTGCTGACATGGATCTTGGGGTACTTCTGGAGTCTCCGCAGGGGAGTCAGTCCTCGTCTCGAATGCGGGCATGCACTTGCGCTTAACTCCAGAGCGGTAGCAGCAGTGTCACGCAGTCCGCCGCGTGGATCAAAGGATCTATGGTTTTCCCTCGAGACTTTCCCACGAGGCTTTCCTACGAGGCTTTCCCACAGGGCTGTCCCACGTGCACACGTGGTGGGAGTCGATCCTCGGCTTGAACGTCAAGGCAGTGCAGGGAAAACAGGTTCCTCTGGAATGGACTGACACATCTGGGGGACTCTTGGAATGGTGGCACGACCCTGGAGTTCCTCTCGCCTTTCCTGTGGAGAGCGCCTCCTCTTGAGATGCGACGGGAACGCCGGGAATTCTTTCCCTACGAAACAGGGAAAGGATCCCTCATCTCGAGCTAGGAGGCGGAAACGGGGCTCCCCTGGATGTGTGCGGGACCCACGGGCTTCCTCTCGAGTGGAGACGGGTATGTCGGGGAACTTCTTGAGTTGCAGCAAGGGTGTGAAGGACCCTTTGGAAGTTCCAGTGGTTAGACGTGATTAGCCTCGAGAAGCCTCAGCGGAAATGGGCCTCATCTCGCCTGGAGGGCAAAACCTCCTGGATTTTCTCGAGTTGCGGCAGGTGCTCTAGACTTACGACGGGGACATTAGGGACCCGCTCTGGTGGCCTCAGGAAAGGCCAGTCCCCATGCGAGTTCCTCGGGGGCCTCTCGGGATTCCTCTCCCTTCGATGCCGGGGCCTAAGACCTTGTGTGGAGTCGGGGCCGGAACCTGAGGATTCCTCTCCAGTGCTGACATGGATCTTGGGGTACTTCTGGAGTCTCCGCAGGGGAGTCAGTCCTCGTCTCGAATGCGGGCATGCACTTGCGCTTTCCTCCAGAGCGGTAGCAGCAGTGTCACGCAGTCCGCCGCGTGGATCAAAGGATCTATGGTTTTCCCTCGAGTCTTTCCCACGTTGCTTTCCCACGAGGCTTTCCCACAGAGCTGTCCCACGTGCACACGTGGTGGGAGTCGATCCTCGGCTTGAACGTCAAGGCAGTGCAGGGAAAACAGGTTCCTCTGGAATGGACTGACACATCTGGGGGACTCTTGGAATGGTGGCACGACCCTGGAGTTCCTCTCGCCTTTCCTGTGGAGAGCGCCTCCTCTTGAGATGCGACGGGAACGCCGGGAATTCTTTCCCTACGAAACAGGGAAAGGAGCCCTCATCTCGAGCTAGGAGGCGGAAACGGGGCTCCCCTGGATGTGTGCGGGACCCACGGGCTTCCTCTCGAGTGCAGACGGGTATGTCGGGGAACTTCTTGAGTTGCAGCAAGGGTGTGAAGGACCCTTTGGAAGTTCCAGTGGTTAGATGTGATTGGCCTCGAGAAGCCTCAGCGGAAATGGGCCTCATCTCGCCTGGAGGGCAAAACTTCCTGGATTTTCTCGAGTTGCGGCAGGTGCTCTCGACTTACGACGGGGACCTCAGGGAACCGCTCTGGTGGCCTCAGGAAAGGCCAGTCCCCATGCGAGTTCCTCGGGGGCCTCTCGGGATCCCTATCCCGTCGATGCCGGGGCCTAAGACCTTGTGTGGAGTCGGGGCCGGAACCTGAGGATTCCTCTCCAGTGCTGACATGGATCTTCGGGTACTTCTGGAGTCTCCCCAGGGGAGTCAGTCCTCGTCTCGAATGCGGGCATTCACTTGCGCTTTCTTCCAGAGCGGTAGCAGCAGTGTCACGCAGTCCACCGCGTGGATCAAAGGATCTATGGTTTTCCCTCGAGTCTTTCCCACGAGGCTTTCCCACGAGGCTTTCCCACAGGGCTGTCCCACGTGCACACGTGGTGGGAGTCGATCCTCGGCTTGAACGTCAAGGCAGTGCAGGGAAAACAGGTTCCTCTGGAATGGACTGACACATCTGGGGGACTCTTGGAATGGTGGCACGACCCTGGAGTTCCTCTCGCCTTTCCTGTGGAGAGCGCCTCCTCTTGAGATGCGACGGGAACGCCGGGAATTCTTTCCCTACGAAACAGGGAAAGGATCCCTCATCTCGTGCTAGGAGGCGGAAACGGGGCTCCACTGGATGTGTGCGGGACACCACGTGCTTCCTCTCGAGTGCAGACGGGTATGTCGGGGAACTTCTTGAGTTGCATCAAGGGTGTGAAGGACCCTTTGGAAGGTCCAGTGGTTAGATGTGATTGGCCTCGAGAAGCCTCAGCGGAAATGGGCCTCATCTCGCCTGGAGGGCAAAACCTCCTGGATTTTCTCGAGTTGCGGCAGGTGCTCTCGACTTAGGACGGGGACCTCAGGGACCCGCTCTGGTGGCCTCAGGAAAGGCCAGTCCCCATGCGAGTTCCTCGGGGGCCTCTCGGGATTCCTCTCCCGTCGATGCCAGGGCCTAAGACCTTGTGTGGAGTCGGGGCCGGAACCTGAGGATTCCTCTCCAGTGCTGACATGGATCTTGGGGTACTTCTGGAGTCTCCGCAGGGGAGTCAGTCCTCGTCTCGAATGCGGGCATGCACTTGCGCTTTCCTCCAGAGCAGTAGCAGCAGTGTCACGCAGTCCGCCGCGTGGATCAAAGGATCTATGGTTTTCCCTCGAGACATTCCCACGAGGCTTTCCTACGAGGCTTTCCCACAGGGCTGTCCCACGTGCACACGTGGTGGGAGTCGATCCTCGGCTTGAACGTCAAGGCAGTGCAGGGAAAACAGGTTCCTCTGGAATGCACTGACACATCTGGGGGACTCTTGGAATGGTGTCACGACCCTGGAGTTCCTCTCGCCTTTCCTGTGGAGAGCGCCTCCTCTTGAGATGCGAGGGGAACGCCGGGAATTCTTTCCCTCCGAAACAGGGAAAGGATCCCTCATCTCGAGCTAGGAGGCGGAAACGGGGCTCCCCTGGATGTGTGCAGGACCCCACGTGCTTCCTCTCGAGTGGAGACGGGTATGTCGGGGAACTTCTTGAGTTGCAGCAATGGTGTGAAGGACCCTTTGGAAGTTCCAGTGGTTAGATGTGATACGCCTCGAGAAGCCTCAGCGGAAATGGGCCTCATCTCGCCTGGAGGGCAAAACCTCCTGGATTTTCTCGAGTTGCGGCAGGTGCTCTCGACTTACGATGGGGACCTCAGGGACCCGCTCTGGTGGCCTCAGGAAAGGCCAGTCCCCATGCGAGTTCCTCGGGGGCCTCTCGGGATTCCTCTCCCGTCGATGCCGGGGCCTAAGACCTTGTGTGGAGTCGGGGCCGGAACCTGAGGATTCCTCTCCAGTGCTGACATGGATCTAGGGGTACTTCTGGAGTCTCCCCAGGGGAGTCAGTCCTCGTCTCGAATGCGGGCATGCACTTGCGCTTTCCTCCAGAGCGGTAGTAGCAGTGTCACGCAGTCCGCCGCGTGGATCAAAGGATCTATGGTTTTCCCTCGAGTCTTTCCCACGAGGCTTTCCCACGAGGCTTTCCTACAGGGCTGTCCCACGTGCACACGTGGTGGGAGTCGATCCTCGGCTTGAACGTCAAAGCAGTGCAGGGAAAACAGGTTCCTCTGGAATGGACCTACACATCTGGGGGACTCTTGGAATGGTGGCACGACCCTGGAGTTCCTCTCGCCTTTCCTGTGGAGAGCGCCTCCTCTTGAGATGCGACGGGAACGCCGGGAATTCTTTCCCTACGAAACAGGGAAAGGATCCCTCATCTCGAGCTAGGAGGCGGAAACGGGGCTCCCCTGGATGTGTGCGGGACACCACGTGCTTCCTCTCTAGTGGAGACGGGTATGTCGGGGAACTTCTTGAGTTGCAGCAAGGGTGTGAAGGACCCTTTGGAAGTTCAATTGGTTAGATGTGATTGGCCTCGAGAAGCCTCAGCGGAAATGGGCCTCATCTCGCCTGGAGGGCAAAACCTCCTGGATTTTCTCGAGTTGCGGCAGGTGTTCTCGACTTACGACGGGGACCTCAGGGACCCGCTCTGGTGCCCTCAGGAAAGGCCAGTCCCCATGCGAGTTCCTCGGGGGCCTCTCGGGATTCCTCTCCCGTCGATGCCTGGGCCTAAGACCTTGTGTGGAGTCGGGGCCGGAACCTGAAGATTCCTCTCCAGTGCTGACATGGATCTTGGGGTACTTCTGGAGTCTCCCCAGGGGAGTCAGTCCTCGTCTCGAATGCGGGCATGCACTTGCGCTTTCCTCCAGAGCGGTAGCAGCAGTGTCACGCAGTCCGCCGCGTGGATCAAAGGATCTATGGTTTTCCCTCGAGTCTTTCCCACGTTGCTTTCCCACGAGGCTTTCCCACAGAGCTGTCCCACGTGCACACGTGGTGGGAGTCGATCCTCGGCTTGAACGTCAAGGCAGTGCAGGGAAAACAGGTTCCTCTGGAATGGACTGACACATCTGGGGGACTCTTGGAATGGTGGCACGACCCTGGAGTTCCTCTCGCCTTTCCTGTGGAGAGCGCCTCCTCTTGAGATGCGACGGGAACGCCGGGAATTCTTTCCCTACGAAACAGGGAAAGGATCCCTCATCTCGAGCTAGGAGGCGGAAACGGGGCTCCCCTGGATGTGTGCGGGACCCACGGGCTTCCTCTCGAGTGGAGACGGGTATGTCGGGGAACTTCTTGAGTTGCAGCAATGGTGTGAAGGACCCTTTGGAAGTTCCAGTGGTTAGACGTGATTAGCCTCGAGAAGCCTCAGCGGAAATGGGCCTCATCTCGCCTGGAGGGCAAAACCTCCTGGATTTTCTCGAGTTGCGGCAGGTGCTCTCGACTTACGACGGGGACCTCAGGGACCCGCTCTGGTGGCCTCAGGAAAGGCCAGTCCCCATGCGAGTTCCTCGGGGGCCTCTCGGGATTCCTCTCCCGTCGATGCCGGGGCCTAAGACCTTGTGTGGAGTCGGGGCCGGAACCTGAGGATTCCTCTCCAGTGCTGACATGGATCTTGGGGTACTTCTGGAGTCTCCGCAGGGGAGTCAGTCCTCGTCTCGAATGCGGGCATGCACTTGCGCTTTCCTCCAGAGCGGTAGCAGCAGTGTCACGCAGTCCGCCGCGTGGATCAAAGGATCTATGGTTTTCCCTCGAGTCTTTCCTACGAGGCTTTCCCACGAGGCTTTCCCACAGGGCTGTCCCACGTGCACACGTGGTGGGAGTCGATCCTCGGCTTGAACGTCAAGGCAGTGCAGGGAAAACAGGTTCCTCTGGAATGGACTGACACATCTGGGGGACTCTTGGAATGGTGGCATGACCCTGGAGTTCCTCTCGCCTTTCCTGTGGAGAGCGCCTCCTCTTGAGATGCGACGGGAACGCCGGGAATTCTTTCCCTACGAAACAGGGAAAGGATCCCTCATCTCGAGCTAGGAGGCGGAAACGGGGCTCCCCTGGATGTGTGCGGGACCCCACGTGCTTCCTCTCGAGTGGAGACGGGTATGTCGGGGAACTTCTTGAGTTGCAGCAATGGTGTGAAGGACCCTTTGGAAGTTCCAGTGGTTAGATGTGATTGGCCTCGAGAAGCCTCAGCGGAAATGGGCCTCATCTCGCCTGGAGGGCAAAACCTCCTGGATTTTCTCGAGTTGCGGCAGGTGCTCTCGACTTACGACGGGGACCTCAGGGACCCGCTCTGGTGGCCTCAGGAAAGGCCAGTCCCCATGCGAGTTCCTCGGGGGCCTCTCGGGATTCCTCTCCCGTCGATGCCGGGGCCTAAGACCTTGTGTGGAGTCGGGGCCGGAACCTGAGGATTCCTCTCCAGTGCTGACATGGATCTTGGGGTACTTCTGGAGTCTCCCCAGGGGAGTCAGTCCTCGTCTCGAATGCGGGCATGCACTTGCGCTTTCCTCCAGAGCGGTAGCAGCAGTGTCACGCAGTCCGCCGCGTGGATCAAAGGATCTATGGTTTTCCCTCGAGTCTTTCCCACGAGGCTTTCCCACGAGGCTTTCCCACAGGGCTGTCCCACGTGCACACGTGGTGGGAGTCGATCCTCTGCTTGAACGTCAAGGCAGTGCAGGGAAAACAGGTTCCTCTGGAATGGACTGACACATCTGGGGGACTCTTGGAATGGTGGCATGACCCTGGAGTTCCTATCGCCTTTCCTGTGGAGAGCGCCTCCTCTTGAGATGCGACGGGAACGCCGGGAATTCTTTCCCTACGAAACAGGGAAAGGATCCCTCATCTCGAGCTAGGAGGCGGAAACGGGGCTCCCCTGGATGTGTGCGGGACCCCACGTGCTTCCTCTCGAGTGGAGACGGGTATGTCGGGTAACTTCTTGAGTTGCAGCAAGGGTGTGAATGACCCTTTGGAAGTTCCAGTGGTTAGATGTGATTGGCCTCGAGAAGCCTCAGCGGAAATGGGCCTCATCTCGCCTGGAGGGCAAAACCTCCTGGGTTTTCTCGAGTTGCGGCAGGTGCTCTCGACGTAGGACGGGGACCTCAGGGACCCGCTCTGGTGGCCTCAGGAAAGGCCAGTCCCCATGTGAGTTCCTCGGGGGCCTCTCGGGATTCCTCTCCCGTCGATGCCTGGGCCGAAGACCTTGTGTGGAGTCGGGGCCGGAAACTGAGGATTCCTCTCCAGTGCTGACATGGATCTTGGGGTACTTCTGGAGTCTCCCCAGGGGAGTCAGTCCTCGTCTCGAATGCGGGCATGCACTTGCGCTTTCCTCCAGAGCGGTAGCAGCAGTGTCACGCAGTCCGCCGCGTGGATTAAAGGATCTATGGTTTTCCCTCGAGTCTTTCCCACGATGCTTTCCCACGAGGCTTTCCCACAGGGCTGTCCCACGTGCACACGTGGTGGGAGTCGATCCTCGGCTTGAACGTCAAGGCAGTGCAGGGAAAACAGTTTCCTCTGGAATGGACTGACACATCTGGGGGACTCTTGGAATGGTGGCATGACCCTGGAGTTCCTCTCGCCTTTCCTGTGGAGAGCGCCTCCTCTTGAGATGCGACGGGAACGCCGGGAATTCTTTCCCTACGAAACAGGGAAAGGATCCCTCATCTCGAGCTTGGAGGCGGAAATGGGGCTCCCCTGGATGTGTGCGGGACACCACGTGCTTCCTGTCGAGTGCAGACGGGTATGTCGGGGAACTTCTTGAGTTGCAGCAAGGGTGTGAATGTCCCTTTGGAAGTTCCAGTGGTTAGATGTGATTGGCCTCGAGAAGCCTCAGCGGAAATGGGCCTCATCTCGCCTGGAGGGCAAAACCTCCTGGATTTTCTCTAGTTGCGGCAGGTGCTCTCGACTTACGACGGGGACCTCGGGGACCCGCTCTGGTGGCCTCAGGAAAGGCCAGTCCCCATGCGAGTTCCTCGGGGGCCTCTCGGGATTCCTCTCCCGTCGATGCTGGGGCCTAAGACCTTGTGTGGAGTCGGGGCCGGAACCTGAGGATTCCTCTCCAGTGCTGACATGGATCTTGGGGTACTTCTGGAGTCTCCCCAGGGGAATCAGTCCTCGTCTCGAATGCGGGCATGCACTTGCGCTTTCCTCCAGAGCGGTAGCAGCAGTGTCACGCAGTCCGCCGCGTGGATCAAAGGATCTATGGTTTTCCCTCGAGTCTTTCCCACGAGGCTTTCCCACGAGGCTTTCCCACAGGGCTGTCCCACGTGCACACGTGGTGGGAGTCGATCCTCGGCTTGAACCTCAAGGCAGTGCAGGGAAAACAGGTTCCTCTGGAATGGACTGACACATCTGGGGGACTCTTGGAATGGTGTCACGACCCTGGAGTTCCTCTCGCCTTTCCTGTGGAGAGCGCCTCCTCTTGAGATGCGACGGGAACGCCGGGAATTCTTTCCCTACGAAACAGGGAAAGGATCCCTCATCTCGAGCTAGGAGGCGGAAACGGGGCTCCCCTGGATGTGTGCGGGACCCCACGTGCTTCCTCTCGAGTGGAGACGGGTATGTCGAGGAACTTCTTGAGTTGCAGCAAGGGTGTGAATGACCCTTTGGAAGTTCCAGTGGTTAGATGTGATTGGCCTCGAGAAGCCTCAGCGGAAATGGGCCTCATCTCGCCTGGAGGGCAAAACCTCCTGGATTTTCTCGAGTTGCGGCAGGTGCTCTCGACTTACGACGGGGACCTCAGGGACCCGCTCTGGTGGCCTCAGGAAAGGCCAGTCCCCATGTGAGTTCCTCGGGGGCCTCTCGGGATTCCTCTCCCGTCGATGCCTGCGCCTAAGACCTTGTGTGGAGTCGGGGCCGGAAACTGAGGATTCCTCTCCAGTGCTGACATGGATCTTGGGGTACTTCTGGAGTCTCCCCAGGGGAGTCAGTCCTCGTCTCGAATGCGGGCATGCACTTGCGCTTTCCTCCAGAGCGGTAGCAGCAGTGTCACGCAGTCCGCCGCGTGGATCAAAGGATCTATGGTTTTCCCTCGAGTTTTTCCCACGAGGCTTTCCCACGAGGCTTTCCCACAGGGCTGTCCCACGTGCACACGTGGTGGGAGTCGATCCTCGGCTTGAACGTCAAGGCAGTGCAGGGAAAACAGGTTCCTCTGGAATGGACTGACACATCTGGGGGACTCTTGGAATGGTGGCACGACCCTGGAGTTCCTCTCGCCTTTCCTGTGGAGAGCGCCTCCTCTTGAGATGCGACGGGAACGCCGGGAATTCTTTCCCTACGAAACAGGGAAAGGATCCCTCATCTCGTGCTAGGAGGCGGAAACGGGGCTCCCCTGGATGTGTGCGGGACACCACGTGCTTCCTCTCGAGTGCAGACGGGTATGTCGGGGAACTTCTTGAGTTGCATCAAGGGTGTGAAGGACCCTTTGGAAGGTCCAGTGGTTAGATGTGATTGGCCTCGAGAAGCCTCAGCGGAAATGGGCCTCATCTCGCCTGGAGGGCAAAACCTCCTGGATTTTCTCGAGTTGCGGCAGGTGCTCTCGACTTTGGACGGGGACCTCAGGGACCCTCTCTGGTGGCCTCAGGAAAGGCCAGTCCCCATGCGAGTTCCTCGGGGGCCTCTCGGGATTCCTCTCCCGTCGATGCCAGGGCCTAAGACCTTGTGTGAAGTCGGGGCCGAAAACTGAGGATTCCTCTCCAGTGCTGACATGGATCTTGGGGTACTTCTGGAGTCTCCGCAGGGGAGTCAGTCCTCGTCTCGAATGCGGGCATGCACTTGCGCTTAACTCCAGAGCGGTAGCAGCAGTGTCACGCAGTCCGCCGCGTGGATCAAAGGATCTATGGTTTTCCCTCGAGACTTTCCCACGAGGCTTTCCTACGAGGCTTTCCCACAGGGCTGTCCCACGTGCACACGTGGTGGGAGTCGATCCTCGGCTTGAACGTCAAGGCAGTGCAGGGAAAACAGGTTCCTCTGGAATGGACTGACACATCTGGGGGACTCTTGGAATGGTGGCACGACCCTGGAGTTCCTCTCGCCTTTCCTGTGGAGAGCGCCTCCTCTTGAGATGCGACGGGAACGCCGGGAATTCTTTCCCTACGAAACAGGGAAAGGATCCCTCATCTCGAGCTAGGAGGCGGAAACGGGGCTCCCCTGGATGTGTGCGGGACCCACGGGCTTCCTCTCGAGTGGAGACGGGTATGTCGGGGAACTTCTTGAGTTGCAGCAAGGGTGTGAAGGACCCTTTGGAAGTTCCAGTGGTTAGACGTGATTAGCCTCGAGAAGCCTCAGCGGAAATGGGCCTCATCTCGCCTGGAGGGCAAAACCTCCTGGATTTTCTCGAGTTGCGGCAGGTGCTCTAGACTTACGACGGGGACATTAGGGACCCGCTCTGGTGGCCTCAGGAAAGGCCAGTCCCCATGCGAGTTCCTCGGGGGCCTCTCGGGATTCCTCTCCCTTCGATGCCGGGGCCTAAGACCTTGTGTGGAGTCGGGGCCGGAACCTGAGGATTCCTCTCCAGTGCTGACATGGATCTTGGGGTACTTCTGGAGTCTCCGCAGGGGAGTCAGTCCTCGTCTCGAATGCGGGCATGCACTTGCGCTTTCCTCCAGAGCGGTAGCAGCAGTGTCACGCAGTCCGCCGCGTGGATCAAAGGATCTATGGTTTTCCCTCGAGTCTTTCCCACGTTGCTTTCCCACGAGGCTTTCCCACAGAGCTGTCCCACGTGCACACGTGGTGGGAGTCGATCCTCGGCTTGAACGTCAAGGCAGTGCAGGGAAAACAGGTTCCTCTGGAATGGACTGACACATCTGGGGGACTCTTGGAATGGTGGCACGACCCTGGAGTTCCTCTCGCCTTTCCTGTGGAGAGCGCCTCCTCTTGAGATGCGACGGGAACGCCGGGAATTCTTTCCCTACGAAACAGGGAAAGGATCCCTCATCTCGAGCTAGGAGGCGGAAACGGGGCTCCCCTGGATGTGTGCGGGACCCACGGGCTTCCTCTCGAGTGGAGACGGGTATGTCGGGGAACTTCTTGAGTTGCAGCAAGGGTGTGAAGGACCCTTTGGAAGTTCCAGTGGTTAGATGTGATTGGCCTCGAGAAGCCTCAGCGGAAATGGGCCTCATCTCGCCTGGAGGGCAAAACTTCCTGGATTTTCTCGAGTTGCGGCAGGTGCTCTCGACTTACGACGGGGACCTCAGGGAACCGCTCTGGTGGCCTCAGGAAAGGCCAGTCCCCATGCGAGTTCCTCGGGGGCCTCTCGGGATCCCTATCCCGTCGATGCCGGGGCCTAAGACCTTGTGTGGAGTCGGGGCCGGAACCTGAGGATTCCTCTCCAGTGCTGACATGGATCTTCGGGTACTTCTGGAGTCTCCCCAGGGGAGTCAGTCCTCGTCTCGAATGCGGGCATGCACTTGCGCTTTCTTCCAGAGCGGTAGCAGCAGTGTCACGCAGTCCACCGCGTGGATCAAAGGATCTATGGTTTTCCCTCGAGTCTTTCCCACGAGGCTTTCCCACGAGGCTTTCCCACAGGGCTGTCCCACGTGCACACGTGGTGGGAGTCGATCCTCGGCTTGAACGTCAAGGCAGTGCAGGGAAAACAGGTTCCTCTGGAATGGACTGACACATCTGGGGGACTCTTGGAATGGTGGCACGACCCTGGAGTTCCTCTCGCCTTTCCTGTGGAGAGCGCCTCCTCTTGAGATGCGACGGGAACGCCGGGAATTCTTTCCCTACGAAACAGGGAAAGGATCCCTCATCTCGTGCTAGGAGGCGGAAACGGGGCTCCCCTGGATGTGTGCGGGACACCACGTGCTTCCTCTCGAGTGCAGACGGGTATGTCGGGGAACTTCTTGAGTTGCAGCAAGGGTGTGAAGGACCCTTTGGAAGGTCCAGTGGTTAGATGTGATTGGCCTCGAGAAGCCTCAGCGGAAATGGGCCTCATCTCGCCTGGAGGGCAAAACCTCCTGGATTTTCTCGAGTTGCGGCAGGTGCTCTCGACTTAGGACGGGGACCTCAGGGACCCGCTCTGGTGGCCTCAGGAAAGGCCAGTCCCCATGCGAGTTCCTCGGGGGCCTCTCGGGATTCCTCTCCCGTCGATGCCAGGGCCTAAGACCTTGTGTGGAGTCGGGGCCGGAACCTGAGGATTCCTCTCCAGTGCTGACATGGATCTTGGGGTACTTCTGGAGTCTCCGCAGGGGAGTCAGTCCTCGTCTCGAATGCGGGCATGCACTTGCGCTTTCCTCCAGAGCAGTAGCAGCAGTGTCACGCAGTCCGCCGCGTGGATCAAAGGATCTATGGTTTTCCCTCGAGACTTTCCCACGAGGCTTTCCTACGAGGCTTTCCCACAGGGCTGTCCCACGTGCACACGTGGTGGGAGTCGATCCTCGGCTTGAACGTCAAGGCAGTGCAGGGAAAACAGGTTCCTCTGGAATGGACTGACACATCTGGGGGACTCTTGGAATGGTGGCACGACCCTGGAGTTCCTCTCGCCTTTCCTGTGGAGAGCGCCTCCTCTTGAGATGCGACGGGAACGCCGGGAATTCTTTCCCTACGAAACAGGGAAAGGATCCCTCATCTCGAGCTAGGAGGCGGAAACGGGGCTCCCCTGGATGTGTGCGGGACCCACGGGCTTCCTCTCGAGTGGAGACGGGTATGTCGGGGAACTTCTTGAGTTGCAGCAAGGGTGTGAAGGACCCTTTGGAAGTTCCAGTGGTTAGACGTGATTAGCCTCGAGAAGCCTCAGCGGAAATGGGCCTCATCTCGCCTGGAGGGCAAAACCTCCTGGATTTTCTCGAGTTGCGGCAGGTGCTCTAGACTTACGACGGGGACATCAGGGACCCGCTCTGGTGGCCTCAGGAAAGGCCAGTCCCCATGCGAGTTCCTCGGGGGCCTCTCGGGATTCCTCTCCCGTCGATGCCGGGGCCTAAGACCTTGTGTGGAGTCGGGGCCGGAACCTGAGGATTCCTCTCCAGTGCTGACATGGATCTTGGGGTACTTCTGGAGTCTCCCCAGGGGAATCAGTCCTCGTCTCGAATGCGGGCATGCACTTGCGCTTTCCTCCAGAGCGGTAGCAGCAGTGTCACGCAGTCCGCCGCGTGGATCAAAGGATCTATGGTTTTCCCTCGAGTCTTTCCCACGAGGCTTTCCCACGAGGCTTTCCCACAGGGCTGTCCCACGTGCACACGTGGTGGGAGTCGATCCTCGGCTTGAACCTCAAGGCAGTGCAGGGAAAACAGGTTCCTCTGGAATGGACTGACACATCTGGGGGACTCTTGGAATGGTGTCACGACCCTGGAGTTCCTCTCGCCTTTCCTGTGGAGAGCGCCTCCTCTTGAGATGCGACGGGAACGCCGGGAATTCTTTCCCTACGAAACAGGGAAAGGATCCCTCATCTCGAGCTAGGAGGCGGAAACGGGGCTCCCCTGGATGTGTGCGGGACCCCACGTGCTTCCTCTCGAGTGGAGACGGGTATGTCGGGTAACTTCTTGAGTTGCAGCAAGGGTGTGAATGACCCTTTGGAAGTTCCAGTGGTTAGATGTGATTGGCCTCGAGAAGCCTCAGCGGAAATGGGCCTCATCTCGCCTGGAGGGCAAAACCTCCTGGATTTTCTCGAGTTGCGGCAGGTGCTCTCGACTTACGACGGGGACCTCAGGGACCCGCTCTGGTGGCCTCAGGAAAGGCCAGTCCCCATGTGAGTTCCTCGGGGGCCTCTCGGGATTCCTCTCCCGTCGATGCCTGCGCCTAAGACCTTGTGTGGAGTCGGGGCCGGAAACTGAGGATTCCTCTCCAGTGCTGACATGGATCTTGGGGTACTTCTGGAGTCTCCGCAGGGGAGTCAGTCCTCGTCTCGAATGCGGGCATGCACTTGCGCTTTCCTCCAGAGCGGTAGCAGCAGTGTCACGCAGTCCGCCGCGTGCATCAAAGGATCTATGGTTTTCCCTCGAGTCTTTCCCACGAGGCTTTCCCACGAGGCTTTCCCACAGGGCTGTCCCACGTGCACACGTGGTGGGAGTCGATCCTCGGCTTGAACGTCACGGCAGTGCAGGGAAAACAGGTTCCTCTGGAATGGACTGACACATCTGGGGGACTCTTGGAATGGTGGCACGACCCTGGAGTTCCTCTCGCCTTTCCGGTGGAGAGCGCCTCCTCTTGAGATGCGACGGGAACGCCGGGAATTCTTTCCCTACGAAACAGGGAAAGGATCCCTCATCTCGTGCTAGGAGGCGGAAACGGGGCTCCCCTGGATGTGTGCGGGACACCACGTGCTTCCTCTCGAGTGCAGACGGGTATGTCGGGGAACTTCTTGAGTTGCAGCAAGGGTGTGAAGGACCCTTTGGAAGGTCCAGTGGTTAGATGTGATTGGCCTCGAGAAGCCTCAGCGGAAATGGGCCTCATCTCGCCTGGAGGGCAAAACCTCCTGGATTTTCTCGAGTTGCGGCAGGTGCTCTCGACTTACGACGGGGACCTCGGGGACCCGCTCTGGTGGCCTCAGGAAAGGCCAGTCCCCATGCGAGTTCCTCGGGGGCCGCTCGGGATTCCTCTCCCATCGATGCCGGGGCCTAAGACCTTGTGTGGAGTCGGGGCCGGAACCTGAGGATTCCTCTCCAGTGCTGACATGGATCTTGGGGTACTTCTGGAGTTTCCCCAGGGGAGTCAGTCCTCGTCTCGAATGCGGGCATGTACTTGCGCTTTCCTCCAGAGCGGTAGCAGCAGAGTCACGCAGTCCGCCGCGTGGATCAAAGGATCTATGGTTTTCCCTCGAGTCTTTCCCACGAGGCTTTCCCACAGGGCTGTCCCACGTGCACACGTCGTGGGAGTCGATCCTTGGCTTGAACGTCAAGGCAGTGCAGGGAAAACAGGTTCCTCTGGAATGGACTGACACATCTGGGGGACTCTTGGAATGGTGTCACGACCCTGGAGTTCCTCTCGCCTTTCCTTTGGAGAGCGCCTCCTCTTGAGATGCGACGGGAACGCCGGGAATTCTTTCCCTACGAAACAGGGAAAGGATCCCTCATCTCGTGCTAGGAGGCGGAAACGGGCCTCCCCTGGATGTGTGCGGGACACCACGTGCTTCCTCTCGAGTGCAGACGGGTATGTCGGGGAACTTCTTGAGTTGCAGCAAGGGTGTGAAGGACCCTTTGGAAGGTCCAGTGGTTAGATGTGATTGGCCTCGAGAAGCCTCAGCGGAAATGGGCCTCATTTCGCCTGGAGGGCAAAACCTCCTGGATTTTCTCGAGTTGCGGCAGGTGCTCTCGACTTACGACGGGGACCTCAGGGACCCGCTCTGGTGGCCTCAGGAAAGGCCAGTCCCCATGCGAGTTCCTCGGGGGCCTCTCGGCATTCCTCTCCCGTCGATGCCGGGGCCTAAGACCTTGTGTGGAGTCGGGGCCGGAACCTGAGGATTCCTGTCCAGTGCTGACATGGATCTTGGGGTACTTCTGGAGTCTCCCCAGGGGAGTCAGTCCTCGTCTCGAATGCGGGCATGCACTTGCGCTTTCCTCCAGAGCGGTAGCAGCAGTGTCACGCAGTCCGCCGCGTGCATCAAAGGATCTATGGTTTTCCCTCGAGTCTTTCCCACGAGGCTTTCCCACGAGGCTTTCCCACAGGGCTGTCCCACGTGCACACGTGGTGGGAGTCGATCCTCGGCTTGAACGTCAAGGCAGTGCAGGGAAAACAGGTTCCTCTGGAATGGACTGACACATCTGGGGGACTCTTGGAATGGTGGCACGACCCTGGAGTTCCTCTCGCCTTTCCTGTGGAGAGCGCCTCCTCTTGACATGCGACGGGAACGCCGGGAATTCTTTCCCTACGAAACAGGGAAAGGATCCCTCATCTCGAGCTAGGAGGCGGAAACGGGGCTCCCCTGGATGTGTGCGGGACCCTCGTGCTTCCTCTCGAGTGGAGACGAGTATGTCGGGGAACTTCTTGAGTTGCAGCAAGGGTGTGAAGGACCCTTTGGAAGGTCCAGTGGTTAGATGTGATTGGCCTCGAGAAGCCTCAGCGGAAATGGGCCTCATCTCGCCTGGAGGGCAAAACCTCCTGGATTTTCTCGAGTTGCGGCAGGTGCTCTCGACTTACGACGGGGACCTCGGGGACCCGCTCTGGTGGCCTCAGGAAAGGCCAGTCCCCATGCGAGTTCCTCGGGGGCCGCTCGGGATTCCTCTCCCATCGATGCCGGGGCCTAAGACCTTGTGTGGAGTCGGGGCCGGAACCTAGGGATTCCTCTCCAGTGCTGACATGGATCTTGGGGTACTTCTGGAGTTTCCCCAGGGGAGTCAGTCCTCGTCTCGAATGCGGGCATGTACTTGCGCTTTCCTCCAGAGCGGTAGCAGCAGAGTCACGCAGTCCGCCGCGTGGATCAAAGGATCTATGGTTTTCCCTCGAGTCTTTCCCACGAGGCTTTCCCACAGGGCTGTCCCACGTGCACACGTGGTGGGAGTCGATCCTTGGCTTGAACGTCAAGGCAGTGCAGGGAAAACAGGTTCCTCTGGAATGGACTGACACATCTGGGGGACTCTTGGAATGGTGTCACGACCCTGGAGTTCCTCTCGCCTTTCCTTTGGAGAGCGCCTCCTCTTGAGATGCGACGGGAACGCCGGGAATTCTTTCCCTACGAAACAGGGAAAGGATCCCTCATCTCGTGCTAGGAGGCGGAAACGGGCCTCCCCTGGATGTGTGCGGGACACCACGTGCTTCCTCTCGAGTGCAGACGGGTATGTCGGGGAACTTCTTGAGTTGCAGCAAGGGTGTGAAGGACCCTATGGAAGGTCCAGTGGTTAGATGTGATTGGCCTCGAGAAGCCTCAGCGGAAATGGGCCTCATTTCGCCTGGAGGGCAAAACCTCCTGGATTTTCTCGAGTTGCGGCAGGTGCTCTCGACTTACGACGGGGACCTCAGGGACCCGCTCTGGTGGCCTCAGGAAAGGCCAGTCCCCATGCGAGTTCCTCGGGGGCCTCTCGGCATTCCTCTCCCGTCGATGCCGGGGCCTAAGACCTTGTGTGGAGTCGGGGCCGGAACCTGAGGATTCCTCTCCAGTGCTGACATGGATCTTGGGGTACTTCTGGAGTCTCCCCAGGGGAGTCAGTCCTCGTCTCGAATGCGGGCATGCACTTGCGCTTTCCTCCAGAGCGGTAGCAGCAGTGTCACGCAGTCCGCCGCGTGCATCAAAGGATCTAAGGTTTTCCCTCGAGTCTTTCCCACGAGGCTTTCCCACGAGGCTTTCCCACAGGGCTGTCCCACGTGCACACGTGGTGGGAGTCGATCCTCGGCTTGAACGTCAAGGCAGTGCAGGGAAAACAGGTTCCTCTGGAATGGACTGACACATCTGGGGGACTCTTGGAATGGTGGCACGACCCTGGAGTTCCTCTCGCCTTTCCTGTGGAGAGCGCCTCCTCTTGAGATGCGACGGGAACGCCGGGAATTCTTTCCCTACGAAACAGGGAAAGGATCCCTCATCTCGAGCTAGGAGGCGGAAACGGGGCTCCCCTGGATGTTTGCGGGACACCACGTGCTTCCTCTCGAGTGGAGACGGGTATGTCGGGGAACTTCTTGAGTTGCAGCAATGGTGTGAAGACCCTTTGGAAGTTCCAGTGGTTAGATGTTGTTGCCCTCGAGAAGCCTCAGCGGAAATGGGCCTCCTCTCGCCTGGAGGGTAAAACCTCCTGGATTTTCTCGAGTTGCGGCAGGTGCTCTCGACTTACGACGGGGACCTCAGGGACCCGCTCTGGTGGCCTCAGGAAAGGCCAGTCCCCATGCCAGTTCCTCGGGGGCCTCTCGGGATTCCTCTCCCGTCGATGCCGGGGCCTAAGACCTTGTGTGTAGTCGGGGCCGGAACCTGAGGATTCCTCTCCAGTGCTGACATGGATCTTGGGGTACTTCTGGAGTCTCCCCCGGGGAGTCAGTCCTCGTCTCGAATGCGGGCATGCACTTGCGCTTTCCTCCAGAGCGGTAGCAGCAGTGTCACGCAGTCCGCCGCGTGGATCAAAGGATCTATGGTTTTCCCTCGAGTCTTTCCCACGAGGCTTTCCCACGAGGCTTTCCCACAGGGCTGTCCCACGTGCACACGTGGTGGGAGTCGATCCTCGGCTTGAACGTCAAGGCAGTGCAGGGAAAACAGGTTCGTCTGGAATGGACTGACACATCTGGGGGACTCTTGGAATGGTGGCATGACCCTGGAGTTCCTCTCGCCTTTCCTGTGGAGAGCGCCTCCTCTTGAGATGCGACGGGAACGCCGGGAATTCTTTCCCTTCGAAACAGGGAAAGGATCCCTCATCTCGAGCTAGGAGGCGGAAACGGGGCTCCCCTGGATGTTTGCGGGACACCACGTGCTTCCTCTCGAGTGGAGACGGGTATGTCGGGGAACTTCTTGAGTTGCAGCAAGGGTGTGAAGGACCCTTTGGAAGTTCCAGTGGTTAGATGTGATTGGCCTCGAGAAGCCTCAGCGGAAATGGGCCTCATCTCGCCTGGAGGGCAAAACCTCCTGGATGTTCTCGAGTTGCGGCAGGTGCTCTCGACTTACGACGGGGACCTCAGGGACCCTCTCTGGTGGCCTCAGGAAAGGCCAGTCCCCGTGCTAGTTCCTCGGGGGCCTCTCGGGATTCCTCTCCCGTCGATGCCGGGGCCTAAGACCTTGTGTGGAGTCGGGGCCAGAACCTGAGGTTTCCTCTCCAGTGCTGACATGGATCTTGGGGTACTTCCGGAGTCTCCCCAGGGGAGTCAGTCCTCGTCTCGAATGCGGGCATGCACTTGCGCTTTCCTCCAGAGCGGTAGCAGTAGTGTCATGCAGTCCGCCGCGTGGATCAAAGGATCTATGGTTTTCCCTCGAGTCTTTCCCACGAGGCTTTCCCACGAGGCTTTCCCACAGGGCTGTCCCACGTGCACACGTGGTGGGAGTCGATCCTCGGCTTGAACGTCAAGGCAGTGCAGGGAGAGCAGGTTCCTCTGGAATGGACTGACACATCTGGGGGACTCTTGGAATGGTGGCACGACCCTGGAGTTCCTCTCGCCTTTCCTGTGGAGAGCGCCTCCTCTTGAGATGCGACGGGAACGCCGGGAATTCTTTCCCTACGAAACAGGGAAAGGATCCCTCATCTCGAGCTAGGAGGCGGAAACGGGGCTCCCCTGGATGTGTGCGGGACCCTCGTGCTTCCTCTCGAGTGGAGACGGGTATGTCGGGGAACTTCTTGACTTGCAGCAAGGGTGTGAAGGACCCTTTGGAAGTTCCAGTGGTTAGATGTGATTAGCCTTGAGAAGCCTCAGCGGAAATGGGCCTCATCTCGCCTGGAGGGCAAAACCTCCTGGATTTTCTCGAGTTGCGGCAGGTGCTCTCGACTTACGCCGGGGAAGTCAAGGACCCGCTCTGGTGGCTTCAGGAAAGGCCAGTCCCCATGCGAGTTCCTCGGGGGCCTCTCGGGATTCCTCTCCCGTCGATGCCGGATCCTAAGACCTTGTGTGGAGTCGGGGCCGGAACTTGAGGATTCCTCACCAGTGTTTACACGGATCTTGGGGTTTTTCTGGAGTCTCCCCAGGGGAGTCAGTCCTCGTCTCGAATGCGGGCATGCACTTGCGCTTTCCTCCAGAGCGGTAGCAGCAGTGTCACGCATTCCGCTGCGTGGAACAAAGGATCTAAGTTTTTCCCTCGAGTCTTTCCCACGAGGCTTTCCCACGAGGCTTTCCCACAGGGCTGTCCCACGTGCACACGTGGAGAGAGTCCATCCTCAGCTTGAACGTCAAGGCAGTGCAGGGAAAACAGGTTCCTCTGGAATGGACTGACACCTCTGGGGGACTCTTGGAATGGTGGCACGACCCTGGAGTTCCTCTCGCCTTTCCTGTGGAGAGCGCCTCCTCTTGAGATGGGACGGGAACGCCGGGAATTCTTTCCCTACGAAACAGGGAAAGGATCCCTCATTTCGAGCTACGAGGCGGAAACGGGGCTCCCCTGGATGTGTGCGGGACCCTCGTTCTTCCTCTCGAGTGGAGACGGGTATGTCGGGGAACTTCTTGAGTTGCAGCAAGGGTGTGAAGGACCCTTTGGAAGTTCCAGTGGTTAGATGTGATTAGCCTCGAGAAGTCTCAGCGGAAATGGGCCTCATCTCGCCTGGAGGGCAAAACCTCCTGGATGTTCTCGAGTTGCGGCAGGTGCTCTCGACTTACGACGGGGACCTCAGGGACCCGCTCTGGTGGCCTCAGGAAAGGCCAGTCCCCGTGCTAGTTCCTCGGGGGCCTCTCGGGATTTCTCTCCCGTCGATGCCGGGGCCTAAGACCTTGTGTGGAGTCGGGGCCGGAACCAGAGGTTTCCTCTCCAGTGCTGACATGGATCTTGGGGTACTTCCGGAGTCTCCCCAGGGGAGTCAGTCCTCGTCTCGAATGCGGGCATGCACTTGCGCTTTCCTCCAGAGCGGTAGCAGCAGTGTCATGCAGTCCGCCGCGTGGATCAAAGGATCTATGGTTTTCCCTCGAGTCTTTCCCACGAGGCTTTCCCACGAGGCTTTCCCACAGGACTGTCCCACGTGCACACGTGGTGGCAGTCGATCCTCGGCTTGAACGTCAAGGCAGTGCAGGGAGAGCAGGTTCCTCTGGAATGGACTGACACATCTGGGGGACTCTTGGAATGGTGGCACGACCCTGGAGTTCCTCTCGCCTTTCCTGTGGAGAGCGCCTCCTCTTGAGATGCGACGGGAACGACGGGAATTCTTTCCCTACGGAACAGGGAAAGGATCCCTCATCTCGAGTTAGGAGGCGGAAACGGGGCTCCCCTGGATGTGTGCGGGACCCTCGTGCTTCCTCTCGAGTGGAGACGGGTATGTCGGGAAACTTCTTGAGTTGCAGCAAGGGTGTGAAGGACCCTTTGGAAGTTCCAGTGGTTAGATGTGATTAGCCTCGAGAAGCCTCAGCGGAAATGGGCCTCATCTCGCCTGGAGGGCAAAACCTCCTGGATTTTCTCGAGTTGCGGCAGGTGCTCTCGACTTACGACTGGGACCTCAGGGACCCGCTCTGGTGGCCTCAGGAAAGGCAGGTCCCCATGCGAGTTCCTCGGGGGCCTCTCGGGATTCCTCTCCCGTCGATGCCGGGCCTAGGAACTTGTGTGGATTCGGGGCCGGAACCTGAGGTTTCCTCTCCAGTGCTGACATCGATCTTGGGGTACTTCTGAGTCTCCCCAGGGGGTCAGTCCTCGTCTCCAATGCAGGCATGCACTTGCGCTTTCCTCCAGAGCGGTAGCAGCAGTGTCACGCAGTCCGCCGCGTGGATCAAAGGATCTATGGTTTTCCCTCGAGCCTTTCCCACGAGGCTTTCCCACGAGGCTTTCCCACAGGGCTGTACCACGTGCACACGTGGTGGGAGTCGATCCTCGGCTTGAACGTCGAGGCAGTGCAGGGAAAACAGGTTCCTCTGGAATGGACTGAAACATCTGGGGGACTCTTGGAATGGTGGCACGACCCTGGAGTTCCTCTCGCCTTTCGTGTGGAGAGCGCCTCCTCTTGAGATGCGACGGGAACGCGGGAAATTCTTTCCCTTCGAAACAGGGAAAGTATCCCTCATCTCGAGCTAGGAGGCGGAAACGGGGCTCCCCTGGATGTGTGCGGGACCCTCGTGCTTCCTGTCGAGTGGAGACGGGTATGTCGGGGAACTTCTTGAGTTGCAGCAAGGGTGTGAAGGACCCTTTGGAAGTTCCAGCGGTTAGATGTGATTAGCCTGGAGAAGCCTCAGCGGAAATGGGTCTCATCTCGCCTGGAGGGCAAAACCTCCTGGATTTTCTCGAGTTGCGGCAGGTGCTCTCGACTTACGACGGGGACCTCAGGGACCCGCTCTGGTGGCCTCAGGAAAGGCCAGTCCCCATGCGAGTTCCTCGGGGGCCTCTCGGGATTCCTCTCCCGTCGATGCTGGGGCCTAAGACCTTGTGTGGAGTCGGGGCCGGAACCTGAGGATTCCTCTCCAGTGCTGACATGGATCTTGGGGTACTTCTGGAGTCTCCCATGGGGAGTCAGTCCTCGTCTCGAATGCAGACATGCACTTGCGCTTCCCTCCAGAGCGGTAGCAGCAGTGTCACACATTCCGCCGCGTGCATCAAGGGATCTATGTCTTTCCCTCGTGGCTTTCCCAAGAGGCTTTCCCACAGGGCTGTCCCACGTGCACACGTGGTGGGAGTCGATCCTCGGCTTGAACGTCAAGGCAGTGCAGGGAAAACAGGTTCCTCTGGAATGGACTGACCCATCTGGGGAACTCTTGGAATGGTGTCACGACCCTGGAGTTCCTCTCGCCTTTCCTGTGGAGAGCGCCTCCTCTTGAGATGCGACGGGAACGCCAGGAATTCTTTCCCTTTGAAACAGGGAAAGGATCCCTCATCTCGAGCTAGGAGGCGGAAACGGGGCTCCCCTGGATGTGTGCGGGACCCTCGTGCTTCCTCTCGAGTGGAGACGGGTATGTCGGGGAACTTCTTGAGATGCAGCAAGGGTGTGAAGGACCCTTTGGAAGTTCCAGCGGTTAGATGTGATTAGCCTCGAGAATCCTCAGCGGAAATGGGCCTCATCTCGCCTGGAGGGCAAAACTTCCTGGATTTTCTCGAGTTGCGGCAGGTGCTCTCGACTTACAACGGGGACCTCAGGGACCCGTTTTGGTGGCCTCAGGAAAGGCCAGTCCCCATGCGAGTTCCTCGGGGGCCTCTCGGGATTCCTCTCCCGTCGATGCCGGGGCCTAAGACCTTGTGTGGAGTCGGGGCCGGAACCTGAGGATTCCTCTCCAGTGCTGACATGGATCTTGGGGTACTTCTGGAGTCTCCCCAGGGGAGTCAGTCCTCATCTCGAATGCGGGCATGCACTTGCGCTTTCCTCCAGAGCGGTAGCAGCAGTGTCACGCAGTCCGCCGCGTGGATCAAAGGATCTATGGTTTTCCCTCGAGTGTTTCTCACGAGGCTTTCCCACGAGGTTTTCCCACAGGGCTGTGCCACGTGCACACGTTGTGGGAGTCGATCCTTGGCTTGAACGTCAAGGCAGTGCAGGGAAAACAGGTTCCTCTGGAATGGACTGACACATCTGGGGGACTCTTGGAATGGTGGCACGACCCTGGAGTTCCTCTCGCCGTTCCTGTGGAGAGCGCCTCCTCTTGAGATGCGACGGGAACGCCGGGAATTCCTTCCCTACGAAACAGGGAAAGGATCCCTCATCTCGAGCTAGGAGGCGAAAACGGGGCTCGCCTGGATGTGTGCGGGACCCTCGTGCTTCCTCTCGAGTGGAGACGAGTATGTCGGGGAACTTCTTGAGTTGCAGCAAGGGTGTGAAGGACCCTTTGGAAGTTCCAGCGGTTAGACGTGATTAGCCTCGAGAAGCCTCAGCGGAAATGGGCCTCATCTCTCCTGGAGGGCAAAACCTCCTGGATTTTCTCGAGTTGCGGCAGGTGCTCTCGACTTACGACGGGGACCTCAGGGACCCGCTCTGGTGGCCTCAGGAAAGGCCAGTCCCCATGCGAGTTCCTCGGGGGCCTCTCGGGATTCCTCTCCCGTCGATGCCGGGGCCTAAGACCTTGTGTGGAGTCGGGGCCGGAACCTGAGGATTCCTCTCCAGTGCTGACATGGATCTTGGGGTACTTCTGGAGTCTCCCCAGGGGAGTCAGTCCTCGTCTCGAATGCGGGCATGCACTTGCGCTTTCCTCCAGAGCGGTAGCAGCAGTGTCACGCAGTCCGCCGCGTGGATCAAAGGATCTATGGTTTTCCCTCGAGTCTTTTCCACGAGGCTTTCCCACGAGGCTTTCCCACAGGGCTGTCCCACGTGCACACGTGGTGGGAGTCGATCCTCGGCTTGAACGTTGAGGCAGTGCAGGGAAAACAGGTTCCTCTGGAATGTACTGACACATCTGGGGGACTCTTGGAATGGTGGCACGACCCTGGAGTTCCTCTCGCCTTTCGTGTGGAGAGGGCCTCCTCTTGAGATGCGACGGGAACGCCGGGAATTCTTTCCCTTCGAAACAGGGAAAGGATCCCTCATCTCGAGCTAGGAGGCGGAAATGGGGCTCCCCTGGATGTGTGCGGGACCCTCGTGCTTCCTGTCGAGTGGAGACGGGTATGTCGGGGAACTTCTTGAGTTGCAGCAAGGGTGTGAAGGACCCTTTTGAAGTTCCAGTTTTTAGATGTGATTAGCCTCGAGAAGCCTCAGCGGAAATGGGCCTCATCTCGCCTGGAGGGCAAAACCTCCTGGATTTTCTCGAGTTGCGGCAGGTGCTCTCGACTTACAACGGGGACCTCAGGGACCCGTTCTGGTGGCCTCAGGAAAGGCCAGTCCCCATGCGAGTTCCTCGGGGGCCTCTCGGGATTACTCTCCCGTCGATGCCGGGGCCTAAGACCTTGTGTGCAGTCGGGGCCGGAACCTGAGGATTCCTCTCCAGTGCTGACATGGATCTTGGGGTACTTCTGGAGTCTCCCCCGGGGAGTCAGTCCTCGTCTCGAATGCGGGCATGCACTTGCGCTTTCCTCCAGAGCGGTAGCAGCAGTGTCACGCAGTTCGCCGCGTGGATCAAAGGATCTATGGTTTTCCCTCGAGTGTTTCTCACGAGGCTTTCCCACGAGGCTTTCCCACAGGGCTGTCCCACGTGCACACGTTGTGGGAGTCGATCCTCGGCTTGAACGATAAGGCAGTGCAGGGAAAACAGGTTCCTCTGGAATGGACTGACACATCTGGGGGACTCTTGGAATGGTGGCACGACCCTGGAGTTCCTCTCGCCTTTCCTGTGGAGAGCGCCTCCTCTTGAGATGCGACGGGAACGCCGGGAATTCCTTCCCTACGAAACAGGGAAAGGATCCCTCATCTCGAGCTAGGAGGCGAAAACGGGGCTCCCCTGGATGTGTGCGGGACCCTCGTGCTTCCTCTCGAGTGGAGTCGGGTATGTCGGGGAACTTCTTGAGTTGCAGCAAGGGTGTGAAGGACCCTTTGGAAGTTCCAGTGGTTAGATGTGATTAGCCTCGGGAAGCCTCAGCGGAAATGGGCCTCATCTCGCCTGGAGGGCAAAACCTCCTGGATTTTCTCGAGTTGCGGCAGGTGCTCTCGACTTACGACGGGGACCTCAGGGACCCGCTCTGGTGGCCTCAGGAAAGGCCAGTCCCCATGCGAGTTCCTTGGGGGCCTCTCGGGTTTCCTCTCCCGTCGATGCCGGGGCCTAAGACCTTGTGTGGAGTCGCGGCCGGAACCTGAGGATTCCTCTCCAATGATGACATGGATCTTGGGGTACTTCTTGAGTCTCCCCAGGGGAGTCAGTCCTCATCTCGAATGCAGACATGCACTTGCGCTTCCCTCCACAGCGGTAGCAGCAGTGTCACGCATTCCGCCGCGTGCATCAAGGGATCTATGGCTTTCCCTCGAGGCTTTCCCAAGAGGCTTTCCCACAGGGCTGTCCTACGTGCACACGTGGTGGGAGTCGATCCTCGGCTTGAATGTCAAGGCAGTGCAGGGAAAACAGGTTCCTCTGGAATGGACTGACACATCTGGGGGACTCTTGGAATGGTGGCACGACCCTGGAGTTCCTCTCGCCTTTCCTGTGGAGAGCGCCTCCTCTTGTGATGCGACGGGAACGCCGGGAATTCTTTCCCAACGAAGCAGGGAAAGGATCCCTCATCTCGAGCTAGTAGGCGGAAACGGGGCTCCCCTGGATGTGTGCGGGACCCTCGTGCTTCCTCTCGAGTGGAGACGGGTATGTCGGGGAACTTCTTGAGTTGCAGCAAGGGTGTGAAGGACCCTTTGGAAGTTCCAGTGGTTAGATGTGATTAGCCTCGAGAAGCCTCAGCGGAAATGGGCCTCATCTCGCCTGGAGGGCAAAACCTCCTGGATTTTCTCGAGTTGCGGCAGGTGCTCTCGACTTACGACGGGGACCTCAGGGACCCGCTCTGGTGGCCTCAGGAAAGGCCAGTCCCCATGCGAGTTCCTCGGGGGCCTCTCGGGATTCCTCTGCCTTCGATGCCGGGGCCTAAGACCTTGTGTGGAGTCGGGGCCGGAACCTGAGGATTCCTCTCCAGTGGTGACATGGATCTTGGGGTACTTCTGGAGTCTCCGCAGGGGAGTCAGTCCTCGTCTCGAATGCGGGCATGCACTTGCGCTTTCCTCCAGAGCGGTAGCAGCAGTGTCACGCAGTCCGCCGCGTGGATCAAAGGATCTATGGTTTTCCCTCAAATCTTTCCCACGAGGCTTTCCCATGAGGCTTTCCCACAGGGCTGTCCCACGTACACACGTGGTGGGAGTCGATCCTCGGCTTGAACGTCGAGGCAGTGCAGGGAAAACAGGTTCCTCTGGAATGGACGGACACATCTGGGGGACTCTTGGAATGGTGGCACGACCCTGGAGTTCCTCTCTCCTTTCCTGTGGAGAGCGCCTCCTCTTGACATGCGACGGGAACGCCGGGAATTCTTTCCCTTCGAAAAAGGGAAAGGATCCCTCGTCTCGAGCTAGGAGGCGGAAACGGTGCTCCCCTGGATGTGTGCGGGACCCTCGTTCTTCCTCTTGAGTGGAGTCGGGTATGTCGGGGAACTTCTTGAGTTGCATCAAGGGTGTGAAGGACCCTTTGGAAGTTCCAGTGGTTAGATGTGATTAGCCTCGAGAAGCCTCAGCGGAAATGGGCCTCATCTCGCCTGGAGGGCAAAACCTCCTGGATTTTCTCGAGTTGCGGCAGGTGCTCTCGACTTACGACGGGGACCTCCGGGACCCGCTCTGGTGGCCTTAGGAAAGGCCAGTCCCCATGCGAGTTCCTTGGGGGCCTCTCGGGTTTCCTCTCCCGTCGATGCCGGGGCCTAAGACCTTGTGTGGAGTCGCGGCCGGAACCTGAGGATTCCTCTCCAGTGCTGACATGGATCTTGGGGTACTTATGGAGTCTCCCCAGGGGAGTCAGTCCTCATCTCGAATGCAGACATGCACTTGCGCTTCCCTCCAAAGCGGTAGCAGCAGTGTCACGCATTCCGCCGCGTGCATCAAGGGATCTATGGCTTTCCCTCGAGGCTTTCCCAAGAGGCTTTCCCACAGGGCTGTCCCACGTGCACACGTGGTGGGAGTCGATCCTCGGCTTGAACGTCAAGGCAGTGCAGGGAAAACAGGTTCCTCTGGAATGGACTGACACATCTGGGGGACTCTTGGAATGGCGGCACGACCCTGGAGTTCCTCTCGCCTTTCCTGTGGAGAGCGCCTCCTCTTGAGATGCGACGGGAACGCCGGGAATTCTTTCCCAACGAAGCAGGGAAAGAGTACCTCATCTCGAGCTAGGAGGCGGAAACGGGGCTCCCCTGGATGTGTGCGGGACCCTCGTGCTTCCTCTCGAGTGGAGACGGGTATGTCGGGGAACTTCTTGAGTTGCAGCAAGGGTGTGAAGGACCCTTTGGAAGTTCCAGTGGTTAGATGTGATTAGCCTCGAGAAGCCTCAGCGGAAATGGGCCTCATCTCGCCTGGAGGGCAAAACCTCCTGGATTTTCTCGAGTTGCGGCAGGTGCTCTCGACTTACGACGGGGACCTCAGGGACCCGCTCTGGTGGCCTCAGGAAAGGCCAGTCCCCATGCGAGTTCCTCGGGGGCCTCTCGGGATTCCTCTGCCATCGATGCCAGGGCCTAAGACCTTGTGTGGAGTCGGGGCTGGAACCTGAGGATTCCTCTCCAGTGCTGACATGGATCTTGGGGTACTTCTGGAGTCTCCCCAGAGGAGTCAGTCCTCGTCTCGAATGCGGGCATGCACTTGCGCTTTCCTCCAGAGCGGTAGCAGCAGTGTCACGCATTCTGATAAGTGGATCAAGGGATCTATGGCTTTCCCTCGAGGCTTTCCCACGAGGGTTTCCCACAGGGCTGTCCCACGTGCACACGTGGTGGCAGTCGATCCTCGGCTTGAACGTCAAGGCAGTGCAGGGAAAACAGGTTCCTCTGGAATGGACTGACACATCTGGGGGACTCTTGGAATGGTGGCACGACCCTGGAGTTCCTCTCGCCTTTCCTGTGGAGAGCGCCTCCTCTTGAGATGCGACGGGAACGCCGGGAATTCTTTCCCTACGAAACAGGGAAAGGATCCCTCATCTCGATCTAGGAGGCGGAAACGGGGCTCCCCTGGATGTGTGCGGGACCCACGTGCTTCCTCTCGAGTGGAGACGGGTATGTCGGGGAACTTCTTGAGTTGCAGCAAGGGTGTGAAGGACCCTTTGGAAGTTCCAGTGGTTAGATGTGATTAGCCTCGAGAAGCCTCAGCGGAAATGGGCCTCATCTCGCCTGGAGGGCAAAACCTCCTGGATTTTCTCGAGTTGCGGCAGGTGCTCTCGACTTACGACGGGGACCTCAGGGACCCGCTGTGGTAGCCTCAGGAAAGGCCAGTCCCCATGCGAGTTCCTCGGGGGCCTCTCGGGATTCCTCTCCCGTCGATGCCGGGGCCTAAGACCTTGTGTGGAGTCGGGGCCGGAACCTGAGGATTCCTCTCCAGTGCTGACATGGATCTTGGGGTACTTCTGGAGTCTCCCCAGGGGAGTCAGTCCTCGTCTCGAATGCAGACATGCACTTGCGCTTCCCTCCAGAGCGGTAGCAGCAGTGTCACGCAGTCCGCCGCGTGCATCACGGGATCTATGGCTTTCCCTCGAGGCTTTCCCACGAGGCTTTCCCACAGGGCTGTCCCACGTGCACACGTGGTGGGAGTCCATCCTCGGCTTGAACGTCAAAGCAGTGGAGGGAAAACAGGTTCCTCTGGAATGGACTGACACATCTGGGGGACTCTTGGAATGGTGGAACGACCCTGGAGTTCCTCTCGCCTTTCCTGTGGAGAGCGCCTCCTCTTGAGATGCGACGGGAACGCCGGGAATTCTTTCCCTACGAAACAGGGAAAGGATCCCTCATCTCGAGCTAGGAGGCGGAAACGGGGCTCCCCTGGATGTGTGCGGGACCCTCGTGCGTCCTCTCGAGTGGAGACGGGTATGTCCGGGAAATTCTTGAGTTGCAGCAAGGGTGTGAAGGACCCTTTGGAAGTCCCAGCGGTTAGATGTGATTAGCCTCGAGAAGCCTCAGCGGAAATGGGCCTCATCTCGCCTGGAGGGCAAAACCTCCTGGATTTTCTCGAGTTGCGGCAGGTGCTCTCGACTTACGAGGGGGACTTCAGGGACCCGCTCTGGTGGCCTCAGGAAAGGCCAGTCCCCATGCGAGTTCCTCGGGGGCCTCTCGGGATTCCTCTCCCGTCGATGCCGGGTCCTAAGACCTTGTGTGGAGTCGGGGCTGGACCCTGAGGATTCCTCTCCAGTGCTGACATGGATCTTGGGGTACTTCTGGAGTCTCCCCAGGGGAGTCAGGCCTCGTCTCGAATGCGGGCATGCACTTGCGCTTTCCTCCAGAGCGGTAGTAGCAGTGTCACGCATTCTGCCGAGTGGATCAAGGGATCTATGGCTTTCCCTCGAGGCTTTCCCACGAGGGTTTCCCACAGGGCTGTCCCACGTGCACACGTGGTGGGAGTCGATCCTCGGCTTGAACGTCGAGGCAGTGCAGGGAAAACAGGTTCCTCTGGAATGGACGGACACATCAGGGGGACTCTTGGAATGGTGGCAGGACCCTGGAGTTCCTCTCGCCTTTCCTGTGTAGAGCGCCTCCTCTTGAGATGCGACGGGAACGCCGGGAATTCTTTCCCTTCGAAAAAGGGAAAGGATCCCTCGCCTCGAGCTAGGAGGCGGAAACGGGGCTCCCCTGGATGTGTGCGGGACCCTCGTTCTTCCTCTCGAGTGGAGTCGGGTATGTCGGGGAACTTCTTGAGTTGCAGCAAGGGTGTGAAGGACCCTTTGGAAGTTCCAGTGTTTAGATGTGATTAGCCTCGAGAAGCCTCAATGGAAATGGGCCTCATCTCGCCTGGAGGGCAAAACCTCCTGGATTTTCTCGAGTTGCGGCAGGTGCTCTCGACTTACGACGGGGACCTCCGGGACCCGCTCTGGTGGCCTCAGGAAAGGCCAGTCCCCATGCGAGTTCCTTGGGGGCCTCTCGGGTTTCCTCTCCCGTCGATGCCGGGGCCTAAGACCTTGTGTGGAGTCGCGGCCGGAACCTGAGGATTCCTCTCCAGTGCTGACATGGATCTTGGGGTACTTATGGAGTCTCCCCAGGGGAGTCAGTCCTCATCTCGAATGCAGACATGCACTTGCGCTTCCCTCCAAAGCGGTAGCAGCAGTGTCACGCATTCCGCCGCGTGCATCAAGGGATCTATGGCTTTCCCTCGAGGCTTTCCCAAGAGGCTTTCCCACAGGGCTGTCCCACGTGCACACGTGGTGGGAGTCGATCCTCGGCTTGAACGTCAAGGCAGTGCAGGGAAAACAGGTTCCTCTGGAATGCACTGACACATCTGGGGGACTCTTGGAATGGTGGCACGACCCTGGAGTTCCTCTCGCCTTTCCTGTGGAGAGCGCCTACTCTTGAGATGCGACGGGAACGCCGGGAATTCTTTCCCAACGAAGCAGGGAAAGAATCCCTCATCTCGAGCTAGGAGGCGGAAAGGGGGCTCCCCTGGATGTGTGCGGGACCCTCGTGCTTCCTCTCGATTGGAGACGGGTATGTCGGGGAACTTCTTGAGTTGCAGCAAGGTTGTGAAGGACCCTTTGGAAGTTCCAGTGGTTAGATGTGATTAGCCTCGAGAAGCCTCAGCGGAAATGGGCCTCATCTCGCCTGGAGGGCAAAACCTCCTGGATTTTCTCGAGTTGCGGCAGGTGCTCTCGACTTACGACGGGGACCTCAGGGACCCGCTCTGGTGGCCTCAGGAAAGGCCAGTCCCCATGCGAGTTCCTCGGGGGGCTCTCGGGATTCCTCTCCCGGCGATGCCGGGGCCTAAGACCTTGTGTGGAGTCGGGGCCGGAACCTGAGGATTCCTCTCCAGTGCTGACATGGATTTTGGGCTACTTCTGGAGTCTCCCCAGGGGAGTCAGTCCTCGTCTCGAATGCGGGCATGCACTTGCGCTTTCCTCCAGAGCGGTAGCAGCAGTGTCACGCAGTCCGCCGCGTGGATCAAAGGATCTATGGTTTTCCCTCGAGTCTTTCCCACGAGGCTTTCCCACGAGGCTTTCCCACAGGGCTGTCCCACGTGCACACGTGGTAAGAGTCGATCCTCGGCTTGAACGTCAAGGCAGTGCAGGGAAAAAAGTTTCCTCTGGAATGGACTTACACATCTGGGGGACTCTTGGAATGGTGGCACGACCCTGGAGTTCCTCTCGCCTTTCCTGTGGAGAGCGCCTCCTCTTGAGATGCGACGGGAACGCCGGGAATTCTTTCCCTACGAAACAGGGAAAGGATCCCTCATCTCGAGCTAGGAGGCGGAAACGGGGCTCCCCTGGATGTGTGCGGGACCCTCGTGCTTCCTCTCGAGTGGACACGGGTATGTCGGGGAACTTCTGGACTTGCAGCAAGGGTGTGAAGGACCCTTTGTAAGTTCCAGTGGTTAGATGTGTTTAGCCTCGAGAAGCCTCAGCGGAAATGGGCCTCATCTCGCTTGGAGGGCAAAACCTCCTGGATTTTCTCGAGTTGCGGCAGGTGCTCTCGACTTACGACGGGGACCTCAGGGACCCGCTCTGGTGGCCTCAGGAAAGGCCAGTCCCCATGCGAGTTCCTCGGGGGCCTCTCGGGATTCCTCTCCCGTCGATGCCGGGGCCTAAGACCTTGTGTGGAGTCGGGGCTGGAACCTGAGGATTCCTCTCCAGTGCTGACATGGATCTTGGGGTACTTCTGGAGTCTCCCCAGAGGAGTCAGTCCTCGTCTCGAATGCGGGCATGCACTTGCGCTTTCCTCCAGAGCGGTAGCAGCAGTGTCACGCAGTCCGCCGCGTGGATCAAAGGATCTATGGTTTTCCCTCGAGTCTTTCCCACGAGGCTTTCCCACGAGGCTTTCCCACAGGGCTGTCCCACGTGCACACGTGGTGGGAGTCGATCCTCGGCTTGAACGTCAAGGCAGTGCAGGGAAAACAGGTTCCTCTGGAATGGACTGACACATCTGGGGGACTCTTGGAATGGTGGCATGACCCTGGAGTTCCTCTCGCCTTTCCTGTGGAGAGCGCCTCCTCTTGAGATGCGACGGGAGCGCCGGGAATTCTTTCCCTACGAAACAGGGAAAGGATCACTCATCTCGAGCTAGGAGGCGGAAACGGGGCTCCCCTGGATGTGTGCGGGACACCACGTGCTTCCTCTCGAGTGCAGACGGGTATGTCGGGGAACTTCTTGAGTTACAGCAAGGGTGTGAAGGACCCTTTGGAAGTTCCAGTGGTTAGATGTGATTGGCCTCGAGAAGCCTCAGCGGAAATGGGCCTCATCTCGCCTGGAGGGCAAAAGCTCCTGGATTTTCTCGAGTTGCGGCAGGTGCTCTCGACTTACGACGGGGACCTCAGGGACCCGCTCTGGTGGCCTCAGGAAAGGTCAGTCCCCATGCGAGTTCCTCGGGGGCCTCTCGGGATTCCTCTCCCGTCGATGTCGGGGCCTAAGACCTTGTGTGGAGTCGGGGCCGGAACCTGAGGATTCCTCTCCAGGGCTGACATGGATCTTGGGGTACTTCTGGAGTCTCCCCAGGGGAGTCAGTCCTCGTCTCGAATGCGGGCATGCACTTGCGCTTTCCTCCAGAGCGGTAGGAGCAGTGTCACGCAGTCCGCCGCGTGGATCAAAGGATCTATGGTTTTCCCTCGAGTCTTTCCCACGAGGCTTTCCCACGAGGCTTTCCCACAGGGCTGTCCCACGTGCACACGTGGTGGGAGTCGATCCTCGGCTTGAAAGTCAATGCAGTGCAGGGAAAACAGGTTCCTCTGGAATGGACTGACACATGTGGGGGACTCTTGGAATGGTGTCATGACCCTGGAGTTCCTCTCGCCTTTCCTGTGGAGAGCGCCTCCTCTTGAGATGCGACGGGAACGCCGGGAATTCTTTCCCTACGAAACAGGGAAAGGATCCCTCATCTCGAGCTAGGAGGCGGAAACGGGGCTCCCCTGGATGTGTGCGGGACCCCACGTGCTTCCTCTCGAGTGCAGACGGGTATGTCGGGGAACTTCTTGAGTTGCAGCAATGGTGTGAAGGACCCTTTGGAAGTTCCAGTGGTTAGATGTGATTGGCCTCGAGAAGCCTCAGCGGAAATGGGCCTCATCTCGCCTGGAGGGCAAAACCTCCTGGATTTTCTCGAGTTGCGGCAGGTGCTCTCGACTTACGACGGGGACCTCAGGGACCCGCTCTGGTGGCCTCAGGAAAGGCCAGTCCCCAGGCGAGTTCCTCGGGGGCCTCTCGAGATTCCTCTCCCGTCGATGCCGGGGCCTAAGACCTTGTGTGGAGTCGGGGCCGGAACCTGAGGATTCCTCTCCAGTGCTGACATGGATCTTGGGGTACTTCTGGAGTCTCCCCAGGGGAGTCAGTCCTCATCTCGAATGCAGACATGCACTTGCGCTTCCCTCCAAAGCGGTAGCAGCAGTGTCACACATTCCGCCGCGTGCATCAAGGGATCTATGGCTTTCCCTCGAGGCTTTCCCAAGAGGCTTTCCCACAGGGCTGTCCCACGTGCACACGTGGTGGGAGTCGATCTTCGGCTTGAACGTCAAAGCAGTGCAGGGAAAACAGGTTCCTCTGGAATGGACTGACACATCTGGGGGACTCTTGGAATGGTGGCACGACCCTGGAGTTCCTCTCGCCTTTCCTGTGGAGAGCGCCTCCTCTTGAGATGCGACGGGAACGCCGGGAATTCTTTCCCAACGAAGCAGGGAAAGGATCCCTCATCTCGAGCTAGTAGGCGGAAACGTGGCTCCCCTTGATGTGTGCGGGACCCTCGTGCTTCTTCTCGAGTGGAGACGGGTATGTCGGGGAACTTCTTGAGTTGCAGCAAGGGTGTGAAGGACCCTTTGGAAGGTCCAGTGGTTAGATGTGATTAGCCTCGAGAAGCCTCAGCGGAAATGGGCCTCATCTCGCCTGGAGGGCAAAACCTCCTGGATTTTCTCGAGTTGCGGCAGGTGCTCTCGAGTTACGACGGGGACCTCAGGGACCCGCTCTGGTGGCCTCAGGAAAGGCAAGTCCCCATGCGAGTTCCTCGGGGGCCTCTCGGGATTCCTCTGCCTTCGATGCCGGGGCCTAAGACCTTGTGTGGAGTCGGGGCCGGAACCTGAGGATTCCTCTCCAGTGCTGACATGGATCTTGGGGTACTTCTGGAGTCTCCGCAGGGGAGTCAGTCCTCGTCTCGAATGCGGGCATGCACTTGCGCTTTCCTCCAGAGCGGTAGCAGCAGTGTCACGCAGTCCGCCGCGTGGATCAAAGGATCTATGGTTTTCCCTCGAATCTTTCCCACGAGGCTTTCCCACGAGGCTTTCCCACAGGGCTGTCCCACGTACACACGTTGTGGGAGTCGATCCTCGGCTTGAACGTCGAGGCAGTGCAGGGAAAACAGGTTCCTCTGGAATGGACGGACACATCTGGGGGACTCTTGGAATGGTGGCACGACCCTGGAGTTCCTCTCGCCTTTCCTGTGGAGAGCGCCTCCTCTTGAGATGCGACGGGAACGCCGGGAATTCTTTCCCAACGAAGCAGGGAAAGAATCCCTCATCTCGAGCTAGGAGGCGGAAACGGGGCTCCCCTGGATGTGTGCGGGACCCTCGTGCTTCCTCTCGAGTGGAGACGGGTATGTCGGGGAACTTCTTGAGTTGCAGCAAGGGTGTGAAGGACCCTTTGGAAGATCCAGTGGTTAGATGTGATTATCCTCGAGAAGCCTCAGCGGAAATGGGCCTCATCTCGCCTGGAGGGCAAAACCTCCTGGATTTTCTCGAGTTGCGGCAGGTGCTCTCGACTTACGACGGGGACCTCAGGGACCCGCTCTGGTGGCCTCAGGAAAGGCCAGTCCCCATGCGAGTTCCTCGGGGGGCTCTCGGGATTCCTCTCCCGGCGATGCTGGCCCTAAGACATTGTGTGGAGTCGGGGCCGGAACCTGAGGATTCCTCTCCAGTGCTGACATGGATTTTGGGCTACTTCTGGAGTCTCCCCAGGGGAGTCAGTCCTCGTCTCGAATGCGGGCATGGACTTGCGCTTTCCTCCAAGCGGTAGCAGCAGTGTCACGCAGTCCGCCGCGTGGATCAAAGGATCTATGGTTTTCCCTCGAGTCTTTCCCAAGAGGCTTTCCCACGAGGCTTTCCCACTGGGCTGTCCCACGTGCACACGTGGAAAGAGTCGATCCTCGGCTTGAACGTCAAGGCAGTGCAGGGAAAAAAGGTTCCTCTGGAATGGACTTACACATCTGGGGGACTCTTGGAATGGTGGCACGACCCTGGAGTTCCTCTCGCCTTTCCTGTGGAGAGCGCCTCCTCTTGACATGCGACGGGAACGCCGGGAATTCTTTCCCTACGAAACAGGGAAAGGATCCCTCATCTCGAGCTAGGAGGCGGAAACGGGGCTCCCCTGGATGTGTGCGGGACCCTCGTGCTTCCTCTCGAGTGGAGACGAGTATGTCGGGGAACTTCTTGAGTTGCAGCAAGGGTGTGAAGGACCCTTTGGAAGGTCCAGTGGTTAGATGTGATTGGCCTCGAGAAGCCTCAGCGGAAATGGGCCTCATCTCGCCTGGAGGGCAAAACCTCCTGGATTTTCTCGAGTTGCGGCAGGTGCTCTCGACTTACGACGGGGACCTCGGGGACCCGCTCTGGTGGCCTCAGGAAAGGCCAGTCCCCATGCGAGTTCCTCGGGGGCCGCTCGGGATTCCTCTCCCATCGATGCCGGGGCCTAAGACCTTGTGTGGAGTCGGGGCCGGAACCTGAGGATTCCTCTCCAGTGCTGACATGGATCTTGGGGTACTTCTGGAGTTTCCCCAGGGGAGTCAGTCCTCGTCTCGAATGCGGGCATGTACTTGCGCTTTCCTCCAGAGCGGTAGCAGCAGAGTCACGCAGTCCGCCGCCTGGATCAAAGGATCTATGGTTTTCCCTCGAGTCTTTCCCACGAGGCTTTCCCACAGGGCTGTCCCACGTGCACACGTGGTGGGAGTCGATCCTTGGCTTGAACGTCAAGGCAGTGCAGGGAAAACAGGTTCCTCTGGAATGGACTGACACATCTGGGGGACTCTTGGAATGGTGTCACGACCCTGGAGTTCCTCTCGCCTTTCCTTTGGAGAGCGCCTCCTCTTGAGATGCGACGGGAACGCCGGGAATTCTTTCCCTACGAAACAGGGAAAGGATCCCTCATCTCGTGCTAGGAGGCGGAAACGGGCCTCCCCTGGATGTGTGCGGGACACCACGTGCTTCCTCTCGAGTGCAGACGGGTATGTCGGGGAACTTCTTGAGTTGCAGCAAGGGTGTGAAGGACCCTTTGGAAGGTCCAGTGGTTAGATGTGATTGGCCTCGAGAAGCCTCAGCGGAAATGGGCCTCATTTCGCCTGGAGGGCAAAACCTCCTGGATTTTCTCGAGTTGCGGCAGGTGCTCTCGACTTACGACGGGGACCTCAGGGACCCGCTCTGGTGGCCTCAGGAAAGGCCAGTCCCCATGCGAGTTCCTCGGGGGCCTCTCGGCATTCCTCTCCCGTCGATGCCGGGGCCTAAGACCTTGTGTGGAGTCGGGGCCGGAACCTGAGGATTCCTGTCCAGTGCTGACATGGATCTTGGGGTACTTCTGGAGTCTCCCCAGGGGAGTCAGTCCTCGTCTCGAATGCGGGCATGCACTTGCGCTTTCCTCCAGAGCGGTAGCAGCAGTGTCACGCAGTCCGCCGCGTGCATCAAAGGATCTAAGGTTTTCCCTCGAGTCTTTCCCACGAGGCTTTCCCACGAGGCTTTCCCACAGGGCTGTCCCACGTGCACACGTGGTGGGAGTCGATCCTCGGCTTGAACGTCAAGGCAGTGCAGGGAAAACAGGTTCCTCTGGAATGGACTGACACATCTGGGGGACTCTTGGAATGGTGGCACGACCCTGGAGTTCCTCTCGCCTTTCCTGTGGAGAGCGCCTCCTCTTGAGATGCGACGGGAACGCCGGGAATTCTTTCCCTACGAAACAGGGAAAGGATCCCTCATCTCGAGCTAGGAGGCGGAAACGGGGCTCCCCTGGATGTTTGCGGGACACCACGTGCTTCCTCTCGAGTGGAGACGGGTATGTCGGGGAACTTCTTGAGTTGCAGCAATGGTGTGAAGACCCTTTGGAAGTTCCAGTGGTTAGATGTTGTTGCCCTCGAGAAGCCTCAGCGGAAATGGGCCTCCTCTCGCCTGGAGGGTAAAACCTCCTGGATTTTCTCGAGTTGCGGCAGGTGCTCTCGACTTACGACGGGGACCTCAGGGACCCGCTCTGGTGGCCTCAGGAAAGGCCAGTCCCCATGCCAGTTCCTCGGGGGCCTCTCGGGATTCCTCTCCCGTCGATGCCGGGGCCTAAGACCTTGTGTGGAGTCGGGGCCGGAACCTGAGGATTCCTCTCCAGTGCTGACATGGATCTTGGGGTACTTCTGGAGTCTCCCCCGGGGAGTCAGTCCTCGTCTCGAATGCGGGCATGCACTTGCGCTTTCCTCCAGAGCGGTAGCAGCAGTGTCACGCAGTCCGCCGCGTGGATCAAAGGATCTATGGTTTTCCCTCGAGTCTTTCCCACGAGGCTTTCCCACGAGGCTTTCCCACAGGGCTGTCCCACGTGCACACGTGGTGGGAGTCGATCCTCGGCTTGAACGTCAAGGCAGTGCAGGGAAAACAGGTTCGTCTGGAATGGACTGACACATCTGGGGGACTCTTGGAATGGTGGCATGACCCTGGAGTTCCTCTCGCCTTTCCTGTGGAGAGCGCCTCCTCTTGAGATGCGACGGGAACGCCGGGAATTCTTTCCCTTCGAAACAGGGAAAGGATCCCTCATCTCGAGCTAGGATGCGGAAACGGGGCTCCCCTGGATGTTTGCGGGACACCACGTGCTTCCTCTCGAGTGGAGACGGGTATGTCGGGGAACTTCTTGAGTTGCAGCAATGGTGTGAAGGTCCCTTTGGAAGTTCCAGTGGTTAGATGTGGTTGGCCTCGAGAAGCCTCAGCGGAAATGGGCCTCCTCTCGCCTGGAGGGCAAAACCTCCTGGATTTTCTCGAGTTGCGGCAGGTGCTCTCGACTTACGACGGGGACCTCAGGGACCCGCTCTTGTGGCCTCAGGAAAGGCCAGTCCCCATGCGAGTTCCTCGGGGGCCTCTCGGGATTCCTCTCCCTTCGATGCCGGGGCCTAAGACCTTGTGTGGAGTCGGGGCCGGAACCTGAGGATTCCTCTCCAGTGCTGACATGGATCTTGGGGTAATTCTGGAGTCTCCCCAGGGGAGTCAGTCCTCGTCTCGAATGCGGGCACGCACTTGCGCTTTCCTCCAGAGCGGTAGCAGCAGTGTCACGCAGTCCGCCGCGTGGATCAAAGGATCTATGGTTTTCCCTCGAGTCTTTCCCACGAGGCTTTCCCACGAGGCTTTCCCACAGGTCTGTCCCCCGTGCACACGTGGTGGGAGTCGATCCTCGGCTTGAAGGTCAAGGCAGTGCAGGGAAAACAGGTTCCTCTGGAATGGATTGACACATCTGGGGGACTCTTGGAATGGTGTCACGACCCTGGAGTTCCTCTCGCCTTTCCTGTGGAGAGCGCCTCCTCTTGAGATGCGACGGGAACGCAGGGAATTCTTTCCCTACGAAACAGGGAAAGGATCCCTCATCTCGAGCTAGGAGGCGGAAACGGGGCTCCCCTGGATGTGTGCGGGACCCCACGTGCTTCCTCTCGAGTGGAGACGGGTATGTCGGGGAACTTCTTGAGTTGCAGCAATGGTGTGAAGGACCATTTGGAAGTTCCAGTGGTTAGATGTGGTTGGCCTCGAGAAGCCTCAGCGGAAATGGGCCTCCTCTTGCATGGAGGGCAAAACCTCCTGGATTTTCTCGAGTTGCGGCAGGTGCTCTCGACTTACGACGGGGACTTCAGGGACCCGCTCTGGTGGCCTCAGGAAAGGCCAGTCCCCATGCGAGTTCCTCGGGGGCCTCTCGGGATTCCTCTCCCGTCGATGCCGGGGCCTAAGACCTTGTGTGGAGTCGGGGCCGGAACTTGAGGATTCCTCACCAGTGTTTACACGGATCTTGGGGTTTTTCTGGAGTCTCCCCAGGGGAGTCAGTCCTCGTCTCGAATGCGGGCATGCACTTGCGCTTTCCTCCAGAGCGGTAGCAGCAGTGTCACGCATTCCGCTGCGTGGATCAAAGGATCTAAGTTTTTCCCTCGAGTCTTTCCCACGAGGCTTTCCCACGAGGCTTTCCCACAGGGCTGTCCCACGTGCACACGTGGAGAGAGTCCATCCTCAGCTTGAACGTCAAGGCAGTGCAGGGAAAACAGGTTCCTCTGGAATGGACTGACACCTCTGGGGGACTCTTGGAATGGTGGCACGACCCTGGAGTTCCTCTCGCCTTTCCTGTGGAGAGCGCCTCCTCTTGAGATGGGACGGGAACGCCGGGAATTCTTTCCCTACGAAACAGGGAAAGGATCCCTCATTTCGAGCTACGAGGCGGAAACGGGGCTCCCCTGGATGTGTGCGGGACCCTCGTTCTTCCTCTCGAGTGGAGACGGGTATGTCGGGAAACTTCTTGAGTTGCAGCAAGGGTGTGAAGGACCCTTTGGAAGTTCCAGTGGTTAGATGTGATTAGCCTCGAGAAGCCTCAGCGGAAATGGGCCTCATCTCGCCTGGAGGGCAAAACCTCCTGGATTTTCTCGAGTTGCGGCAGGTGCTCTCGACTTACGACTGGGACCTCAGGGACCCGCTCTGGTGGCCTCAGGAAAGGCAGGTCCCCATGCGAGTTCCTCGGGGGCCTCTCGGGATTCCTCTCCCGTCGATGCCGGGCCTAGGAACTTGTGTGGATTCGGGGCCGGAACCTGAGGTTTCCTCTCCAGTGCTGACATCGATCTTGGGGTACTTCTGAGTCTCCCCAGGGGGTCAGTCCTCGTCTCCAATGCAGGCATGCACTTGCGCTTTCCTCCAGAGCGGTAGCAGCAGTGTCACGCAGTCCGCCGCGTGGATCAAAGGATCTATGGTTTTCCCTCGAGCCTTTCCCACGAGGCTTTCCCACGAGGCTTTCCCACAGGGCTGTACCACGTGCACACGTGGTGGGAGTCGATCCTCGGCTTGAACGTCGAGGCAGTGCAGGGAAAACAGGTTCCTCTGGAATGGACTGAAACATCTGGGGGACTCTTGGAATGGTGGCACGACCCTGGAGTTCCTCTCGCCTTTCGTGTGGAGAGCGCCTCCTCTTGAGATGCGACGGGAACGCGGGAAATTCTTTCCCTTCGAAACAGGGAAAGTATCCCTCATCTCGAGCTAGGAGGCGGAAACGGGGCTCCCCTGGATGTGTGCGGGACCCTCGTGCTTCCTGTCGAGTGGAGACGGGTATGTCGGGGAACTTCTTGAGTTGCAGCAAGGGTGTGAAGGACCCTTTGGAAGTTCCAGCGGTTAGATGTGATTAGCCTGGAGAAGCCTCAGCGGAAATGGGTCTCATCTCGCCTGGAGGGCAAAACCTCCTGGATTTTCTCGAGTTGCGGCAGGTGCTCTCGACTTACGACGGGGACCTCAGGGACCCGCTCTGGTGGCCTCAGGAAAGGCCAGTCCCCATGCGAGATCCTCGGGGGCCTCTCGGGATTCCTCTCCCGTCGATGCTGGGGCCTAAGACCTTGTGTGGAGTCGGGGCCGGAACCTGAGGATTCCTCTCCAGTGCTGACATGGATCTTGGGGTACTTCTGGAGTCTCCCATGGGGAGTCAGTCCTCGTCTCGAATGCAGACATGCACTTGCGCTTCCCTCCAGAGCGGTAGCAGCAGTGTCACACATTCCGCCGCGTGCATCAAGGGATCTATGTCTTTCCCTCGTGGCTTTCCCAAGAGGCTTTCCCACAGGGCTGTCCCACGTGCACACGTGGTGGGAGTCGATCCTCGGCTTGAACGTCAAGGCAGTGCAGGGAAAACAGGTTCCTCTGGAATGGACTGACCCATCTGGGGAACTCTTGGAATGGTGTCACGACCCTGGAGTTCCTCTCGCCTTTCCTGTGGAGAGCGCCTCCTCTTGAGATGCGACGGGAACGCCAGGAATTCTTTCCCTTTGAAACAGGGAAAGGATCCCTCATCTCGAGCTAGGAGGCGGAAACGGGGCTCCCCTGGATGTGTGCGGGACCCTCGTGCTTCCTCTCGAGTGGAGACGGGTATGTCGGGGAACTTCTTGAGATGCAGCAAGGGTGTGAAGGACCCTTTGGAAGTTCCAGCGGTTAGATGTGATTAGCCTCGAGAATCCTCAGCGGAAATGGGCCTCATCTCGCCTGGAGGGCAAAACTTCCTGGATTTTCTCGAGTTGCGGCAGGTGCTCTCGACTTACAACGGGGACCTCAGGGACCCGTTTTGGTGGCCTCAGGAAAGGCCAGTCCCCATGCGAGTTCCTCGGGGGCCTCTCGGGATTCCTCTCCCGTCGATGCCGGGGCCTAAGACCTTATGTGGAGTCGGGGCCGGAACCTGAGGATTCCTCTCCAGTGCTGACATGGATCTTGGGGTACTTCTGGAGTCTCCCCAGGGGAGTCAGTCCTCATCTCGAATGCGGGCATGCACTTGCGCTTTCCTCCAGAGCGGTAGCAGCAGTGTCACGCAGTCCGCCGCGTGGATCAAAGGATCTATGGTTTTCCCTCGAGTGTTTCTCACGAGGCTTTCCCACGAGGTTTTCCCACAGGGCTGTGCCACGTGCACACGTTGTGGGAGTCGATCCTTGGCTTGAACGTCAAGGCAGTGCAGGGATAACAGGTTCCTCTGGAATGGACTGACACATCTGGGGGACTCTTGGAATGGTGGCACGACCCTGGAGTTCCTCTCGCCTTTCCTGTGGAGAGCGCCTCCTCTTGAGATGCGACGGGAACGCCGGGAATTCCTTCCCTACGAAACAGGGAAAGGATCCCTCATCTCGAGCTACGAGGCGAAAACGGGGCTCGCCTGGATGTGTGCGGGACCCTCGTGCTTCCTCTCGAGTGGAGACGAGTATGTCGGGGAACTTCTTGAGTTGCAGCAAGGGTGTGAAGGACCCTTTGGAAGTTCCAGCGGTTAGACGTGATTAGCCTCGAGAAGCCTCAGCGGAAATGGGCCTCATCTCTCCTGGAGGGCAAAACCTCCTGGATTTTCTCGAGTTGCGGCAGGTGCTCTCGACTTACGACGGGGACCTCAGGGACCCGCTCTGGTGGCCTCAGGAAAGGCCAGTCCCCATGCGAGTTCCTCGGGGGCCTCTCGGGATTCCTCTCCCGTCGATGCCGGGGCCTAAGACCTTGTGTGGAGTCGGGGCCGGAACCTGAGGATTCCTCTCCAGTGCTGACATGGATCTTGGGGTACTTCTGGAGTCTCCCCAGGGGAGTCAGTCCTCGTCTCGAATGCGGGCATGCACTTGCGCTTTCCTCCAGAGCGGTAGCAGCAGTGTCACGCAGTCCGCCGCGTGGATCAAAGGATCTATGGTTTTCCCTCGAGTCTTTTCCACGAGGCTTTCCCACGAGGCTTTCCCACAGGGCTGTCCCACGTGCACACGTGGTGGGAGTCGATCCTCGGCTTGAACGTTGAGGCAGTGCAGGGAAAACAGGTTCCTCTGGAATGTACTGACACATCTGGGGGACTCTTGGAATGGTGGCACGACCCTGGAGTTCCTCTCGCCTTTCGTGTGGAGAGGGCCTCCTCTTGAGATGCGACGGGAACGCCGGGACTTCTTTCCCTTCGAAACAGGGAAAGGATCCCTCATCTCGAGCTAGGAGGCGGAAACGGGGCTCCCCTGGATGTGTGCGGGACCCTCGTGCTTCCTGTCGAGTGGAGACGGGTATGTCGGGGAACTTCTTGAGTTGCAGCAAGGGTGTGAAGGACCCTTTTGAAGTTCCAGTGGTTAGATGTGATTAGCCTCGAGAAGCCTCAGCGGAAATGGGCCTCATCTCGCCTGGAGGGCAAAACCTCCTGGATTTTCTCGAGTTGCGGCAGGTGCTCTCGACTTACAACGGGGACCTCAGGGACCCGTTCTGGTGGCCTCAGGAAAGGCCAGTCCCCATGCGAGTTCCTCGGGGGCCTCTCGGGATTACTCTCCCGTCGATGCCGGGGCCTAAGACCTTGTGTGCAGTCGGGGCCGGAACCTGAGGATTCCTCTCCAGTGCTGACATGGATCTTGGGGTACTTCTGGAGTCTCCCCAGGGGAGTCAGTCCTCGTCTCGAATGCGGGCATGCACTTGCGCTTTCCTCCAGAGCGGTAGCAGCAGTGTCACGCAGTTCGCCGCGTGGATCAAAGGATCTATGGTTTTCCCTCGAGTGTTTCTCACGAGGCTTTCCCACGAGGCTTTCCCACAGGGCTGTCCCACGTGCACACGTTGTGGGAGTCGATCCTCGGCTTGAACGATAAGGCAGTGCAGGGAAAACAGGTTCCTCTGGAATGGACTGACACATCTGGGGGACTCTTGGAATGGTGGCACGACCCTGGAGTTCCTCTCGCCTTTCCTGTGGAGAGCGCCTCCTCTTGAGATGCGACGGGAACGCCGGGAATTCCTTCCCTACGAAACAGGGAAAGGATCCCTCATCTCGAGCTCGGAGGCGAAAACGGGGCTCCCCTGGATGTGTGCGGGACCCTCGTGCTTCCTCTCGAGTGGAGACGGGTATGTCGGGGAACTTCTTGAGTTGCAGCAAGGGTGTGAAGGACCCTTTGGAAGTTCCAGCGGTTAGATGTGATTAGCCTCGAGAAGCCTCAGCGGAAATGGGCCTCATCTCGCCTGGAGGGCAAAACCTCCTGGATTTTCTCGAGTTGCGGCATGTGCTCTCGACTTACGACGGGGACCTCAGGGACCCGCTCTGGTGGCCTCAGGAAAGGCCAGTCCCCATGCGAGTTCCTCGGGGGCCTCTCGGGATTCCTCTCCCGTCGATGCCGGGGCCTAAGACCTTGTGTGGAGTCGGGGCCGGAACCTGAGGATTCCTCTCCAGTGCTGACATGGATCTTGGGGTTCTTCTGGAGTCTCCGCAGGGGAGTCAGTCCTCGTCTCGAATGCGGGCATGCACTTGCGCTTTCCTCCAGAGCGGTAGCAGCAGTGTCACGCAGTCCGCCGCGTGGATCAAAGGATCTATGGTTTTCCCTCGAGTCTTTCCCACGAGGCTTTCCCACGAGGCTTTCCCACAGGGCTGTCCCACGTACACACGTGGTGGGAGTCGATCCTCGGCTTGAACGTCGAGGCAGTGCAGGGAAAACAGGTTCCTCTGGAATGGACTGACACATCTGGGGGACTCTTGGAATGGTGGCACGACCCTGGAGTTCCTCTCGCCTTTCCTGTGGAGAGCGCCTCCTCTTGAGATGCGACGGGAACGCCGGGAATTCTTTCCCTTCGAAACAGGGAAAGGATCCCTCATCTCGAGCTAGGAGGCGGAAACGGGGCTCCCCTGGATGTGTGCGGGACCCTCGTTCTTCCTCTCGAGTGGAGTCGGGTATGTCGGGGAACTTCTTGAGTTGCAGCAAGGGTGTGAAGGACCCTTTGGAAGTTCCAGTGGTTAGATGTGATTAGCCTCGGGAAGCCTCAGCGGAAATGGGCCTCATCTCGCCTGGAGGGCAAAACCTCCTGGATTTTCTCGAGTTGCGGCAGGTGCTCTCGACTTACGACGGGGACCTCAGGGACCCGCTCTGGTGGCCTCAGGAAAGGCCAGTCCCCATGCGAGTTCCTTGGGGGCCTCTCGGGTTTCCTCTCCCGTCGATGCCGGGGCCTAAGACCTTGTGTGGAGTCGCGGCCGGAACCTGAGGATTCCTCTCCAATGATGACATGGATCTTGGGGTACTTCTTGAGTCTCCCCAGGGGAGTCAGTCCTCATCTCGAATGCAGACATGCACTTGCGCTTCCCTCCACAGCGGTAGCAGCAGTGTCACGCATTCCGCCGCGTGCATCAAGGGATCTATGGCTTTCCCTCGAGGCTTTCCCAAGAGGCTTTCCCACAGGGCTGTCCTACGTGCACACGTGGTGGGAGTCGATCCTCGGCTTGAATGTCAAGGCAGTGCAGGGAAAACAGGTTCCTCTGGAATGGACTGACACATCTGGGGGACTCTTGGAATGGTGGCACGACCCTGGAGTTCCTCTCGCCTTTCCTGTGGAGAGCGCCTCCTCTTGTGATGCGACGGGAACGCCGGGAATTCTTTCCCAACGAAGCAGGGAAAGGATCCCTCATCTCGAGCTAGTAGGCGGAAACGGGGCTCCCCTGGATGTGTGCGGGACCCTCGTGCTTCCTCTCGAGTGGAGACGGGTATGTCGGGGAACTTCTTGAGTTGCAGCAAGGGTGTGAAGGACCCTTTGGAAGTTCCAGTGGTTAGATGTGATTAGCCTCGAGAAGCCTCAGCGGAAATGGGCCTCATCTCGCCTGGAGGGCAAAACCTCCTGGATTTTCTCGAGTTGCGGCAGGTGCTCTCGACTTACGACGGGGACCTCAGGGACCCGCTCTGGTGGCCTCAGGAAAGGCCAGTCCCCATGCGAGTTCCTCGGGGGCCTCTCGGGATTCCTCTGCCTTCGATGCCGGGGCCTAAGACCTTGTGTGGAGTCGGGGCCGGAACCTGAGGATTCCTCTCCAGTGGTGACATGGATCTTGGGGTACTTCTGGAGTCTCCCCAGGGGAGTCAGTCCTCGTCTCGAATGCGGGCATGCACTTGCGCTTTCCTCCAGAGCGGTAGGAGCAGTGTCACGCAGTCCGCCGCGTGGATCAAAGGATCTATGGTTTTCCCTCGAGTCTTTCCCACGAGGCTTTCCCACGAGGCTTTCCCACAGGGCTGTCCCACGTGCACACGTGGTGGGAGTCGATCCTCGGCTTGAAAGTCAATGCAGTGCAGGGAAAACAGGTTCCTCTGGAATGGACTGACACATGTGGGGGACTCTTGGAATGGTGTCATGACCCTGGAGTTCCTCTCGCCTTTCCTGTGGAGAGCGCCTCCTCTTGAGATGCGACGGGAACGCCGGGAATTCTTTCCCTTCGAAACAGGGAAAGGATCCCTCATCTCGAGCTAGGAGGCGGAAACGGGGCTCCCCTGGATGTGAGCGGGACACCACGTGCTTCCTCTCGAGTGCAGACGGGTATGTCGGGGAACTTCTTGAGTTGCAGCAAGGGTGTGAAGGACCCTTTGGAAGTTCCAGTGGTTAGATGTGATTGGCCTCGAGAAGCCTCAGCGGAAATGGGCCTCATCTCGCCTGGAGGGCAAAACCTCCTGGATGTTCTCGAGTTGCGGCAGGTGCTCTCGACTTACGACGGGGACCTCAGGGACCCTCTCTGGTGGCCTCAGGAAAGGCCAGTCCCCGTGCTAGTTCCTAGGGGGCCTCTCGGGATTCCTCTCCCGTCGATGCCGGGGCCTAAGACCTTGTGTGGAGTCGGGGCCAGAACCTGAGGTTTCCTCTCCAGTGCTGACATGGATCTTGGGGTACTTCCGGAGTCTCCCCAGGGGAGTCAGTCCTCGTCTCGAATGCGGGCATGCACTTGCGCTTTCCTCCAGAGCGGTAGCAGTAGTGTCATGCAGTCCGCCGCGTGGATCAAAGGATCTATGGTTTTCCCTCGAGTCTTTCCCACGAGGCTTTCCCACGAGGCTTTCCCACAGGGCTGTCCCACGTGCACACGTGGTGGGAGTCGATCCTCGGCTTGAACGTCAAGGCAGTGCAGGGAGAGCAGGTTCCTCTGGAATGGACTGACACATCTGGGGGACTCTTGGAATGGTGGCACGACCCTGGAGTTTCTCTCGCCTTTCCTGTGGAGAGCGCCTCCTCTTGAGATGCGACGGGAATGCCGGGAATTCTTTCCCTACGAAACAGGGAAAGGATCCCTCATCTCGAGCTAGGAGGCGGAAACGGGGCTCCCCTGGATGTGTGCGGGACCCTCGTGCTTCCTCTCGAGTGGAGACGGGTATGTCGGGGAACTTCTTGACTTGCAGCAAGGGTGTGAAGGACCCTTTGGAAGTTCCAGTGGTTAGATGTGATTAGCCTTGAGAAGCCTCAGCGGAAATGGGCCTCATCTCGCCTGGAGGGCAAAACCTCCTGGATTTTCTCGAGTTGCGGCAGGTGCTCTCGACTTACGCCGGGGAAGTCAAGGACCCGCTCTGGTGGCTTCAGGAAAGGCCAGTCCCCATGTGAGTTCCTCGGGGGCCTCTCGGGATTCCTCTCCCGTCGATGCCGGATCCTAAGACCTTGTGTGGAGTCGGGGCCGGAACTTGAGGATTCCTCACCAGTGTTTACACGGATCTTGGGGTTTTTCTGGAGTCTCCCCAGGGGAGTCAGTCCTCGTCTCGAATGCGGGCATGCACTTGCGCTTTCCTCCAGAGCGGTAGCAGCAGTGTCACGCATTCCGCTGCGTGGATCAAAGGATCTAAGTTTTTCCCTCGAGTCTTTCCCACGAGGCTTTCCCACGAGGCTTTCCCACAGGGCTGTCCCACGTGCACACGTGGAGAGAGTCCATCCTCAGCTTGAACGTCAAGGCAGTGCAGGGAAAACAGGTTCCTCTGGAATGGACTGACACCTCTGGGGGACTCTTGGAATGGTGGCACGACCCTGGAGTTCCTCTCGCCTTTCCTGTGGAGAGCGCCTCCTCTTGAGATGGGACGGGAACGCCGGGAATTCTTTCCCTACGAAACAGGGAAAGGATCCCTCATTTCGAGCTACGAGGCGGAAACGGGGCTCCCCTGGATGTGTGCGGGACCCTCGTTCTTCCTCTCGAGTGGAGACGGGTATGTCGGGAAACTTCTTGAGTTGCAGCAAGGGTGTGAAGGACCCTTTGGAAGTTCCAGTGGTTAGATGTGATTAGCCTCGAGAAGCCTCAGCGGAAATGGGCCTCATCTCGCCTGGAGGGCAAAACCTCCTGGATTTTCTCGAGTTGCGGCAGGTGCTCTCGACTTACGACTGGGACCTCAGGGACCCGCTCTGGTGGCCTCAGGAAAGGCAGGTCCCCATGCGAGTTCCTCGGGGGCCTCTCGGGATTCCTCTCCCGTCGATGCCGGGCCTAGGAACTTGTGTGGATTCGGGGCCGGAACCTGAGGTTTCCTCTCCAGTGCTGACATCGATCTTGGGGTACTTCTGAGTCTCCCCAGGGGGTCAGTCCTCGTCTCCAATGCAGGCATGCACTTGCGCTTTCCTCCAGAGCGGTAGCAGCAGTGTCACGCAGTCCGCCGCGTGGATCAAAGGATCTATGGTTTTCCCTCGAGCCTTTCCCACGAGTCTTTCCCACGAGGCTTTCCCACAGGGCTGTACCACGTGCACACGTGGTGGGAGTCGATCCTCGGCTTGAACGTCGAGGCAGTGCAGGGAAAACAGGTTCCTCTGGAATGGACTGAAACATCTGGGGGACTCTTGGAATGGTGGCACGACCCTGGAGTTCCTCTCGCCTTTCGTGTGGAGAGCGCCTCCTCTTGAGATGCGACGGGAACGCGGGAAATTCTTTCCCTTCGAAACAGGGAAAGTATCCCTCATCTCGAGCTAGGAGGCGGAAACGGGGCTCCCCTGGATGTGTGCGGGACCCTCGTGCTTCCTGTCGAGTGGAGACGGGTATGTCGGGGAACTTCTTGAGTTGCAGCAAGGGTGTGAAGGACCCTTTGGAAGTTCCAGCGGTTAGATGTGATTAGCCTGGAGAAGCCTCAGCGGAAATGGGTCTCATCTCGCCTGGAGGGCAAAACCTCCTGGATTTTCTCGAGTTGCGGCAGGTGCTCTCGACTTACGACGGGGACCTCAGGGACCCGCTCTGGTGGCCTCAGGAAAGGCCAGTCCCCATGCGAGTTCCTCGGGGGCCTCTCGGGATTCCTCTCCCGTCGATGCTGGGGCCTAAGACCTTGTGTGGAGTCGGGGCCGGAACCTGAGGATTCCTCTCCAGTGCTGACATGGATCTTGGGGTACTTCTGGAGTCTCCCATGGGGAGTCAGTCCTCGTCTCGAATGCAGACATGCACTTGCGCTTCCCTCCAGAGCGGTAGCAGCAGTGTCACACATTCCGCCGCGTGCATCAAGGGATCTATGTCTTTCCCTCGTGGCTTTCCCAAGAGGCTTTCCCACAGGGCTGTCCCACGTGCACACGTGGTGGGAGTCGATCCTCGGCTTGAACGTCAAGGCAGTGCAGGGAAAACAGGTTCCTCTGGAATGGACTGACCCATCTGGGGAACTCTTGGAATGGTGTCACGACCCTGGAGTTCCTCTCGCCTTTCCTGTGGAGAGCGCCTCCTCTTGAGATGCGACGGGAACGCCAGGAATTCTTTCCCTTTGAAACAGGGAAAGGATCCCTCATCTCGAGCTAGGAGGCGGAAACGGGGCTCCCCTGGATGTGTGCGGGACCATCGTGCTTCCTCTCGAGTGGAGACGGGTATGTCGGGGAACTTCTTGAGATGCAGCAAGGGTGTGAAGGACCCTTTGGAAGTTCCAGCGGTTAGATGTGATTAGCCTCGAGAATCCTCAGCGGAAATGGGCCTCATCTCGCCTGGAGGGCAAAACTTCCTGGATTTTCTCGAGTTGCGGCAGGTGCTCTCGACTTACAACGGGGACCTCAGGGTCCCGTTTTGGTGGCCTCAGGAAAGGCCAGTCCCCATGCGAGTTCCTCGGGGGCCTCTCGGGATTCCTCTCCCGTCGATGCCGGGGCCTAAGACCTTATGTGGAGTCGGGGCCGGAACCTGAGGATTCCTCTCCAGTGCTGACATGGATCTTGGGGTACTTCTGGAGTCTCCCCAGGGGAGTCAGTCCTCATCTCGAATGCGGGCATGCACTTGCGCTTTCCTCCAGAGCGGTAGCAGCAGTGTCACGCAGTCCGCCGCGTGGATCAAAGGATCTATGGTTTTCCCTCGAGTGTTTCTCACGAGGCTTTCCCACGAGGTTTTCCCACAGGGCTGTGCCACGTGCACACGTTGTGGGAGTCGATCCTTGGCTTGAACGTCAAGGCAGTGCAGGGATAACAGGTTCCTCTGGAATGGACTGACACATCTGGGGGACTCTTGGAATGGTGGCACGACCCTGGAGTTCCTCTCGCCTTTCCTGTGGAGAGCGCCTCCTCTTGAGATGCGACGGGAACGCCGGGAATTCCTTCCCTACGAAACAGGGAAAGGATCCCTCATCTCGAGCTACGAGGCGAAAACGGGGCTCGCCTGGATGTGTGCGGGACCCTCGTGCTTCCTCTCGAGTGGAGACGAGTATGTCGGGGAACTTCTTGAGTTGCAGCAAGGGTGTGAAGGACCCTTTGGAAGTTCCAGCGGTTAGACGTGATTAGCCTCGAGAAGCCTCAGCGGAAATGGGCCTCATCTCTCCTGGAGGGCAAAACCTCCTGGATTTTCTCGAGTTGCGGCAGGTGCTCTCGACTTACGACGGGGACCTCAGGGACCCGCTCTGGTGGCCTCAGGAAAGGCCAGTCCCCATGCGAGTTCCTCGGGGGCCTCTCGGGATTCCTCTCCCGTCGATGCCGGGGCCTAAGACCTTGTGTGGAGTCGGGGCCGGAACCTGAGGATTCCTCTCCAGTGCTGACATGGATCTTGGGGTACTTCTGGAGTCTCCCCAGGGGAGTCAGTCCTCGTCTCGAATGCGGGCATGCACTTGCGCTTTCCTCCAGAGCGGTAGCAGCAGTGTCACGCAGTCCGCCGCGTGGATCAAAGGATCTATGGTTTTCCCTCGAGTCTTTTCCACGAGGCTTTCCCACGAGGCTTTCCCACAGGGCTGTCCCACGTGCACACGTGGTGGGAGTCGATCCTCGGCTTGAACGTTGAGGCAGTGCAGGGAAAACAGGTTCCTCTGGAATGTACTGACACATCTGGGGGACTCTTGGAATGGTGGCACGACCCTGGAGTTCCTCTCGCCTTTCGTGTGGAGAGGGCCTCCTCTTGAGATGCGACGGGAACGCCGGGAATTCTTTCCCTTCGAAACAGGGAAAGGATCCCTCATCTCGAGCTAGGAGGCGGAAACGGGGCTCCCCTGGATGTGTGCGGGACCCTCGTGCTTCCTGTCGAGTGGAGACGGGTATGTCGGGGAACTTCTTGAGTTGCAGCAAGGGTGTGAAGGACCCTTTTGAAGTTCCAGTGGTTAGATGTGATTAGCCTCGAGAAGCCTCAGCGGAAATGGGCCTCATCTCGCCTGGAGGGCAAAACCTCCTGGATTTTCTCGAGTTGCGGCAGGTGCTCTCGACTTACAACGGGGACCTCAGGGACCCGTTCTGGTGGCCTCAGGAAAGGCCAGTCCCCATGCGAGTTCCTCGGGGGCCTCTCGGGATTACTCTCCCGTCGATGCCGGGGCCTAAGACCTTGTGTGCAGTCGGGGCCGGAACCTGAGGATTCCTCTCCAGTGCTGACATGGATCTTGGGGTACTTCTGGAGTCTCCCCAGGGGAGTCAGTCCTCGTCTCGAATGCGGGCATGCACTTGCGCTTTCCTCCAGAGCGGTAGCAGCAGTGTCACGCAGTTCGCCGCGTGGATCAAAGGATCTATGGTTTTCCCTCGAGTGTTTCTCACGAGGCTTTCCCACGAGGCTTTCCCACAGGGCTGTCCCACGTGCACACGTTGTGGGAGTCGATCCTCGGCTTGAACGATAAGGCAGTGCAGGGAAAACAGGTTCCTCTGGAATGGACTGACACATCTGGGGGACTCTTGGAATGGTGGCACGACCCTGGAGTTCCTCTCGCCTTTCCTGTGGAGAGCGCCTCCTCTTGAGATGCGACGGGAACGCCGGGAATTCCTTCCCTACGAAACAGGGAAAGGATCCCTCATCTCGAGCTAGGAGGCGAAAACGGGGCTCCCCTGGATGTGTGCGGGACCCTCGTGCTTCCTCTCGAGTGGAGACGGGTATGTCGGGGACCTTCTTGAGTTGCAGCAAGGGTGTGAAGGACCCTTTGGAAGTTCCAGCGGTTAGATGTGATTAGCCTCGAGAAGCCTCAGCGGAAATGGGCCTCATCTCGCCTGGAGGGCAAAACCTCCTGGATTTTCTCGAGTTGCGGCAGGTGCTCTCGACTTACGAGGGGGACTTCAGGGACCCGCTCTGGTGGCCTCAGGAAAGGCCAGTCCCCATGCGAGTTCCTCGGGGGCCTGTCGGGATTCCTCTCCCGTCGATGCCGGGTCCTAAGACCTTGTGTGGAGTCGGGGCTGGACCCTGAGGATTCCTCTCCAGTGCTGACATGGATCTTGGGGTACTTCTGGAGTCTCCCCAGGGGAGTCAGGCCTCGTCTCGAATGCGGGCATGCACTTGCGCTTTCCTCCAGAGCGGTAGCAGCAGTGTCACGCAGTCCGCCGCGTGGATCAAAGGATCTATTGTTTTCCCTCGAATCTTTCCCACGAGGCTTTCCCATGAGGCTTTCCCACAGGGCTGTCCCACGTACACACGAGGTGGGAGTCGATCCTCGGCTTGAACGTCGAGGCAGTGCAGGGAAAACATGTTCCTCTGGAATGGACGGACAGATCTGGGGGACTCTTTGAATGGTGGCACGACCCTGGAGTTCCTCTCTCCTTTCCTGTGGAGAGCGCCTCCTCTTGACATGCGACGGGAACGCCGGGAATTCTTTCCCTTCGAAAAAGGGAAAGGATCCCTCGTCTCGAGCTAGGAGGCGGAAACGGTGCTCCCCTGGATGTGTGCGGGACCCTCGTTCTTCCTCTCGAGTGGAGTCGGGTATGTCGGGGAACTTCTTGAGTTGCATCAAGGGTGTGAAGGACCCTTTGGAAGTTCCAGTGGTTAGATGTGATTAGCCTCGAGAAGCCTCAGCGGAAATGGGCCTCATCTCGCCTGGAGGGCAAAACCTCCTGGATTTTCTGGAGTTGCGGCAGGTGCTCTCGACTTACGACGGGGACCTCCGGGACCCGCTCTGGTGGCCTCAGTAAAGGCCAGACCCCATGCGAGTTCCTTGGGGGCCTCTCGGGTTTCCTCTCCCGTCGATGCCGGGGCCTAAGACATTGTGTGGAGTCGCGGCCGGAACCTGAGGATTCCTCTCCAGTGCTGACATGGATCTTGGGGTACTTATGGAGTCTCCCCAGGGGAGTCAGGCCTCGTCTCGAATGCGGGCATGCACTTGCGCTTTCCTCCAGAGCGGTAGTAGCAGTGTCACGCATTCTGCCGAGTGGATCAAGGGATCTATGGCTTTCCCTCGAGGCTTTCCCACGAGGGTTTCCCACAGGGCTGTCCCACGTGCACACGTGGTGGGAGTCGATCCTCGGCTTGAACGTCGAGGCAGTGCAGGGAAAACAGGTTCCTCTGGAATGGAGGGACACATCTGGGGGACTCTTGGAATGGTGGCACGACCCTGGAGTTCCTCTCGCCTTTCCTGTGGAGAGCGCCTCCTCTTGAGATGCGACGGGAACGCCGGGAATTCTTTCCCTACGAAACAGGGAAAGGATCCCTCATCTCGAGCTAGGAGGCGGAAACGGGGCTCCCCTGGATGTGTGCGGACCCTCGTGCTTCCTCTCGAGTGGAGACGGGTATGTCCGGGAAATTCTTGAGTTGCAGCAAGGGTGTGAAGGACCCTTTGGAAGTCCCAGCGGTTAGATGTGATTAGCCTCGAGAAGCCTCAGCGGAAATGGGCCTCATCTCGCCTGGAGGGCAAAACCTCCTGGATTTTCTCGAGTTGCGGCAGGTGCTCTCGAATTACGAGGGGGACTTCAGGGACCCGCTCTGGTGGCCTCAGGAAAGGCCAGTCCCCATGCGAGTTCCTCGGGGGCCTCTCGGGATTCCTCTCCCGTCGATGCCGGGTCCTAAGACCTTGTGTGGAGTCGGGGCTGGACCCTGAGGATTCCTCTCCAGTGCTGACATGGATCTTGGGGTACTTCTGGAGTCTCCCCAGGGGAGTCAGGCCTCGTCTCGAATGCGGGCATGCACTTGCGCTTTCCTCCAGAGCGGTAGCAGCAGTGTCACGCAGTCCGCCGCGTGGATCAAAGGATCTATGGTTTTCCCTCAAATCTTTCCCACGAGGCTTTCCCATGAGGCTTTCCCACAGGGCTGTCCCACGTACACACGTGGTGGGAGTCGATCCTCGGCTTGAACGTCGAGGCAGTGCAGGGAAAACATGTTCCTCTGGAATGGACGGACACATCTGGGGGACTCTTTGAATGGTGGCACGACCCTGGAGTTCCTCTCTCCTTTCCTGTGGAGAGCGCCTCCTCTTGACATGCGACGGGAACGCCGGGAATTCTTTCCCTTCGAAAAAGGGAAAGGATCCCTCGTCTCGAGCTAGGAGGCGGAAACGGTGCTCCCCTGGATGTGTGCGGGACCCTCGTTCTTCCTCTCGAGTGGAGTCGGGTATGTCGGGGAACTTCTTGAGTTGCATCAAGGGTGTGAAGGACCCTTTGGAAGTTCCAGTGGTTAGATGTGATTAGCCTCGAGAAGCCTCAGCGGAAATGGGCCTCATCTCGCCTGGAGGGCAAAACCTCCTGGATTTTCTGGAGTTGCGGCAGGTGCTCTCGACTTACGACGGGGACCTCCGGGACCCGCTCTGGTGGCCTCAGGAAAGGCCAGTCCCCATGCGAGTTCCTTGGGGGCCTCTCGGGTTTCCTCTCCCGTCGATGCCGGGGCCTAAGACATTGTGTGGAGTCGCGGCCGGAACCTGAGGATTCCTCTCCAGTGCTGACATGGATCTTGGGGTACTTATGGAGTCTCCCCAGGGGAGTCAGGCCTCGTCTCGAATGCGGGCATGCACTTGCGCTTTCCTCCAGAGCGGTAGTAGCAGTGTCACGCATTCTGCCGAGTGGATCAAGGGATCTATGGCTTTCCCTCGAGGCTTTCCCACGAGGGTTTCCCACAGGGCTGTCCCACGTGCACACGTGGTGGGAGTCGATCCTCGGCTTGAACGTCGAGGCAGTGCAGGGAAAACAGGTTCCTCTGGAATGGAGGGACACATCTGGGGGACTCTTGGAATGGTGGCACGACCCTGGAGTTCCTCTCGCCTTTCCTGTGGAGAGCGCCTCCTCTTGAGATGCGACGGGAACGCCGGGAATTCTTTCCCTTCGAAAAAGGGAAAGGATCCCTCGCCTCGAGCTAGGAGGCGGAAACGGGGCTCCCCTGGATGTGTGCGGGACCCTCGTTCTTCCTCTCGAGTGGAGTCGGGTATGTCGGGGAACTTCTTGAGTTGCAGCAAGGGTGTGAAGGACCCTTTGGAAGTTCCAGTGGTTAGATGTGATTAGCCTCGAGAAGCCTCAATGGAAATGGGCCTCATCTCGCCTGGAGGGCAAAACCTCCTGGATTTTCTCGAGTTGCGGCAGGTGCTCTCGACTTACAACGGGGACCTCCGGGACCCGCTCTGGTGGCCTCAGGAAAGGCCAGTCCCCATGCGAGTTCCTTGGGGGCCTCTCGGGTTTCCTCTCCCGTCGATGCCGGGGCCTAAGTCCTTGTGTGGAGTCGCGGCCGGAACCTGAGGATTCCTCTCCAGTGCTGACATGGATCTTGGGGTACTTATGGAGTCTCCCCAGGGGAGTCAGTCCTCATCTCGAATGCAGACATGCACTTGCGCTTCCCTCCAAAGCGGTAGCAGCAGTGTCACGCATTCCGCCGCGTGCATCAAGGGATCTATGGCTTTCCCTCGAGGCTTTCCCAAGAGGCTTTCCCACAGGGCTGTCCCACGTGCACACGTGGTGGGAGTCGATCCTCGGCTTGAACGTCAAGGCAGTGCAGGGAAAACAGGTTCCTCTGGAATGGACTGACACATCTGGGGGACTCTTGGAATGGTGTCACGACCCTGGACTTCCTCTCGCCTTTCCTGTGGAGAGCGCCTCCTCTTGAGATGCGACGGGAACGCCGGGAATTCTTTCCCAACGAAGCAGGGAAAGAATCCCTCATCTCGAGCTAGGAGGCGGAAACGGGGCTCCCCTGGATGTGTGCGGGACCCTCGTGCTTCCTCTCGAGTGGAGACTGGTATGTCGGGGAACTTCTTGAGTTGCAGCAAGGGTGTGAAGGACCCTTTGGAAGTTCCAGTGGTTAGATGTGATTAGCCTCGAGAAGCCTCAGCGGAAATGGGCCTCATCTCGCCTGGAGGGCAAAACCTCCTGGATTTTCTCGAGTTGCGGCAGGTGCTCTCGACTTACGAGGGGGACTTCAGGGACCCGCTCTGGTGGCCTCAGGAAAGGCCAGTCCCCATGCGAGTTCCTCGGGGGCCTGTCGGGATTCCTCTCCCGTCGATGCCGGGTCCTAAGACCTTGTGTGGAGTCGGGGCTGGACCCTGAGGATTCCTCTCCAGTGCTGACATGGATCTTGGGGTACTTCTGGAGTCTCCCCAGGGGAGTCAGGCCTCGTCTCGAATGCGGGCATGCACTTGCGCTTTCCTCCAGAGCGGTAGTAGCAGTGTCACGCATTCTGCCGAGTGGATCAAGGGATCTATGGCTTTCCCTCGAGTCTTTCCCACGAGGCTTTCCCACGAGGCTTTCCCACAGGGCTGCGCCACGTGCACACGTGGTGGGAGTCGATCCTCGGCTTGAACGTCAAGGCAGTGCAGGGAAAACAGTTTCCTCTGGTATGGACTGACACATCTGGGGGACTCTTGGAATGGTGTCATGACCCTGGAGTTTCTCTCGCCTTTCCTGTGGAGAGCGCCTCCTCTTGAGATGCGACGGGAACGCCGGGAATTCTTTCCCTACGAAACAGGGAAAGGATCCCTCATCTCGAGCTAGGAGGCGGAAACGGGGCTCCCCTGGATGTGTGCGGGACACCACGTGCTTCCTCTCGAGTGCAGATGGGTATGTCGGGGAACTTCTTGAGTTGCAGCAAGGGTGTGAATGACCCTTTGGAAGTTCCAGTGGTTAGATGTGATTGGCCACGAGAAGCCTCAGCGGAAATGGGCCTCATCTCGCCTGGAGGGCAAAACCTCCTGGTTTTTCTCGAGTTGCGGCAGGTGCTCTCGACTTACGACGGGGACCTCAGGGACCCGCTCTGGTGGCCTCAGGAAAGGCCAGTCCCCATGCGAGTTCCTCGGGGGCCTCTCGGGATTCCTCTCCCGTCGATGCCGGGGCCTAAGACCTTGTGTGGAGTCGGGGCCGGAACCTGAGGATTCCTCTCCAGTGCTGACATGGATCTTGGGGTACTTCTGGAGTCTCCCCAGGGGAGTCAGTCCTCGTCTCGAATGCGGGCATGCACTTGCGCTTTCCTCCAGAGCGGTAGCAGCAGTGTCATGCAGTCCGCCGCGTGGATCAAAGGATCTATGGTTTTCCCTCGAGTCTTTCCCACGAGGCTTTCCCAGGAGGCTTTCCCACAGGGCTGTCCCACGTGCACACGTGGTGGGAGTCGATCCTCGGCTTGAACGTCAAGGCAGTGCAGGGAAAACAGGTTCCTCTGGAATGGACTGACACATCTGGGGGACTCTTGGAATGGTGGCACGACCCTGGAGTTCCTCTCGCCTTTCCTGTGGAGAGAGCCTCCTCTTGAGATGCGACGGGAACGCCGGGAATTCTTTCCCTACGAAACAGGGAAAGGATCTTTCATCTCGAGCTAGGAGGCGGAAACGGACTCCCCTGGATGTGTGCGGGACCTCACGTGCTTCCTCTCGAGTGGAGACGGGTATGTCGGGGAACTTCTTGAGTTGCAGCAATGGTGTGAAGGACCCTTTGGAAGTTCCAGTGGTTAGATGTGATTGGCCTCGAGAAGCCTCAGCGGAAATGGGCCTCATCTCGCCTGGAGGGCAAAATCTCCTGGATTTTCTCGAGTTGCGGCAGGTGCTCTCGACTTACGACGGGGACCTCAGAGACCCGCTCTGGTGGCCTCAGGAAAGGCCAGTCCCCATGCGAGTTCCTCGGGGGCGTCTCGGGATTCCTCTCCCGTCGATTCCGGGGCCTAAGACCTTGTGTGCATTCGCGGCCGGAACCTGAGGATTCCTCTCCAGTGCTGACATGGATCTTGGGGTACTTCTGGAGTCTCCCCAGGGGAGTCAGTCCTCGTCTCGAATGCGGGCATGCACTTGCGCTTTCCTCCAGAGCGGTAGCAGCAGTGTCACGCAGTCCGCCGCGTGGATCAAAGGATCTATGGTTTTCCCTCGAGTCTTTCCCACGAGGCTTTCCCACGAGGCTTTCCCACAGGGCTGTCCCACGTGCACACGTGGTGGGAGTCGATCCTCGGCTTGAACGTCAAGGCAGTGCAGGAAAAACAGGTTCCTCTGGAATGAACTGACACATCTGGGGGACTCTTGGAATGGTGTCACGACCCTGGAGTTCCTCTCGCCTTTCCTGTGGAGAGAGCCTCCTCTTGAGATGCGACGGGAACGCCGGGAATTCTTTCCCTACGAAACAGGGAAAGGATCCCTCATCTCGAGCTAGGAGGCGGAAACGGGGCTTCCCTGGATGTTTGCGGGACACCACGTGCTTCCTCTCGAGTGCAGACGGGTATGTCGGGGAACTTCTTGAGTTGCAGCAATGGTGTGAAGGACCCTTTGGAAGTTCCAGTGGTTAGATGTGATTGGCCTCGAGAAGCCTCAGCGGAAATGGGCCTCATCTCGCCTGGAGGGCAAAACCTCCTGGATTTTCTCGAGTTGCGGCAGGTGCTCTCGACTTACGACGGGGACCTCAGGGAACCGCTCTGGTGGCCTCAGGAAAGGCCAGTCCCCATGCGAGTTCCTCGGGGGCCTCTCGGGATTCCTCTCCCGTCGATGCCGGGGCCTAAGACCTTGTGTGGAGTCGGGGCCGGAACCTGAGGATTCCTCTCCAGTGCTGACATGGATCTTGGGGTACTTCTGGAGTCTCCCCAGGGGAGTCAGTCCTCGTCTCGAATGCGGGCATGCACTTGCGCTTTCCTCCAGAGCGGTAGGAGCAGTGTCACGCAGTCCGCCGCGTGGATCAAAGGATCTATGGTTTTCCCTCGAGTCTTTCCCACGAGGCTTTCCCAGGAGGCTTTCCCACAGGGCTGTCCCACGTGCACACGTGGTGGGAGTCGATCCTCGGCTTGAACGTCAAGGCAGTGCAGGGAAAACAGGTTCCTCTGGAATGGACTGACACATCTGGGGGACTCTTGGAATGGTGTCACGACCCTGGAGTTCCTCTCGCCTTTCCTGTTGAGAGCGCCTCCTCTTGAGATGCGACGGGAACGCCGGGAATTCTTTCCCTACGAAACAGGGAAAGGATCCCTCATCTCGAGCTAGGAGGCGGAAACGGACTCCCCTGGATGTGTGCGGGACCTCACGTGCTTCCTCTCGAGTGGAGACGGGTATGTCGGGGAACTTCTTGAGTTGCAGCAATGGTGTGAAGGACCCTTTGGAAGTTCCAGTGGTTAGATGTGATTGGCCTCGAGAAGCCTCAGCGGAAATGGGCCTCATCTCGCCTGGAGGGCAAAATCTCCTGGATTTTCTCGAGTTGCGGCAGGTGCTCTCGACTTACGACGGGGACCTCAGAGACCCGCTCTGGTGGCCTCAGGAAAGGCCAGTCCCCATGCGAGTTCCTCGGGGGCGTCTCGGGATTCCTCTCCCGTCGATGCCGGGGCCTAAGACCTTGTGTGGATTCGCGGCCGGAACCTGAGGATTCCTCTCCAGTGCTGACATGGATCTTGGGGTACTTCTGGAGTCTCCCCAGGGGAGTCAGTCCTCGTCTCGAATGCGGGCATGCACTTGCGCTTTCCTCCAGAGCGGTAGCAGCAGTGTCACCCAGTCCGCCGCGTGGATCAAAGGATCTATGGTTTTCCCTCGAGTCTTTCCCATGAGGCTTTCCCACGAGGCTTTCCCACAGGGCTGTCCCACGTGCACACGTGGTGGGAGTCGATCCTCGGCTTGAACGTCAAGGCAGTGCAGGGAAAACAGGTTCCTCTGGAATGGACTGACACATCTGGGGGACTCTTGGAATGGTGGCACGACCCTGGAGTTCCTCTCGCCTTTCCTGTGGAGAGCGCCTCCTCTTGAGATGCGACGGGAACGCCGGGAATTCTTTCCCTACGAAACAGGGAAAGGATCCCTCATCTCGAGCTAGGAGGCGGAAACGGGGCTCCCCTGGATGGGTGCGGGACCCCACGTGCTTCCTCTCGAGTGGAGACGTGTATGTCGGGGAACTTCTTGAGTTGCAGCAATGGTGTGAAGGACCCTTTGGAAGTTCCAGTGGTTAGATGTGATTGGCCTCGAGAACCCTCAGCGGAAATGGGCCTCATCTGGCCTGGAGGGCAAAACCTCCTGGATTTTCTCGAGTTGCGGCAGGTGCTCTCGTCTTACGACGGGGACCTCAGGGAACCGCTCTGGTGGCCTCAGGAAAGGCCAGTCCCCATGCGAGTTCCTCGGGGGCGTCTCGGGATTCCTCTCCCGTCGATGCCGGGGCCTAAGACCTTGTGTGGATTCGCGGCCGGAACCTGAGGATTCCTCTCCAGTGCTGACATGGATCTTGGGGTACTTCTGGAGTCTCCCCAGGGGAGTCAGTCCTCGTCTCGAATGCGGGCATGCACTTGCGCTTTCCTCCAGAGCGGTAGCAGCAGTGTCACGCAGTCCGCCGCGTGGATCAAAGGATCTATGGTTTTCCCTCGAGTCTTTCCCACGAGGCTTTCCCACGAGGCTTTCCCACAGGGCTGTCCCACGTGCACACGTGGTGGGAGTCGATCCTCGGCTTGAACGTCAAGGCAGTGCAGGTAAAACAGGTTCCTCTGGAATGGACTGACACATCTGGGGGACTCTTGTAATGGTGTCACGACCCTGGAGTTCCTCTCGCCTTTCCTGTGGAGAGAGCCTCCTCTTGAGATGCGACGGAAACGCCGGGAATTCTTTCCCTACGAAACAGGGAAAGGATCCCTCATCTCGAGCTAGGAGGTGGAAACGGGGCTCCCCTGGATGTGTGCGGGACACCACGTGCTTCCTCTCGAGTGCAGACGGGTATGTCGGGGAACTTATTGAGTTGCAGCAATGGTGTGAAGGACCCTTTGGAAGTTCCAGTGGTTAGATGTGATTGGCCTCGAGAAGCCTCAGCGGAAATGGGCCTCATCTCGCCTCGAGGGCAAAACCTCCTGGATTTTCTCGAGTTGCGGCAGGTGCTCTCGACTTACGACGGGGACCTCAGGGAACCGCTCTGGTGGCCTCAGGAAAGGCCAGTCCCCATGCGAGTTCCTCGGGGGCGTCTCGGGATTCCTCTCCCGTCGATCCCGGGGCCTAAGACCTTGTGTGGAGTCGGGGCCGGAACCTGAGGATTCCTCTCCAGTGCTGACATGGATCTTGGGGTACTTCTGGAGTCTCCCCAGGGGAGTCAGTCCTCGTCTCGAATGCGGGCATGCACTTGCGCTTTCCTCCAGAGCGGTAGCAGCAGTGTCACGCAGTCCGCCGCGTGGATCAAAGGATCTATGGTTTTCCCTCGAGTCTTTCCCACGAGGCTTTCCCACGAGGCTTTCCCACAGGGCTGTCCCACGTGCACACGTGGTGGGAGTCGATCCTCGGCTTGAACGTCAAGGCAGTGCAGGGAAAACAGGTTCCTCTGGAATGGACTGACACATCTGGGGGACTCTTGGAATGGTGTCACGACCCTGGAGTTCCTCTCGCCTTTCCTGTGGAGAGAGCCTCCTCTTGAGATGCGACGGGAACGCCGGGAATTCTTTCCCTACGAAACAGGGAAAGGATCCCTCATCTCGAGCTAGGAGGCGGAAACGGGGCTTCCCTGGATGTGTGCGGGACACCACGTGCTTCCTCTCGAGTGCAGACGGGTATGTCGGGGAACTTCTTGAGTTGCAGCAATGGTGTGAAGGACCCTTTGGAAGTTCCAGTGGTTAGATGTGATTGGCCTCGAGAAGCCTCAGCGGAAATGGGCCTCATCTCGCCTGGAGGGCAAAACCTCCTGGATTTTCTCGAGTTGCGGCAGGTGCTCTCGACTTACGACGGGGACCTCAGGGAACCGCTCTGGTGGCCTCAGGAAAGGCCAGTCCCCATGCGAGTTCCTCGGGGGCCTCTCGGGATTCCTCTCCCGTCGATGCCGGGGCCTAAGACCTTGTGTGGATTCGCGGCCGGAACCTGAGGATTCCTCTCCAGTGCTTACATGGATCTTGGGGTACTTCTGGAGTCTCCCCAGGGGAGTCAGTCCTCGTCTCGAATGCGGGCATGCACTTGCGCTTTCCTCCAGAGCGGTAGCAGCAGTGTCACGCAGTCCGCCGCGTGGATCAAAGGATCTATGGTTTTCCCTCGAGTCTTTCCCACGAGGCTTTCCCACGAGGCTTTCCCACAGGGCTGTCCCACGTGCACACGTGGTGGGAGTCGATCCTCGGCTTGAACGTCAAGGCAGTGCAGGGAAAACAGGTTCCTCTGGAATGGACTGACACATCTGGGGGACTCTTGGAATGGTGGCACGACCCTGGAGTTCCTCTCGCCTTTCCTGTGGAGAGCGCCTCCTCTTGAGATGCGACGGGAACGCCGGGAATTCTTTCCCTACGAAACAGGGAAAGGATCCCTCATCTCGAGCTAGGAGGCGGAAACGGGGCTCCCCTGGATGTGTGCGGGACCCCACGTGCTTCCTCTCGAGTGGAGACGGGTAAGTCGGGGAACTTCTTGAGTTGCAGCAATGGTGTGAAGGACCCTTTGGAAGTTCCAGTGGTTAGATGTGATTGGCCTCGAGAAGCCTCAGCGGAAATGGGCCTCATCTCGCCTGGAGGGCAAAACCTCCTGGATTTTCTCGAGTTGCGGCAGGTGCTCTCGACTTACGACGGGGACCTCAGGGAACCGCTCTGGTGGCCTCAGGAAAGGCCAGTCCCCATGCGAGTTCCTCGGGGGCCTCTCGGGATTCCTCTCCCGTCGATGCCGGGGCCTAAGACCTTGTGTGGAGTCGGGGCCGGAACCTGAGGATTCCTCTCCAGTGCTGACATGGATCTTGGGGTACTTCTGGAGTCTCCCCAGGGGAGTCAGTCCTCGTCTCGAATGCGGGCATGCACTTGCGCTTTCCTCCAGAGCGGTAGCAGCAGTGTCACGCAGTCCGCCGCGTGGATCAAAGGATCTATGGTTTTCCCTCGAGTCTTTCCCACGAGGCTTTCCCACGAGGCTTTCCCACAGGGCTGTCCCACGTTCACACGTGGTGGGAGTCGATCCTCGGCTTGAACGTCAAGGCAGTGCAGGGAAAACAGGTTCCTCTGGAATGGACTGACACATCTGGGGGACTCTTGGAATGGTGGCACGACACTGGAGTTCCTCTCGCCTTTCCTGTGGAGAGCGCCTCCTCTTCAGATGCGACGGGAACGCCGGGAATTCTTTCCCTACGAAACAGGGAAAGGATCCCTCATCTCGAGCTAGGAGGCGGAAACGGGGCTCCCCTGGATGGGTGCGGGACACCACGTGCTTCCTCTCGAGTGGAGACGGGTATGTCGGGGAACTTCTTGAGTTGCAGCAAGGGTGTGAAGGACCCTTTGGAAGTTCCAGTGGTTAGATGTGATTGGTCTCGAGAATCCTCAGCGGAAATGGGCCTCATCTCGCCTGGAGGGCAAAACCTCCTGGATTTTCTCGAGTTGCGGCAGGTGCTCTCGACTTACGACGGGGACCTCAGGGACCAGCTCTGGTGGCCTCAGGAAAGGCCAGTCCCCATGCGAGTTCCTCGGGGGCCTCTTGGGATTCCTCTCCCGTCGATGCCGGGGCCTAAGACCTTGTGTGGAGTCGTGGCCGGAACCTGAGGATTCCTCTCCAGTGCTGACATGGATCTTGGGGTACTTCTGGAGTCTCCCCAGGGGAGTCAGTCCTCGTTTCGAATGCGGGCATGCACTTGCGCTTTCCTCGAGAGCGGTAGCAGCAGTGTCACGCAGTCCGCCGCGTGGATCAAAGGATCTATGGTTTTCCCTCGAGTCTTTCCCACGAGGCTTTCCCACGAGGCTTTCCCACAGGGCTGTCCCACGTGCACACGTGGTGGGAGTCGATCCTCGGCTTGAACGTCAAGGCAGTGCAGGGAAAACAGGTTCCTCTGGAATGGACTGACACATCTGGGGGACTCTTGGAATGGTGTCACGACCCTGGAGTTCCTCTCGCCTTTCCTGTGGAGAGAGCCTCCTCTTGAGATGCGACGGGAACGCCGGGAATTCTTTCCCTACGAAACAGGGAAAGGATCCCTCATCTCGAGCTAGGAGGCGGAAACGGGGCTCCCCTGGATGTGTGCGGGACACCACGTGCTTCCTCTCGAGTGCAGACGGGTATGTCGGGGAACTTCTTGAGTTGCAGCAATGGTGTGAAGGACCATTTGGAAGTTCCAGTGGTTAGATGTGATTGGCCTCGAGAAGCCTCAGCGGAAATGGGCCTCATCTCGCCTGGAGGGCAAAACCTCCTGGATTTTCTCGAGTTGCGGCAAGGGCTCTCGACTTACGACGGGGACCTCAGGGAACCGCTCTGGTGGCCTCAGGAAAGGCCAGTCCCCATGCGAGTTCCTCGGGGGCGTCTCGGGATTCCTCTCCCGTCGATGCCGGGGCCTAAGACCTTGTGTGGAGTCGGGGCAGGAACCTGAGGATTCCTCTCCAGTGCTGACATGGATCTTGGGGTACTTCTGGAGTCTCCCCAGGGGAGTCAGTCCTCGTCTCGAATGCGGGCATGCACTTGCGCTTTCCTCCAGAGCGGTAGCAGCAGTGTCACGCAGTCCGCCGCGTGGATCAAAGGATCTATGGTTTTCCCTCGAGTCTTTCCCACGAGGCTTTCCCACGAGGCTTTCCCACAGGGCTGTCCCATGTGCACACGTGGTGGGAGTCGATCCTCGGCTTGAACGTCCAGGCAGTGCAGGGAAAACAGGTTCCTCTGGAATGGACTGACACATCTGGGGGACTCTTGGAATGGTGTCATGACCCTGGAGTTCCTCTCGCCTTTCCTGTGGAGAGAGCCTCCTCTTGAGATGCGACGGGAACGCCGGGAATTCTTTCCCTACGAAACAGGGAAAGGATCCCTCATCTCGAGCTAGGAGGCGGAAACGGGGCTTCCCTGGATGTGTGCGGGACACCACGTGCTTCCTCTCGAGTGCAGACGGGTATGTCGGGGAACTTCTTGAGTTGCAGCAATGGTGTGAAGGACCCTTTGGAAGTTCCAGTGGTTAGATGTGATTGGCCTCGAGAAGCCTCAGCGGAAATGGGCCTCATCTCGCCTGGAGGGCAAAACCTCCTGGATTTTCTCGAGTTGCGGCAGGTGCTCTCGACTTACGACGGGGACCTCAGGGAACCGCTCTGGTGGCCTCAGGAAAGGCCAGTCCCCATGCGAGTTCCTCGGGGGCCTCTCGGGATTCCTCTCCCGTCGATGCCGGGGCCTAAGACCTTGTGTGGATTCGCGGCCGGAACCTGAGGATTCCTCTCCAGTGCTGACATGGATCTTGGGGTACTTCTGGAGTCTCCCCAGGGGAGTCAGTCCTCGTCTCGAATGCGGGCATGCACTTGCGCTTTCCTCCAGAGCGGTAGCAGCAGTGTCACCCAGTCCGCCGCGTGGATCAAAGGATCTATGGTTTTCCCTCGAGTCTTTCCCACGAGGCTTTCCCACGAGGCTTTCCCACAGGGCTGTCCCACGTGCACACGTGGTGGGAGTCGATCCTCGGCTTGAACGTCAAGGCAGTGCAGGGAAAAGCGGTTCCTCTGGAATGGACTGACACATCTGGGGGACTCTTGGAATGGTGGCACGACCCTGGAGTTCCTCTCGCCTTTCCTGGGGAGAGCGCCTCCTCTTGAGATGCGACGGGAACGCGGGGAATTCTTTCCCTACGAAACAGGGAAAGGATCCCTCATCTCGAGCTAGGAGGCGGAAACGGGGCTCCCCTGGATGTGTGCGGGACACCACGTGCTTCCTCTCGAGTGCAGACGGGTATGTCGGTGAACTTCTTGAGTTGCAGCAAGGGTGTGAAGGACCCTTTGGAAGTTCCAGTGGTTAGATGTGATTGGCCTCGAGAAGCCTCAGCGGAAATGGGCCTCATCTCGCCTGGAGGGCAAAACCTCCTGGATTTCCTCGAGTTGCGGCAGGTGCTCTCGACTTACGACGGGGACCTCAGGGACCCGCTCTGGTGGCCTCAGGACAGGCCAGTCCCCATGCGAGTTCCTCGGGGGCCTCTCGGGATTCCTCTCCCGTCGATGCCGGGGCCTAAGACCTTGTGTGGAGTCGGGGCCGGAACCTGAAGATTCCTCTCCAGTGCTGACATGGATCTTGGGGTACTTCTGGAGTCTCCCCAGGGGAGTCAGTCCTCGTCTCGAATGCGGGCATGCACTTGCGCTTTCCTCCAGAGCGGTAGCAGCAGTGTCACGCAGTCCACCGCGTGGATCAAAGGATCTATGGTTTTCCCTCGAGTCTTTCCCACGAGGCTTTCACACGAGGCTTTCCCACAGGGCTGTCCCACGTGCACACGAAGTGGGAGTCGATCCTCGGCTTGAACGTCAAGGCAGTGCAGGGAAAACAGGTTCCTCTGGAATGGACTGACACATCTGGGGGACTCTGGGAATGGTGGCACGACCCTGGAGTTCCTCTCGCCTTTCCTGTGGAGAGCACCTCCTCTTGAGATGCGACGGGAACGCCGGGAATTCTTTCCCTACGAAACAGGGAAAGGATCCCTCATCTCGAGCTAGGAGGCGGAAACGGGGCTCCCCTGGATGTGTGCGGGACCCCACGTGCTTCCTCTCGAGTGGAGACGGGTAAGTCGGGGAACTTCTTGAGTTGCAGCAATGGTGTGAAGGACCCTTTGGAAGTTCCAGTGGTTAGATGTGATTGGCCTCGAGAAGCCTCAGCGGAAATGGGCCTCATCTCGCCTGGAGGGCAAAACCTCCTGGATTTTCTCGAGTTGCGGCAGGTGCTCTCGACTTACGACGGGGACCTCAGGGAACCGCTCTGGTGGCCTCAGGAAAGGCCAGTCCCCATGCGAGTTCCTCGGGGGCGTCTCGGGATTCCTCTCCCGTCGATGCCGGGGCCTAAGACCTTGTGTGGAGTCGGGGCCGGAACCTGAGGATTCCTCTCCAGTGCTGACATGGATCTTGGGGTACTTCTGGAGTCTCCCCAGGGGAGTCAGTCCTCGTCTCGAATGCGGGCATGCACTTGCGCTTTCCTCCAGAGCGGTAGCAGCAGTGTCACGCAGTCCGCCGCGTGGATCAAAGGATCTATGGTTTTCCCTCGAGTTTTTCCCACGAGGCTTTCCCACGAGGCTTTCCCACAGGGCTGTCCCACGTTCACACGTGGTGGGAGTCGATCCTCGGCTTGAACGTCAAGGCAGTGCAGGGAAAACAGGTTCCTCTGGAATGGACTGACACATCTGGGGGACTCTGGGAATGGTGGCACGACACTGGAGTTCCTCTCGCCTTTCCTGTGGAGAGCGCCTCCTCTTCAGATGCGACGGGAACGCCGGGAATTCTTTCCCTACGAAACAGGGAAAGGATCCCTCATCTCGAGCTAGGAGGCGGAAACGGGGCTCCCCTGGATGGGTGCGGGACACCACGTGCTTCCTCTCGAGTGGAGACGGGTATGTCGGGGAACTTCTTGAGTTGCAGCAAGGGTGTGAAGGACCCTTTGGAAGTTCCAGTGGTTAGATGTGATTGGTCTCGAGAATCCTCAGCGGAAATGGGCCTCATCTCGCCTGGAGGGCAAAACCTCCTGGATTTTCTCGAGTTGCGGCAGGTGCTCTCGACTTACGACGGGGACCTCAGGGACCAGCTCTGGTGGCCTCAGGAAAGGCCAGTCCCCATGCGAGTTCCTCGGGGGCCTCTCGGGATTCCTCTCCCGTCGATGCCGGGGCCTAAGACCTTGTGTGGAGTCGTGGCCGGAACCTGAGGATTCCTCTCCAGTGCTGACATGGATCTTGGGGTACTTCTGGAGTCTCCCCAGGGGAGTCAGTCCTCGTTTCGAATGCGGGCATGCACTTGCGCTTTCCTCGAGAGCGGTAGCAGCAGTGTCACGCAGTCCGCCGCGTGGATCAAAGGATCTATGGTTTTCCCTCGAGTCTTTCTCACGAGGCTTTCCCACGAGGCTTTCCCACAGGGCTGTCCCACGTGCACACGTGGTGGGAGTCGATCCTCGGCTTGAACGTCAAGGCAGTGCAGGTAAAACAGGTTCCTCTGGAATGGACTGACACATCTGGGGGACTCTTGGAATGGTGTCACGACCCTGGAGTTCCTCTCGCCTTTCCTGTGGAGAGAGCCTCCTCTTGAGATGCGACGGGAACGCCGGGAATTCTTTCCCTACGAAACAGGGAAAGGATCCCTCATCTCGAGCTAGGAGGCGGAAACGGGGCTCCCCTGGATGTGTGCGGGACACCACGTGCTTCCTCTCGAGTGCAGACGGGTATGTCGGGGAACTTCTTGAGTTGCAGCAATGGTGTGAAGGACCCTTTGGAAGTTCCAGTGGTTAGATGTGATTGGCCTCGAGAAGCCTCAGCGGAAATGGGCCTCATCTCGCCTCGAGGGCAAAACCTCCTGGATTTTCTCGAGTTGCGGCAGGTGCTCTCGACTTACGACGGGGACCTCAGGGAACCGCTCTGGTGGCCTCAGGAAAGGCCAGTCCCCATGCGAGTTCCTCGGGGGCGTCTCGGGATTCCTCTCCCGTCGATGCCGGGGCCTAAGACCTTGTGTGGAGTCGGGGCCGGAACCTGAGGATTCCTCTCCAGTGCTGACATGGATCTTGGGGTACTTCTGGAGTCTCCCCAGGGGAGTCAGTCCTCGTCTCGAATGCGGGCATGCACTTGCGCTTTCCTCCAGAGCGGTAGCAGCAGTGTCACGCAGTCCGCCGCGTGGATCAAAGGATCTATGGTTTTCCCTCGAGTCTTTCCCACGAGGCTTTCCCACGAGGCTTTCCCACAGGGCTGTCCCACGTGCACACGTGGTGGGAGTCGATCCTCGGCTTGAACGTCAAGGCAGTGCAGGGAAAACAGGTTCCTCTGGAATGGACTGACACATCTGGTGGACTCTTGGAATGGTGGCACGACCCTGGAGTTCCTCTCGCCTTTCCTGTGGAGAGCGCCTCCTCTTGAGATGCGACGGGAACGCCGGGAATTCTTTCCCTACGAAACAGGGAAAGGATCCCTCATCTCGAGCTAGGAGGCGGAAACGGGGCTCCCCTGGATGTGTGCGGGACCCCACGTGCTTCCTCTCGAGTGGAGACGGGTATGTCGGGGAACTTCTTGAGTTGCAGCAAGGGTGTGAAGGACGCTTTGGAAGTTCCAGTGGTTAGATGTGATTGACCTCGAGAAGCCTCAGCGGAAATGGGCCTCATCTCGCCTGCAGGGCAAAACCTCCTGGATTTTCTCGAGCTGCGGCAGGTGCTCTCGACTTACGACGGGGACCTCAGGGACCCGCTCTGGTGGCCTCAGGAAAGGCCAGTCCCCATGCGAGTTCCTCTGGGGCCTCTCGGGATTCCTCTCCCGTCGATGCCGGGGCCTAAGACCCTGTGTGGAGTCGGGGCCGGAACCTGAGGATTCCTCTCCAGTGCTTACATGGACCTTGAGGTACTTCTGGAGTCTCCCCAGGGGAGTCAGTCCTCGTCTCCAATGCGGGCATGCATTGCGCTTTCCTCCAGAGCGGTAGCAGCAGTGTCACGCAGTCCGCCGCGTGGATCAAAGGATCTATGGTTTTCCCTCGAGTCTTTCCCACGAGGCTTTCCCACGAGGCTTTCCCCCAGGGCTGTCCCACGTGCACACGTGGCGGGAGTCGATCCTCGGCTTGAACGTCAAGGCAGTGCAGGGAAAACAGGTTCCTCTGGAATGGACTGACACATCTGGGGGACTCTTGGAATGGTGTCACGACCCTGGAGTTCCTCTCGCCTTTCCTGTGGAGAGCGCCTCCTCTTGAGATGCGACGGGAACGCCGGGAATTCTTTCCCTACGAAACAGGGAAAGGATCCCTCATCTCGAGCTAGGAGGCGGAAACGGGGCTCCCCTGGATGTGTGCGGGACCCACGTGCTTCCTCTCGAGTGGAGACGGGTATGTCGGGGAACTTCTTGAGTTGCAGCAAGGGTGTGAAGGACCCTTTGGAAGTTCCAGTGGTTAGACGTGATTCGCCTCCATAAGCCTCAGCGGAAATGGGCCTCATCTCGCCTGGAGGGCAAAACCTCCTGGATTTTCTCGAGTTGCGGCAGGTGCTCTCGACTTACGACGGGGACCTCAGGGAACCGCTCTGGTGGCCTCAGGAAAGGCCAGTCCCCATGCGAGTTCCTCGGGGGCCTCTCGGGATTCCTCTCCCGTCGATGCCGGGGCCTAAGACCTTGTGTGGAGTCGGGGCCGGAACCTGAGGATTCCTCTCCAGTGCTGACATGGATCTTGGGGTACTTCTGGAGTCTCCCCAGGGGAGTCAGTCCTCGTCTCGAATGCGGGCATGCACTTGCGCTTTCCTCCAGAGCGGTAGCAGCAGTGTCACGCAGTCCGCCGCGTGGATCAAAGGATCTATGGTTTTCCCTCGAGTCTTTCCCACGAGGCTTTCCCACGAGGCTTTCCCACAGGGCTGTCCCACGTGCACACGTGGCGGGAGTCGATCCTCGGCTTGAACGTCAAGGCAGTGCAGGGAAAACAGGTTCCTCTGGAATGGACTGACACATCTGGGGGACTCTTGGAATGGTGTCACGACCCTGGAGTTCCTCTCGCCTTTCCTGTGGAGAGCGCCTCCTCTTGAGATGCGACGGGAACGCCGGGAATTCTTTCCCTACGAAACAGGGAAAGGATCCCTCATCTCGAGCTAGGAGGCGGAAACGGGGCTCCCCTGGATGTGTGCGGGACCCCACGTGCTTCCTCTCGAGTGCAGACGGGTATGTCGGGGAACTTCTTGAGTTGCAGCAAGGGTGTGAAGGACCCTTTGGAAGTTCCAGTGGTTAGATGTGATTGGCCTTGAGAAGCCTCAGCGGAAATGGGCCTCATCTCGCCTGGAGGGCAAAACCTCCTGGATTTTCTCGAGTTGCGGCAGGTGCTCTCGACTTACGACGGGGACCTCAGGGACCCGCTCTGGTGGCCTCAGGAAAGGCCAGTCCCCATGCGAGTTCCTCGGGGGCCTCTCGGGATTCTTCTCCCGTCGATGCCGGGGCCTAAGACCCTGTGTGGAGTCGGGGCCGGAACCTGAGGATTCCTCTCCAGTGCTTACATGGACCTTGAGGTACTTCTGGAGTCTCCCCAGGGGAGTCAGTCCTCGTCTCGAATGCGGGCATGCACTTGCGCTTTCCTCCAGAGCGGTAGCAGCAGTGTCACGCAGTCCGCCGCGTGGATCAAAGGATCTATGGTTTTCCCTCGAGTCTTTCCCACGAGGCTTTCCCACGAGGCTTTCCCACAGGGCTGCGCCACGTGCACACGTGGTGGGAGTCGATCCTCGGCTTGAACGTCAAGGCAGTGCAGGGAAAACAGGTTCCTCTGGAATGGACTGACACATCTGGGGGACTCTTGGAATGGTGGCACGACCCTGGAGTTCCTCTCGCCTTTCCTGTGGAGAGCGCCTCCTCTTGAGATGCGACGGGAACGCCGGGAATTCTTTCCCTACGAAACAGGGAAAGGATCCCTCATCTCGAGGTAGGAGGCGGAAACGGGGCTCCCCTGGATGTGTACGGGAACCCACGTGCTTCCTCTCGAGTGGAGACGGGTATGTCGGGGAACTTCTTGAGTTGCAGCAATGGTGTGAAGGACCCTTTGGAAGTTCCAGTGGTTAGATGTGATTGGCCTCGAGAAGCCTCAGCGGAAATGGGCCTCATCTCGCCTAGAGGGCAAAACCTCCTGGATTTTCTCGAGTTGTGGCAGGTGCTCTCGACTTACGACGGGGACCTCAGGGACCCGCTCTGGTGGCCTCAGGAAATGCCAGTCCCCATGCGAGTTCCACGGGGGCGTCTCGGGATTCCTCTCCCGTCGATGCCGGGGCCTAAGACCTTGTGTGGAGTCGGGGCCGGAACCTGAGGATTCCTCTCCAGTGCTTACATGGATCTTGGGGTACTTCTGGAGTCTCCCCATGGGAGTCAGTCCTCGTCTCGAATGCGGGCATGCATTGCGCTTTCCTCCAGAGCGGTAGCAGCAGTGTCACGCCGTCCGCCGCGTGGATCAAAGGATCTATGGTTTTCCCTCGAGTCTTTCCCACGAGGCTTTCCCACGAGGCTTTCCCACAGGGCTCTCCCACGTGCACACGTGGCGGGAGTCGATCCTCGGCTTGAACGTCAAGGCAGTGCAGGGAAAACAGGTTCCTCTGGAATGGACTGACACATCTGGGGGACTCTTGGAATGGTGTCACGACCCTGGAGTTCCTCTCGCCTTTCCTGTGGAGAGCGCCTCCTCTTGAGATGCGACGGGAACGCCGGGAATTCTTTCCCTACGAAACAGGGAAAGGATCCCTCATCTCGAGCTAGGAGGCGGAAACGGGGCTCCCCTGGATGTGTGCGGGACCCCACGTGCTTCCTCTCGAGTGCAGACGGGTATGTCGGGGAACTTCTTGAGTTGCAGCAATGGTGTGAAGGACCCTTTGGAAGTTCCAGTGGTTAGATGTGATTGGCCTTGAGAAGCCTCAGCGGAAATGGGCCTCATCTCGCCTGGAGGGCAAAACCTCCTGGATTTTCTCGAGTTGCGGCAGGTGCTCTCGACTTACGATGGGGACCTAAGGGAAAGGTTCTGGTGGCCTCAGGAAAGGCCAGTCCCCATGCGAGTTCCTCGGGGGCGTCTCGGGATTCCTCTCCCGTCGATGCCAGGGCCTAAGACCTTGTGTGGAGTCGGGGCCAGAACCTGAGGATTCCTCTCCAGTGCTGACATGGATCTTGGGGTACTTCTGGAGTCTCCCCAGGGGAGTCAGTCCTCGTCTCGAATGCGGGCATTCATTGCGCTTTCCTCCAGAGCGGTAGCAGCAGTGTCACGCAGTCCGCCGCGTGGATCAAAGGATCTATGGTTTTCCCTCGAGTCTTTCCCACGAGGCTTTCCCACGAGGCTTTCCCACAGGGCTGTCCCACGTGCACACGTGGTGGGAGTCGATCCTCGGCTTGAACGTCAAGGCAGTGCAGGGAAAACAGGTTCCTCTGGAATGGACTGACTCATCTGGGGGACTCTTGGAATGGTGGCACGACCCTGGAGTTCCTCTCGCCTTTCCTGTGGAGAGCGCCTCCTCTTGAGATACGACGGGAACGCCGGGAATTCTTTCCCTACGAAACAGGGAAAGGATCCCTCATCTCGGGCTAGGAGGCGGAAACTGGGCTCCCCTGGATGTGTGCGTGACCCACGTGCTTCCTCTCGAGTGCAGACGGGTATGTCGGGGAACTTCTTGAGTTGCAGCCATGGTGTGAAGGACCCTTTGGAAGTTCCAGTGGTTAGACGTGATTAGCCTCGAGAAGCCTCAGCGGAAATGGGCCTCATCTCGCCTGGAGGGCAAAACCTCCTGGATTTTCTCGAGTTGCGGCAGGTGCTCTCGACTTACGACGGGGACCTCAGGGACCCGCTCTGGTGGCCTCAGGAAAGGCCAGTCCCCATGCGAGTTCCTCGGGGGCCTCTCGGGATTCCTCTCCCGTCGATGCCGGGGCCTAAGACCTTGTGTGGAGTCGGGGCCGGAACCTGAGGATTCCTCTCCAGTGCTGACATGGATCTTGGGGTACTTCTGGAGTCTCCCCAGGGGAGTCAGTCCTCGTCTCGAATGCGGGCATGCACTTGCGCTTTCCTCCAGAGCGGTAGCAGCAGTGTCACGCAATCCGCCGCGTGGATAAAAGGATGTTTGGTTTTCCCTCGAGTCTTTCCCACGAGGCTTTACCACGAGGCTTTCCCACAGGGCTGTCCCACGTGCACACGTGGTGGGAGTCGATCGTCGGCTTGAACGTCAAGGCAGTGCAGGGAAAACAGGTTCCTCTGGAATGGACTGACACATCTGGGGGACTCTTGGAATGGTGGCATGACCCTGGAGTTCCTCTCGCCTTTCCTGTGGAGAGCGCCTCCTCTTGAGATGCGACGGGAACGCCGGGAATTCTTTCCCTACGAAACAGGGAAAGGATCCCTCATCTCGAGCTAGGAGGCGGAAACGGGGCTCCCCTGGATGTGTGCGGGACACCACGTGCTTCCTCTCGAGTGCAAACGGGTATGTTGGGGAACTTCTTGAGTTGCAGCAAGGGTGTGAAGGACCCTTTGGAAGTTCCAGTGGATAGACGTGATTAGCCTCGAGAAGCCTCAGCGGAAATGGGCCTCATCTCGTCTGGAGGGCAAAACCTCCTGGATTTTCTCGAGTTGCGGCAGGTGCTCTCGACTTACGACGGGGACCTCAGGGACCCGCTCTGGTGGCCTCAGGAAAGGCCAGTCCCCATGCGAGTTCCTCGGGGGCGCCTCGGGATTCCTCTCCCGTCCATGCCGGGGCCTAAGACCTTGTGTGGAGTCGGGGCCGGATCCTGAGGATTCCTCTCCAGTGCTGACATGGATCTTGGGGTACTTCTGGAGTCTCCCCAGGGGAGTCAGTCCTCGTCTCGAATGCGGGCATGCACTTGCGCTTTCCTCCAGAGCGGTAGCAGCAGTGTCACGCAGTCCGCCGCGTGGATCAAAGGATGTTTGGTTTTCCCTCGAGTCTTTCCCACGAGGCTTTCCCACGAGGCTGTCCCACGTGCACACGTGGTGGGAGTCGATCCTCGGCTTGAACGTCAAGGCAGTGCAGGGAAAACAGTTTCCTCTGGAATGGACTGACACATCTGGAGGACTCTTGGAATGGTGTCACGACCCTGGAGTTCCTCTCGCCTTTCCTGTGGAGAGCGCCTCCTCTTGAGATGCGACGGGAACTCCGGGAATTCTTTCCCTACGAAACAGGGAAAGGATCCCTCATCTCGAGCTCGGAGGCGGAAACGGGGCTCCCCTGGATGTGTGCGGGACCCCACGTGCTTCCTCTCGAGTGGAGACGGGTATGTCGGGGAACTTCTTGAGTTGCAGCAAGGGTGTGAAGGACCATTTGGAAGTTCCAGTGGTTAGATGTGATTGGCCTCGAGAAGCCTCAGCGGAAATGGGGCTCATCTCGCCAGGAGGGGAAAACCTCCTGGATTTTCTCGAGTTGCGGCAGGTGCTCTCGACTTATGACGGGGACCACAGGGACCCGCTCTGGTGGCCTCAGGAAAGGCCAGTCCCCATGCGAGTTCCTCGGGGGCGTCTCGGGATTCCTCTCCCGTCGATGCCGGGGCCTAAGACCTTGTGTGGAGTCGGGGCCGGAACCTGAGGATTCCTCTCCAGTGCTGACATGGAACTTGGGGTACTTCTGGAGTCTCCCCAGGGGAGTCAGTCCTCGTCTCGAATGCGGGCATGCACCTACGCTTTCCTCCAGAGCGGGAGCAGCAGTGTCACGCAGTCCGCCGCGTGGATCAAAGGATCTATGGTTTTCCCTCGAGTCTTTCCCACGAGGCTTTCCCACGAGGCTTTCCCACAGGGCTGTCCCACGTGCACACGTGGTGGGAGTCGATCCTCGGCTTGAACGTCAAGGCAGTGCAGGGAAAACAGGTTCCTCTGGAATGGACTGACACATCTGGGGGACTCTTGGAATGGTGGCACGACCCTGGAGTTCCTCTCGCCTTTCCTGTGGAGAGCGCCTCCTCTTGAGATGTGACGGGAACGCCGGGAATTCTTTCCCTACGAAACAGGGAAAGGATCCCTCATCTCGAGCTAGGAGGCGGAAACGGGGCTCCCCTGGATGTGTGCGGGACACCACGTGCTTCCTCTCGAGTGCAGACGGGTATGTCAGGGAACTTCTTGAGTTGCAGCAAGGGTGTGAAGGACCCTTTGGAAGTTCCAGTGGTTAGACGTGATTAGCCTCGAGAAGCCTCAGCGGAAATGGGCCTCATCTCGCCTGGAGGGCAAAACCTCCTGGATTTTCTCGAGTTGCGGCAGGTGCTCTCGACTTACGACGGGGACCTCAGGGACCCGCTCTGGTGGCCTCAGGAAAGGCCAGTCCCCATGCGAGTTCCTCTGGGGCCTCTCGGGATTCCTCTCCCGTCGATGCCGGGGCCTAAGACCTTGTGTGTAGTCGGGGCCGGAACCTGAGGATTCCTCTCCAGTGCTGACATGGATTTTGGGGTACTTCTGGAGTCTCCCCAGGGGAGTCACTGCTCGTCTCGAATGCGGGCATGCACTTGCGCTTTCCTCCAGAGCGGTAGCAGCAGTGTCACGCAGTCCGCCGCGTGGATCAAAGGATCTGTGGTTTTCCCTCGAGTCTTTCCCACGAGGCTTTCCCACGAGGCTTTCCCACAGGGCTGTCCCACGTGCACACGTGGTGGGAGTCTATCCTCGGCTTGAACGTCAAGGCAGTGCAGGGAAAACATGTTCCTCTGGAATGGACTGACACATCTGGGGGACTCTTGGAATGGTGTCACGACCCTGGAGTTCCTCTCGCCTTTCCTGTGGAGAGCGCCTCCTCTTGAGATGCGACGGGAACGCCGGGAATTCTTTCCCTACGAAACAGGGAAAGGATCCCTCATCTCGAGCTAGGAGGCGGAAACGGGGCTCCCCTGGATGTGTGCGGGACCCCACGTGCTTCCTCTCGAGTGGAGACGGGTATGTCGGGGAACTTCTTGAGTTGCAGCAATGGTGTGAAGGACCCTTTGGAAGTTGCAGTGGTTAGATGTGATTGGCCTCGAGAAGCCTCAGCGGAAATGGGCCTCATCTCGCCTGGAGGGCAAAACCTCCTGGATTTTATCGAGTTGCGGCAGGTGCTCTCGTCTTACGACGGGGACCACAGGGAACCGCTCTGGTGGCCTCAGGAAAGGCCAGTCCCCATGCGAGTTCCTCGGGGGCGTCTCGGGATTCCTCTCCCGTCGATGCCGGGGCCTAAGACCTTGTGTGGAGTCGGGGCCGGAACCTGAGGATTCCTCTCCAGTGCTGACATGGAACTTGGGGTACTTCTGGAGTCTCCCCAGGGGAGTCAGTCCTCGTCTCGAATGCGGGCATGCAACTACGCTTTCCTCCAGAGCGGGAGCAGCAGTGTCACGCAGTCCGCCGCGTGGATCAAAGGATCTATGGTTTTCCCTCGAGTCTTTCCCACGAGGCTTTCCCACGAGGCTTTCCCACAGGGCTGTCCCACGTGCACACGTGGTGGGAGTCGATCCTCGGCTTGAACGTCAAGGCAGTGCAGGGAAAACAGGTTCCTCTGGAATGGACTGACACATCTGGGGGACTCTTGGAATGGTGGCACGACCCTGGAGTTCCTCTCGCCTTTCCTGTGGAGAGCGCCTCCTCTTGAGCTGTGACGGGAACGCCGGGAATTCTTTCCCTACGAAACAGGGAAAGGATCCCTCATCTCGAGCTAGGAGGTGGAAACGGGGCTACCCTGGATGTGTGCGGGACCCCACGTGCTTCCTCTCGAGTGGAGACGGGTATGTCCGGGAACTTCTTGAGTTGCAGCAAGGGTGTGAAGGAACCATTGGAAGTTCCAGTGGTTAGACGTGATTAGCCTCGAGAAGCCTCAGCGGAAATGGGCCTCATCTCGCCTGGAGGGCAAAACCTCGTGGATTTTCTCGTGTTGCGGCAGGTGCTCTCCACTTACGACGGGGACCTCAGGGACCCGCTCTGGTGGCCTCAGGAAAGGCCCGTCCCCATGCGAGTTCCTCGGGGGCCTCTCGGGATTCCTCTCCCGTCGATGCCGGGGCCTAAGACCTTGTGTGCAGTCGGGGCCGGAACCTGAGGATTCCTCTCCAGTGCTGACATGGATCTTGGGGTACTTCTGGAGTCTCCCCAGGGGAGTCAGTCCTCGTCTCGAATGCGGGCATGCATTGCGCTTTCCTCCAGAGCGGTAGCAGCAGTGTCACGCAGTCCGCCGCGTGGATCAAAGGATCTATGGTTTTCCCTCGAGTCTTTCCCATGAGGCTTTCCCACGAGGCTTTCCCACAGGGCTCTCCCACGTGCACACGTGGTGGGAGTCGATCCTCGGCTTGAACGTCAAGGCAGTGCAGGGAAAACAGGTTCCTCTGGAATGGATTGACACATCTGGGGGACTCTTGGAATGGTGTCACGACCCTGGACTTCCTCTCGCCTTTCCTGTGGAGAGCGCCTCCTCTTGAGATGCGACGGGAACGCCGGGAATTCTTTCCCTACGAAACAGGGAAAGGATCCCTCATCTCGAGCTAGGAGGCGGAAACGGGGCTCCCCTGGATGTGTGCGGGACACCACGTGCTTCCTCTCGAGTGCAGACGGGTATGTCGGGGAACTTCTTGAGTTGCAGCAAGGGTGTGAAGGACCCTTTGGAAGTTCCAGTGGTTAGACGTGATTAGCCTCGAGAAGCCTCAGCGGAAATGGGCCTCATCTCGCCTGGAGGGCAAAACCTCCTGGATTTTCTCGAGTTGCGGCAGGTGCTCTCGACTTACGACGGGGACCTCAGGGACCCGCTCTGGTGGCCTCAGGAAAGGCCAGTCCCCATGCGAGTTCCTCGGGGGCGTCTCGGGATTCCTCTCCCGTCGATGCCGGGGCCTAAGACCTTGTGTGGAGTCGGGGCCAGAACCTGAGGATTCCTCTCCAGTGCTGACATGGATCTTGGGGTACTTCTGGAGTCTCCCCAGGGGAGTCAGTCCTCGTCTCGAATGCGGGCATACACTTGCGCTTTCCTCCAGAGCGGTAGCAGCAGTGTCATGCAGTCCGCCGCGTGGATCAAAGGATCTATGGTTTCCCTCGAGTCTTTCCCACGAGGCTTTCCCACGAGGCTTTCCCACAGGGCTGTCCCACGTGCACACGTGGTGGGAGTCGATCCTCGGCTTGAACGTCAAGGCAGTGCAGGGAAAACAGGTTCCTCTGGAATGGACTGACACATCTGGGGGACTCTTGGAATGGTGGCATGACCCTGGAGTTCCTCTCGCCTTTCCTGTGGAGAGCGCCTCCTCTTGAGATGCGACGGGAACTCCGGGAATTCTTTCCCTACGAAACAGGGAAAGGATCCCTCATCTCGAGCTAGGAGGCGGAAACGGGGCTCCCCTGGATGTGTGCGGGACACCACGTGCTTCCTCTCGAGTGCAAACGGGTATGTTGGGGAACTTCTTGAGTTGCAGCAAGGGTGTGAAGGACCCTTTGGAAGTTCCAGTGGTTAGACGTGATTAGCCTCGAGAAGCCTCAGCGGAAATGGGCCTCATCTCGCCTGGAGGGCAAAACCTCCTGGATTTTCTCGAGTTGCGGCAGGTGCTCTCGACTTACGACGGGGAACTAAGGGAAAGGCTCTGGTGGCCTCAGGAAAGGCCAGTCCCCATGCGAGTTCCTCGGGGGCGTCTCGGGATTCCTCTCCCGTCGATGCCGGGGCCTAAGACCTTGTGTGGAGTCGGGGCCGGAACCTGAGGATTCCTCTCCAGTGCTGACATGGATCTTGGGGTACTTCTGGAGTCTCCCCAGGGGAGTCAGTCCTCGTCTCGAATGCGGGCATGCACTTGCGCTTTCCTCCAGAGCGGTAGCAGCAGTGTCACGCAGTCCGCCGCGTGGATCAAAGGATCTATGGTTTTCCCTCGAGTCTTTCCCACGAGGCTTTCCCACGAGGCTTTCCCACAGGGCTGTCCCACGTGCACACGTGGTGGGAGTCGATCCTCGGCTTGAACGTCAAGGCAGTGCAGGGAAAACAGGTTCCTCTGGAATGGACTGACACATCTGGGGGACTCTTGGAATGGTGGCATGACCCTGGAGTTCCTCTCGCCTTTCCTGTGGAGAGCGCCTCCTCTTGAGATGCGACGGGAACGCCGGGAATTCTTTCCCTACGAAACAGGGAAAGGATCCCTCATCTCGAGCTAGGAGGCGGAAACGGGGCTCCCCTGGATGTGTGCGGGACACCACGTGCTTCCTCTCGAGTGCAGACGGGTATGTCGGGGAACTTCTTGAGTTGCAGCAAGGGTGTGAAGGACCCTTTGGAAGTTCCAGTGGTTAGATGTGATTGGCCTCGAGAATCCTCAGCGGAAATGGGCCTCATCTCGCCTGGAGGGCAAAACCTCCTGGATTTTCTCGAGTTGCGGCAGGTGCTCTCGACTTACGACGGGGACCTCAGGGAACCGCTCTGGTGGCCTCAGGAAAGGCCAGCCCCAATGCGAGTTCCTCGGGGGCGTCTCGGGATTCCTCTCCCGTCCATGCCGGGGCCTAAGACCTTGTGTGGAGTCGGGGCCGGATCCTGAGGATTCCTCTCCAGTGCTGACATGGATCTTGGGGTACTTCTGGAGTCTCCCCAGGGGAGTCAGTCCTCGTCTCGAATGCGGGCATGCACTTGCGCTTTCCTCCAGAGCGGTAGCAGCAGTGTCACGCAGTCCGCCGCGTGGATCAAAGGATGTTTGGTTTTCCCTCGAGTCTTTCCCACGAGGCTTTCCCACAGGGCTGTCCCACGTGCACACGTGGTGGGAGTCGATCCTCGGCTTCAACGTCAAGGCAGTGCAGGGAAAACAGGTTCCTCTGGAATGGACTGACACATCTGGGGGACTCTTGGAATGGTGGCACGACCCTGGAGTTCCTCTCGCCTTTCCTGTGGAGAGCGCCTCCTCTTGAGATGTGACGGGAACGCCGGGAATTCTTTCCCTACGAAACAGGGAAAGGATCCCTCATCTCGAGCTAGGAGGTGGAAACGGGGCTACCCTGGATGTGTGCGGGACCCCACGTGCTTCCTCTCGAGTGGAGACGGGTATGTCCGGGAACTTCTTGAGTTGCACCAAGGGTGTGAAGGACCCATTGGAAGTTCCAGTGGTTAGACGTGATTAGCCTCGAGAAGCCTCAGCGGAAATGGGCCTCATCTCGCCTGGAGGGCAAAACCTCGTGGATTTTCTCGTGTTGCGGCAGGTGCTCTCCACTTACGACGGGGACCTCAGGGACCCGCTCTGGTGGCCTCAGGAAAGGCCCGTCCCAATGCGAGTTCCTCGGGGGCCTCTCGGGATTCCTCTCCCGTCGATGCCGGGGCCTAAGACCTTGTGTGCATTCGGGGCCGGAACATGAGGATTCCTCTCCAGTGCTGACATGGATCTTGGGGTACTTCTGGAGTCTCCCCAGGGGAGTCAGTCCTCGTCTCGAATGCGGGCATGCATTGCGCTTTCCTCCAGAGCGGTAGCAGCAGTGTCACGCAGTCCGCCGCGTGGATCAAAGGATCTATGGTTTTCCCTCGAGTCTTTCCCACGAGGCTTTCCCACGAGGCTTTCCCACAGGGCTCTCCCACGTGCACACGTGGTGGGAGTCGATCCTCGGCTTGAACGTCAAGGCAGTGCAGGGAAAACAGGTTCCTCTGGAATGGACTGACACATCTGGGGGACTCTTGGAATGGTGTCACGACCCTGGAGTTCCTCTCGCCTTTCCTGTGGAGAGCGCCTCCTCTTGAGATGCGACGGGAACGCCGGGAATTCTTTCCCTACGAAACAGGGAAAGGATCCCTCATCTCGAGCTAGGAGGCGGAAACGGGGCTCCCCTGGATGTGTGCGGGACACCACGTGCTTCCTCTCGAGTGCAGACGGGTATGTCGGGGAACTTCTTGAGTTGCATCAAGGGTGTGAAGGACCCTTTGGAAGTTCCAGTGGTTAGACGTGATTAGCCTCGAGAAGCCTCAGCGGAAATGGGCCTCATCTCGCCTGGAGGGCAAAACCTCCTGGATTTTCTCGAGTTGCGGCAGGTGCTCTCGACTTACGACGGGGACCTCAGGGACCCGCTCTGGTGGCCTCAGGAAAGGCCAGTCCCCATGCGAGTTCCTCTGGGGCCTCTCGGGATTCCTCTCCCGTCGATGCCGGGGCCTAAGACCTTGTGTGTAGTCGGGGCCGGAACCTGAGGATTCCTCTCCAGTGCTGACATGGATTTTGGGGTACTTCTGGAGTCTCCCCAGGGGAGTCACTCCTCGTCTCGAATGCGGGCATGCACTTGCGCTTTCCTCCAGAGCGGTAGCAGCAGTGTCACGCAGTCCGCCGCGTGGATCAAAGGATCTATGGTTTTCCCTCGAGTCTTTCCCACGAGGCTTTCCCACGAGGCTTTCCCACAGGGCTGTCCCACGTGCACACGTGGTGGGAGTCGATCCTCGGCTTGAACGTCAAGGCAGTGCAGGGAAAACAGGTTCCTCTGGAATGGACTGACACATCTGGGGGACTCTTGGAATGGTGTCACGACCCTGGAGTTCCTCTCGCCTTTCCTGTGGAGAGCGCCTCCTCTTGAGATGCGACGGGAACGCCGGGAATTCTTTCCCTACGAAACAGGGAAAGGATCCCTCATCTCGAGCTAGGAGGCGGAAACGGGGCTCCCCTGGATGTGTGCGGGACCCCACGTGCTTCCTCTCGAGTGGAGACGGGTATGTCGGGGAACTTCTTGAGTTGCAGCAATGGTGTGAAGGACCCTTTGGAAGTTCCAGTGGTTAGACGTGATTGGCCTCGAGAAGCCTCAGCGGAAATGGGCCTCATCTTGTCTGTAGGGCAAAACCTCCTGGATTTTCTAGAGTTGCGGCAGGTGCTCTCGACTTACGACGGGGACCTCAGGGACCCGCTCTGGTGGCCTCAGGAAAGGCCAGTCCCCATGCGAGTTCCTCGGGGGCGTCTCGGGATTCCTCTCCCGTCGATGCCGGGGCCTAAGTCCTTGTGTGGAGTCGGGGCCGGAACCTGAGGATTCCTCTCCAGTGCTGACATGGATCTTGGGGTACTTCTGGAGTCTCCCCAGGGGAGTCAGTCCTCGTCTCGAATGCGGGCATGCACTTGCGCTTTCCTCCAGAGCGGTAGCAGCAGTGTCACGCAGTCCGCCGCGTGGATCAAAGGATGTTTGGTTTTCCCTCGAGTCTTTCCCACGAGGCTTTCCCACGAGGCTTTCCCACAGGGCTGTCCCACGTGGACACGTTGTGGGAGTCGATCCTCGGCTTGAACGTCAAGGCAGTGCAGGGAAAACAGGTTCCTCTGGAATGGATTGACACATCTGGGGGACTCTTGGAATGGTGTCACGACCCTGGACTTCCTCTCGCCTTTCCTGTGGAGAGCGCCTCCTCTTGAGATGCGACGGGAACGCCGGGAATTCTTTCCCTACGAAACAGGGAAAGGATCCCTCATCTCGAGCTAGGAGGCGGAAACGGGGCTTCCCTGGATGTGTGCGGGACACCACGTGCTTCCTCTCGAGTGCAGACGGGTATGTCGGGGAACTTCTTGAGTTGCAGCAAGGGTGTGAAGGACCCTTTGGAAGTTCCAGTGGTTAGACGTGATTAGCCTCGAGAAGCCTCAGCGGAAATGGGCCTCATCTCGCCTGGAGGGCAAAACCTCCTGGATTTTCTCGAGTTGCGGCAGGTGCTCTCGACTTACGACGGGGACCTCAGGGACCCGCTCTGGTGGCCTCAGGAAAGGCCAGTCCCCATGCGAGTTCCTCTGGGGCCTCTCGGGATTCCTCTCCCGTCGATGCCGGGGCCTAAGACCTTATGTGTAGTCGGGGCCGGAACCTGAGGATTCCTCTCCAGTGCTGACATGGATTTTGGGGTACTTCTGGAGTCTCCCCAGGGGAGTCACTGCTCGTCTCGAATGCGGGCATGCACTTGCGCTTTCCTCCAGAGCGGTAGCAGCAGTGTCACGCAGTCCGCCGCGTGGATCAAAGGATCTATGGTTTTCCCTCGAGTCTTTCCCACGAGGCTTTCCCACGAGGCTTTCCCACAGGGCTGTCCCACGTGCACACGTGGTGGGAGTCGATCCTCGGCTTGAACGTCAAGGCAGTGCAGGGAAAACAGGTTCCTCTGGAATGGACTGACACATCTGGGGGACTCTTGGAATGGTGTCACGACCCTGGAGTTCCTCTCGCCTTTCCTGTGGAGAGCGCCTCCTCTTGAGATGCGACGGGAACGCCGGGAATTCTTTCCCTACGAAACAGGGAAAGGATCCCTCATCTCGAGCTAGGAGGCGGAAACGGGGCTCCCCTGGACGTGTGCGGGACCCCACGTGCTTCCTCTCGAGTGAAGACGGGTATGTCGGGGAACTTCTTGAGTTGCAGCAATGGTGTGAAGGACCCTTTGGAAGTTGCAGTGGTTAGATGTGATTGGCCTCGAGAAGCCTCAGCGGAAATGGGCCTCATCTCGCCTGGAGGGCAAAACCTCCTGGATTTTCTCGAGTTGCGGCAGGTGCTCTCGACTTACGACGGGGACCTCAGGGATCCGCTCTGGTGGCCTCAGGAAAGGCCAGTCCCCATGCGAGTTCCTCGGGGGCGTCTCGGGATTCCTCTCCCGTCGATGCCGGGGCCTAAGACCTTGTGTGGAGTCGGGGCCAGAACCTGAGGATTCCTCTCCAGTGCTGACATGGATCTTGGGGTACTTCTGGAGTCTCCCCAGGGGAGTCAGTCCTCGTCTCGAATGCGGGCATACACTTGCGCTTTCCTCCAGAGCGGTAGCAGCAGTGTCATGCAGTCCGCCGCGTGGATCAAAGGATCTATGGTTTCCCTCGAGTCTTTCCCACGAGGCTTTCCCACGAGGCTTTCCCACAGGGCTGTCCCACGTGCACACGTGGTGGGAGTCGATCCTCGGCTTGAACGTCAAGGCAGTGCAGGGAAAACAGGTTCCTCTGGAATGGACTGACACATCTGGGGGACTCTTGGAATGGTGGCATGACCCTGGAGTTCCTCTCGCCTTTCCTGTGGAGAGCGCCTCCTCTTGAGATGCGACGGGAACTCCGGGAATTCTTTCCCTACGAAACAGGGAAAGGATCCCTCATCTCGAGCTAGGAGGCGGAAACGGGGCTCCCCTGGATGTGTGCGGGACACCACGTGCTTCCTCTCGAGTGCAAACGGGTATGTTGGGGAACTTCTTGAGTTGCAGCAAGGGTGTGAAGGACCCTTTGGAAGTTCCAGTGGTTAGACGTGATTAGCCTCGAGAAGCCTCAGCGGAAATGGGCCTCATCTCGCCTGGAGGGCAAAACCTCCTGGATTTTCTCGAGTTGCGGCAGGTGCTCTCGACTTACGACGGGGAACTAAGGGAAAGGCTCTGGTGGCCTCAGGAAAGGCCAGTCCCCATGCGAGTTCCTCGGGGGCGTCTCGGGATTCCTCTCCCGTCCATGCCGGGGCCTAAGACCTTGTGTGGAGTCGGGGCCGGATCCTGAGGATTCCTCTCCAGTGCTGACATGGATCTTGGGGTACTTCTGGAGTCTCCCCAGGGGAGTCAGTCCTCGTCTCGAATGCGGGCATGCATTGCGCTTTCCTCCAGAGCGGTAGCAGCAGTGTCACGCAGTCCGCCGCGTGGATCAAAGGATCTATGGTTTTCCCTCGAGTCTTTCCCCCGAGGCTTTCCCACGAGGCTTTCCCAAAGGGCTGTCCCACGTGCACACGTGGTGGGAGTCGATCCTCGGCTTGAACGTCAAGGCAGTGCAGGGAAAACAGGTTCCTCTGGAATGGACTGACACATCTGGGGGACTCTTGGAATGGTGGCACGACCCTGGAGTTCCTCTCGCCTTTCCTGTGGAGAGCGCCTCCTCTTGAGATGCGACGGGAACGCCGGGAATTCTTTCCCTCCGAAACAGGGAAAGGATCCCTCATCTCGAGCTAGGAGTCGGAAACGGGGCTCCCCTGGATGTGTGCGGGACCCACGTGCTTCCTCTCGAGTGGAGACGGGTATGTCGGGGAACTTCTTGAGTTGCAGCAAGGGTGTGAAGGACCCTTTGGAAGTTCCAGTGGTTAGACGTGATTAGCCTCGAGAAGCCTCAGCGGAAATGGGCCTCATCTCGCCTGGAGGGCAAAACCTCCTGGATTTTCTCGAGTTGCGGCAGGTGCTCTCGACTTACGACGGGGACCTCAGGGACCCGCTCTGGTGGCCTCAGGAAAGGCCAGTCCCCATGCGAGTTCCTCGGGGGCGTCTCGGGATTCCTCTCCCGTCGATGCCGGGGCCAAAGACCTTGTGTGGAGTCGGGGCCGGAACCTGAGGATTCCTCTCCAGTGCTGACTTGGATCTTGGGGTACTTCTGGAGTCTCCCCAGGGGAGTCAGTCCTCGTCTCGAATGCGGGCATGCACTTGCGCTTTCCTCCAGAGTGGTAGCAGCAGTGTCACGCAGTCCGCCGCGTGGATCAAAGGATCTATGGTTTTCCCTCGAGTCTTTCCCACGAGGCTTTCCCACGAGGCTTTCCCACAGGGCTGTCCCAAGTGCACACGTGGTGGGAGTCGATCCTCGGCTTGAACGTCAAGGCAGTGCAGGGAAAACAGGTTCCTCTGGTATGGACTGACACATCTGGGGGACTCTTGGAATGGTGGCACGACCCTGGAGTTCCTCTCGCCTTTCCTGTGGAGAGCGCCTCCTCTTGAGATGCCACGGGAACGCCGGGAATTCTTTCCCTACGAAACAGGGAAAGGATCCCTCATCTCGAGCTAGGAGGCGGAAACGGGGCTCCCCTGGATGTGTGCGGGACGCACGTGCTTCCTCTCGAGTGGAGACGGGTATGTCGGGGAACTTCTTGAGTTGCAGCAAGGGTGTGAAGGACCCTTTGGAAGTTCCAGTGGTTAGACGTGATTAGCCTCGAGAAGCCTCAGCGGAAATGGGCCTCATCTCGCCTGGAGGGCAAAACCTCCTGGATTTTCTCGAGTTGCGGCAGGTGCTCTCGACTTACGACGGGGACCTCAGGGAAAGGCTCTGGTGGCCTCAGGAAAGGCCAGTCCCCATGCGAGTTCCTTGGGGGCCTCTCGGGATTCCTCTCCCGTCGATGCCGGGGCCTAAGACCTTGTGTGGAGTCGGGGCCGGAACCTGAGGATTCCTCTCCAGTGCTGACATGGATCTTGGGGTACTTCTGGAGTCTCCCCAGGGGAGTCAGTCCTCGTCTCGAATGCGGGCATGCACTTGCGCTTTCCTCCAGAGCGGTAGCAGCAGTGTCACGCACTCCGCCGCGTGGAGCAAAGGATCTATGGTTTTCCCTCGAGTCTTTCCCACGAGGCTTTCCCACGAGGCTTTCCCACAGGGCTGTCCCACGTGCACACGTGGTGGGAGTCGATCCTCGGCTTGAACGTCAAGGCAGTGCAGGGAAAACAGGTTCCTCTGGAATGGACTGACACATCTGGGGGACTCTTGGAATGGTGGCACGACCCTGGAGTTCGTCTCGCCTTTCCTGTGGAGAGCGCCTCCTCTTGAGATGCGACGGGAACGCCGGGAATTCTTTCCCTACGAAACAGTTAAAGGATCCCTCATCTCGAGCTAGGAGGCGGAAACGGGGCTCCCCTGGATGTGTGCGGGACACCACGTGCTTCCTCTCGAGTGGAGACGGGTATGTCGGGGAACTTCTTGAGTTGCAGCAATGGTGTGAAGGACCCTTTGGAAGTTCCAGTGGTTAGATGTGATTGGCCTCGAGAAGCCTCAGCGGAAATGGGCCTCATCTCGCCTGGAGGGCAAAACCTCCTGGATTTTCTCGAGTTGCGGCAGGTGCTCTCGACTTACGACGGGGAACTAAGGGAAAGGCTCTGGTGGCCTCAGGAAAGGCCAGTCCCCATGCGAGTTCCTCGGGGGCGTCTCGGGATTCCTCTCCCGTCGATGCCGGGGCCTAAGACCTTGTGTGGAGTCGGGGCCGGAAACTGAGGATTCCTCTCCAGTGCTGACATGGATCTTGGGGTACTTCTGGAGTCTCCCCAGGGGAGTCAGTCCTCGTCTCGAATGCGGGCATGCACTTGCGCTTTCCTCCAGAGCGGTAGCAGCAGTGTCACGCAGTCCGCCGCGTGGATCAAAGGATCTATGGTTTTCCCTCGAGTCTTTCCCACGAGGCTTTCCCACAGGGCTGTCCCAAGTGCACACGTGGTGGGAGTCGATCCTCGGCTTGAACGTCAAGGCAGTGCAGGGAAAACAGGTTCCTCTGGAATGGACTGACACATCTGGGGGACTCTTGGAATGGTGTCACGACCCTGGAGTTCCTCTCGCCTTTCCTGTGGAGAGCGCCTCCTCTTGAGATGCGACGGGAACGCCGGGAATTCTTTCCCTACGAATCAGGGAAAGGATCCCTCATCCCGAGCTAGGAGGCGGAAACGGGGCTCCCCTGGATGTGTGCGGGACCCACGTGCTTCCTCTCGAGTGGAGACGGGTATGTCGGGGAACTTCTTGAGTTGCAGCAAGGGTGTGAAGGACCCTTTGGAAGTTCCAGTGGTTAGACGTGATTAGCCTCGAGAAGCCTCAGCGGAAATGGGCCTCATCTCGCCTGGAGGGCAAAACCTCATGGATTTTCTCGAGTTGCGGCAGGTGCTCTCGACTTACGACGGGGACCTCAGGGAAAGGCTCTGGTGGCCTCAGGAAAGGCCAGTCCCCATGCGAGTTCCTCGGGGGCGTCTCGGGATTCCTCTCCCGTCGATGCCGGGGCCTAAGACCTTGTGTGGAGTCGGGGCCGGAACCTGAGGATTCCTCTCCAGTGCTGACATGGATCTTGGGGTACTTCTGGAGTCTCCCCAGGGGAGTCAGTCCTCGTCTCGAATGCGGGCATGCATTGCGCTTTCCTCCAGAGCGGTAGCAGCAGTGTCACGCACTCCGCCGCGTGGAGCAAAGGATCTATGGTTTTCCCTCGAGTCTTTCCCACGAGGCTTTCCCACGAGGCTTTCCCACAGGGCTGTCCCACGTGCACACGTGGTGGGAGTCGATCCTCGGCTTGAACGTCAAGGCAGTGCAGGGAAAACAGGTTCCTCTGGAATGGACTGACACATCAGGGGGACTCTTGGAATGGTGTCATGACCCTGGAGTTTCTCTCGCCTTTCCTGTGGAGAGCGCCTCCTCTTGAGATGCGACGGGAACGCCGGGAATTCTTTCCCTACGAAACAGGGAAAGGATCCCTCATCTCGAGCTAGGAGGCGGAAACGGGGCTCCCCTGGATGTGTGCGGGACACCACGTGCTTCCTCTCGAGTGCAGATGGGTATGTCGGGGAACTTCTTGAGTTGCAGCAAGGGTGTGAGGGACCCTTTGGAAGTTCCAGTGGTTAGATGTGATTGGCCTCGAGAAGCCTCAGCGGAAATGGGCCTCATCTCGCCTGGAGGGCAAAACCTCCTGGATTTTCTCGAGTTGCGGCAGGTGCTCTCGACTTACGACGGGGACCTCAGGGACCCGCTCTGGTGGCCTCAGGAAAGGCCAGTCCCCATGCGAGTTCCTCGGGGGCCTCTCGGGATTCCTCTCACGTCGATGCCGGGGCCTAAGACCTTGTGTGTAGTCGGGGCCGGAACCGGAGGATTCCTCTCCAGTGCTGACATGGATCTTGGGGTACTTCTGGAGTCTCCCCAGGGGAGTCAGTCCTCGTCTCGAATGCGGGCATGCACTTGCGCTTTCCTCCAGAGCGGTAGCAGCAGTGTCACGCAGTCCGCCGCGTGGATCAAAGGATCTATGGTTTTCCCTCGAGTCTTTCCCACGAGGCTTTCCCACGAGGCTTTCCCACAGGGCTGTCCCACGTGCACACGTGGTGGGAGTGGATCCTCGGCTTGAACGTCAAGGCAGTGCAGGGAAAACAGGTTCCTCTGGAATGGACTGACACATCTGGGGGACTCTTGGAATGGTGGCACGACCCTGGAGTTCCTCTCGCCTTTCCTGTGGAGAGCGCCTCCTCTTGAGTTGCGACGGGAACGCCGGGAATTCTTTCCCTACGAAACAGGGAAAGGATCCCTCATCTCGAGCTAGGAGGCGGAAACGGGGCTCCCCTGGATGTGTGCGGGACCCCACGTGCTTCCTCTCGAGTGGAGACGGGTATGTCGGGGAACTTCTTGAGTTGCAGCAAGGGTGTGAAGGACCCTTTGGAAGTTCCAGTGGTTAGACGTGATTAGCCTCGAGAAGCCTCAGCGGAAATGGGGCTCATCTCGACTGGAGGGCAAAACCTCCTGGATTTTCTCGAGTTGCGGCAGGTGCTCTCGACTTATGACGGGGACCTCAGGGACCCGCTCTGGTGGCCTCAGGAAAGGCCAGTCCCCATGCGAGTTCCTCGGGGGCCTCTCGGGATTCCTCTCCCGTCGATGCCGGGGCCTAAGACCTTGTGTGGAGTCGGGGCCGGAACCTGAGGATTCCTCTGCACTGCTGACATGGATTTGAGGTAATTCTGGAGTCTCCCCAGGGGAGTCAGTCCTCGTGTCGAATGCGGGCATGCTCTTGCGCTTTCCTCCAGAGCGGTAGCAGCAGTGTCACGCAGTCCGCCGCGTGGATCAAAGGATCTATGGTTTTCCCTCGAGTCTTTCCCACGAGGCTTTCCCACGAGGCTTTCCCACAGGGCTGTCCCACGTGCACACGTGGTGGGAGTCGATCCTCGGCTTGAACGTCAAGGCAGTGCAGGGAAAACAGGTTCCTCTGGAATGGACTGACACATCTGGGGGACTCTTGGAATGGTGGCATGACCCTGGAGTTCCTCTCGCCTTTCCTGTGGAGAGCGCCTCCTCTTGAGATGCGACGGGAACGCCGGGAATTCTTTCCCTACGAAACAGGGAAAGGATCCCTCATCTTGAGCTAGGAGGCGGAAACGGGGATCCCCTGGATGTGTGCGGGACACCACGTGCTTCCTCTCGAGTGCAAACGGGTATGTTGGGGAACTTCTTGAGTTGCAGCAAGGGTGTGAAGGACCTTTTGGAAGTTCCAGTGGTTAGATGTGATTGGCCTCGAGAAGCCTCAGCGGAAATGGGCCTCATCTCGCCTGGAGGGGAAAACCTCCTGAGATTTTCTCGAGTTGCGGCAGGTGCTCTCGACTTACGACGGGGACCTCAGGGACCCGCTCTGGTGGCCTCAGGAAAGGCCAGTCCCCATGCGAGTTCCTCGGGGGCGCCTCGGGATTCCTCTCCCGTCGATGCCGGGGCCTAAGACCTTGTGTGGAGTCGGGGCCGGAACCTGAGGATTCCTCTCCAGTGCTGACATGGATCTTGGGGTACTTCTGGAGTCTCCCCAGGGGAGTCAGTCCTCGTCTCGAATGCGGGCATGCACTTGGGCTTTCCTCCAGAGCGGTAGCAGCAGTGTCACGCAGTCCGCCGCGTGGATCAAAGGATCTATGGTTTTCCCTCGAGTCTTTCCCACGAGGCTTTCCCACGAGGCTTTCCCACAGTTCTGTCCCACGTGCACACGTGGTGGGAGTCGATCCTCGGCTTGAACGTCAAGGCAGTGCAGGGAAAACAGGTTCCTCTGGAATGGACTGACACATCTGGGGGACTCTTGGAATGGTGTCACGACCCTGGACTTCCTCTCGCCTTTCCTGTGGAGAGCGCCTCCTCTTGAGATGCGACGGGAACGCCGGGAATTCTTTCCCTACGAAACAGGGAAAGGATCCCTCATCTCGAGCTAGGAGGCGGAAACCGGGCTCCCCTGGATGTGTGCGGGACACCACGTGCTTCCTCTCGAGTGCAGACGGGTATGTCGGGGAACTTCTTGAGTTGCAGCAAGGGTGTGAAGGACCCTTTGGAAGTTCCAGTGGTTAGATGTGATTGGCCTCGAGAAGCCTCAGCGGAAATGGGCCTCATCTCGCCTGGAGGGCAAAACCTCCTGGATTTTCTCGAGTTGCGGCAGGTGCTCTCGACTTACGACGGGGACCTCAGGGAACCGCTCTGGTGGCCTCAGGAAAGGCCAGCCCCAATGCGAGTTCCTCGGGGGCGTCTCGGGATTCCTCTCCCGTCCATTCCGGGGCCTAAGACCTTGTGTGGAGTCGGGGCCGGATCCTGAGGATTCCTCTCCAGTGCTGACATGGATCTTGGGGTACTTCTGGAGTCTCCCCAGGGGAGTCAGTCCTCGTCTCGAATGCGGGCATGCACTTGCGCTTTCCTCCAGAGCGGTAGCAGCAGTGTCACGCAGTCCGCCGCGTGGATCAAAGGATGTTTGGTTTTCCCTCGAGACTTTCCCACGAGGCTTTCCCACGAGGCTGTCCCACGTGCACACGTGGTGGGAGTCGATCCTCGGCTTGAACGTCAAGGCAGTGCAGGGAAAACAGGTTCCTCTGGAATGGACTGACACATCTGGAGGACTCTTGGAATGGTGTCACGACCCTGGAGTTCCTCTCGCCTTTCCTGTGGAGAGCGCCTCCTCTTGAGATGCGACGTGAACTCCGGGAATTCTTTCCCTACGAAACAGGGAAAGGATCCCTCATCTCGAGCTCGGAGGCGGAAACGGGGCTCCCCTGGATGTGTGCGGGACCCCACGTGCTTCCTCTCGAGTGCAGACGGGTATGTCGGGGAACTTCTTGAGTTGCAGCAAGGGTGTGAAGGACCATTTGGAAGTTCCAGTGGTTAGATGTGATTGGCCTCGAGAAGCCTCAGCGGAAATGGGGCTCATCTCGCCAGGAGGGCAAAACCTCCTGGATTTTCTCGAGTTGGGGCAGGTGCTCTCGTCTTAAGACGGGGACCACAGGGAACCGCTCTGGTGGCCTCAGGAAAGGCCAGTCCCCATGCGAGTTCCTCGGGGGCGTCTCGGGATTCCTCTCCCGTCGATGCCGGGGCCTAAGACCTTGTGTGGAGTCGGGGCCGGAACCTGAGGATTCCTCTCCAGTGCTGACATGGAACTTGGGGTACTTATGGAGTCTCCCCAGGGGAGTCAGTCCTCGTCTCGAATGCGGGCATGCACCTACGCTTTCCTCCAGAGCGGGAGCAGCAGTGTCACGCAGTCCGCCGCGTGGATCAAAGGATCTATGGTTTTCCCTCGAGTCTTTCCCACGAGGCTTTCCCACGAGGCTTTCCCACAGGGCTCTCCCACGTGCACACGTGGTGGGAGTCGATCCTCGGCTTGAACGTCAAGGCAGTGCAGGGAAAACAGGTTCCTCTGGAATGGACTGACACATCTGGGGGACTCTTGGAATGGTGGCACGACCCTGGAGTTCCTCTCGCCTTTCCTGTGGAGAGCGCCTCCTCTTGAGATGTGACGGGAACGCCGGGAATTCTTTCCCTACGAAACAGGGAAAGGATCCCTCATCTCGAGCTAGGAGGTGGAAACGGGGCTACCCTGGATGTGTGCGGGACCCCACGTGCTTCCTCTCGAGTGGAGACGGGTATGTCCGGGAACTTCTTGAGTTGCAGCAAGGGTGTGAAGGACCCATTGGAATTTCCAGTGGTTAGACGTGATTAGCCTCGAGAAGCCTCAGCGGAAATGGGCCTCATCTCGCCTGGAGGGCAAAACCTCGTGGATTTTCTCGTGTTGCGGCAGGTGCTCTCCACTTACGACGGGGACCTCAGGGACCCGCTCTGGTGGCCTCAGGAAAGGCCCGTCCCCATGCGAGTTCCTCGGGGGCCTCTCGGGATTCCTCTCCCGTCGATGCCGGGGCCTAAGACCTTGTGTGCAGTCGGGGCCGGAACCTGAGGATTCCTCTCCAGTGCTGACATGGATCTTGGGGTACATCTGGAGTCTCCCCAGGGGAGTCAGTCCTCGTCTCGAATGCGGGCATGCATTGCGCTTTCCTCCAGAGCGGTAGCAGCAGTGTCACGCAGTCCGCCGCGTGGATCAAAGGATCTATGGTTTTCCCTCGAGTCTTTCCCACGAGGCTTTCCCACGAGGCTTTCCCACAGGGCTCTCCCACGTGCACACGTGGTGGGAGTCGATCCTCGGCTTGAACGTCAAGGCAGTGCAGGGAAAACAGGTTCCTCTGGAATGGACTGACACATCTGGGGGACTCTTGGAATGGTGGCACGACCCTGGAGTTCCTCTCGCCTTTCCTGTGGAGAGCGCCTCCTCTTGAGATGCGACGGGAACGCCGGGAATTCTTTCCCTACGAAACAGGGAAAGGATCCCTCATCTCGAGCTAGGAGGCGGAAACGGGGCTCCCCTGGATGTGTGCGGGACACCACGTGCTTCCTCTCGAGTGCAGACGGGTATGTCGGGGAACTTCTTGAGTTGCAGCAATGGTGTGAAGGACCCTTTGGAAGTTCCAGTGGTTAGACGTGATTAGCCTCGAGAAGCCTCAGCGGAAATGGGCCTCATCTCGCCTGGAGGGCAAAACCTCCTGGATTTTCTCGAGTTGCGGCAGGTGCTCTCGACTTACGACGGGGACCTCAGGGAAAGGCTCTGGTGGCCTCAGGAAAGGCCAGTCCCCATGCGAGTTCCTCGGGGGCCTCTCGGGATTCCTCTCCCGTCGATGCCGGGGCCTAAGACCTTGTGTGGAGTCGGGGCCGGAACCTGAGGATTCCTCTCCAGTGCTGACATGGATCTTGGGGTACTTCTGGAGTCTCCCCAGGGGAGTCAGTCCTCGTCTCGAATGCGGGCATGCACTTGCGCTTTCCTCCAGAGCGGTAGCAGCAGTGTCACCCAGTCCGCCGCGTGGATCAAAGGATCTATGGTTTTCCCTCGAGTCTTTCCCACGAGGCTTTCCCACGAGGCTTTCCCACAGGCCTGTCCCACGTGCACACGTGGTGGGAGTCGATCCTCGGCTTGAACGTCAAGGCAGTGCAGGGAAAACAGGTTCCTCTGGAATGGACTGACACATCTGGGGGACTCTTGGAATGGTGGCACGACCCTGGAGTTCCTCTCGCCTTTCCTGTGGAGAGCGCCTCCTCTTGAGATGCGACGGGAATGCCGGGAATTCTTTCCCTACGAAACAGTTAAAGGATCCCTCATCTCGAGCTAGGAGGCGGAAACGGGGCTCCCCTGGATGTGTGCGGGACACCACGTGCTTCCTCTCGAGTGGAGACGGGTATGTCGGGGAACTTCTTGAGTTGCAGCAATGGTGTGAAGGACCCTTTGGAAGTTCCAGTGGTTAGATGTGATTGGCCTCGAGAAGCCTCAGCGGAAATGGGCCTCATCTCGCCTGGAGGGCAAAACCTCCTGGATTTTCTCGAGTTGCGGCAGGTGCTCTCGACTTACGACGGGGACCTCAGGGAAAGGCTCTGGTGGCCTCAGGAAAGGCCAGTCCCCATGCGAGTTCCTCGGGGGCGTCTCGGGATTCCTCTCCCGTCGATGCCGGGGCCTAAGACCTTGTGTGGAGTCGGGGCCGGAAACTGAGGATTCCTCTCCAGTGCTGACATGGATCTTGGGGTACTTCTGGAGTCTCCCCAGGGGAGTCAGTCCTCGTCTCGAATGCGGGCATGCACTTGCGCTTTCCTCCAGAGCGGTAGCAGCAGTGTCACTCAGTCCGCCGCGTGGATCAAAGGATCTATGGTTTTCCCTCGAGTCTTTCCCACGAGGCTTTCCCACAGGGCTGTCCCAAGTGCACACGTGGTGGGAGTCGATCCTCGGCTTGAACGTCAAGGCAGTGCAGGGAAAACAGGTTCCTCTGGAATGGACTGACACATCTGGGGGACTCTTGGAATGGTGTCACGACCCTGGAGTTCCTCTCGCCTTTCCTGTGGAGAGCGCCTCCTCTTGAGATGCGACGGGAACGCCGGGAATTCTTTCCCTACGAATCAGGGAAAGGATCCCTCATCCCGAGCTAGGAGGCGGAAACGGGGCTCCCCTGGATGTGTGCGGGACGCACGTGCTTCCTCTCGAGTGGAGACGGGTATGTCGGGGAACTTCTTGAGTTGCAGCAAGGCGTGAAGGACCCTTTGGAAGTTCCAGTGGTTAGAGGTGATTAGCCTCGAGAAGCCTCAGCGGAAATGGGCCTCATCTCGCCTGGAGGGCAAAACCTCATGGATTTTCTCGAGTTGCGGCAGGTGCTCTCGACTTACGACGGGGACCTCAGGGAAAGGCTCTGGTGGCCTCAGGAAAGGCCAGTCCCCATGCGAGTTCCTCGGGGGCGTCTCGGGATTCCTCTCCCGTCGATGCCGGGGCCTAAGACCTTGTGTGGAGTCGGGGCCGGAACCTGAGGATTCCTCTCCAGTGCTGACATGGATCTTGGGGTACTTCTGGAGTCTCCCCAGGGGAGTCAGTCCTCGTCTCGAATGCGGGCATGCATTGCGCTTTCCTCCAGAGCGGTAGCAGCAGTGTCACGCAGTCCGCCGCGTGGATCAAAGGATCTATGGTTTTCCCTCGAGTCTTTCCCACGAGGCTTTCCCACGAGGCTTTCCCACAGGGCTGCGCCACGTGCACACGTGGTGGGAGTCGATCCTCGGCTTGAACGTCAAGGCAGTGCAGGGAAAGCAGGTTCCTCTGGAATGGACTGACTCAACTGGGGGACTCTTGGAATGGTGGCACGACCCTGGAGTTCCTTTCGCCTTTCCTGTGGAGAGCGCCTCCTCTTGAGATGCGACGGGAACGCCGGGAATTCTTTCCCTACGAAACAGGGAAAGGATCCCTCATCTCGAGCTAGGAGGCGGAAACGGGGCTCCCCTGGATGTGTGCGTGACCCACGTGCTTCCTCTCGAGTGCAGACGGGTATGTCGGGGAACTTCTTGAGTTGCAGCAAGGGTGTGAAGGACCCTTTGGAAGTTCAATTGGTTAGACGTGATTAGCCTCGAGAAGCCTCAGCGGAAATGGGCCTCATCTCGCCTGGAGGGCAAAACCTCCTGGATTTACTCGAGTTGCGGCAGGTGCTCTCGACTTACGACGGGGACCTCAGGGACCCGCTCTGGTGGCCTCAGGAAAGGCCAGTCCCCATGCGAGTTCCGCGGGGGCCTCTCGGGATTCCTCTCCCGTCGATGCCGGGGCCTAAGACCTTGTGTGGAGTCGGGGCCGGAACCTGAGGATTCCTCTCCAGTGCTGACATGGATCTTGGGGTACTTCTGGAGTCTCCCCAGGGGAGTCAGTCCTCGTCTCGAATGCGGGCATGCACTTGTGCTTTCCTCCAGAGCGGTAGCAGCAGTGTCACGCAGTCCGCCGCGTGGATCAAAGGATCTATGGTTTTCCCTCGAGTCTTTCCCACGAGGCTTTCCCACGAGGCTTTCCCACAGGGCTGTCCCACGTGCACACGTGGTGGGAGTCGATCCTCGGCTTGAACGTCAAGGCAGTGCAGGGAAAACAGGTTCCTCTGGAATGGACTGACACATCTGGGGGACTCTTGGAATGGTGGCACGACCCTGGAGTTCCTCTCGCCTTTCCTGTGGAGAGCGCCTCCTCTTGAGATGCGACGGGAACGCCGGGAATTCTTTCCCTACGAAACAGGGAAATGATCCCTCATCTCGAGCTAGGAGGCGGAAACGGGGCTCCCCTGGATGTGTGCGGGACACCACGTGCTTCCTCTCGAGTGGAGACGGGTATGTCGGGGAACTTCTTGAGTTGCAGCAAGGGTGTGAAGGACCCTTTGGAAGTTCCAGTGGTTAGACGTGATTAGCCTCGAGAAGCCTCAGCGGAAATGGGCCTCATCTCGCCTGGAGGGCAAAACCTCCTGGATTTTCTCGAGTTGCGGCAGGTGCTCTCGACTTACGACGGGGACCTAAGGGAAAGGCTCTGGTGGCCTCAGGAAAGGCCCGTCCCCATGCGAGTTCCTCGGGGGCGTCTCGGGATTCCTCTCCCGTCGATGCCGGGGCCTAAGACCTTGTGTGGAGTCGGGGCCGGAACCTGAGGATTCCTCTCCAGTGCTGACATGGATCTTGGGGTACTTCTGGAGTCTCCCCAGGGGAGTCAGTCCTCGTCTCGAATGCGGGCATACACTTGCGCTTTCCTCCAGAGCGGTAGCAGCAGTGTCATGCAGTCCGCCGCGTGGATCAAAGGATCTATGGTTTTCCCTCGAGTCTTTCCCACGAGGCTTTCCCACGAGGCTTTCCCACAGGGCTGTCCCACGTGCACACGTGGTGGGAGTCGATCCTCGGCTTGAACGTCAAGGCAGTGCAGGGAAAACAGGTTCCTCTGGAATGGACTGACACATCTGGGGGACTCTTGGAATGGTGGCACGACCCTGGAGTTCCTCTCGCCTTTCCTGTGGAGAGCGCCTCCTCTTGAGATGCGACGGGAACGCCGGAAATTCTTTCCCTAAGAAACAGGGAAAGAATCCCTCATCTCGAGCTAAGAGGCGGAAACGGGGCTCCCCTGGATGTGTGCGGGACACCACATGCTTCCTCCCGAGTGGAGACGGGTATGTCGGGGAACTTCTTGAGTTGCAGCAAGGGTGTGAAGGACCCTTTGGAAGTTCCAGTGGTTATATGTGATTGGCCTCGAGAAGCCTCAGCGGAAATGGGCCTCATCTTGCCTGTAGGGCAAAACCTCCTGGATTTTCTAGAGTTGCGGCAGGTGCTCTCGACTTACGACGGGGACCTCAGGGACCCGCTCTGGTGGCCTCAGGAAAGGCCAGTCCCCATGCGAGTTCCTCAGGGGCGTCTCGGGATTCCTCTCCCGTCGATGCCGGGGCCTAAGACCTTGTGTGGAGTCGGGGCCGGAACCTGAGGATTCCTCTCCAGTGCTGACATGGATCTTGGGGTACTTCTGGAGTCTCCCCAGGGGAGTCAGTCCTCGTCTCGAATGCGGGCATGCACTTGCGCTTTCCTCCAGAGCGGTAGCAGCAGTGTCACGCAGTCCGCCGCGTGGATCAAAGGATGTTTGGTTTTCCCTCGAGTCTTTCCCACGAGGCTTTCCCACGAGGCTTTCCCACAGGGCTGTCCCACGTGGACACGTTGTGGGAGTCGATCCTCGGCTTGAACGTCAAGGCAGTGCAGGGAAAACAGGTTCCTCTGGAATGGACTGACACATCTGGGGGACTCTTGGAATGGTGGCACGACCCTGGAGTTCCTCTCGCCTTTCCTGTGGAGAGCGCCTCCTCTTGAGATGCCACGGGAACGCCGGGAATTCTTTCCCTAAGAAACAGGGAAAGGATCCCTCATCTCGAGCTAGGAGGCGGAAACGGGGCTCCCCTGGATGTGTGCGGGACACCACGTGCTTCCTCTCGAGTGGAGACGGGTATGTCGGGGAACTTCTTGAGTTGCAGCAAGGGTGTGAAGGACCCTTTGGAAGTTCCAGTGGTTAGACGTGATTAGCCTCGAGAAGCCTCAGCGGAAATGGGCCTCATCTCGCCTGGAGGGCAAAACCTCCTGGATTTTCTCGAGTTGCGGCAGGTGCTCTCGACTTACGACGGGGACCTCAGGGACCCGCTCTGGTGGCCTCAGGAAAGGCCAGTCCCCATGCGAGTTCCTCGGGGGCCTCTCGGGATTCCTCTCCCGTCGATGCCGGGGCCTAAGACCTTGTGTGGAGTCGGGGCCGGAACCTGAGGATTCCTCTCCAGTGCTGACATGGATCTTGGGGTACTTCTGGAGTCTCCCCAGGGGAGTCAGTCCTCGTCTCGAATGCGGGCATGCACTTGCGCTTTCCTCCAGAGCGGTAGCAGCAGTGTCACGCAGTCCGCCGCGTGGATCAAAGGATGTTTGGTTTTCCCTCGAGACTTTCCCACGAGGCTTTCCCACGAGGCTGTCCCACGTGCACACGTGGTGGGAGTCGATCCTCGGCTTGAACGTCAAGGCAGTGCAGGGAAAACAGGTTCCTCTGGAATGGACTGACACATCTGGAGGACTCTTGGAATGGTGGCACGACCCTGGAGTTCCTCTCGCCTTTCCTGTGGAGAGCGCCTCCTCTTGAGATGCGACGGGAACTCCGGGAATTCTTTCCCTACGAAACAGGGAAAGGATCCCTCATCTCGAGCTAGGAGGCGGAAACGGGGCTCCCCTGGATGTGTGCGGGACCCCACGTGCTTCCTCTCGAGTGGAGACGGGTATGTCGGGGAACTTCTTGAGTTGCAGCAAGGGTGTGAAGGACCATTTGGAAGTTCCAGTGGTTAGATGTGATTGGCCTCGAGAAGCCTCAGCGGAAATGGGGCTCATCTCGCCAGGAGGGCAAAACCTCCTGGATTTTCTCGAGTTGGGGCAGGTGCTCTCGTCTTAAGACGGGGACCACAGGGAACCGCTCTGGTGGCCTCAGGAAAGGCCAGTCCCCATGCGAGTTCCTCGGGGGCGTCTCGGGATTCCTCTCCCGTCGATGCCGGGGCCTAAGACCTTGTGTGGAGTCGGGGCCGGAACCTGAGGATTCCTCTCCAGTGCTGACATGGAACTTGGGGTACTTCTGGAGTCTCCCCAGGGGAGTCAGTCCTCGTCTCGAATGCGGGCATGCACCTACGCTTTCCTCCAGAGCGGGAGCAGCAGTGTCACGCAGTCCGCCGCGTGGATCAAAGGATCTATGGTTTTCCCTCGAGTCTTTCCCACGAGGCTTTCCCACGAGGCTTTCCCACAGGGCTCTCCCACGTGCACACGTGGTGGGAGTCGATCCTCGGCTTGAACGTCAAGGCAGTGCAGGGAAAACAGGTTCCTCTGGAATGGACTGACACATCTGGGGGACTCTTGGAATGGTGGCACGACCCTGGAGTTCCTCTCGCCTTTCCTGTGGAGAGCGCCTCCTCTTGAGATGTGACGGGAACGCCGGGAATTCTTTCCCTACGAAACAGGGAAAGGATCCCTCATCTCGAGCTAGGAGGTGGAAACGGGGCTACCCTGGATGTGTGCGGGACCCCACGTGCTTCCTCTCGAGTGGAGACGGGTATGTCCGGGAACTTCTTGAGTTGCAGCAAGGGTGTGAAGGACCCATTGGAATTTCCAGTGGTTAGACGTGATTAGCCTCGAGAAGCCTCAGCGGAAATGGGCCTCATCTCGCCTGGAGGGCAAAACCTCGTGGATTTTCTCGTGTTGCGGCAGGTGCTCTACACTTACGACGGGGACCTCAGGGACCCGCTCTGGTGGCCTCAGGAAAGGCCCGTCCCCATGCGAGTTCCTCGGGGGCCTCTCGGGATTCCTCTCCCGTCGATGCCGGGGCCTAAGACCTTGTGTGCAGTCGGGGCCGGAACCTGAGGATTCCTCTCCAGTGCTGACATGGATCTTGGGGTACTTCTGGAGTCTCCCCAGGGGAGTCAGTCCTCGTCTCGAATGCGGGCATGCATTGCGCTTTCCTCCAGAGCGGTAGCAGCAGTGTCACGCAGTCCGCCGCGTGGATCAAAGGATCTATGGTTTTCCCTCGAGTCTTTCCCACGAGGCTTTCCCACGAGGCTTTCCCACAGGGCTCTCCCACGTGCACACGTGGTGGGAGTCGATCCTCGGCTTGAACGTCAAGGCAGTGCAGGGAAAACAGGTTCCTCTGGAATGGACTGACACATCTGGGGTACTCTTGGAATGGTGGCACGACCCTGGAGTTCCTCTCGCCTTTCCTGTGGAGAGCGCCTCCTCTTGAGATGCGACGGGAACGCCGGGAATTCTTTCCCTACGAAACAGGGAAAGGATCCCTCATCTCGAGCTAGGAGGCGGAAACGGGGCTCCCCTGGATGTGTGCGGGACACCACGTGCTTCCTCTCGAGTGCAGACGGGTATGTCGGGGAACTTCTTGAGTTGCAGCAATGGTGTGAAGGACCCTTTGGAAGTTCCAGTGGTTAGACGTGATTAGCCTCGAGAAGCCTCAGCGGAAATGGGCCTCATCTCGCCTGGAGGGCAAAACCTCCTGGATTTTCTCGAGTTGCGGCAGGTGCTCTCGACTTACGACGGGGACCTCAGGGAAAGGCTCTGGTGGCCTCAGGAAAGGCCAGTCCCCATGCGAGTTCCTCGGGGGCCTCTCGGGATTCCTCTCCCGTCGATGCCGGGGCCTAAGACCTTGTGTGGAGTCGGGGCCGGAACCTGAGGATTCCTCTCCAGTGCTGACATGGATCTTGGGGTACTTCTGGAGTCTCCCCAGGGGAGTCAGTCCTCGTCTCGAATGCGGGCATGCACTTGCGCTTTCCTCCAGAGCGGTAGCAGCAGTGTCACGCAGTCCGCCGCGTGGATCAAAGGATCTATGGTTTTCCCTCGAGTCTTTCCCACGAGGCTTTCCCACGAGGCTTTCCCACAGGGCTGTCCCACGTGCACACGTGGTGGGAGTCGATCCTCGGCTTGAACGTCAAGGCAGTGCAGGGAAAACAGGTTCCTCTGGAATGGACTGACACATCTGGGGGACTCTTGGAATGGTGGCACGACCCTGGAGTTCCTCTCGCCTTTCCTGTGGAGAGCGCCTCCTCTTGAGATGCGACGGGAATGCCGGGAATTCTTTCCTATACGAAACAGTTAAAGGATCCCTCATCTCGAGCTAGGAGGCGGAAACGGGGCTCCCCTGGATGTGTGCGGGACACCACGTGCTTCCTCTCGAGTGGAGACGGGTATGTCGGGGAACTTCTTGAGTTGCAGCAATGGTGTGAAGGACCCTTTGGAAGTTCCAGTGGTTAGATGTGATTGGCCTCGAGAAGCCTCAGCGGAAATGGGCCTCATCTCGCCTGGAGGGCAAAACCTCCTGGATTTTCTCGAGTTGCGGCAGGTGCTCTCGACTTACGACGGGGAACTAAGGGAAAGGCTCTGGTGGCCTCAGGAAAGGCCAGTCCCCATGCGAGTTCCTCGGGGGCGTCTCGGGATTCCTCTCCCGTCGATGCCGGGGCCTAAGACCTTGTGTGGAGTCGGGGCCGGAAACTGTGGATTCCTCTCCAGTGCTGACATGGATCTTGGGGTACTTCTGGAGTCTCCCCAGGGGAGTCAGTCCTCGTCTCGAATGCGGGCATGCACTTGCGCTTTCCTCCAGAGCGGTAGCAGCAGTGTCACGCAGTCCGCCGCGTGGATCAAAGGATCTATGGTTTTCCCTCGAGTCTTTCCCACGAGGCTTTCCCACAGGGCTGTCCCAAGTGCACACGTGGTGGGAGTCGATCCTCGGCTTGAACGTCAAGGCAGTGCAGGGAAAACAGGTTCCTCTGGAATGGACTGACACATCTGGGGGACTCTTGGAATGGTGTCACGACCCTGGAGTTCCTCTCGCCTTTCCTGTGGAGAGCGCCTCCTCTTGAGATGCGACGGGAACGCCGGGAATTCTTTCCCTACGAATCAGGGAAAGGATCCCTCATCCCGAGCTAGGAGGCGGAAACGGGGCTCCCCTGGATGTGTGCGGGACGCACGTGCTTCCTCTCGAGTGGAGACGGGTATGTCGGGGAACTTCTTGAGTTGCAGCAAGGGCGTGAAGGACCCTTTGGAAGTTCCAGTGGTTAGAGGTGATTAGCCTCGAGAAGCCTCAGCGGAAATGGGCCTCATCTCGCCTGGAGGGCAAAACCTCATGGATTTTCTCGAGTTGCGGCAGGTGCTCTCGACTTACGACGGGGACCTCAGGGAAAGGCTCTGGTGGCCTCAGGAAAGGCCAGTCCCCATGCGAGTTCCTCGGGGGCGTCTCGGGATTCCTCTCCCGTCGATGCCGGGGCCTAAGACCTTGTGTGCAGTCGGGGCCGGAACCTGAGGATTCCTCTCCAGTGCTGACATGGATCTTGGGGTACTTCTGGAGTCTCCCCAGGGGAGTCAGTCCTCGTCTCGAATGCGGGCATGCATTGCGCTTTCCTCCAGAGCGGTAGCAGCAGTGTCACGCAGTCCGCCGCGTGGATCAAAGGATCTATGGTTTTCCCTCGAGTCTTTCCCACGAGGCTTTCCCACGAGGCTTTCCCACAGGGCTGCGCCACGTGCACACGTGGTGGGAGTCGATCCTCGGCTTGAACGTCAAGGCAGTGCAGGGAAAACAGGTTCCTCTGGAATGGACTGACTCATCTGGGGGACTCTTGGAATGGTGGCACGACCCTGGAGTTCCTCTCGCCTTTCCTGTGGAGAGCGCCTCCTCTTGAGATGCGACGGGAACGCCGGGAATTCTTTCCCTACGAAACAGGGAAAGGATCCCTCATCTCGAGCTAGGAGGCGGAAACGGGGCTCCCCTGGATGTGTGCGTGACCCACGTGCTTCCTCTCGAGTGCAGACGGGTATGTCGGGGAACTTCTTGAGTTGCAGCAAGGGTGTGAAGGACCCTTTGGAAGTTCAATTGGTTAGACGTGATTAGCCTCGAGAAGCCTCAGCGGAAATGGGCCTCATCTCGCCTGGAGGGCAAAACCTCCTGGATTTACTCGAGTTGCGGCAGGTGCTCTCGACTTACGACGGGGACCTCAGGGACCCGCTCTGGTGGCCTCAGGAAAGGCCAGTCCCCATGCGAGTTCCGCGGGGGCCTCTCGGGATTCCTCTCCCGTCGATGCCGGGGCCTAAGACCTTGTGTGGAGTCGGGGCCGGAACCTGAGGATTCCTCTCCAGTGCTGACATGGATCTTGGGGTACTTCTGGAGTCTCCCCAGGGGAGTCAGTCCTCGTCTCGAATGCGGGCATGCACTTGTGCTTTCCTCCAGAGCGGTAGCAGCAGTGTCACGCAGTCCGCCGCGTGGATCAAAGGATCTATGGTTTTCCCTCGAGTCTTTCCCACGAGGCTTTCCCACGAGGCTTTCCCACAGGGCTGTCCCACGTGCACACGTGGTGGGAGTCGATCCTCGGCTTGAACGTCAAGGCAGTGCAGGGAAAACAGGTTCCTCTGGAATGGACTGACACATCTGGGGGACTCTTGGAATGGTGGCACGACCCTGGAGTTCCTCTCGCCTTTCCTGTGGAGAGCGCCTCCTCTTGAGATGCGACGGGAACGCCGGGAATTCTTTCCCTACGAAACAGGGAAATGATCCCTCATCTCGAGCTAGGAGGCGGAAACGGGGCTCCCCTGGATGTGTGCGGGACACCACGTGCTTCCTCTCGAGTGGAGACGGGTATGTCGGGGAACTTCTTGAGTTGCAGCAAGGGTGTGAAGGACCCTTTGGAAGTTCCAGTGGTTAGACGTGATTAGCCTCGAGAAGCCTCAGCGGAAATGGGCCTCATCTCGCCTGGAGGGCAAAACCTCCTGGATTTTCTCGAGTTGCGGCAGGTGCTCTCGACTTACGACGGGGACCTAAGGGAAAGGCTCTGGTGGCCTCAGGAAAGGCCAGTCCCCATGCGAGTTCCTCGGGGGCGTCTCGGGATTCCTCTCCCGTCGATGCCGGGGCCTAAGACCTTGTGTGGAGTCGGGGCCGGAACCTGAGGATTCCTCTCCAGTGCTGACATGGATCTTGGGGTACTTCTGGAGTCTCCCCAGGGGAGTCAGTCCTCGTCTCGAATGCGGGCATACACTTGCGCTTTCCTCCAGAGCGGTAGCAGCAGTGTCATGCAGTCCGCCGCGGGGATCAAAGGATCTATGGTTTTCCCTCGAGTCTTTCCCACGAGGCTTTCCCACGAGGCTTTCCCACAGGGCTGTCCCACGTGCACACGTGGTGGGACTCGATCCTCGGCTTGAACGTCAAGGCAGTGCAGGGAAAACAGGTTCCTCTGGAATGGACTGACACATCTGGGGGACTCTTGGAATGGTGGCACGACCCTGGAGTTCCTCTCGCCTTTCCTGTGGAGAGCGCCTCCTCTTGAGATGCGACGGGAACGCCGGAAATTCTTTCCCTAAGAAACAGGGAAAGAATCCCTCATCTCGAGCTAAGAGGCGGAAACGGGGCTCCCCTGGATGTGTGCGGGACACCACATGCTTCCTCCCGAGTGGAGACGGGTATGTCGGGGAACTTCTTGAGTTGCAGCAAGGGTGTGAAGGACCCTTTGGAAGTTCCAGTGGTTAGATGTGATTGGCCTCGAGAAGCCTCAGCGGAAATGGGCCTCATCTCGCCTGGAGGGCAAAACCTCCTGGATTTTCTAGAGTTGCGGCAGGTGCTCTCGACTTACGACGGGGACCTCAGGGACCCGCTCTGGTGGCCTCAGGAAAGGCCAGTCCCCATGCGAGTTCCTCAGGGGCGTCTCGGGATTCCTCTCCCGTCGATGCCGGGGCCTAAGACCTTGTGTGGAGTCGGGGCCGGAACCTGAGGATTCCTCTCCAGTGCTGACATGGATCTTGGGGTACTTCTGGAGTCTCCCCAGGGGAGTCAGTCCTCGTCTCGAATGCGGGCATGCACTTGCGCTTTCCTCCAGAGCGGTAGCAGCAGTGTCACGCAGTCCGCCGCGTGGATCAAAGGATGTTTGGTTTTCCCTCGAGTCTTTCCCACGAGGCTTTCCCACGAGGCTTTCCCACAGGGCTGTCCCACGTGGACACGTTGTGGGAGTCGATCCTCGGCTTGAACGTCAAGGCAGTGCAGGGAAAACAGGTTCCTCTGGAATGGACTGACACATCAGGGGGACTCTTGGAATGGTGGCACGACCCTGGAGTTCCTCTCGCCTTTCCTGTGGAGAGCGCCTCCTCTTGAGATGCCACGGGAACGCCGGGAATTCTTTCCCTACGAAACAGGGAAAGGATCCCTCATCTCGAGCTAGGAGGCGGAAACGGGGCTCCCCTGGATGTGTGCGGGACACCACGTGCTTCCTCTCGAGTGGAGACGGGTATGTCGGGGAACTTCTTGAGTTGCAGCAAGGGTGTGAAGGACCCTTTGGAAGTTCCAGTGGTTAGACGTGATTAGCCTCGAGAAGCCTCAGCGGAAATGGGCCTCATCTCGCCTGGAGGGCAAAACCTCCTGGATTTTCTCGAGTTGCGGCAGGTGCTCTCGACTTACGACGGGGACCTCAGGGACCCGCTCTGGTGGCCTCAGGAAAGGCCAGTCCCCATGCGAGTTCCTCGGGGGCCTCTCGGGATTCCTCTCCCGTCGATGCCGGGGCCTAAGACCTTGTGTGGAGTCGGGGCCGGAACCTGAGGATTCCTCTCCAGTGCTGACATGGATCTTGGGGTACTTCTGGAGTCTCCCCAGGGGAGTCAGTCCTCGTCTCGAATGCGGGCATGCACTTGCGGTTTCCTCCAGAGTGGTAGCAGCAGTGTCACGCAGTCCGCCGCGTGGATCAAAGGATCTATGGTTTTCCCTCGAGTCTTTCCCACGAGGCTTTCCCACGAGGCTTTCCCACAGGGCTGTCCCAAGTGCACACGTGGTGGGAGTCGATCCTCGGCTTGAACGTCAAGGCAGTGCAGGGAAAACAGGTTCCTCTGGAATGGACTGACAGATCTGGGGGACTCTTGGAATGGTGGCACGACCCTGGAGTTCCTCTCGCCTTTCCTGTGGAGAGCGCCTCCTCTTGAGATGCCACGGGAACGCCGGGAATTCTTTCCCTACGAAACAGGGAAAGGATCCCTCATCTCGAGCTAGGAGGCGGAAACGGGGCTCCCCTGGATGTGTGCGGGACCCACGTGCTTCCTCTCGAGTGGAGACGGGTATGTCGGGGAACTTCTTGAGTTGCAGCAAGGGTGTGAAGGACCCTTTGGAAGTTCCAGTGGTTAGACGTGATTAGCCTCGAGAAGCCTCAGCGGAAATGGGCCTCATCTCGCCTGGAGGGCAAAACCTCCTGGATTTTCTCGAGTTGCGGCAGGTGCTCTCGACTTACGACGGGGACCTCAGGGAAAGGCTCTGGTGGCCTCAGGAAAGGCCAGTCCACATGCGAGTTCCTCGGGGGCGACTCGGGATTCCTCTCCCGTCGATGCCGGGGCCTAAGACCTTGTGTGCAGTCGGGGCCGGAACCTGAGGATTCCTCTCCAGTGCTGACATGGATCTTGGGGTACTTCTGGAGTCTCCCCAGGGGAGTCAGTCCTCGTCTCGAATGCGGGCATGCACTTGCGCTTTCCTCCAGAGCGGTAGCAGCAGTGTCACGCAGTCCGCCGCGTGGATCAAAGGATCTATGGTTTTCCCTCGAGTCTTTCCCACGAGGCTTTCCCACGAGGCTTTCCCACAGGGCTGTCCCACGTGCACACGTGGTGGGAGTGGATCCTCGGCTTGAACGTCAAGGCAGTGCAGGGAAAACAGGTTCCTCTGGAATGGACTGACACATCTGGGGGACTCTTGGAATGGTGGCATGACCCTGGAGTTCCTCTCGCCTTTCCTGTGGAGAGCGCCTCCTCTTGAGATGCGACGGGAACGCCGGGAATTCTTTCACTACGAAACAGGGAAAGGATCCCTCATCTCGAGCTAGGAGGCGGAAACGGGGCTCCCCTGGATGTGTGCGGGACCCCACGTGCTTCCTCTCGAGTGGAGACGGGTATGTCGGGGAACTTCTTGAGTTGCAGCAAGGGTGTGAAGGACCCTTTGGAAGTTCCAGTGGTTAGACGTGATTAGCCTCGAGAAGCCTCAGCGGAAATGGGCCTCATCTCGACTGGAGGGCAAAACCTCCTGGATTTTCTCGAGTTGCGGCAGGTGCTCTCGACTTATGACGGGGACCTCAGGGACCCGCTCTGGTGGCCTCAGGAAAGGCCAGTCCCCATGCGAGTTCCTCGGGGGCCTCTCGGGATTCCTCTCCCGTCGATGCCGGGGCCTAAGACCTTGTGTGGAGTCGGGGCCGGAACCTGAGGATTCCTCTGCACTGCTGACATGGATTTGAGGTAATTCTGGAGTCTCCCCAGGGGAGTCAGTCCTCGTGTCGAATGCGGGCATGCTCTTGCGCTTTCCTCCAGAGCGGTAGCAGCAGTGTCTCGCAGTCCGCCGTGTGGATCAAAGGATCTATGGTTTTCCCTCGAGTCTTTCCCACGAGGCTTTCCCACGAGGCTTTCCCACAGGGCTGTCCCACGTGCACACGTGGTGGGAGTGGATCCTCGGCTTGTACGTCAAGGCAGTGCAGGGAAAACAGGTTCCTCTGGAATGGACTGACACATCTGGGGGACTCTTGGAATGGTGGCACGACCCTGGAGTTCCTCTCGCCTTTCCTGTGGAGAGCGCCTCCTCTTGAGATGCGACGGGAACGCCGGGAATTCTTTCCCTATGAAACAGTTAAAGGATCCCTCATCTCGAGCTAGGAGGCGGAAACGGGGCTCCCCTGGATGGGTGCGGGACCCCACGTCCTTCCTCTCGAGTTGAGACGGGTATGTCGCGGAACTGCTTAAGTTGCAGCAAGGGTGTGAAGGACCCTTTGGAAGTTCCAGTGGTTAGACGTGATTAGCCTCGAGAAGCCTCAGCGGAAATGGGCCTCATCTCGCCTGGAGGGCAAAACCTCCTGGATTTTCTCGAGTTGCGGCAGGTGCTCTCGACTTACGATGGCGACCTCAAGGACCCGCTCTGGTGGCCTCAGGAAAGGCCAGTCCACATGCGAGTTCCTCGGGGGCCTCTCGGGATTCCTCTCCCGTCGATGCCGGGGCCTAAGACCTTGTGTGAAGTCGGGGCCGGAACCTGAGGATTCCTCTCCAGTGCTGACATGGATCTTGGGGTACTTCTGGAGTCTCCCCAGGGGAGTCAGTCCTCGTCTCGAATGCGGGCATGCACTTGCGCTTTCCTCCAGAGCGGTAGCAGCAGTGTCACGCAGTCCGCCGCGTGGATCAAAGGATCTATGGTTTTCCCTCGAGTCTTTCCCACGAGGCTTTCCCACGAGGCTTTCCCACAGGGCTGTCCCACGTGCACACGTGGTGGGAGTGGATCCTCGGCTTGAACGTCAAGGCAGTGCAGGGAAAACAGGTTCCTCTGGAATGGACTGACACATCTGGGGGACTCTTGGAATGGTGGCACGACCCTGGAGTTCCTCTCGCCTTTCCTGTGGAGAGCGCCTCCTCTTGAGATGCGACGGGAACGCCGGGAATTCTTTCCCTACGAAACAGGGAAAGGATCCCTCATCTCGAGCTAGGAGGCGGAAACGGGGCTCCCCTGGATGTGTGCGGGACCCCACGTGCTTCCTCTCGAGTGGAGACGGGTATGTCGGGGAACTTCTTGAGTTGCAGCAAGGGTGTGAAGGACCCTTTGGAAGTTCCAGTGGTTAGACGTGATTAGCCTAAAGAAGCCTCAGCGGAAATGGGCCTCATCTCGCCTGGAGGGCAAAACCTCCAGGATTTTCTCGAGTTGCGGCAGGTGCTCTCGACTTACGACGGGGACCTCAGGGACCCGCTCTGGTGGCCTCAGGAAAGGCCAGTCCCCATGCGAGTTCCTCCGGGGCCTCTCGGGATTCCTCTCCCGTTGATGCCGGGGCCTAAGACCTTGTGTGGAGTCGGGGCCGGAACCTGAGGATTCCTCTCCAGTGCTGACATGGATCTTGGGGTACTTCTGGAGTCTCCCCAGGGGAGTCAGTCCTCGTCTCGAATGCGGGCATGCTCTTGCGCTTTCCTCCATAGCGGTAGCAGCAGTGTCTCGCAGTCCGCCGTGTGGATCAAAGGATCTATGGTTTTCCCTCGAGTCTTTCCCACGAGGCTTTCCCACGAGGCTTTCCCACAGGGCTGTCCCACGTGCACACGTGGTGGGAGTCGATCCTCGGCTTGAACGTCAAGGCAGTGCAGGGAAAACAGGTTCCTCTGGAATGGACTGACACATCTGGGGGACTCTTGGAATGGTGGCACGACCCTGGAGTTCCTCTCGCCTTACCTGTGGAGAGTGCCTCCTCTTGAGATGCTATGGGAACGCCGGGAATTCTTTCCCTACGAAACAGGGAAAGGATCCCTCATCTCGAGCTAGGAGGCGGAAACGGGGCTCCCCTGGATGTGTGCGGGACCCACCGTGCTTGATCTCGAGTGGAGACGGGTATGTCGGGGAACTTCTTGATTTGCAGCAAGGGTGTGAAGGACCCTTTGGAAATTCCAGTGGTTAGACGTAATTAGCCTCGAGAAGCCTCAGCGGAAATGGGCCTCATCTCGCCTGGAGGGCAAAACCTCCTGGATTTTCTCAAGTTGCGGCACTTGCTCTCGACTTACGACGGGGACCTCAGGGACCCGCTCTGGTGGCCTCAGGAAAGGCCAGTCCCCATGCGAGTTCCTCGGGGGCCTCTCGGGATTCCTCTCCCGTCGATGCCGGGGCCTAAGACCTTGTGTGGAGTCGGGGTCGGAACCTGAGGATTCCTCTCCGGTGCTGACATGGATCTTGGGGTACTTCTGGAGTCTCCCCAGGGGAGTCAGTCCTCGTCTCGAATGCGGGCATGCACTTGCGCTTTCCTCCAGAGCGGTAGCAGCGGTGTCACGCAGTCCGCCGCGTGGATCAAAGGATCTATGGTTTTCCCACGAGTCTTTCCCACGAGGCTTTCCCACGAGGCTTTCCCACAGGGCTATTCCACGTGCACACGTGGTGGGAGTCGATCATCGGCTTGAACGTCAAGGCAGTGCAGGGAAAACAGGTTCCTCTGGAATGGACTGACACATCTGGGGGACTCTTGGAATGGTGGCACGACCCTGGAGTTCCTCTCGCCTTTCCAGTGGAGAGCGCCTTCTCTTGAGATGGGACGGGAACGCCGGGAATTCTTTCCCTACGAAACAGGGAAAGGATCCCTCGTCTCGAGCTAGGAGGCGGAAACGGGGCTCCCCTGGATGTGTGCGGGACCCCACGTGCTTCCTCTCGAGTGGAGACGGTTATGTCGGGGAACATCTTGAGGTGCAGCAAGGGTGTGAAGGACCCTTTGGAAGTTCCAGTGGTTAGACGTGATTAGCCTCGAGAAGCCTCAGCGGAAATGGGCCTCATCTCGCCTGGAGGGCAAAACCTCCTGGATTTTCTCGAGTTGCGGCAGGTGCTCTCGACTTACGACGGGGACCTCAGGGACTCGCTCTGGTGGCCTCAGGAAAGGCCAGTCCCCATGCGAGTTCCTCGGGGGCGTCTCGGGATTCCTCTCCCGTCGATGCCGGGGCCTAAGACCTTGTGTGGAGTCGGGGCCGGAACCTGAGGATTCCTCTCCAGTGCTGACATGGATCTTGGGGTACTTCTGGAGTCTCCCCAGGGGAGTCAGTCCTCGTCTCGAATGCGGGCATGCACTTGCGCTTTCCTCCAGAGCGGTAGCAGCAGTGTCACCCAGTCCGCCGGGTGGATCGAAGGATCTATGGTTTTCCCTCGAGTCTTTCCCACGAGGCTTTCCCACGAGGCTTTCCCACAGGGCTGTCCCACGTGCACACGTGGTGGGAGTCGATCCTCGGCTTGAACGTCAAGGCAGTGCAGGGAAAACAGGTTCCTCTGGAATGGACAGACACATCTGGGGGACTCTTGGAATGGTGGCACGACCCTGGAGTTCCTCTCGCCTTTCCTGTGGAGAGCGCCTCCTCTTGAGATGCGACGGGAACGCCGGGAATTCTTTCCCTACGAAACAGGGAAAGGATCCCTCATCTCGAGCTAGGAGGCAAAAACGGGGCTCCCATGGATGTGTGCGGGACCTTCGTGTTTCCTCTCGAGTGGAGACGGGTATGTCGGGGAACTTCTTGAGTTGCAGCAAGGGTGTGAAGAACCCTTTGGAAGTTCCAGTGGTTAGATGTGATTGGCCTCGAGAAGCCTCAGCGGAAATGGGCCTCATCTCGCCTGGAGGGCAAAACCTCCTGGATTTTCTCGAGTTGCGGCAGGTGCTCTCGACTTACGACAGGGACCTCAGGGACCCGCTCTGGTGGCCTCAGGAAACTCCAGTCCCCATGCGACTTCCTCAGGGGCCTCTCGGGATTCCTCTCCCGTCGATGCCGGGGCCTAAGACCTTGTGTGGAGTCGGGGTCGGAACCTGAGGATTCCTCTCCGGTGCTGACATGGATCTTGGGGTACTTCTGGAGTCTCCCCAGGGGAGTCATTCCTCGTCTCGAATGCGGGCATGCACTTGCGCTTTCCTCCAGAGCGGTAGCAGCAGTGTCACGCAGTCCGCCGCGTGGATCAAAGGATCTATGGTTTTCCCACGAGTCTTTCCCACGAGGCTTTCCCACGAGGCTTTCCCACAGGGCTATTCCACGTGCACACGTGGTGGGAGTCGATCATCGGCTTGAACGTCAAGGCAGTGCAGGGAAAACAGGTTCCTCTGGAATGGACTGACACATCTGGGGGACTCTTGGAATGGTGGCACGACCCTGGAGTTCCTCTCGCCTTTCCAGTGGAGAGCGCCTTCTCTTGAGATGGGACGGGAACGCCGGGAATTCTTTCCCTACAAAACAGGGAAAGGATCCCTCATCTCGAGCTAGGAGGCGGAAACGGGGCTCCCCTGGATGTGTGCGGGACCCCACGTGCTTCCTCTCGAGTGGAGACGGGTATGTCGGGGAACTTCTTGAGTTGCAGCAAGGGCGTGAAGGACCCTTTGGAAGTTCCAGTGGTTAGAGGTGATTAGCCTCGAGAAGCCTCAGCGGAAATGGGCCTCATCTCGCCTGGAGGGCAAAACCTCATGGATTTTCTCGAGTTGCGGCAGGTGCTCTCGACTTACGACGGGGACCTCAGGGAAAGGCTCTGGTGGCCTCAGGAAAGGCCAGTCCCCATGCGAGTTCCTCGGGGGCGTCTCGGGATTCCTCTCCCGTCGATGCCGGGGCCTAAGACCTTGTGTGCAGTCGGGGCCGGAACCTGAGGATTCCTCTCCAGTGCTGACATGGATCTTGGGGTACTTCTGGAGTCTCCCCAGGGGAGTCAGTCCTCGTCTCGAATGCGGGCATGCATTGCGCTTTCCTCCAGAGCGGTAGCAGCAGTGTCACGCAGTCCGCCGCGTGGATCAAAGGATCTATGGTTTTCCCTCGAGTCTTTCCCACGAGGCTTTCCCACGAGGCTTTCCCACAGGGCTGCGCCACGTGCACACGTGGTGGGAGTCGATCCTCGGCTTGAACGTCAAGGCAGTGCAGGGAAAACAGGTTCCTCTGGAATGGACTGACTCATCTGGGGTACTCTTGGAATGGTGGCACGACCCTGGAGTTCCTCTCGCCTTTCCTGTGGAGAGCGCCTCCTCTTGAGATGCGACGGGAACGCCGGGAATTCTTTCCCTACGAAACAGGGAAAGGATCCCTCATCTCGAGCTAGGAGGCGGAAACGGGGCTCCCCTGGATGTGTGCGTGACCCACGTGCTTCCTCTCGAGTGCAGACGGGTATGTCGGGGAACTTCTTGAGTTGCAGCAAGGGTGTGAAGGACCCTTTGGAAGTTCAATTGGTTAGACGTGATTAGCCTCGAGAAGCCTCAGCGGAAATGGGCCTCATCTCGCCTGGAGGGCAAAACCTCCTGGATTTACTCGAGTTGCGGCAGGTGCTCTCGACTTACGACGGGGACCTCAGGGACCCGCTCTGGTGGCCTCAGGAAAGGCCAGTCCCCATGCGAGTTCCGCGGGGGCCTCTCGGGATTCCTCTCCCGTCGATGCCGGGGCCTAAGACCTTGTGTGGAGTCGGGGCCGGAACCTGAGGATTCCTCTCCAGTGCTGACATGGATCTTGGGGTACTTCTGGAGTCTCCCCAGGGGAGTCAGTCCTCGTCTCGAATGCGGGCATGCACTTGTGCTTTCCTCCAGAGCGGTAGCAGCAGTGTCACGCAGTCCGCCGCGTGGATCAAAGGATCTATGGTTTTCCCTCGAGTCTTTCCCACGAGGCTTTCCCACGAGGCTTTCCCACAGGGCTGTCCCACGTGCACACGTGGTGGGAGTCGATCCTCGGCTTGAACGTCAAGGCAGTGCAGGGAAAACAGGTTCCTCTGGAATGGACTGACACATCTGGGGGACTCTTGGAATGGTGGCACGACCCTGGAGTTCCTCTCGCCTTTCCTGTGGAGAGCGCCTCCTCTTGAGATGCGACGGGAACGCCGGGAATTCTTTCCCTACGAAACAGGGAAATGATCCCTCATCTCGAGCTAGGAGGCGGAAACGGGGCTCCCCTGGATGTGTGCGGGACACCACGTGCTTCCTCTCGAGTGGAGACGGGTATGTCGGGGAACTTCTTGAGTTGCAGCAAGGGTGTGAAGGACCCTTTGGAAGTTCCAGTGGTTAGACGTGATTAGCCTCGAGAAGCCTCAGCGGAAATGGGCCTCATCTCGCCTGGAGGGCAAAACCTCCTGGATTTTCTCGAGTTGCGGCAGGTGCTCTCGACTTACGACGGGGACCTAAGGGAAAGGCTCTGGTGGCCTCAGGAAAGGCCAGTCCCCATGCGAGTTCCTCGGGGGCGTCTCGGGATTCCTCTCCCGTCGATGCCGGGGCCTAAGACCTTGTGTGGAGTCGGGGCCGGAACCTGAGGATTCCTCTCCAGTGCTGACATGGATCTTGGGGTACTTCTGGAGTCTCCCCAGGGGAGTCAGTCCTCGTCTCGAATGCGGGCATACACTTGCGCTTTCCTCCAGAGCGGTAGCAGCAGTGTCATGCAGTCCGCCGCGGGGATCAAAGGATCTATGGTTTTCCCTCGAGTCTTTCCCACGAGGCTTTCCCACGAGGCTTTCCCACAGGGCTGTCCCACGTGCACACGTGGTGGGAGTCGATCCTCGGCTTGAACGTCAAGGCAGTGCAGGGAAAACAGGTTCCTCTGGAATGGACTGACACATCTGGGGGACTCTTGGAATGGTGGCACGACCCTGGAGTTCCTCTCGCCTTTCCTGTGGAGAGCGCCTCCTCTTGAGATGCGACGGGAACGCCGGAAATTCTTTCCCTAAGAAACAGGGAAAGAATCCCTCATCTCGAGCTAAGAGGCGGAAACGGGGCTCCCCTGGATGTGTGCGGGACACCACATGCTTCCTCCCGAGTGGAGACGGGTATGTCGGGGAACTTCTTGAGTTGCAGCAAGGGTGTGAAGGACCCTTTGGAAGTTCCAGTGGTTAGATGTGATTGGCCTCGAGAAGCCTCAGCGGAAATGGGCCTCATCTCGCCTGGAGGGCAAAACCTCCTGGATTTTCTAGAGTTGCGGCAGGTGCTCTCGACTTACGACGGGGACCTCAGGGACCCGCTCTGGTGGCCTCAGGAAAGGCCAGTCCCCATGCGAGTTCCTCAGGGGCGTCTCGGGATTCCTCTCCCGTCGATGCCGGGGCCTAAGACCTTGTGTGGAGTCGGGGCCGGAACCTGAGGATTCCTCTCCAGTGCTGACATGGATCTTGGGGTACTTCTGGAGTCTCCCCAGGGGAGTCAGTCCTCGTCTCGAATGCGGGCATGCACTTGCGCTTTCCTCCAGAGCGGTAGCAGCAGTGTCACGCAGTCCGCCGCGTGGATCAAAGGATGTTTGGTTTTCCCTCGAGTCTTTCCCACGAGGCTTTCCCACGAGGCTTTCCCACAGGGCTGTCCCACGTGGACACGTTGTGGGAGTCGATCCTCGGCTTGAACGTCAAGGCAGTGCAGGGAAAACAGGTTCCTCTGGAATGGACTGACACATCAGGGGGACTCTTGGAATGGTGGCACGACCCTGGAGTTCCTCTCGCCTTTCCTGTGGAGAGCGCCTCCTCTTGAGATGCCACGGGAACGCCGGGAATTCTTTCCCTACGAAACAGGGAAAGGATCCCTCATCTCGAGCTAGGAGGCGGAAACGGGGCTCCCCTGGATGTGTGCGGGACACCACGTGCTTCCTCTCGAGTGGAGACGGGTATGTCGGGGAACTTCTTGAGTTGCAGCAAGGGTGTGAAGGACCCTTTGGAAGTTCCAGTGGTTAGACGTGATTAGCCTCGAGAAGCCTCAGCGGAAATGGGCCTCATCTCGCCTGGAGGGCAAAACCTCCTGGATTTTCTCGAGTTGCGGCAGGTGCTCTCGACTTACGACGGGGACCTCAGGGACCCGCTCTGGTGGCCTCAGGAAAGGCCAGTCCCCATGCGAGTTCCTCGGGGGCCTCTCGGGATTCCTCTCCCGTCGATGCCGGGGCCTAAGACCTTGTGTGGAGTCGGGGCCGGAACCTGAGGATTCCTCTCCAGTGCTGACATGGATCTTGGGGTACTTCTGGAGTCTCCCCAGGGGAGTCAGTCCTCGTCTCGAATGCGGGCATGCACTTGCGGTTTCCTCCAGAGTGGTAGCAGCAGTGTCACGCAGTCCGCCGCGTGGATCAAAGGATCTATGGTTTTCCCTCGAGTCTTTCCCACGAGGCTTTCCCACGAGGCTTTCCCACAGGGCTGTCCCAAGTGCACACGTGGTGGGAGTCGATCCTCGGCTTGAACGTCAAGGCAGTGCAGGGAAAACAGGTTCCTCTGGAATGGACTGACAGATCTGGGGGACTCTTGGAATGGTGGCACGACCCTGGAGTTCCTCTCGCCTTTCCTGTGGAGAGCGCCTCCTCTTGAGATGCCACGGGAACGCCGGGAATTCTTTCCCTACGAAACAGGGAAAGGATCCCTCATCTCGAGCTAGGAGGCGGAAACGGGGCTCCCCTGGATGTGTGCGGGACCCACGTGCTTCCTCTCGAGTGGAGACGGGTATGTCGGGGAACTTCTTGAGTTGCAGCAAGGGTGTGAAGGACCCTTTGGAAGTTCCAGTGGTTAGACGTGATTAGCCTCGAGAAGCCTCAGCGGAAATGGGCCTCATCTCGCCTGGAGGGCAAAACCTCCTGGATTTTCTCGAGTTGCGGCAGGTGCTCTCGACTTACGACGGGGACCTCAGGGAAAGGCTCTGGTGGCCTCAGGAAAGGCCAGTCCACATGCGAGTTCCTCGGGGGCGACTCGGGATTCCTCTCCCGTCGATGCCGGGGCCTAAGACCTTGTGTGCAGTCGGGGCCGGAACCTGAGGATTCCTCTCCAGTGCTGACATGGATCTTGGGGTACTTCTGGAGTCTCCCCAGGGGAGTCAGTCCTCGTCTCGAATGCGGGCATGCACTTGCGCTTTCCTCCAGAGCGGTAGCAGCAGTGTCACGCAGTCCGCCGCGTGGATCAAAGGATCTATGGTTTTCCCTCGAGTCTTTCCCACGAGGCTTTCCCACGAGGCTTTCCCACAGGGCTGTCCCACGTGCACACGTGGTGGGAGTGGATCCTCGGCTTGAACGTCAAGGCAGTGCAGGGAAAACAGGTTCCTCTGGAATGGACTGACACATCTGGGGGACTCTTGGAATGGTGGCATGACCCTGGAGTTCCTCTCGCCTTTCCTGTGGAGAGCGCCTCCTCTTGAGATGCGACGGGAACGCCGGGAATTCTTTCACTACGAAACAGGGAAAGGATCCCTCATCTCGAGCTAGGAGGCGGAAACGGGGCTCCCCTGGATGTGTGCGGGACCCCACGTGCTTCCTCTCGAGTGGAGACGGGTATGTCGGGGAACTTCTTGAGTTGCAGCAAGGGTGTGAAGGACCCTTTGGAAGTTCCAGTGGTTAGACGTGATTAGCCTCGAGAAGCCTCAGCGGAAATGGGCCTCATCTCGACTGGAGGGCAAAACCTCCTGGATTTTCTCGAGTTGCGGCAGGTGCTCTCGACTTATGACGGGGACCTCAGGGACCCGCTCTGGTGGCCTCAGGAAAGGCCAGTCCCCATGCGAGTTCCTCGGGGGCCTCTCGGGATTCCTCTCCCGTCGATGCCGGGGCCTAAGACCTTGTGTGGAGTCGGGGCCGGAACCTGAGGATTCCTCTGCACTGCAGACATGGATTTGAGGTAATTCTGGAGTCTCCCCAGGGGAGTCAGTCCTCGTGTCGAATGCGGGCATGCTCTTGCGCTTTCCTCCAGAGCGGTAGCAGCAGTGTCTCGCAGTCCGCCGTGTGGATCAAAGGATCTATGGTTTTCCCTCGAGTCTTTCCCACGAGGCTTTCCCACGAGGCTTTCCCACAGGGCTGTCCCACGTGCACACGTGGTGGGAGTGGATCCTCGGCTTGTACGTCAAGGCAGTGCAGGGAAAACAGGTTCCTCTGGAATGGACTGACACATCTGGGGGACTCTTGGAATGGTGGCACGACCCTGGAGTTCCTCTCGCCTTTCCTGTGGAGAGCGCCTCCTCTTGAGATGCGACGGGAACGCCGGGAATTCTTTCCCTATGAAACAGTTAAAGGATCCCTCATCTCGAGCTAGGAGGCGGAAACGGGGCTCCCCTGGATGGGTGCGGGACCCCACGTCCTTCCTCTCGAGTTGAGACGGGTATGTCGCGGAACTGCTTAAGTTGCAGCAATGGTGTGAAGGACCCTTTGGAAGTTCCAGTGGTTAGACGTGATTAGCCTCGAGAAGCCTCAGCGGAAATGGGCCTCATCTCGCCTGGAGGGCAAAACCTCCTGGATTTTCTCGAGTTGCGGCAGGTGCTCTCGACTTACGATGGCGACCTCAAGGACCCGCTCTGGTGGCCTCAGGAAAGGCCAGTCCACATGCGAGTTCCTCGGGGGCCTCTCGGGATTCCTCTCCCGTCGATGCCGGGGCCTAAGACCTTGTGTGAAGTCGGGGCCGGAACCTGAGGATTCCTCTCCAGTGCTGACATGGATCTTGGGGTACTTCTGGAGTCTCCCCAGGGGAGTCAGTCCTCGTCTCGAATGCGGGCATGCACTTGCGCTTTCCTCCAGAGCGGTAGCAGCAGTGTCACGCAGTCCGCCGCGTGGATCAAAGGATCTATGGTTTTCCCTCGAGTCTTTCCCACGAGGCTTTCCCACGAGGCTTTCCCACAGGGCTGTCCCACGTGCACACGTGGTGGGAGTGGATCCTCGGCTTGAACGTCAAGGCAGTGCAGGGAAAACAGGTTCCTCTGGAATGGACTGACACATCTGGGGGACTCTTGGAATGGTGGCACGACCCTGGAGTTCCTCTCGCCTTTCCTGTGGAGAGCGCCTCCTCTTGAGATGCGACGGGAACGCCGGGAATTCTTTCCCTACGAAACAGGGAAAGGATCCCTCATCTCGAGCTAGGAGGCGGAAACGGGGCTCCCCTGGATGTGTGCGGGACCCCACGTGCTTCCTCTCGAGTGGAGACGGGTATGTCGGGGAACTTCTTGAGTTGCAGCAAGGGTGTGAAGGACCCTTTGGAAGTTCCAGTGGTTAGACGTGATTAGCCTAAAGAAGCCTCAGCGGAAATGGGCCTCATCTCGCCTGGAGGGCAAAACCTCCAGGATTTTCTCGAGTTGCGACAGGTGCTCTCGACTTACGACGGGGACCTCAGGGACCCGCTCTGGTGGCCTCAGGAAAGGCCAGTCCCCATGCGAGTTCCTCCGGGGCCTCTCGGGATTCCTCTCCCGTTGATGCCGGGGCCTAAGACCTTGTGTGGAGTCGGGGCCGGAACCTGAGGATTCCTCTCCAGTGCTGACATGGATCTTGGGGTACTTCTGGAGTCTCCCCAGGGGAGTCAGTCCTCGTCTCGAATGCGGGCATGCTCTTGCGCTTTCCTCCAGAGCGGTAGCAGCAGTGTCTCGCAGTCCGCCGTGTGGATCAAAGGATCTATGGTTTTCCCTCGAGTCTTTCCCACGAGGCTTTCCCACGAGGCTTTCCCACAGGGCTGTCCCACGTGCACACGTGGTGGGAGTCGATCCTCGGCTTGAACGTCAAGGCAGTGCAGGGAAAACAGGTTCCTCTGGAATGGACTGACACATCTGGGGGACTCTTGGAATGGTGGCACGACCCTGGAGTTCCTCTCGCCTTACCTGTGGAGAGTGCCTCCTCTTGAGATGCTATGGGAACGCCGGGAATTCTTTCCCTACGAAACAGGGAAAGGATCCCTCATCTCGAGCTAGGAGGCGGAAACGGGGCTCCCCTGGATGTGTGCGGGACCCACCGTGCTTGATCTCGAGTGGAGACGGGTATGTCGGGGAACTTCTTGATTTGCAGCAAGGGTGTGAAGGACCCTTTGGAAATTCCAGTGGTTAGACGTAATTAGCCTCGAGAAGCCTCAGCGGAAATGGGCCTCATCTCGCCTGGAGGGCAAAACCTCCTGGATTTTCTCAAGTTGCGGCACTTGCTCTCGACTTACGACGGGGACCTCAGGGACCCGCTCTGGTGGCCTCAGGAAAGGCCAGTCCCCATGCGAGTTCCTCGGGGGCCTCTCGGGATTCCTCTCCCGTCGATGCCGGGGCCTAAGACCTTGTGTGGAGTCGGGGTCGGAACCTGAGGATTCCTCTCCGGTGCTGACATGGATCTTGGGGTACTTCTGGAGTCTCCCCAGGGGAGTCAGTCCTCGTCTCGAATGCGGGCATGCACTTGCGCTTTCCTCCAGAGCGGTAGCAGCGGTGTCACGCAGTCCGCCGCGTGGATCAAAGGATCTATGGTTTTCCCACGAGTCTTTCCCACGAGGCTTTCCCACGAGGCTTTCCCACAGGGCTATTCCACGTGCACACGTGGTGGGAGTCGATCATCGGCTTGAACGTCAAGGCAGTGCAGGGAAAACAGGTTCCTCTGGAATGGACTGACACATCTGGGGGACTCTTGGAATGGTGGCACGACCCTGGAGTTCCTCTCGCCTTTCCAGTGGAGAGCGCCTTCTCTTGAGATGGGACGGGAACGCCGGGAATTCTTTCCCTACGAAACAGGGAAAGGATCCCTCATCTCGAGCTAGGAGGCGGAAACGGGGCTCCCCTGGATGTGTGCGGGACCCCACGTGCTTCCTCTCGAGTGGAGACGGTTATGTCGGGGAACATCTTGAGGTGCAGCAAGGGTGTGAAGGACCCTTTGGAAGTTCCAGTGGTTAGACGTGATTAGCCTCGAGAAGCCTCAGCGGAAATGGGCCTCATCTCGCCTGGAGGGCAAAACCTCCTGGATTTTCTCGAGTTGCGGCAGGTGCTCTCGACTTACGACGGGGACCTCAGGGACTCGCTCTGGTGGCCTCAGGAAAGGCCAGTCCCCATGCGAGTTCCTCGGGGGCGTCTCGGGATTCCTCTCCCGTCGATGCCGGGGCCTAAGACCTTGTGTGGAGTCGGGGCCGGAACCTGAGGATTCCTCTCCAGTGCTGACATGGATCTTGGGGTACTTCTGGAGTCTCCCCAGGGGAGTCAGTCCTCGTCTCGAATGCGGGCATGCACTTGCGCTTTCCTCCAGAGCGGTAGCAGCAGTGTCACCCAGTCCGCCGGGTGGATCGAAGGATCTATGGTTTTCCCTCGAGTCTTTCCCACGAGGCTTTCCCACGAGGCTTTCCCACAGGGCTGTCCCACGTGCACACGTGGTGGGAGTCGATCCTCGGCTTGAACGTCAAGGCAGTGCAGGGAAAACAGGTTCCTCTGGAATGGACAGACACATCTGGGGGACTCTTGGAATGGTGGCACGACCCTGGAGTTCCTCTCGCCTTTCCTGTGGAGAGCGCCTCCTCTTGAGATGCGACGGGAACGCCGGGAATTCTTTCCCTACGAAACAGGGAAAGGATCCCTCATCTCGAGCTAGGAGGCAAAAACGGGGCTCCCATGGATGTGTGCGGGACCTTCGTGTTTCCTCTCGAGTGGAGACGGGTATGTCGGGGAACTTCTTGAGTTGCAGCAAGGGTGTGAAGAACCCTTTGGAAGTTCCAGTGGTTAGATGTGATTGGCCTCGAGAAGCCTCAGCGGAAATGGGCCTCATCTCGCCTGGAGGGCAAAACCTCCTGGATTTTCTCGAGTTGCGGCAGGTGCTCTCGACTTACGACAGGGACCTCAGGGACCCGCTCTGGTGGCCTCAGGAAACTCCAGTCCCCATGCGACTTCCTCAGGGGCCTCTCGGGATTCCTCTCCCGTCGATGCCGGGGCCTAAGACCTTGTGTGGAGTCGGGGTCGGAACCTGAGGATTCCTCTCCGGTGCTGACATGGATCTTGGGGTACTTCTGGAGTCTCCCCAGGGGAGTCAGTCCTCGTCTCGAATGCGGGCATGCACTTGCGCTTTCCTCCAGAGCGGTAGCAGCAGTGTCACGCAGTCCGCCGCGTGGATCAAAGGATCTATGGTTTTCCCTCGAGTCGTTCCCACGAGGCTTTCCCACGAGGCTTTCCCACAGGGCTGTCCCACGTGCACACGTGGTGGGAGTCGATCCTCGGCTTGAACGTCAAGGCAGTGCAGGGAAAACAGGTTCCTCTGGAATGGACTGACACATCAGGGGGACTATTGGAATGGTGGCACGACCCTGGAGTTCCTCTCGCCTTTCCTGTGGAGAGCGCCTCCTCTTGAGATGCGACGGGAACGCCGGGAATTCTTTCCCTACGAAACAGGGAAAGGATCCCTCCTCTCGAGCTAGGAGGCGGAAACGGGGCTCCCCTGGATGTGTGCGGGACCCCACGTGCTTCCTCTCGAGTGGAGACGGGTATGTCGGGGAACTTCTTGAGTTGCAGCAAGGGTGTGAAGGACCCTTTGGAAGTTCCAGTGGTTAGATGTGATTGGCCTCGAGTAGCCTCAGAGGAAATGGGCCTCATATCGCCTGGAGGGCAAAACCTCCTGGATTTTCTCGAGTTGCGCCAGGTGCTCTCGACTTACGACGGGGACCTCAGGGACCCGCTCTGGTGGCCTCAGGAAAGGCCAGTCCCCATGCGAGTTCCTCGGGGGCCTCTCGGGATTCCTCTCCCGTCCATGCCGGGGCCTAAGACCTTGTGTGGAGTCGGGGCCGGAACCTGAGGATTCCTCTCCAGTGCTGACATGGATCTTGGGGTACTTCTGGAGTCTCCCCAGGGGAGTCAGTCCTCGTCTCGAATGCGGGCATGCACTTGCGCTTTCCTCCAGAGCGGTAGCAGCAGTGTCACGCAGTCCGCCGCGTGGATCAAAGGATCTATGGTTTTCCCTCGAGTCGTTCCCACGAGGCTTTCCCACGAGGCTTTCCCACAGGGCTGTCCCAGGTGCACACGTGGTGGGAGTCGATCCTCGGCTTGAACGTCAAGGCAGTGCAGGGAAAACAGGTTCCTCTGGAATGGACTGACACATCTGGGGGACTCTTGGAATGGTGGCATGACCCTGGAGTTCCTCTCGCCTTTCTTGTGGAGAGCGCCTCCTCTTGAGATGCGACGGGAACGCCGGGAATTCTTTCCCTACGAAACAGGGAAAGGATCCCTCATCTCGAGCTAGGAGGCGGAAACGGGGCTCCCCTGGATGTGTGCGGGACCCCACGTGCTTCCTCTCGAGTGGAGACGGGTATGTCGGGGAACTTCTTGAGTTGCAGCAATGGTGTGAAGGACCCTTTGGAAGTTCCAGTGGTTAGACGTGATTGGCCTCGAGAAGCCTCAGCGGAAATGGGCCTCATCTCGCCTGGAGGGCAAAAGCTCCTGGATTTTCTCGAGTTGCGGCAGGTGCTCTCGACTTTCGACGGGGACCTCAGGGACCCGCTCTGGTGGCCTCAGGAAAGGCCAGTCCCCATGCGAGTTCCTCGGGGGCCTCTCGGGATTCCTCTCCCGTCGATGCCGGGGCCTAAGACCTTGTGTGGTGTCGGGGCCGGAACCTGAGGATTCCTCTCCAGTGCTGACATGGATCTTGGGGTACTTCTGGAGTCTCCCCAGGGGAGTCAGTCCTCGTCTCGAATGCGGGCATGCACTTGCGCTTTCCTCCAGAGCGGTAGCAGCAGTGTCACGCAGTCCGCCGCGTGGATCAAAGGATGTATGGTTTTCCCTCGAGTTTTTCCCACGAGGCTATCCCACGAGGCTTTCCCACAGGGCTGTCCCACGTGGACACGTTGTGGGAGTCGATCCTCGGCTTGAACGTCAAGGCAGTGCAGGGAAAACAGGTTCCTCTGGAATGGACTGACACATCAGGGGGACTATTGGAATGGTGGCACGACCCTGGAGTTCCTCTCGCCTTTCCTGTGGAGAGCGCCTCCTCTTGAGATGCGACGGGAACGCCGGGAATTCTTTCCCTACGAAACAGGGAAAGGATCCCTCATCTCGAGCTAGGAGGCGGAAACGGGGCTCCCCTGGATGTGTGCGGGACACCACGTGCTTCCTCTCGAGTGGAGACGGGTATGTCGGGGAACTACTTGAGTTGCAGCAAGGGTGTGAACGATCCTTTGGAAGTTCCAGTGGTTAGATGAGATTGGCCTCGAGAAGCCTCAGCGGAAATGGGCCTCATCTCGCCTGGAGGGCAAAACCTCCTGGATTTTCTCGAGTTGCGGCAGGTGCTCTCGACTTACGACGGGGACCTCAGGGACCCGCTCTGGTGGCCTCAGGAAAGGCCAGTCCCCATGCGAGTTCCTCGGGGGCCTCTCGGGATTCATCTCCCGTCGATGCCGGGGCCTAAGACCTTGTGTGGAGTCGGGGCCGGAACCTGAGGATTCCTCTCCAGTGCTGACATGGATCTTGGGGTACTTCTGGAGTCTCCCCAGGGGAGTCAGTCCTCGTCTCGAATGCGGGCATGCACTTGCGCTTTCCTCCAGAGCGGTAGCAGCAGTGTCACGCAGTCCTCCGTGTGGATCAAAGGATCTATGGTTTTCCCTCGAGTCTTTCCCACGAGGCTTTCCCACGAGGCTTTCCCACAGGGCTGTCCCACGTGCACACGTGGTGGGAGTCGATCCTCGGCTTGAATGTCAAGGCAGTGCAGGGAAAACAGGTTCCTCTGGAATGGACTGACACATCTGGGGGACTCTTGGAATGGTGTCACGACCCTGGAGTTCCTCTCGCCTTTCCTGTGGAGAGCGCCTCCTCTTGAGATGCGACGGGAACGCCGGGAATTCTTTCCCTACGAAACAGGGAAAGGATCCCTCCTCTCGAGCTAGGAGGCGGAAACGGGGCTCCCCTGGATGTGTGCGGGACCCCACGTGCTTCCTCTCGAGTGGAGACGGGTATGTCGGGGAACTTCTTGAGTTGCAGCAAGGGTGTGAAGGACCCTTTGGAAGTTCCAGTGGTTAGATGTGATTGGCCTCGAGTAGCCTCAGAGGAAATGGGCCTCATATCGCCTGGAGGGCAAAACCTCCTGGATTTTCTCGAGTTGCGGCAGGTGCTCTCGACTTACGACGGGGACCTCAGGGACCCGCTCTGGTGGCCTCAGGAAAGGCCAGTCCCCATGCGAGTTCCTCGGGGGCCTCTCGGGATTCCTCTCCCGTCGATGCCGGGGCCTAAGACCTTGTGTGGAGTCGGGGCCGGAACCTGAGGATTCCTCTCCAGTGCTGACATGGATCTTGGGGTACTTCTGGAGTCTCCCCAGGGGAGTCAGTCCTCGTCTCAAATGCGGGCATGCACTTGCGCTTTCCTCCAGAGCGGTAGCAGCAGTGTCACGCAGTCCGCCGCGTGGATCAAAGGATGTATGGTTTTCCCTCGAGTTTTTCCCACGAGGCTTTCCCACGAGGCTTTCCCACAGGGCTGTCCCACGTGCACACGTGGTGGGAGTCGATCCTCGGCTTGAACGTCAAGGCAGTGCAGGGAAAACAGGTTCCTCTGGAATGGACTGACACATCTGGGGGACTCTTGGAATGGTGGCACGACCCTGGAGTTCCTCTCGCCTTTCCTGTGGAGAGCGCCTCCTCTTGAGATGCGACGGGAACGCCGGGAATTCTTTCCCTACGAAACAGGGAAAGGATCCCTCATCTCGAGCTAGGAGGCGGAAACGGGTCTCACCTGGATGTGTGCGGGACCCATGTGCTTCCTCTCGAGTGGAGACGGGTATGTCGGGGAACTTCTAGAGTTGCAGCTAGGGTGTGAAGGACCCTTTGGAAGTTCCAGTGGTTAGACGTGATTAGCCTCGAGAAGCCTCAGCGGAAATGGGCCTCATCTCGCCTGGAGGGCAAAACCTCCTGGATTTTCTCGAGTTGCGGCAGGTGCTCTCGACTTACGACGGGGACCTCAGGGACCCGCTCTGGTGGCCTCAGGAAAGGCCAGTCCCCATGCGAGTTCCTCGGGGGCCTCTCGGGATTCCTCTCCCGTCGATGCCGGGGCCTAAGACCTTGTGTGGAGTCGGGGCCGGAACCTGAGGATTCCTCTCCAGTGCTGACATGGATCTTGGGGTACTTCTGGAGTCTCCCCAGGGGAGTCAGTCCTCGTCTCGAATGCGGGCATGCACTTGCGCTTTCCTCCAGAGCGGTAGCAGCAGTGTCACGCAGTCCGCCGCGTGGATCAAAGGATCTATGGTTTTCCCTCGAGTCGTTCCCACGAGGCTTTCCCACGAGGCTTTCCCACAGGGCTGTCCCAGGTGCACACGTGGTGGGAGTCGATCCTCGGCTTGAACGTCAAGGCAGTGCAGGGAAAACAGGTTCCTCTGGAATGGACTGACACATCTGGGGGACTCTTGGAATGGTGGCATGACCCTGGAGTTCCTCTCGCCTTTCTTGTGGAGAGCGCCTCCTCTTGAGATGCGACGGGAACGCCGGGAATTCTTTCCCTACGAAACAGGGAAAGGATCCCTCATCTCGAGCTAGGAGGCGGAAACGGAGCTCCCCTGGATGTGTGCGGGACACCACGTGCTTCCTCTCGAGTGGAGACGGGTATGTCGGGGAACTTCTTGAGTTGCAGCAATGGTGTGAAGGACCCTTTGGAAGTTCCAGTGGTTAGACGTGATTGGCCTCGAGAAGCCTCAGCGGAAATGGGCCTCATCTCGCCTGGAGGGCAAAAGCTCCTGGATTTTCTCGAGTTGCGGCAGGTGCTCTCGACTTATGACCGGGACCTCAGGGACCCGCTCTGGTGGCCTCAGGAAAGGCCAGTCCCCATGCGAGTTCCTCGGGGGACTCTCGGGATTCCTCTCCCGTCCATGCCGGGGCCTAAGACCTTGTGTGGATTCGGGGCCGGAACCTGAGGATTCCTCTCCAGTGCTGACATGGATCTTGGGGTACTTCTGGAGTCTCCCCAGGGGAGTCAGTCCTCGTCTCGAATGCGGGCATGCACTTGCGCTTTCCTCCAGAGCGGTAGCAGCAGTGTCACGCAGTCCGCCGCGTGCATCAAAGGATCTATGGTTTTCCCTCGAGTCTTTCCCACGAGGCTTTCCCACGAGGCTTTCCCACAGGGCTGTCCCACGTGCACACGTGGTGGGAGTCGATCCTCGGCTTGAACGTCAAGGCAGTGCAGGGAAAACAGGTTCCTCTGGAATGGACTGACACATCTGGGGGACTCTTGGAATGGTGGCACGACCCTGGAGTTCCTCTCGCCTTTCCTGTGGAGAGCGCCTCCTCTTGAGATGCGACGGGAACGCCGGGAATTCTTTCCCTATGGAACAGGGAAAGGATCCCTCATCTCGAGCTAGGAGGCGGAAACGGGGCTCCCCTGGATGTGTGCGGGACCCCACATGCTTCCTCTCGAGTGGAGACGGGTATGTCGGGGAACTTCTTGAGTTGCAGCAAGGGTGTGAAGGACCCTTTGGAAGTTCCAGTGGTTAGATGTGATTGGCCTCGAGAAGCCTCAGCGGAAATGGGCCTCATCTCGCCTGGAGGGCAAAACCTCCTGGATTTTCTCGAGTTGCGGCTGGTGCTCTCGACTTACGACCGGGACCTCAGGGACCCGCTCTGGTGGCCTCAGGAAAGGCCAGGCCCCATGCGAGTTCCTCGTGGGCCTCTCGGGATTCCTCTCCCGTCGATGCCGGGGCCTAAGACCTTGTGTGGAGTCGGGGCCGGAACCTGAGGATTCCTCTCCAGTGCTGACATGGATCTTGGGGTACTTCTGGAGTCTCCCCAGGGGAGTCAGTCCTCGTCTCGAATGCGGGCATGCACTTGCGCTTTCCTCCAGAGCGGTAGCAGCAGTGTCACGCAGTCCGCCGCGTGGATCAAAGGATGTATGGTTTTCCCTCGAGTTTTTCCCACGAGGCTATCCCACGAGGCTTTCCCACAGGGCTGTCCCACGTGGACACGTTGTGGGAGTCGATCCTCGGCTTGAACGTCAAGGCAGTGCACGGAAAACAGGTTCCTCTGGAATGGACTGACACATCAGGGGGACTATTGGAATGGTGGCACGACCCTGGAGTTCCTCTCGCCTTTCCTGTGGAGAGCGCCTCCTCTTGAGATGCGACGGGAACACCGGGAATTCTTTCCCTACGAAACAGGGAAAGGATCCCTCATCTCGAGCTAGGAGGCGGAAACGGGTCTCACCTGGATGTGTGCGGGACCCCACGTGCTTCCTCTCGAGTGGAGACGGGTATGTCGGGGAACTTCTTGAGTTGCAGCAAGGGTGTGAAGGACCCTTTGGAAGTTCCAGTGGTTAGATGTGATTGGCCTCGAGTAGCCTCAGAGGAAATGGGCCTCATCTCGCCTGGAGGGCAAAACCTCCTGGATTTTCTCGAGTTGCGGCAGATGCTCTCGACTTTCGACGGGGACCTCAGGGACCCGCTCTGGTGGCCTCAGGAAAGGCCAGTCCCCATGCGAGTTCCTCGGGGGCCTCTCGGGATTCCTCTCCCGTCGATGCCGGGGCCTAAGACCTTGTGTGGAGTCGGGGCCGGAACCTGAGGATTCCTCTCCAGTGCTGACATGGATCTTGGGGTACTTCTGGAGTCTCCCCAGGGGAGTCAGTCCTCGTCTCGAATGCGGGCATGCACTTGCGCTTTCCTCCAGAGCGGTAGCAGCAGTGTCACGCAGTCCGCCGCGTGGATCAAAGGATGTATGGTTTTCCCTCGAGTTTTTCCCACGAGGCTATCCCACGAGGCTTTCCCACAGGGCTGTCCCACGTGGACACGTTGTGGGAGTCGATCCTCGGCTTGAACGTCAAGGCAGTGCAGGGAAAACAGGTTCCTCTGGAATGGACTGACACATCAGGGGGACTATTGGAATGGTGGCACGACCCTGGAGTTCCTCTCGCCTTTCCTGTGGAGAGCGCCTCCTCTTGAGATGCGACGGGAACGCCGGGAATTCTTTCCCTACGAAACAGGGAAAGGATCCCTCATCTCGAGCTAGGAGGCGGAAACGGGGCTCCCCTGGATGTGTGCGGGACACCACGTGCTTCCTCTCGAGTGGAGACGGGTATGTCGGGGAACTACTTGAGTTGCAGCAAGGGTGTGAAGGACCCTTTGGAAGTTCCAGTGGTTAGATGTGATTGGCCTCGAGAAGCCTCAGCGGAAATGGGCCTCATCTCGCCTGGAGGGCAAAAGCTCCTGGATTTTCTCGAGTTGCGGCAGGTGCTCTCGACTTACGACGGGGACCTCAGGGACCCGCTCTGGTGGCCTCAGGAAAGGCCAGTCCCCATGCGAGTTCCTCGGGGGCCTCTCGGGATTCCTCTCCCGTCGATGCCGGGGCCTAAGACCTTGTGTGGAGTCGGGGCCGGAACCTGAGGATTCCTCTCCAGTGCTGACATGGATCTTGGGGTACTTCTGGAGTCTCCCCAGGGGAGTCAGTCCTCGTCTCAAATGCGGGCATGCACTTGCGCTTTCCTCCAGAGCGGTAGCAGCAGTGTCACGCAGTCCGCCGCGTGGATCAAAGGATCTATGGTTTTCCCTCGAGTTTTTCCCACGAGGCTTTCCCACGAGGCTTTCCCACAGGGCTGTCCCACGTGCACACGTGGTGGGAGTCGATCCTCGGCTTGAACGTCAAGGCAGTGCAGGGAAAACAGGTTCCTCTGGAATGGACTGACACATCTGGGGGACTCTTGGAATGGTGGCACGACCCTGGAGTTCCTCTCGCCTTTCCTGTGGAGAGCGCCTCCTCTTGAGATGCGACGGGAACGCCGGGAATTCTTTCCCTACGAAACAGGGAAAGGATCCCTCATCTCGAGCTAGGAGGCGGAAACGGGTCTCACCTGGATGTGTGCGGGACCCACGTGCTTCCTCTCGAGTGGAGACGGGTATGTCGGGGAACTTCTAGAGTTGCAGCAAGGGTGTGAAGGACCCTTTGGAAGTTCCAGTGGTTAGACGTGATTAGCCTCGAGAAGCCTCAGCGGAAATGGGCCTCATCTCGCCTGGAGGGCAAAACCTCCTGGATTTTCTCGAGTTGCGGCAGGTGCTCTCGACTTACGACGGGGACCTCCGGGACCCGCTCTGGTGGCCTCAGGAAAGGCCAGTCCCCATGCGAGTTCCTCGGGGGCCTCTCGGGATTCCTCTCCCGTCCATGCCGGGGCCTAAGACCTTGTGTGGAGTCGGGGCCGGAACCTGAGGATTCCTCTCCAGTGCTGACATGGATCTTGGGGTACTTCTGGAGTCTCCCCAGGGGAGTCAGTCCTCGTCTCGAATGCGGGCATGCACTTGCGCTTTCCTCCAGAGCGGTAGCAGCAGTGTCACGCAGTCCGCCGCGTGGATCAAAGGATCTATGGTTTTCCCTCGAGTCGTTCCCACGAGGCTTTCCCACGAGGCTTTCCCACAGGGCTGTCCCAGGTGCACACGTGGTGGGAGTCGATCCTCGGCTTGAACGTCAAGGCAGTGCAGGGAAAACAGGTTCCTCTGGAATGGACTGACACATCTGGGGGACTCTTGGAATGGTGGCATGACCCTGAAGTTCCTCTCGCCTTTCTTGTGGAGAGCGCCTCCTCTTGAGATGCGACGGGAACGCCGGGAATTCTTTCCCTACGAAACAGGGAAAGGATCCCTCATCTCGAGCTAGGAGGCGGAAACGGGGCTCCCCTGGATGTGTGCGGGACACCACGTGCTTCCTCTCGAGTGGAGACGGGTATGTCGGGGAACTTCTTGAGTTGCAGCAATGGTGTGAAGGACCCTTTGGAAGTTCCAGTGGTTAGACGTGATTGGCCTCGAGAAGCCTCAGCGGAAATGGGCCTCATCTCGCCTGGAGGGCAAAAGCTCCTGGATTTTCTCGAGTTGCGGCAGGTGCTCTCGACTTATGACCGGGACCTCAGGGACCCGCTCTGGTGGCCTCAGGAAAGGCCAGTCCCCATGCGAGTTCCTCGGGGGACTCTCGGGATTCCTCTCCCGTCCATGCCGGGGCCTAAGACCTTGTGTGGATTCGGGGCCGGAACCTGAGGATTCCTCTCCAGTGCTGACATGGATCTTGGGGTACTTCTGGAGTCTCCCCAGGGGAGTCAGTCCTCGTCTCGAATGCGGGCATGCACTTGCGCTTTCCTCCAGAGCGGTAGCAGCAGTGTCACGCAGTCCGCCGCGTGGATCAAAGGATCTATGGTTTTCCCTCGAGTCTTTCCCACGAGGCTTTCCCACGAGGCTTTCCCACAGGGCTGTCCCACGTGCACACGTGGTGGGAGTCGATCCTCGGCTTGAACGTCAAGGCAGTGCAGGGAAAACAGGTTCCTCTGGAATGGACTGACACATCTGGGGGACTCTTGGAATGGTGGCACGACCCTGGAGTTCCTCTCGCCTTTCCTGTGGAGAGCGCCTCCTCTTGAGATGCGACGGGAACGCCGGGAATTCTTTCCCTATGGAACAGGGAAAGGATCCCTCATCTCGAGCTAGGAGGCGGAAACGGGGCTCCCCTGGATGTGTGCGGGACCCCACATGCTTCCTCTCGAGTGGAGACGGGTATGTCGGGGAACTTCTTGAGTTGCAGCAAGGGTGTGAAGGACCCTTTGGAAGTTCCAGTGGTTAGATGTGATTGGCCTCGAGAAGCCTCAGCGGAAATGGGCCTCATCTCGCCTGGAGGGCAAAACCTCCTGGATTTTCTCGAGTTGCGGCTGGTGCTCTCGACTTACGACCGGGACCTCAGGGACCCGCTCTGGTGGCCTCAGGAAAGGCCAGGCCCCATGCGAGTTCCACGTGGGCCTCTCGGGATTCCTCTCCCGTCGATGCCGGGGCCTAAGACCTTGTGTGGAGTCGGGGCCGGAACCTGAGGATTCCTCTCCAGTGCTGACATGGATCTTGGGGTACTTCTGGAGTCTCCCCAGGGGAGTCAGTCCTCGTCTCGAATGCGGGCATGCACTTGCGCTTTCCTCCAGAGCGGTAGCAGCAGTGTCACGCAGTCCGCCGCGTGGATCAAAGGATCTATGGTTTTCCCTCGAGTCTTTCCCACGAGGCTTTCCCACGAGTCTTTCCCACAGGGCTGTCCCACGTGCACACGTGGTGGGAGTCGATCCTCGGCTTGAACGTCAAGGCAGTGCAGGGAAAACAGGTTCCTCTGGAATGGACTGACACATCTGGGGTCTCTTGGAATGGTGGCACGACCCTGGAGTTCCTCTCGCCTTTCCTGTGGAGAGCGCCTCCTCTTGAGATGCGACGGGAACGCCGGGAATTCTTTCCCTACGAAACAGGGAAAGGATCCCTCATCTCGAGCTAGGAGGCGGAAACGGGGCTTCCCTGGATGTGTGCGGGACCCACGTGCTTCCTCTCGAGTGGAGACGGGTATGTCGGGGAACTTCTTGAGTTGCAGCAAGGGTGTGAAGGACCCTTTGGACGTTCCAGTGGTTAGACGTGATTAGCCTCGAGAAGCCTCAGCGGAAATGGGCCTCATCTCGCCTGGAGGGCAAAACCTCCTGGATTTTCTCGAGTTGCGGCAGGTGCTCTCGACTTACGACGGGGACTTCAGGGACCCGCTCTGGTGGCCTCAGGAAAGGCCAGTCCCCATGCGAGTTCCTCGGGGGCCTCTCGGGATTCCTCTCCCGTCGATGCCGGGGCCTAAGACCTTGTGTGGAGTCGGGGCCGGAACCTGAGGATTCCTCTCCAGTGCTGACATGGATCTTGGGGTACTTCTGGAGTCTCCCCAGGGGAGTCAGTCCTCGTCTCGAATGCGGGCATGCACTTGCGCTTTCCTCCAGAGCGGTAGCAGCAGTGTCACGCAGTCCGCCGCGTGGATCAAAGGATCTATGGTTTTCCCTCGAGTCTTTCCCACGAGGCTTTCCCCCGAGGCTTTCCCACAGGGCTGTCCCACGTGCACACGTGGTGGGAGTCGATCCTCGGCTTGAACGTCAAGGCAGTGCAGGGAAAACAGGTTCCTCTGGAATGGACTGACACATCTGGGGGACTCTTGGAATGGTGGCACGACCCTGGAGTTCCTCTCGCCTTTCCTGTGGAGAGCGCCTCCTCTTGAGATGCGACGGGAACGCCGGGAATTCTTTCCCTACGAAACAGGGAAAGGATCCCTCATCTCGAGCTAGGAGGCGGAAAAGGGGCTCCCCTGGATGTGTGCGGGACCCACGTGCTTCCTCTCGAGTGGAGACGGGTATGTCGGGGAACTTCCTGAGTTGCAGCAAGGGTGTGAAGGACCCTTTGGAAGTTCCAGTGGTTAGATGTGATTGGCCTCGAGAAGCCTCAGCGGAAATGGGCCTCATCTCGCCTGGAGGGCAAAACCTCCTGGATTTTCTCGAGTTGCGTTTAGTGCTCTCGACTTACGACGGGGACCTCAGGGAACCGCTCTGGTGGCCTCAGGAAAGGCCAGTCCCCATGCGAGTTCCTCGGGGGCATCTCGGGATTCCTCTCCCATCGATGCCGGGGCCTAAGACCTTGTGTGGAGTCGGGGCCGGAACCTGATTATTCCTCTCCAGTGCTGACATGGATCTTGGGGTACTTCTGGAGTCTCCCCAGGGGAGTCAGTCCTCGTCTCGAATGCGGGCATGCACTTGGGCTTTCCTCCAGAGCGGTAGCAGCAGTGTCACGCAGTCCGCCGCGTGGATCAAAGGATCTATGGTTTTCCCTCGAGTCTTTCCCACGAGGCTTTCCCACGAGGCTTTCCCACAGTTCTGTCCCACGTGCACACGTGGTGGGAGTCGATCCTCGGCTTGAACGTCAAGGCAGTGCAGGGAAAACAGGTTCCTCTGGAATGGACTGACACATCTGGGCTCTCTTGGAATGGTGTCACGACCCTGGAGTTCCTCTCGCCTTTCCTGTGGAGAGCGCCTCCTCTTGAGATGCGACGGGAACGCCGGGAATTCTTTCCCTACGAAACAGGGAAAGGATCCCTCATCTCGAGCTAGGAGACCGAAACGGGGCTCCCCTGGATGTGTGCGGGACCCCACGTGCTTCCTCTTGAGTGGAGACGGGTATGTCGGGGAACTTCTTGAGTTGCAGGAATGGTGTGAAGGACCCTTTAGAAGTTCCAGTGGTTAGATGTGATTGGCCTCGAGAAGCCTCAGCGGAAATGGGCCTCATCTCGCCTGGAGGGCAAAACCTCCTGGATTTTCTCGAGTTGCGGCAGGTGCTCTCGACTTACGACGGGGACCTCAGGGATTCGCTCTGGTGGCCTCAGGAAAGGCCAGTCCCCATGCGAGTTCCTCGGGGGCCTCTCGGGATTCCCCTCCCGTCGATGCTGGGGCCTAAGACCTTGTGTGGAGTCGGGGCCGGAACCTGAGGATTCCTCTCCAGTGCTGACATGGATCTTGGGGTACTTCTGGAGTCTCCCCAGGGGAGTCAGTCCTCGTCTCGAATGCGGGCATGCACTTGCGCTTTCCTCCAGAGCGGTAGCAGCAGTGTCACGCAGTCCGCCGCGGGGATCAAAGGATCTATGGTTTTCCCTCGAGTCTTTCCCACGAGGCTTTCCCACGAGGCTTTCCCACAGGGCTGTCCCACGTGCACACGTGGTGGGAGTCGATCCTCGGCTTGAACGTCAAGGCAGTGCAGGGAAAACAGGTTCCTCTGGAATGGACTGACACATCTGGGGTCTCTTGGAATGGTGGCACGACCCTGGAGTTCCTCTCGCCTTTCCTGTGGAGAGCGCCTCCTCTTGAGATGCGACGGGAACGCCGGGAATTCTTTCCCTACGAAACAGGGAAAGGATCCCTCATCTCGAGCTAGGAGGCGGAAACGGGGCTCCCCTGGATGTGTGCGGGACCCACGTGCTTCCTCTCGAGTGGAGACGGGTATGTCGGAGAACTTCTTGAGTTGCAGCAAGGGTGTGAAGGACCCTTTGGACGTTCCAGTGGTTAGACTTGATTAGCCTCGAGAAGCCTCAGCTTGAAATGGGCCTCATCTCGCCTGGAGGGCAAAACCTCCTGGATTTTCTCGAGTTGCGGCAGGTGCTCTCGACTTACGACGGGGACTTCAGGGACCCGCTCTGGTGGCCTCAGGAAAGGCCAGTCCCCATGCGAGTTCCTCGGGGGCCTCTCGGGATTCCTCTCCCGTCGATGCCGGGGCCTAAGACCTTGTGTGGAGTCGGGGCCGGAACCTGAGGATTCCTCTCCAGTGCTGACATGGATCTTGGGGTACTTCTGGAGTCTCCCCAGGGGAGTCAGTCCTCGTCTCGAATGCGGGCATGCACTTGCGCTTTCCTCCAGAGCGGTAGCAGCAGTGTCACGCAGTCCTCCGTGTGGATCAAAGGATCTATGGTTTTCCCTCGAGTCTTTCCCACGAGGCTTTCCCACGAGGCTTTCCCACAGGGCTGTCCCACGTGCACACGTGGTGGGAGTCTATCCTCGGCTTGAACGTCAAGGCAGTGCAGGGAAAACAGGTTCCTCTGGAATGGACTGACACATCTGGGGGACTCTTGGAATGGTGGCTCGACCCTGGAGTTCCTCTCGCCTTTCCTGTGGAGAGCGCCTCCTCTTGAGATGCGACGGGAACGCCGGGAATTCTTTCTCTACGAAACAGGGAAAGGATCCCTCATCTCGAGCTAGGAGGCGGAAACGGGGCTCCCCTGGATGTGTGCGGGACCCCACGTGCTTCCTCTCTAGTGGAGACGGGTATGTCGGGGAACTTCTTGAGTTGCAGCAAGGGTGTGAAGGACCCTTTGGAAGTTCCAGTGGTTAGATGTGATTGGCCTCGAGAAGCCTCAGCGGAAATGGGCCTCATCTCGCCTGGAGGGCAAAACCTCCTGGATTTTCTCGAGTTGCGGCAAGTGCTCTCGACTTACGACGGGGACCTCAGGGAACCGCTCTGGTGGCCTCAGGAAAGGCCAGTCCCCATGCGAGTTCCTCGGGGGCCTCTCGGGATTCCTCTCCCGTCGATGCCGGGGCCTAAGACCTTGTGTGGAGTCGGGGCCGGAAACTGAGGATTCCTCTCCAGTGCTGACATGGATCTTGGGGTACTTCTGGAGTCTCCCCAGGGGAGTCAGTCCTCGTCTCGAATGCGGGCATGCACTTGGGCTTTCCTCCAGAGCGGTAGCAGCAGTGTCACGCAGTACGCCGCGTGGATCAAAGGATCTATGGTTTTCCCTCGAGTCTTTCCCACGAGGCTTTCCCACGAGGCTTTCCCACAGGGCTGTCCCACGTGCACACGTGGTGGGAGTCGATCCTCGGCTTGAACGTCAAGGCAGTGCAGGGAAAACAGGTTCCTCTGGAATGGACTGACACATCTGGGCTCTCTTGGAATGGTGTCACGACCCTGGAGTTCCTCTCGCCTTTCCTGTGGAGAGCGCCTCCTCTTGAGATGCGACGGGAACGCCGGGAATTCTTTCCCTACGAAACAGGGAAAGGATCCCTCATCTCGAGCTAGGAGGCGGAAACGGGGCTCCCCTGGATGTGTGCGGGACCCCACGTGCTTCCTCTTGAGTGGAGACGGGTATGTCGGGGAACTTCTTGAGTTGCAGGAATGGTGTGAAGGACCCTTTGGAAGTTCCAGTGGTTAGATGTGATTGGCCTCGAGAAGCCTCAGCGGAAATGGGCCTCATCTCGCCTGGAGGGCAAAACCTCCTGGATTTTCTCGAGTTGCGGCAGGTGCTCTCGACTTACGACGGGGACCTCAGGGATTCGCTCTGGTGGCCTCAGGAAAGGCCAGTCCCCATGCGAGTTCCTCGGGGGCCTCTCGGGATTCCTCTCCCGTCGATGCTGGGGCCTAAGACCTTCTGTGGAGTCGGGGCCGGAACCTGAGGATTCCTCTCCAGTGCTGACATGGATCTTGGGGTACTTCTGGAGTCTCCCCAGGGGAGTCAGTCCTCGTCTCGAATGCGGGCATGCACTTGCGCTTTCCTCCAGAGCGGTAGCAGCAGTGTCACGCAGTCCGCCGCGGGGATCAAAGGATCTATGGTTTTCCCTCGAGTCTTTCCCACGAGGCTTTCCCACGAGGCTTTCCCACAGGGCTGTCCCACGTGCACACGTGGTGGGAGTCGATCCTCGGCTTGAACGTCAAGGCAGTGCAGGGAAAACAGGTTCCTCTGGAATGGACTGACACATCTGGGGGACTCTTGGAATGGTGTCACGACCCTGGAGTTCCTCTCGCCTTTCCTTTGGAGAGCGCCTCCTCTTGAGATGCGACGGGAACGCCGGGAATTCTTTCCCTACGAAACAGGGAAAGGATCCCTCATCTCGAGCTAGGAGGCGGAAACGGGGCTCCCCTGGATGTGTGCGGGACCCCACGTGCTTCCTCTCGAGTGGAGACGGGTATGTCGGGGAACTTCTTGAGTTGCAGCAAGGGTGTGAAGGACCCTTTGGAAGTTCCAGTGGTTAGACGTGATTAGCCTCGAGAAGCCTCAGCGGAAATGGGCCTCATCTCGCCTGGAGGGCAAAACCTCCTGGATTTTCTCGAGTTGCGGCAGGTGCTCTCGACTTACGACGGGGACCTCAGGGACCCGCTCTGGTGGCCTCAGGAAAGGCCAGTCCCCATGCCAGTTCCTCGGGGGCCTCTCGGGATTCCTCTCCCGTCGATGCCGGGGCCTAAGACCTTGTGTGGAGTCGGGGCCGGAACCTGATTATTCCTCTCCAGTGCTGACATGGATCTTGGGGTACTTCTGGAGTCTCCCCAGGGGAGTCAGTCCTCGTCTCGAATGCGGGCATGCACTTGGGCTTTCCTCCAGAGCGGTAGCAGCAGTGTCACGCAGTCCGCCGCGTGGATCAAAGGATCTATGGTTTTCCCTCGAGTCTTTCCCACGAGGCTTTCCCACGAGGCTTTCCCACAGTTCTGTCCCACGTGCACACGTGGTGGGAGTCGATCCTCGGCTTGAACGTCAAGGCAGTGCAGGGAAAACAGGTTCCTCTGGAATGGACTGACACATCTGGGCTCTCTTGGAATGGTGTCACGACCCTGGAGTTCCTCTCGCCTTTCCTGTGGAGAGCGCCTCCTCTTGAGATGCGACGGGAACGCCGGGAATTCTTTCCCTACGAAACAGGGAAAGGATCCCTCATCTCGAGCTAGGAGGCGGAAACGGGGCTCCCCTGGATGTGTGCGGGACCCCACGTGCTTCCTCTTGAGTGGAGACGGGTATGTCGGGGAACTTCTTGAGTTGCAGGAATGGTGTGAAGGACCCTTTGGAAGTTCCAGTGGTTAGATGTGATTGGCCTCGAGAAGCCTCAGCGGAAATGGGCCTCATCTCGCCTGGAGGGCAAAACCTCCTGGATTTTCTCGAGTTGCGGCAGGTGCTCTCGACTTACGACGGGGACCTCAGGGATTCGCTCTGGTGGCCTCAGGAAAGGCCAGTCCCCATGCGAGTTCCTCGGGGGCCTCTCGGGATTCCTCTCCCGTCGATGCTGGGGCCTAAGACCTTGTGTGGAGTCGGGGCCGGAACCTGAGGATTCCTCTCCAGTGCTGACATGGATCTTGGGGTACTTCTGGAGTCTCCCCAGGGGAGTCAGTCCTCGTCTCGAATGCGGGCATGCACTTGCGCTTTCCTCCAGAGCGGTAGCAGCAGTGTCACGCAGTCCGCCGCGTGGATCAAAGGATCTATGGTTTTCCCTCGAGTCTTTCCCACGAGGCTTTCCCACGAGGCTTTCCCACAGGGCTGTCCCACGTGCACACGTGGTGGGAGTCGATCCTCGGCTTGAACGTCAAGGCAGTGCAGGGAAAACAGGTTCCTCTGGAATGGACTGACACATCTGGGGGACTCTTGGAATGGTGGCACGACCCTGGAGTTCCTCTCGCCTTTCCTGTGGAGAGCGCCTCCTCTTGAGATGCGACGGGAACGCCGGGAATTCTTTCCCTACGAAACAGGGAAAGGATCCCTCATCTCGAGCTAGGAGGCGGAAAAGGGGCTCCCCTGGATGTGTGCGGGACCCACGTGCTTCCTCTCGAGTGGAGACGGGTATGTCGGGGAACTTCCTGAGTTGCAGCAAGGGTGTGAAGGACCCTTTGGAAGTTCCAGTGGTTAGATGTGATTGGCCTCGAGAAGCCTCAGCGGAAATGGGCCTCATCTCGCCTGGAGGGCAAAACCTCCTGGATTTTCTCGAGTTGCGTTTAGTGCTCTCGACTTACGACGGGGACCTCAGGGAACCGCTCTGGTGGCCTCAGGAAAGGCCAGTCCCCATGCGAGTTCCTCGGGGGCATCTCGGGATTCCTCTCCCATCGATGCCGGGGCCTAAGACCTTGTGTGGAGTCGGGGCCGGAACCTGATTATTCCTCTCCAGTGCTGACATGGATCTTGGGGTACTTCTGGAGTCTCCCCAGGGGAGTCAGTCCTCGTCTCGAATGCGGGCATGCACTTGGGCTTTCCTCCAGAGCGGTAGCAGCAGTGTCACGCAGTCCGCCGCGTGGATCAAAGGATCTATGGTTTTCCCTCGAGTCTTTCCCACGAGGCTTTCCCACGAGGCTTTCCCACAGTTCTGTCCCACGTGCACACGTGGTGGGAGTCGATCCTCGGCTTGAACGTCAAGGCAGTGCAGGGAAAACAGGTTCCTCTGGAATGGACTGACACATCTGGGCTCTCTTGGAATGGTGTCACGACCCTGGAGTTCCTCTCGCCTTTCCTGTGGAGAGCGCCTCCTCTTGAGATGCGACGGGAACGCCGGGAATTCTTTCCCTACGAAACAGGGAAAGGATCCCTCATCTCGAGCTAGGAGACCGAAACGGGGCTCCCCTGGATGTGTGCGGGACCCCACGTGCTTCCTCTTGAGTGGAGACGGGTATGTCGGGGAACTTCTTGAGTTGCAGGAATGGTGTGAAGGACCCTTTAGAAGTTCCAGTGGTTAGATGTGATTGGCCTCGAGAAGCCTCAGCGGAAATGGGCCTCATCTCGCCTGGAGGGCAAAACCTCCTGGATTTTCTCGAGTTGCGGCAGGTGCTCTCGACTTACGACGGGGACCTCAGGGATTCGCTCTGGTGGCCTCAGGAAAGGCCAGTCCCCATGCGAGTTCCTCGGGGGCCTCTCGGGATTCCCCTCCCGTCGATGCTGGGGCCTAAGACCTTGTGTGGAGTCGGGGCCGGAACCTGAGGATTCCTCTCCAGTGCTGACATGGATCTTGGGGTACTTCTGGAGTCTCCCCAGGGGAGTCAGTCCTCGTCTCGAATGCGGGCATGCACTTGCGCTTTCCTCCAGAGCGGTAGCAGCAGTGTCACGCAGTCCGCCGCGGGGATCAAAGGATCTATGGTTTTCCCTCGAGTCTTTCCCACGAGGCTTTCCCACGAGGCTTTCCCACAGGGCTGTCCCACGTGCACACGTGGTGGGAGTCGATCCTCGGCTTGAACGTCAAGGCAGTGCAGGGAAAACAGGTTCCTCTGGAATGGACTGACACATCTGGGGTCTCTTGGAATGGTGGCACGACCCTGGAGTTCCTCTCGCCTTTCCTGTGGAGAGCGCCTCCTCTTGAGATGCGACGGGAACGCCGGGAATTCTTTCCCTACGAAACAGGGAAAGGATCCCTCATCTCGAGCTAGGAGGCGGAAACGGGGCTCCCCTGGATGTGTGCGGGACCCACGTGCTTCCTCTCGAGTGGAGACGGGTATGTCGGAGAACTTCTTGAGTTGCAGCAAGGGTGTGAAGGACCCTTTGGACGTTCCAGTGGTTAGACTTGATTAGCCTCGAGAAGCCTCAGCTTGAAATGGGCCTCATCTCGCCTGGAGGGCAAAACCTCCTGGATTTTCTCGAGTTGCGGCAGGTGCTCTCGACTTACGACGGGGACTTCAGGGACCCGCTCTGGTGGCCTCAGGAAAGGCCAGTCCCCATGCGAGTTCCTCGGGGGCCTCTCGGGATTCCTCTCCCGTCGATGCCGGGGCCTAAGACCTTGTGTGGAGTCGGGGCCGGAACCTGAGGATTCCTCTCCAGTGCTGACATGGATCTTGGGGTACTTCTGGAGTCTCCCCAGGGGAGTCAGTCCTCGTCTCGAATGCGGGCATGCACTTGCGCTTTCCTCCAGAGCGGTAGCAGCAGTGTCACGCAGTCCTCCGTGTGGATCAAAGGATCTATGGTTTTCCCTCGAGTCTTTCCCACGAGGCTTTCCCACGAGGCTTTCCCACAGGGCTGTCCCACGTGCACACGTGGTGGGAGTCTATCCTCGGCTTGAACGTCAAGGCAGTGCAGGGAAAACAGGTTCCTCTGGAATGGACTGACACATCTGGGGGACTCTTGGAATGGTGGCTCGACCCTGGAGTTCCTCTCGCCTTTCCTGTGGAGAGCGCCTCCTCTTGAGATGCGACGGGAACGCCGGGAATTCTTTCTCTACGAAACAGGGAAAGGATCCCTCATCTCGAGCTAGGAGGCGGAAACGGGGCTCCCCTGGATGTGTGCGGGACCCCACGTGCTTCCTCTCTAGTGGAGACGGGTATGTCGGGGAACTTCTTGAGTTGCAGCAAGGGTGTGAAGGACCCTTTGGAAGTTCCAGTGGTTAGATGTGATTGGCCTCGAGAAGCCTCAGCGGAAATGGGCCTCATCTCGCCTGGAGGGCAAAACCTCCTGGATTTTCTCGAGTTGCGGCAAGTGCTCTCGACTTACGACGGGGACCTCAGGGAACCGCTCTGGTGGCCTCAGGAAAGGCCAGTCCCCATGCGAGTTCCTCGGGGGCCTCTCGGGATTCCTCTCCCGTCGATGCCGGGGCCTAAGACCTTGTGTGGAGTCGGGGCCGGAAACTGAGGATTCCTCTCCAGTGCTGACATGGATCTTGGGGTACTTCTGGAGTCTCCCCAGGGGAGTCAGTCCTCGTCTCGAATGCGGGCATGCACTTGGGCTTTCCTCCAGAGCGGTAGCAGCAGTGTCACGCAGTACGCCGCGTGGATCAAAGGATCTATGGTTTTCCCTCGAGTCTTTCCCACGAGGCTTTCCCACGAGGCTTTCCCACAGGGCTGTCCCACGTGCACACGTGGTGGGAGTCGATCCTCGGCTTGAACGTCAAGGCAGTGCAGGGAAAACAGGTTCCTCTGGAATGGACTGACACATCTGGGCTCTCTTGGAATGGTGTCACGACCCTGGAGTTCCTCTCGCCTTTCCTGTGGAGAGCGCCTCCTCTTGAGATGCGACGGGAACGCCGGGAATTCTTTCCCTACGAAACAGGGAAAGGATCCCTCATCTCGAGCTAGGAGGCGGAAACGGGGCTCCCCTGGATGTGTGCGGGACCCCACGTGCTTCCTCTTGAGTGGAGACGGGTATGTCGGGGAACTTCTTGAGTTGCAGGAATGGTGTGAAGGACCCTTTGGAAGTTCCAGTGGTTAGATGTGATTGGCCTCGAGAAGCCTCAGCGGAAATGGGCCTCATCTCGCCTGGAGGGCAAAACCTCCTGGATTTTCTCGAGTTGCGGCAGGTGCTCTCGACTTACGACGGGGACCTCAGGGATTCGCTCTGGTGGCCTCAGGAAAGGCCAGTCCCCATGCGAGTTCCTCGGGGGCCTCTCGGGATTCCTCTCCCGTCGATGCTGGGGCCTAAGACCTTCTGTGGAGTCGGGGCCGGAACCTGAGGATTCCTCTCCAGTGCTGACATGGATCTTGGGGTACTTCTGGAGTCTCCCCAGGGGAGTCAGTCCTCGTCTCGAATGCGGGCATGCACTTGCGCTTTCCTCCAGAGCGGTAGCAGCAGTGTCACGCAGTCCGCCGCGGGGATCAAAGGATCTATGGTTTTCCCTCGAGTCTTTCCCACGAGGCTTTCCCACGAGGCTTTCCCACAGGGCTGTCCCACGTGCACACGTGGTGGGAGTCGATCCTCGGCTTGAACGTCAAGGCAGTGCAGGGAAAACAGGTTCCTCTGGAATGGACTGACACATCTGGGGGACTCTTGGAATGGTGTCACGACCCTGGAGTTCCTCTCGCCTTTCCTTTGGAGAGCGCCTCCTCTTGAGATGCGACGGGAACGCCGGGAATTCTTTCCCTACGAAACAGGGAAAGGATCCCTCATCTCGAGCTAGGAGGCGGAAACGGGGCTCCCCTGGATGTGTGCGGGACCCCACGTGCTTCCTCTCGAGTGGAGACGGGTATGTCGGGGAACTTCTTGAGTTGCAGCAAGGGTGTGAAGGACCCTTTGGAAGTTCCAGTGGTTAGACGTGATTAGCCTCGAGAAGCCTCAGCGGAAATGGGCCTCATCTCGCCTGGAGGGCAAAACCTCCTGGATTTTCTCGAGTTGCGGCAGGTGCTCTCGACTTACGACGGGGACCTCAGGGACCCGCTCTGGTGGCCTCAGGAAAGGCCAGTCCCCATGCCAGTTCCTCGGGGGCCTCTCGGGATTCCTCTCCCGTCGATGCCGGGGCCTAAGACCTTGTGTGGAGTCGGGGCCGGAACCTGATTATTCCTCTCCAGTGCTGACATGGATCTTGGGGTACTTCTGGAGTCTCCCCAGGGGAGTCAGTCCTCGTCTCGAATGCGGGCATGCACTTGGGCTTTCCTCCAGAGCGGTAGCAGCAGTGTCACGCAGTCCGCCGCGTGGATCAAAGGATCTATGGTTTTCCCTCGAGTCTTTCCCACGAGGCTTTCCCACGAGGCTTTCCCACAGTTCTGTCCCACGTGCACACGTGGTGGGAGTCGATCCTCGGCTTGAACGTCAAGGCAGTGCAGGGAAAACAGGTTCCTCTGGAATGGACTGACACATCTGGGCTCTCTTGGAATGGTGTCACGACCCTGGAGTTCCTCTCGCCTTTCCTGTGGAGAGCGCCTCCTCTTGAGATGCGACGGGAACGCCGGGAATTCTTTCCCTACGAAACAGGGAAAGGATCCCTCATCTCGAGCTAGGAGGCGGAAACGGGGCTCCCCTGGATGTGTGCGGGACCCCACGTGCTTCCTCTTGAGTGGAGACGGGTATGTCGGGGAACTTCTTGAGTTGCAGGAATGGTGTGAAGGACCCTTTGGAAGTTCCAGTGGTTAGATGTGATTGGCCTCGAGAAGCCTCAGCGGAAATGGGCCTCATCTCGCCTGGAGGGCAAAACCTCCTGGATTTTCTCGAGTTGCGGCAGGTGCTCTCGACTTACGACGGGGACCTCAGGGATTCGCTCTGGTGGCCTCAGGAAAGGCCAGTCCCCATGCGAGTTCCTCGGGGGCCTCTCGGGATTCCTCTCCCGTCGATGCTGGGGCCTAAGACCTTGTGTGGAGTCGGGGCCGGAACCTGAGGATTCCTCTCCAGTGCTGACATGGATCTTGGGGTACTTCTGGAGTCTCCCCAGGGGAGTCAGTCCTCGTCTCGAATGCGGGCATGCACTTGCGCTTTCCTCCAGAGCGGTAGCAGCAGTGTCACGCAGTCCGCCGCGTGGATCAAAGGATCTATGGTTTTCCCTCGAGTCTTTCCCCCGAGGCTTTCCCACGAGGCTTTCCCACAGGGCTGTCCCACGTGCACACGTGGTGGGAGTCGATCCTCGGCTTGAACGTCAAGGCAGTGCAGGGAAAACAGGTTCCTCTGGAATGGACTGACACATCTGGGGGACTCTTGGAATGGTGTCACGACCCTGGAGTTCCTCTCGCCTTTCCTTTGGAGAGCGCCTCCTCTTGAGATGCGACGGGAACGCCGGGAATTCTTTCCCTACGAAACAGGGAAAGGATCCCTCATCTCGAGCTAGGAGGCGGAAACGGGGCTCCCCTGGATGTGTGCGGGACCCCACGTGCTTCCTCTCGAGTGGAGACGGGTATGTCGGGGAACTTCTTGAGTTGCAGCAAGGGTGTGAAGGACCCTTTGGAAGTTCCAGTGGTTAGACGTGATTAGCCTCGAGAAGCCTCAGCGGAAATGGGCCTCATCTCGCCTGGAGGGCAAAACCTCCTGGATTTTCTCGAGTTGCGGCAGGTGCTCTCGACTTACGACGGGGACCTCAGGGACCCGCTCTGGTGGCCTCAGGAAAGGCCAGTCCCCATGCCAGTTCCTCGGGGGCCTCTCGGGATTCCTCTCCCGTCCATGCCGGGGCCTAAGACCTTGTGTGGAGTCGGGGCCGGAACCTGAGGATTCCTCTCCAGTGCTGACATGGATCTTGGGGTACTTCTGGAGTCTCCCCAGGGGAGTCAGTCCTCGTCTCGAATGCGGGCATGCACTTGCGCTTTCCTCCAGAGCGGTAGCAGCAGTGTCACGCAGTCCGCCGCGTGCATCAAAGGATCTATGGTTTTCCCTCGAGTCTTTCCCACGAGGCTTTCCCACGAGGCTTTCCCACAGGGCTGTCCCACGTGCACACGTGGTGGGAGTCGATCCTCGGCTTGAACGTCAAGGCAGTGCAGGGAAAACAGGTTCCTCTTGAATGGACCGACACATCTGGGGGACTCTTGGAATGGTGGCACGACCCTGGAGTTCCTCTCGCCTTTCCTGTGGAGAGCGCCTCCTCTTGAGATGCGACGGGAACGCCGGGAATTCTTTCCCTACGAAACAGGGAAAGGATCCCTCATCTCGAGCTAGGAGGCGGAAACGGGGCTCCCCTGGATGTGTGCGGGACCCCACGTGCTTCCTCTCTAGTGGAGACGGGTATGTCGGGGAACTTCTTGAGTTGCAGCAAGGGTGTGAAGGACCCTTTGGAAGTTCCAGTGGTTAGATGTGATTGGCCTCGAGAAGCCTCAGCGGATATGGGCCTCATCTCGCCTGGAGGGCAAAACCTCCTGGATTTTCTCGAGTTGCGGCAGGTGCTCTCGACTTACGACGGGGACCTCAGGGACCCGCTCTGGTGGCCTCAGGAAAGGCCAGTCCCCATGCGAGTTCCTCGGGGGCCTCTCGGGATTCCTCTCCCGTCGATGCCGGGGCCTAAGACCTTGTGTGGAGTCGGGGCCGGAACCTGAGGATTCCTCTCCAGTGCTGACATGGATCTTGGGGTACTTCTGGAGTCTCCCCAGGGGAGTCAGTCCTCGTCTCGAATGCGGGCATGCACTTGCGCTTTCCTCCAGAGCGGTAGAAGCAGTGTCACGCAGTCCGCCGCGTGGATCAAAGGATCTATGGTTTTCCCTCGAGTCTTTCCCACGAGGCTTTCCCACGAGGCTTTCCCACAGGGCTGTCCCACGTGCACACGTGGTGGGAGTCGATCCTCGGCTTGAACGTCAAGGCAGTGCAGGGAAAACAGGTTCCTCTGGAATGGACTGACACATCTGGGGGACTCTTGGAATGGTGGCATGACCCTGGAGTTCCTCTCGCCTTTCCTGTGGAGAGCGCCTCCTCTTGAGATGCGACGGGAACGCCGGGAATTCTTTCCCTACGAAACAGGGAAAGGATCCCTCATCTCGAGCTAGGAGGCGGAAACGGGGCTCCCCTGGATGTGTGCGGGACCCCACGTGCTTCCTCTCGAGTGGAGACGGGTATGTCGGGGAACTTCTTGAGTTGCAGCAATGGTGTGAAGGACCCTTTGGAAGTTCCAGTGGTTAGATGTGATTGGCCTCGAGAAGCCTCAGCGGAAATGGGCCTCATCTCGCCTGGAGGGCAAAACCTCCTGGATTTTCTCGAGTTGCGGCAGGTGCTCTCGACTTACGACGGGGACCTCAGGGATTCGCTCTGGTGGCCTCAGGAAAGGCCAGTCCCCATGCGAGTTCCTCGGGGGCCTCTCGGGATCCCTATCCCGTCGATGCCAGGGCCTAAGACCTTGTGTGGAGTCGGGGCTGGAACCTGAGGATTCCTTTCCAGTGCTGACATGGATCTTGGGGTACTTCTGGAGTCTCCCCAGGGGAGTCAGTCCTCGTCTCGAATGCGGGCATGCACTTGCGCTTTCCTCCAGAGCGGTAGCAGCAGTGTCACGCAGTCCGCCGCGTGGATCAAAGGATCTATGGTTTTCCCTCGCGTCTTTCCCACGAGGCTTTCCCACGAGGCTTTCCCACAGGGCTGTCCCACGTGCACACGTGGTGGGAGTCGATCCTCGGCTTGAACGTCAAGGCAGTGCAGGGAAAACAGGTTCCTCTGGAATGGACTGACACATCTGGGGGACTCTTGGAATGGTGGCACGACCCTGGAGTTCCTCTCGCCTTTCCTGTGGAGAGCGCCTCCTCTTGAGATGCGACGGGAACGCCGGGAATTCTTTCCCTACGAAACAGGGAAAGGATCCCTCATCTTGTGCTAGGAGGCGGAAACGGGGCTCCCCTGGATGTGTGCGGGACACCACGTGCTTCCTCTCGAGTGCAGACGGGTATGTCGGGGAACTTCTTGAGTTGCATCAAGGGTGTGAAGGACCCTTTTGAAGGTCCAGTGGTTAGATGTGATTGGCCTCGAGAAGCCTCAGCGGAAATGGGCCTCATCTCGCCTGGAGGGCAAAACCTCCTGGATTTTCTCGAGTTGCGGCAGGTGCTCTCGACTTAGGACGGGGACCTCAGGGACCCGCTCTGGTGGCCTCAGGAAAGGCCAGTCCCCATGCGAGTTCCTCGGGGGCCTCTCGGGATTCCTCTCCCGTCGATGCCAGGGCCTAAGACCTTGTGTGGAGTCGGGGCCGGAACCTGAGGATTCCTCTCCAGTGCTGACATGGATCTTGGGGTACTTCTGGAGTCTCCGCAGGGGAGTCAGTCCTCGTCTCGAATGCGGGCATGCACTTGCGCTTTCCTCCAGAGCGGTAGCAGCAGTGTCACGCAGTCCGCCGCGTGGATCAAAGGATCTATGGTTTTCCCTCGAGTCTTTCCCACGAGGCTTTCCCACGAGGCTTTCCCACAGGGCTGTCCCACGTGCACACGTGGTGGGAGTCGATCCTCGGCTTGAACGTCAAGGCAGTGCAGGGAAAACAGGTTCCTCTGGAATGGACTGACACATCTGGGGTCTCTTGGAATGGTGGCACGACCCTGGAGTTCCTCTCGCCTTTCCTGTGGAGAGCGCCTCCTCTTGAGATGCGACGGGAACGCCGGGAATTCTTTCCCTACGAAACAGGGAAAGGATCCCTCATCTCGAGCTAGGAGGCGGAAACGGGGCTCCCCTGGATGTGTGCGGGACCCCACGTGCTTCCTCTCGAGTGGAGACGGGTATGTCGGGGAACTTCTTGAGTTGCAGCAAGGGTGTGAAGGACCCTTTGGAAGTTCCAGTGGTTAGATGTGATTGGCCTCGAGAAGCCTCAGCGGATATGGGCCTCATCTCGCCTGGAGGGCAAAACCTCCTGGATTTTCTCGAGTTGCGGCAGGTGCTCTCGACTTACGACGGGGACCTCAGGGACCCGCTCTGGTGGCCTCAGGAAAGGCCAGTCCCCATGCGAGTTCCTCGGGGGCCTCTCGGGATTCCTCTCCCGTCGATGCCGGGGCCTAAGACCTTGTGTGGAGTCGGGGCCGGAACCTGAGGATTCCTCTCCAGTGCTGACATGGATCTTGGGGTACTTCTGGAGTCTCCCCAGGGGAGTCAGTCCTCGTCTCGAATGCGGGCATGCACTTGCGCTTTCCTCCAGAGCGGTAGAAGCAGTGTCACGCAGTCCGCCGCGTGGATCAAAGGATCTATGGTTTTCCCTCGAGTCTTTCCCACGAGGCTTTCCCACGAGGCTTTCCCACAGGGCTGTCCCACGTGCACACGTGGTGGGAGTCGATCCTCGGCTTGAACGTCAAGGCAGTGCAGGGAAAACAGGTTCCTCTGGAATGGACTGACACATCTGGGGGACTCTTGGAATGGTGGCATGACCCTGGAGTTCCTCTCGCCTTTCCTGTGGAGAGCGCCTCCTCTTGAGATGCGACGGGAACGCCGGGAATTCTTTCCCTACGAAACAGGGAAAGGATCCCTCATCTCGAGCTAGGAGGCGGAAACGGGGCTCCCCTGGATGTGTGCGGGACCCCACGTGCTTCCTCTCGAGTGGAGACGGGTATGTCGGGGAACTTCTTGAGTTGCAGCAATGGTGTGAAGGACCCTTTGGAAGTTCCAGTGGTTAGATGTGATTGGCCTCGAGAAGCCTCAGCGGAAATGGGCCTCATCTCGCCTGGAGGGCAAAACCTCCTGGATTTTCTCGAGTTGCGGCAGGTGCTCTCGACTTACGACGGGGACTTCAGGGACCCGCTCTGGTGGCCTCAGGAAAGGCCAGTCCCCATGCGAGTTCCTCGGGGGCCTCTCGGGATTCCTCTCCCGTCGATGCCGGGGCCTAAGACCTTGTGTGGAGTCGGGGCCGGAACCTGAGGATTCCTCTCCAGTGCTGACATGGATCTTGGGGTACTTCTGGAGTCTCCCCAGGGGAGTCAGTCCTCGTCTCGAATGCGGGCATGCACTTGCGCTTTCCTCCAGAGCGGTAGCAGCAGTGTCACGCAGTCCTCCGTGTGGATCAAAGGATCTATGGTTTTCCCTCGAGTCTTTCCCACGAGGCTTTCCCACGAGGCTTTCCCACAGGGCTGTCCCACGTGCACACGTGGTGGGAGTCTATCCTCGGCTTGAACGTCAAGGCAGTGCAGGGAAAACAGGTTCCTCTGGAATGGACTGACACATCTGGGCTCTCTTGGAATGGTGTCACGACCCTGGAGTTCCTCTCGCCTTTCCTGTGGAGAGCGCCTCCTCTTGAGATGCGACGGGAACGCCGGGAATTCTTTCCCTACGAAACAGGGAAAGGATCCCTCATCTCGAGCTAGGAGGCGGAAACGGGGCTCCCCTGGATGTGTGCGGGACCCCACGTGCTTCCTCTTGAGTGGAGACGGGTATGTCGGGGAACTTCTTGAGTTGCAGGAATGGTGTGAAGGACCCTTTGGAAATTCCAGTGGTTAGATGTGATTGGCCTCGAGAAGCCTCAGCGGAAATGGGCCTCATCTCGCCTGGAGGGCAAAACCTCCTGGATTTTCTCGAGTTGCGGCAGGTGCTCTCGACTTACGACGGGGACCTCAGGGATTCGCTCTGGTGGCCTCAGGAAAGGCCAGTCCCCATGCTAGTTCCTCGGGGGCCTCTCGGGATTCCTCTCCCGTCGATGCTGGGGCCTAAGACCTTGTGTGGAGTCGGGGCCGGAACCTGAGGATTCCTCTCCAGTGCTGACATGGATCTTGGGGTACTTCTGGAGTCTCCCCAGGGGAGTCAGTCCTCGTCTCGAATGCGGGCATGCACTTGCGCTTTCCTCCAGAGCGGTAGCAGCAGTGTCACGCAGTCCGCCGCGTGGATCAAAGGATCTATGGTTTTCCCTCGAGTCTTTCCCACGAGGCTTTCCCACGAGGCTTTCCCACAGGGCTGTCCCACGTGCACACGTGGTGGGAGTCGATCCTCGGCTTGAACGTCAAGGCAGTGCAGGGAAAACAGGTTCCTCTGGAATGGACTGACACATCTGGGGGACTCTTGGAATGGTGTCACGACCCTGGAGTTCCTCTCGCCTTTCCTTTGGAGAGCGCCTCCTCTTGAGATGCGACGGGAACGCCGGGAATTCTTTCCCTACGAAACAGGGAAAGGATCCCTCATCTCGAGCTAGGAGGCGGAAACGGGGCTCCCCTGGATGTGTGCGGGACCCCACGTGCTTCCACTCGAGTGGAGACGGGTATGTCGGGGAACTTCTTGAGTTGCAGCAAGGGTGTGAAGGACCCTTTGGAAGTTCCAGTGGTTAGACGTGATTAGCCTCGAGAAGCCTCAGCGGAAATGGGCCTCATCTCGCCTGGAGGGCAAGACCTCCTGGATTTTCTCGAGTTGCGGCAGGTGCTCTCGACTTACGACGGGGACCTCAGGGACCCGCTCTGGTGGCCTCAGGAAAGGCCAGTCCCCATGCCAGTTCCTCGGGGGCCTCTCGGGATTCCTCTCCCGTCGATGCCGGGGCCTAAGACCTTGTGTGGAGTCGGGGCCGGAACCTGATTATTCCTCTCCAGTGCTGACATGGATCTTGGGGTACTTCTGGAGTCTCCCCAGGGGAGTCAGTCCTCGTCTCGAATGCGGGCATGCACTTGGGCTTTCCTCCAGAGCGGTAGCAGCAGTGTCACGCAGTCCGCCGCGTGGATCAAAGGATCTATGGTTTTCCCTCGAGTCTTTCCCACGAGGCTTTCCCACGAGGCTTTCCCACAGTTCTGTCCCACGTGCACACGTGGTGGGAGTCGATCCTCGGCTTGAACGTCAAGGCAGTGCAGGGAAAACAGGTTCCTCTGGAATGGACTGACACATCTGGGCTCTCTTGGAATGGTGTCACGACCCTGGAGTTCCTCTCGCCTTTCCTGTGGAGAGCGCCTCCTCTTGAGATGCGACGGGAACGCCGGGAATTCTTTCCCTACGAAACAGGGAAAGGATCCCTCATCTCGAGCTAGGAGGCGGAAACGGGGCTCCCCTGGATGTGTGCGGGACCCCACGTGCTTCCTCTCGAGTGGAGACGGGTATGTCGGGGAACTTCTTGAGTTGCAGCAATGGTGTGAAGGACCCTTTGGAAGTTCCAGTGGTTAGATGTGATTGGCCTCGAGAAGACTCAGCGGAAATGGGCCTCATCTCGCCTGGAGGGCAAAACCTCCTGGATTTTCTCGAGTTGCGGCAGGTGCTCTCGACTTACGACGGGGATCTCAGGGACCCGCTCTGGTGGCCTCAGGAAAGGCCAGTCCCCATGCGAGTTCCTCGGGGGCCTCTCGGGATCCCTATCCCGTCGATGCCAGGGCCTAAGACCTTGTGTGGAGTCGGGGCTGGAACCTGAGGATTCCTCTCCAGTGCTGACATGGATCTTGGGGTACTTCTGGAATCTCCCTAGGGGAGTCAGTCCTCGTCTCGAATGCGGGCATGCACTTGCGCTTTCCTCCAGAGCGGTAGCAGCAGTGTCACGCAGTCCGCCGCGTGGATCAAAGGATCTATGGTTTCCCTCGCGTCTTTCCCACGAGGCTTTCCCACGAGGCTTTCCCACAGGGCTGTCCCACGTGCACACGTGGTGGGAGTCGATCCTCGGCTTGAACGTCAAGGCAGTGCAGGGAAAACAGGTTCCTCTGGAATGGACTGACACATCTGGGGGACTCTTGGAATGGTGGCACGACCCTGGAGTTCCTCTCGCCTTTCCTGTGGAGAGCGCCTCCTCTTGAGATGCGACGGGAACGCCGGGAATTCTTTCCCTACGAAACAGGGAAAGGATCCCTCATCTCGTGCTAGGAGGCGGAAACGGGGCTCCCCTGGATGTGTGCGGGACACCACGTGCTTCCTCTCGAGTGCAGACGGGTATGTCGGGGAACTTCTTGAGTTGCAGCAAGGGTGTGAAGGACCCTTTGGAAGGTCCAGTGGTTAGATGTGATTGGCCTCGAGAAGCCTCAGCGGAAATGGGCCTCATCTCGCCTGGAGGGCAAAACCTCCTGGATTTTCTCGAGTTGCGGCAGGTGCTCTCGACTTACGAGGGGACCACAGGGACCCGCTCTGGTGGCCTCAGGAAAGGCCAGTCCCCATGCGAGTTCCTCGGGGGCCTCTCGGGATTCCTCTCCCGTCGATGCCGGGGCCTAAGACCTTGTGTGGAGTCGGGGCCGGAATCTGAGGATTCCTCTCCAGTGCTGACATGGATCTTGGGGTACTTCTGGAGTCTCCCCAGGGGAGTCAGTCCTCGTCTCGAATGCGGGCATGCACTTGCGCTTTCCTCCAGAGCGGTAGCAGCAGTGTCACGCGGTCCGCCGCGTGGATCAAAGGATCTATGGTTTTCCCTCGAGTTTTTCCCACGAGGCTTTCCCACGAGGCTTTCCCACAGGGCTGTCCCACGTGCACACGTGGTGGGAGTCGATCCTCGGCTTGAACGTCAAGGCAGTGCAGGGAAAACAGGTTCCTCTGGAATGGACTGACACATCTGGGGGACTCTTGGAATGGTGGCACGACCCTGGAGTTCCTCTCGCCTTTCCTGTGGAGAGCGCCTCCTCTTGAGATGCGACGGGAACGCCGGGAATTCTTTCCCTACGAAACAGGGAAAGGATCCCTCATCTCGTGCTAGGAGGCGGAAACGGGGCTCCCCTGGATGTGTGCGGGACACCACGTGCTTCCTCTCGAGTGCAGACGGGTATGTCGGGGAACTTCTTGAGTTGCATCAAGGGTGTGAAGGACCCTTTGGAAGGTCCAGTGGTTAGATGTGATTGGCCTCGAGAAGCCTCAGCGGAAATGGGCCTCATCTCGCCTGGAGGGCAAAACCTCCTGGATTTTCTCGAGTTGCGGCAGGTGCTCTCGACTTTGGACGGGGACCTCAGGGACCCGCTCTGGTGGCCTCAGGAAAGGCCAGTCCCCATGCGAGTTCCTCGGGGGCCTCTCGGGATTCCTCTCCCGTCGATGCCAGGGCCTAAGACCTTGTGTGGAGTCGGGGCCGGAACCTGAGGATTCCTCTCCAGTGCTGACATGGATCTTGGGGTACTTCTGGAGTCTCCCCAGGGGAGTCAGTCCTCGTCTCGAATGCGGGCATGCACTTGCGCTTTCCTCCAGAGCGGTAGCAGCAGTGTCACGCAGTCCGCCGCGTGGATCAAAGGATCTATGGTTTTCCCTCGAGACTTTCCCACGAGGCTTTCCTACGAGGCTTTCCCACAGGGCTGTCCCACGTGCACACGTGGTGGGAGTCGATCCTCGGCTTGAACGTCAAGGCAGTGCAGGGAAAACAGGTTCCTCTGGAATGGACTGACACATCTGGGGGACTCTTGGAATGGTGGCACGACCCTGGAGTTCCTCTCGCCTTTCCTGTGGAGAGCGCCTCCTCTTGAGATGCGACGGGAACGCCGGGAATTCTTTCCCTACGAAACAGGAAAAGGATCCCTCATCTCGAGCTAGGAGGCGGAAACGGGGCTCCCCTGGATGTGTGCGGGACCCACGGGCTTCCTCTCGAGTGGAGACGGGTATGTCGGGGAACTTCTTGAGTTGCAGCAAGGGTGTGAAGGACCCTTTGGAAGTTCCAGTGGTTAGACGTGATTAGCCTCGAGAAGCCTCAGCGGAAATGGGCCTCATCTCGCCTGGAGGGCAAAACCTCCTGGATTTTCTCGAGTTGCGGCAGGTGCTCTAGACTTACGACGGGGACATCAGGGACCCGCTCTGGTGGCCTCAGGAAAGGCCAGTCCCCATGCGAGTTCCACGGGGGCCTCTCGGGATTCCTCTCCCGTCGATGCCGGGGCCTAAGACCTTGTGTGGAGTCGGGGCCGGAACCTGAGGATTCCTCTCCAGTGCTGACATGGATCTTGGGGTACTTCTGGAGTCTCCGCAGGGGAGTCAGTCCTCGTCTCGAATGCGGGCATGCACTTGCGCTTTCCTCCAGAGCGGTAGCAGCATTGTCACGCAGTCCGCCGCGTGGATCAAAGGATCTATGGTTTTCCCTCGAGTCTTTCCCACGAGGCTTTCCCCCGAGCCTTTCCCACAGGGCTGTCCCACGTGCACACGTGGTGGGAGTCGATCCTCGGCTTGAACGTCAAGGCAGTGCAGGGAAAACAGGTTCCTCTGGAATGGACTGACACATCTGGGGGACTCTTGGAATGGTGGCACGACACTGGAGTTCCTCTCGCCTTTCCTGTGGAGAGCGCCTCCTCTTGAGATGCGACGGGAACGCCGGGAATTCTTTCCCTACGAAACAGGGAAAGGATCCCTCATCTCGAGCTAGGAGGCGGAAAAGGGGCTCCCCTGGATGTGTGCGGGACCCACGGGCTTCCTCTCGAGTGCAGACGGGTATGTCGGGGAACTTCTTGAGTTGCAACAAGGGTGTGAAGGACCCTTTGGAAGGTCCAGTGGTTAGATGTGATTGGCCTCGAGAAGCCTCAGCGGAAATGGGCCTCATCTCGCCTGGAGGGCAAAACCTCCTGGATTTTCTCGAGTTGCGGCAGGTGCTCTCGACTTACGAGGGGACCACAGGGACCCGCTCTGGTGGCCTCAGGAAAGGCCAGTCCCCATGCGAGTTCCTCGGGGGCCTCTCGGGATTCCTCTCCCGTCGATGCCGGGGCCTAAGACCTTGTGTGGAGTCGGGGCCGGAATCTGAGGATTCCTCTCCAGTGCTGACATGGATCTTGGGGTACTTCTGGAGTCTCCCCAGGGGAGTCAGTCCTCGTCTCGAATGCGGGCATGCACTTGCGCTTTCCTCCAGAGCGGTAGCAGCAGTGTCACGCAGTCCGCCGCGTGGATCAAAGGATCTATGGTTTTCCCTCGAGTTTTTCCCACGAGGCTTTCCCACGAGGCTTTCCCACAGGGCTGTCCCACGTGCACACGTGGTGGGAGTCGATCCTCGGCTTGAACGTCAAGGCAGTGCAGGGAAAACAGGTTCCTCTGGAATGGACTGACACATCTGGGGGACTCTTGGAATGGTGGCACGACCCTGGAGTTCCTCTCGCCTTTCCTGTGGAGAGCGCCTCCTCTTGAGATGCGACGGGAACGCCGGGAATTCTTTCCCTACGAAACAGGAAAAGGATCCCTCATCTCGTGCTAGGAGGCGGAAACGGGGCTCCCCTGGATGTGTGCGGGACACCACGTACTTCCTCTCGAGTGCAGACGGGTATGTCGGGGAACTTCTTGAGTTGCATCAAGGGTGTGAAGGACCCTTTGGAAGGTCCAGTGGTTAGATGTGATTGGCCTCGAGAAGCCTCAGCGGAAATGGGCCTCATCTCGCCTGGAGGGCAAAACCTCCTGGATTTTCTCGAGTTGCGGCAGGTGCTCTCGACTTTGGACGGGGACCTCAGGGACCCGCTCTGGTGGCCTCAGGAAAGGCCAGTCCCCATGCGAGTTCCTCGGGGGCCTCTCGGGATTCCTCTCCCGTCGATGCCAGGGCCTAAGACCTTGTGTGGAGTCGGGGCCGGAACCTGAGGATTCCTCTCCAGTGCTGACATGGATCTTGGGGTACTTCTGGAGTCTCCCCAGGGGAGTCAGTCCTCGTCTCGAATGCGGGCATGCACTTGCGCTTTCCTCCAGAGCGGTAGCAGCAGTGTCACGCAGTCCGCCGCGTGGATCAAAGGATCTATGGTTTTCCCTCGAGACTTTCCCACGAGGCTTTCCTACGAGGCTTTCCCACAGGGCTGTCCCACGTGCACACGTGGTGGGAGTCGATCCTCGGCTTGAACGTCAAGGCAGTGTAGGGAAAACAGGTTCCTCTGGAATGGACTGACACATCTGGGGGACTCTTGGAATGGTGGCACGACCCTGGAGTTCCTCTCGCCTTTCCTGTGGAGAGCGCCTCCTCTTGAGATGCGACGGGAACGCCGGGAATTCTTTCCCTACGAAACAGGAAAAGGATCCCTCATCTCGAGCTAGGAGGCGGAAACGGGGCTCCCCTGGATGTGTGCGGGACCCACGGGCTTCCTCTCGAGTGGAGACGGGTATGTCGGGGAACTTCTTGAGTTGCAGCAAGGGTGTGAAGGACCCTTTGGAAGTTCCAGTGGTTAGACGTGATTAGCCTCGAGAAGCCTCAGCGGAAATGGGCCTCATCTCGCCTGGAGGGCAAAACCTCCTGGATTTTCTCGAGTTGCGGCAGGTGCTCTAGACTTACGACGGGGACATCAGGGACCCGCTCTGGTGGCCTCAGGAAAGGCCAGTCCCCATGCGAGTTCCACGGGGGCCTCTCGGGATTCCTCTCCCGTCGATGCCGGGGCCTAAGACCTTGTGTGGAGTCGGGGCCGGAACCTGAGGATTCCTCTCCAGTGCTGACATGGATCTTGGGGTACTTCTGGAGTCTCCGCAGGGGAGTCAGTCCTCGTCTCGAATGCGGGCATGCACTTGCGCTTTCCTCCAGAGCGGTAGCAGCAGTGTCACGCAGTCCGCCGCGTGGATCAAAGGATCTATGGTTTTCCCTCGAGTCTTTCCCACGAGGCTTTCCCACGAGGCTTTCCCACAGGGCTGTCCCACGTGCACACGTGGTGGGAGTCGATCCTCGGCTTGAACGTCAAGGCAGTGCAGGGAAAACAGGTTCCTCTGGAATGGACTGACACATCTGGGGGACTCTTGGAATGGTGGCACGACCCTGGAGTTCCTCTCGCCTTTCCTGTGGAGAGCGCCTCCTCTTGAGATGCGACGGGAACGCCGGGAATTCTTTCCCTACGAAACAGGGAAAGGATCCCTCATCTCGAGCTAGGAGGCGGAAAAGGGGCTCCCCTGGATGTGTGCGGGACCCACGGGCTTCCTCTCGAGTGGAGACGGGTATGTCGGGGAACTTCTTGAGTTGCAACAAGGGTGTGAAGGACCCTTTGGAAGGTCCAGTGGTTAGATGTGATTGGCCTCGAGAAGCCTCAGCGGAAATGGGCCTCATCTCGCCTGGAGGGCAAAACCTCCTGGATTTTCTCGAGTTGCGGCAGGTGCTCTCGACTTACGAGGGGACCACAGGGACCCGCTCTGGTGGCCTCAGGAAAGGCCAGTCCCCATGCGAGTTCCTCGGGGGCCTCTCGGGATTCCTCTCCCGTCGATGCCGGGGCCTAAGACCTTGTGTGGAGTCGGGGCCGGAATCTGAGGATTCCTCTCCAGTGCTGACATGGATCTTGGGGTACTTCTGGAGTCTCCCCAGGGGAGTCAGTCCTCGTCTCGAATGCGGGCATGCACTTGCGCTTTCCTCCAGAGCGGTAGCAGCAGTGTCACGCAGTCCGCCGCGTGGATCAAAGGATCTATGGTTTTCCCTCGAGTCTTTCCCACGAGGCTTTCCCACGAGGCTTTCCCACAGGGCTGTCCCACGTGCACACGTGGTGGGAGTCGATCCTCGGCTTGAACGTCAAGGCAGTGCAGGGAAAACAGGTTCCTCTGGAATGGACTGACACATCTGGGGGACTCTTGGAATGGTGTCACGACCCTGGAGTTCCTCTCGCCTTTCCTGTGGAGAGCGCCTCCTCTTGAGATGCGACGGGAACGCCGGGAATTCTTTCCCTACGAAACAGGGAAAGGATCCCTCATCTCGAGCTAGGAGGCGGAAAAGGGGCTCCCCTGGATGTGTGCGGGACCCACGGGCTTCCTCTCGAGTGCAGACGGGTATGTCGGGGAACTTCTTGAGTTGCAGCAAGGGTGTGAAGGACCCTTTGGAAGGTCCAGTGGTTAGATGTGATTTTCCTCGAGAAGCCTCAGCGGAAATGGGCCTCATCTCGCCTGGAGGGCAAAACCTCCTGGATTTTCTCGAGTTGCGGCAGGTGCTCTCGACTTACGAGGGGACCACAGGGACCCGCTCTGGTGGCCTCAGGAAAGGCCAGTCCCCATGCGAGTTCCTCGGGGGCCTCTCGGGATTCCTCTCCCGTCGATGCCGGGGCCTAAGACCTTGTGTGGAGTCGGGGCCGGAATCTGAGGATTCCTCTCCAGTGCTGACATGGATCTTGGGGTACTTCTGGAGTCTCCCCAGGGGAGTCAGTCCTCGTTTCGAATGCGGGCATGCACTTGCGCTTTCCTCCAGAGCGGTAGCAGCAGTGTCACCCAGTCCGCCGCGTGGATCAAAGGATCTATGGTTTTCCCTCGAGTCTTTCCCACGAGGCTTTCCCACGAGGCTTTCCCACAGGGCTGTCCCACGTGCACACGTGGTGGGAGTCGATCCTCGGCTTGAACGTCAAGGCAGTGCAGGGAAAACAGGTTCCTCTGGAATGGACTGACACATCTGGGGGACTCTTGGAATGGTGGCACGACCCTGGAGTTCCTCTCGCCTTTCCTGTGGAGAGCGCCTCCTCTTGAGATGCGACGGGAACGCCGGGAATTCTTTCCCTACGAAACAGGGAAAGGATCCCTCATCTCGTGCTAGGAGGCGGAAACGGGGCTCCACTGGATGTGTGCGGGACACCACGTGCTTCCTCTCGAGTGCAGACGGGTATGTCGGGGAACTTCTTGAGTTGCATCAAGGGTGTGAAGGACCCTTTGGAAGGTCCAGTGGTTAGATGTGATTGGCCTCGAGAAGCCTCAGCGGAAATGGGCCTCATCTCGCCTGGAGGGCAAAACCTCCTGGATTTTCTCGAGTTGCGGCAGGTGCTCTCGACTTAGGACGGGGACCTCAGGGACCCGCTCTGGTGGCCTCAGGAAAGGCCAGTCCCCATGCGAGTTCCTCGGGGGCCTCTCGGGATTCCTCTCCCGTCGATGCCAGGGCCTAAGACCTTGTGTGGAGTCGGGGCCGGAACCTGAGGATTCCTCTCCAGTGCTGACATGGATCTTGGGGTACTTCTGGAGTCTCCGCAGGGGAGTCAGTCCTCGTCTCGAATGCGGGCATGCACTTGCGCTTTCCTCCAGAGCAGTAGCAGCAGTGTCACGCAGTCCGCCGCGTGGATCAAAGGATCTATGGTTTTCCCTCGAGACTTTCCCACGAGGCTTTCCTACGAGGCTTTCCCACAGGGCTGTCCCACGTGCACACGTGGTGGGAGTCGATCCTCGGCTTGAACGTCAAGGCAGTGCAGGGAAAACAGGTTCCTCTGGAATGCACTGACACATCTGGGGGACTCTTGGAATGGTGTCACGACCCTGGAGTTCCTCTCGCCTTTCCTGTGGAGAGCGCCTCCTCTTGAGATGCGAGGGGAACGCCGGGAATTCTTTCCCTACGAAACAGGGAAAGGATCCCTCATCTCGAGCTAGGAGGCGGAAACGGGGCTCCCCTGGATGTGTGCAGGACCCCACGTGCTTCCTCTCGAGTGGAGACGGGTATGTCGGGGAACTTCTTGAGTTGCAGCAATGGTGTGAAGGACCCTTTGGAAGTTCCAGTGGTTAGACGTGATTAGCCTCGAGAAGCCTCAGCGGAAATGGGCCTCATCTCGCCTGGAGGGCAAAACCTCCTGGATTTTCTCGAGTTGCGGCAGGTGCTCTCGACTTACGACGGGCACCTCAGGGACCCGCTCTGGTGGCCTCAGGAAAGGCCAGTCCCCATGCGAGTTCCTCGGGGGCCTCTCGGCATTCCTCTCCCGTCGATGCCGGGGCCTAAGACCTTGTGTGGAGTCGGGGCCGGAACCTGAGGATTCCTCTCCAGTGCTGACATGGATCTTCGGGTACTTCTGGAGTCTCCCCAGTGGAGTCAGTCCTCGTCTCGAATGCGGGCATGCACTTGCGCTTTCCTCCAGAGCGGTAGCAGCAGTGTCACGCAGTCCACCGCGTGGATCAAAGGATCTATGGTTTTCCCTCGAATCTTTCCCACGAGGCTTTCCCAAGAGGCTTTCCCACAGGGCTGTCCCACGTGCACACGTGGTGGGAGTCGATCCTCGGCTTGAACGTCAAGGCAGTGCAGGGAAAACAGGTTCCTTTGGAATGGACTGACACATCAGGGGGACTCTTGGAATGGTGGCAGGACCCTGGAGTTCCTCTCGCCTTTCCTGTGGAGAGCGCCTCCTCTTGAGATGCAACGGGAACGCCGGGAATTCTTTCCCTACGAAACAGGGAAAGGATCCCTCATCTCGAGCTAGGAGGCGGAAACGGGGCTCCCCTGGATGTGTGCGGGACCCCACGTGCTTCCTCTCGAGTGGAGACGGGTATGTCGGGGAACTTCTTGAGTTGCAGCAAGGGTGTGAAGGACCCTTTGGAAGTTCCAGTGGTTAGACGTGATTAGCCTCCAGAAGCCTCAGCGGAAATGGGCCTCATCTCGCCTGGAGGGCAAAACCTCCTGGATTTTCTCGAGTTGCGGCAGGTGCTCTCGACTTACGATGGGGACCTCAGGGATCCGCTCTGGTGGCCTCAGGAAAGGCCAGTCCCCATGAGAGTTCCTCGGGGGCCTCTCGGCATTCCTCTCCCGTCGATGCCGGTGCCTAAGACCTTGTGTGGAGTCGGGGCCGGAACCTGAGGATTCCTCTCCAGTGCTGACATTGATCTTGGGGTACTTCTGGAGTCTCCCCAGGGGAGTCAGTCCTCGTCTCGAATGCGGGCATGCACTTGCGCTTTCCTCCAGAGCGGTAGCAGCAGTGTCATGCAGTCCGCCGCGTGGAACAAAGAATCTATGGTTTTCCCTCGAGTCTTTCCCACGAGGCTTTCCCACGAGGCTTTCCCACAGGGCTGTCCCACGTGCACACGTGTTGGGAGTCGATCCTCGGCTTTAACGTCAAGGCAGTGCAGGGAAAACAGGTTCCTCTGGAATGGACTGACACATCTGGGGGACTCTTGGAATGGTGTCACGACCCTGGAGTTCCTCTCGCCTTTCCTGTGGAGAGCGCCTCCTCTTGAGATGCGACGGGAACGCCGGGAATTCTTTCCCTACGAAACAGGGAAAGGATCCCTCATCTCGAGCTAGGAGGCGGAAACGGGGCTCCCCTGGATGTGTGCGGGACCCCACGTGCTTCCTCTCGAGTGGAGACGGGTATGTCGGGAAACTTCTTGAGTTGCAGCAAGGGTGTGAAGGACCCTTTGGAAGTTCCAGTGGTTAGACGTGATTAGCCTCGAGAAGCCTCAGCGGAAATGGGCCTCATCTCGCCTGGAGGGCAAAACCTCCTGGATTTTCTCGAGTTGCGGCAGGTGCTCTCAACTTATGACGGGGACCTCAGGGACCCGCTCTGGTGGCCTCAGGAAAGGCCAGTCCCCATGCGAGTTCCTCGGGGGCCTCTCGGCATTCCCCTCCCGTCGAAGCCGGGGCCTAAGACCTTGTGTGGAGTCGGGGCCGGAACCTGAGGATTCCTCTCCAGTGCTGACATGGATCTTGGGGTACTTCTGGAGTCTCCCCAGGGGAGTCAGTCCTCGTCTCGAATGCGGGCATGCACTTGTGCTTTCCTCCAGAGCGGTAGCAGCAGTGTCACGCAGTCCGCCGCGTGGATCAAAGGATCTATGGTTTTCCCTCGAGTCTTTCCCACGAGGCTTTCCCACGAGGCTTTCCCACAGGGCTGTCCCACATGCACACGTGGTGGGAGTCGATCCTCGGCTTGAACGTCAAGGCAGTGCAGGGAAAACAGGTTCCTCTGGAATGGACTGACACATCTGGGGGTCTCTTGGAATGGTGCCACGACCCTGGAGTTCCTCTCGCCTTTCCTGTGGAGAGCGCCACCTCTTGAGATGCGACGGGAACGCCGGGAATTCTTTCCCTACGAAACAGGGATAGGATCCCTCATCTCGAGCTAGGAGGCGGAAACGGGGCTCCCCTGGATGTGTGCGGGACCCCACGTGCTTCCTCTCGAGTGGAGACGGGTATGTCGCGAAACTGCTTCAGTTGCAGCAAGGGTGTTAAGGACCCTTTGGAAGTTCCAGTGGTTAGACGTGATTAGCCTCGAGAAGCCTCAGCGGAAATGGGCCTCATCTCGCCTGGAGGGCAAAACCTCCTGGATTTTCTCGAGTTGCGGCAGGTGCTCTCGACTTACGACGGGGACCTCAGGGACCCGCTCTGGTGGCCTCAGGAAAGGCCAGTCCCCATGCGAGTTCCTCGGGGGCCTCTCGGCATTCCTCTCCCGTCGATGCCGGGGCCTAAGACCTTGTGTGGAGTCGGGGCCGGAACCTGAGGATTCCTCTCCAGTGCTGACATGGATCTTGGGGTACTTCTGGAGTCTCCCCAGGGGAGTCAGTCCTCGTCTCGAATGCGGGCATGCACTTGCGCTTTCCTCCAGAGCGGTAGCAGCAGTGTCACGCAGTCCGCCGCGTGGATCAAAGGATCTATGGTTTTCCCTCGAGTCTTTCCCACGAGGTTTTCCCACGAGGCTTTCCCACAGGGCTGTCCCACGTGCACACGTGTTGGGAGTCGATCCTCGGCTTGAACGTCAAGGCAGTGCAGGGAAAACAGGTTCCTCTGGAATGGACTGACACATCTGGGGGACTCTTGGAATGGTGTCACGACCCTGGAGTTCCTCTCGCCTTTCCTTTGGAGAGCGCCTCCTCTTGAGATGCGACGGGAACGCCGGGAATTCTTTCCCTACGAAACAGGGAAAGGATCCCTCATCTCGAGCTAGGAGGCGGAAACGGGGCTCCCCTGGATGTGTGCGGGACCCCACGTGCTTCCTCTCGAGTGGAGACGGGTATGTCGGGGAACTTCTTGAGTTGCAGCAAGGGTGTGAAGGACCCTTTGGAAGTTCCAGTGGTTAGACGTGATTAGCCTCGAGAAGCCTCAGCGGAAATGGGCCTCATCTCGCCTGGAGGGCAAAACCTCCTGGATTTTCTCGAGTTGCGGCAGGTGCTCTCGACTTACGACGGGGACCTCAGGGACCCGCTCTGGTGGCCTCAGGAAAGGCCAGTCCCCATGCCAGTTCCTCGGGGGCCTCTCGGGATTCCTCTCCCGTCGATGCCGGGGCCTAAGACCTTGTGTGGAGTCGGGGCCGGAACCTGATTATTCCTCTCCAGTGCTGACATGGATCTTGGGGTACTTCTGGAGTCTCCCCAGGGGAGTCAGTCCTCGTCTCGAATGCGGGCATGCACTTGGGCTTTCCTCCAGAGCGGTAGCAGCAGTGTCACGCAGTCCGCCGCGTGGATCAAAGGATCTATGGTTTTCCCTCGAGTCTTTCCCACGAGGCTTTCCCACGAGGCTTTCCCACAGTTCTGTCCCACGTGCACACGTGGTGGGAGTCGATCCTCGGCTTGAACGTCAAGGCAGTGCAGGGAAAACAGGTTCCTCTGGAATGGACTGACACATCTGGGCTCTCTTGGAATGGTGTCACGACCCTGGAGTTCCTCTCGCCTTTCCTGTGGAGAGCGCCTCCTCTTGAGATGCGACGGGAACGCCGGGAATTCTTTCCCTACTAAACAGGGAAAGGATCCCTCATCTCGAGCTAGGAGGCGGAAACGGGGCTCCCCTGGATGTGTGCGGGACCCCACGTGCTTCCTCTTGAGTGGAGACGGGTATGTCGGGGAACTTCTTGAGTTGCAGGAATGGTGTGAAGGACCCTTTGGAAGTTCCAGTGGTTAGATGTGATTGGCCTCGAGAAGCCTCAGCGGAAATGGGCCTCATCTCGCCTGGAGGGCAAAACCTCCTGGATTTTCTCGAGTTGCGGCAGGTGCTCTCGACTTACGACGGGGACCTCAGGGATTCGCTCTGGTGGCCTCAGGAAAGGCCAGTCCCCATGCGAGTTCCTCGGGGGCCTCTCGGGATTCCTCTCCCGTCGATGCTGGGGCCTAAGACCTTGTGTGGAGTCGGGGCCGGAACCTGAGGATTCCTCTCCAGTGCTGACATGGATCTTGGGGTACTTCTGGAGTCTCCCCAGGGGAGTCAGTCCTCGTCTCGAATGCGGGCATGCACTTGCGCTTTCCTCCAGAGCGGTAGCAGCAGTGTCACGCAGTCCGCCGCGTGGATCAAAGGATCTATGGTTTTCCCTCGAGTCTTTCCCCCGAGGCTTTCCCACGAGGCTTTCCCACAGGGCTGTCCCACGTGCACACGTGGTGGGAGTCGATCCTCGGCTTGAACGTCAAGGCAGTGCAGGGAAAACAGGTTCCTCTGGAATGGACTGACACATCTGGGGGACTCTTGGAATGGTGTCACGACCCTGGAGTTCCTCTCGCCTTTCCTTTGGAGAGCGCCTCCTCTTGAGATGCGACGGGAACGCCGGGAATTCTTTCCCTACGAAACAGGGAAAGGATCCCTCATCTCGAGCTAGGAGGCGGAAACGGGGCTCCCCTGGATGTGTGCGGGACCCCACGTGCTTCCTCTCGAGTGGAGACGGGTATGTCGGGGAACTTCTTGAGTTGCAGCAAGGGTGTGAAGGACCCTTTGGAAGTTCCAGTGGTTAGACGTGATTAGCCTCGAGAAGCCTCAGCGGAAATGGGCCTCATCTCGCCTGGAGGGCAAAACCTCCTGGATTTTCTCGAGTTGCGGCAGGTGCTCTCGACTTACGACGGGGACCTCAGGGACCCGCTCTGGTGGCCTCAGGAAAGGCCAGTCCCCATGCCAGTTCCTCGGGGGCCTCTCGGGATTCCTCTCCCGTCCATGCCGGGGCCTAAGACCTTGTGTGGAGTCGGGGCCGGAACCTGAGGATTCCTCTCCAGTGCTGACATGGATCTTGGGGTACTTCTGGAGTCTCCCCAGGGGAGTCAGTCCTCGTCTCGAATGCGGGCATGCACTTGCGCTTTCCTCCAGAGCGGTAGCAGCAGTGTCACGCAGTCCGCCGCGTGCATCAAAGGATCTATGGTTTTCCCTCGAGTCTTTCCCACGAGGCTTTCCCACGAGGCTTTCCCACAGGGCTGTCCCACGTGCACACGTGGTGGGAGTCGATCCTCGGCTTGAACGTCAAGGCAGTGCAGGGAAAACAGGTTCCTCTTGAATGGACCGACACATCTGGGGGACTCTTGGAATGGTGGCACGACCCTGGAGTTCCTCTCGCCTTTCCTGTGGAGAGCGCCTCCTCTTGAGATGCGACGGGAACGCCGGGAATTCTTTCCCTACGAAACAGGGAAAGGATCCCTCATCTCGAGCTAGGAGGCGGAAACGGGGCTCCCCTGGATGTGTGCGGGACCCCACGTGCTTCCTCTCTAGTGGAGACGGGTATGTCGGGGAACTTCTTGAGTTGCAGCAAGGGTGTGAAGGACCCTTTGGAAGTTCCAGTGGTTAGATGTGATTGGCCTCGAGAAGCCTCAGCGGATATGGGCCTCATCTCGCCTGGAGGGCAAAACCTCCTGGATTTTCTCGAGTTGCGGCAGGTGCTCTCGACTTACGACGGGGACCTCAGGGACCCGCTCTGGTGGCCTCAGGAAAGGCCAGTCCCCATGCGAGTTCCTCGGGGGCCTCTCGGGATTCCTCTCCCGTCGATGCCGGGGCCTAAGACCTTGTGTGGAGTCGGGGCCGGAACCTGAGGATTCCTCTCCAGTGCTGACATGGATCTTGGGGTACTTCTGGAGTCTCCCCAGGGGAGTCAGTCCTCGTCTCGAATGCGGGCATGCACTTGCGCTTTCCTCCAGAGCGGTAGAAGCAGTGTCACGCAGTCCGCCGCGTGGATCAAAGGATCTATGGTTTTCCCTCGAGTCTTTCCCACGAGGCTTTCCCACGAGGCTTTCCCACAGGGCTGTCCCACGTGCACACGTGGTGGGAGTCGATCCTCGGCTTGAACGTCAAGGCAGTGCAGGGAAAACAGGTTCCTCTGGAATGGACTGACACATCTGGGGGACTCTTGGAATGGTGGCATGACCCTGGAGTTCCTCTCGCCTTTCCTGTGGAGAGCGCCTCCTCTTGAGATGCGACGGGAACGCCGGGAATTCTTTCCCTACGAAACAGGGAAAGGATCCCTCATCTCGAGCTAGGAGGCGGAAACGGGGCTCCCCTGGATGTGTGCGGGACCCCACGTGCTTCCTCTCGAGTGGAGACGGGTATGTCGGGGAACTTCTTGAGTTGCAGCAATGGTGTGAAGGACCCTTTGGAAGTTCCAGTGGTTAGATGTGATTGGCCTCGAGAAGCCTCAGCGGAAATGGGCCTCATCTCGCCTGGAGGGCAAAACCTCCTGGATTTTCTCGAGTTGCGGCAGGTGCTCTCGACTTACGACGGGGACCTCAGGGATTCGCTCTGGTGGCCTCAGGAAAGGCCAGTCCCCATGCGAGTTCCTCGGGGGCCTCTCGGGATCCCTATCCCGTCGATGCCAGGGCCTAAGACCTTGTGTGGAGTCGGGGCTGGAACCTGAGGATTCCTCTCCAGTGCTGACATGGATCTTGGGGTACTTCTGGAGTCTCCCCAGGGGAGTCAGTCCTCGTCTCGAATGCGGGCATGCACTTGCGCTTTCCTCCAGAGCGGTAGCAGCAGTGTCACGCAGTCCGCCGCGTGGATCAAAGGATCTATGGTTTTCCCTCGCGTCTTTCCCACGAGGCTTTCCCACGAGGCTTTCCCACAGGGCTGTCCCACGTGCACACGTGGTGGGAGTCGATCCTCGGCTTGAACGTCAAGGCAGTGCAGGGAAAACAGGTTCCTCTGGAATGGACTGACACATCTGGGGGACTCTTGGAATGGTGGCACGACCCTGGAGTTCCTCTCGCCTTTCCTGTGGAGAGCGCCTCCTCTTGAGATGCGACGGGAACGCCGGGAATTCTTTCCCTACGAAACAGGGAAAGGATCCCTCATCTTGTGCTAGGAGGCGGAAACGGGGCTCCCCTGGATGTGTGCGGGACACCACGTGCTTCCTCTCGAGTGCAGACGGGTATGTCGGGGAACTTCTTGAGTTGCATCAAGGGTGTGAAGGACCCTTTTGAAGGTCCAGTGGTTAGATGTGATTGGCCTCGAGAAGCCTCAGCGGAAATGGGCCTCATCTCGCCTGGAGGGCAAAACCTCCTGGATTTTCTCGAGTTGCGGCAGGTGCTCTCGACTTAGGACGGGGACCTCAGGGACCCGCTCTGGTGGCCTCAGGAAAGGCCAGTCCCCATGCGAGTTCCTCGGGGGCCTCTCGGGATTCCTCTCCCGTCGATGCCAGGGCCTAAGACCTTGTGTGGAGTCGGGGCCGGAACCTGAGGATTCCTCTCCAGTGCTGACATGGATCTTGGGGTACTTCTGGAGTCTCCGCAGGGGAGTCAGTCCTCGTCTCGAATGCGGGCATGCACTTGCGCTTTCCTCCAGAGCGGTAGCAGCAGTGTCACGCAGTCCGCCGCGTGGATCAAAGGATCTATGGTTTTCCCTCGAGTCTTTCCCACGAGGCTTTCCCACGAGGCTTTCCCACAGGGCTGTCCCACGTGCACACGTGGTGGGAGTCGATCCTCGGCTTGAACGTCAAGGCAGTGCAGGGAAAACAGGTTCCTCTGGAATGGACTGACACATCTGGGGTCTCTTGGAATGGTGGCACGACCCTGGAGTTCCTCTCGCCTTTCCTGTGGAGAGCGCCTCCTCTTGAGATGCGACGGGAACGCCGGGAATTCTTTCCCTACGAAACAGGGAAAGGATCCCTCATCTCGAGCTAGGAGGCGGAAACGGGGCTCCCCTGGATGTGTGCGGGACCCCACGTGCTTCCTCTCTAGTGGAGACGGGTATGTCGGGGAACTTCTTGAGTTGCAGCAAGGGTGTGAAGGACCCTTTGGAAGTTCCAGTGGTTAGATGTGATTGGCCTCGAGAAGCCTCAGCGGATATGGGCCTCATCTCGCCTGGAGGGCAAAACCTCCTGGATTTTCTCGAGTTGCGGCAGGTGCTCTCGACTTACGACGGGGACCTCAGGGACCCGCTCTGGTGGCCTCAGGAAAGGCCAGTCCCCATGCGAGTTCCTCGGGGGCCTCTCGGGATTCCTCTCCCGTCGATGCCGGGGCCTAAGACCTTGTGTGGAGTCGGGGCCGGAACCTGAGGATTCCTCTCCAGTGCTGACATGGATCTTGGGGTACTTCTGGAGTCTCCCCAGGGGAGTCAGTCCTCGTCTCGAATGCGGGCATGCACTTGCGCTTTCCTCCAGAGCGGTAGAAGCAGTGTCACGCAGTCCGCCGCGTGGATCAAAGGATCTATGGTTTTCCCTCGAGTCTTTCCCACGAGGCTTTCCCACGAGGCTTTCCCACAGGGCTGTCCCACGTGCACACGTGGTGGGAGTCGATCCTCGGCTTGAACGTCAAGGCAGTGCAGGGAAAACAGGTTCCTCTGGAATGGACTGACACATCTGGGGGACTCTTGGAATGGTGGCATGACCCTGGAGTTCCTCTCGCCTTTCCTGTGGAGAGCGCCTCCTCTTGAGATGCGACGGGAACGCCGGGAATTCTTTCCCTACGAAACAGGGAAAGGATCCCTCATCTCGAGCTAGGAGGCGGAAACGGGGCTCCCCTGGATGTGTGCGGGACCCCACGTGCTTCCTCTCGAGTGGAGACGGGTATGTCGGGGAACTTCTTGAGTTGCAGCAATGGTGTGAAGGACCCTTTGGAAGTTCCAGTGGTTAGATGTGATTGGCCTCGAGAAGCCTCAGCGGAAATGGGCCTCATCTCGCCTGGAGGGCAAAACCTCCTGGATTTTCTCGAGTTGCGGCAGGTGCTCTCGACTTACGACGGGGACTTCAGGGACCCGCTCTGGTGGCCTCAGGAAAGGCCAGTCCCCATGCGAGTTCCTCGGGGGCCTCTCGGGATTCCTCTCCCGTCGATGCCGGGGCCTAAGACCTTGTGTGGAGTCGGGGCCGGAACCTGAGGATTCCTCTCCAGTGCTGACATGGATCTTGGGGTACTTCTGGAGTCTCCCCAGGGGAGTCAGTCCTCGTCTCGAATGCGGGCATGCACTTGCGCTTTCCTCCAGAGCGGTAGCAGCAGTGTCACGCAGTCCTCCGTGTGGATCAAAGGATCTATGGTTTTCCCTCGAGTCTTTCCCACGAGGCTTTCCCACGAGGCTTTCCCACAGGGCTGTCCCACGTGCACACGTGGTGGGAGTCTATCCTCGGCTTGAACGTCAAGGCAGTGCAGGGAAAACAGGTTCCTCTGGAATGGACTGACACATCTGGGCTCTCTTGGAATGGTGTCACGACCCTGGAGTTCCTCTCGCCTTTCCTGTGGAGAGCGCCTCCTCTTGAGATGCGACGGGAACGCCGGGAATTCTTTCCCTACGAAACAGGGAAAGGATCCCTCATCTCGAGCTAGGAGGCGGAAACGGGGCTCCCCTGGATGTGTGCGGGACCCCACGTGCTTCCTCTTGAGTGGAGACGGGTATGTCGGGGAACTTCTTGAGTTGCAGGAATGGTGTGAAGGACCCTTTGGAAATTCCAGTGGTTAGATGTGATTGGCCTCGAGAAGCCTCAGCGGAAATGGGCCTCATCTCGCCTGGAGGGCAAAACCTCCTGGATTTTCTCGAGTTGCGGCAGGTGCTCTCGACTTACGACGGGGACCTCAGGGATTCGCTCTGGTGGCCTCAGGAAAGGCCAGTCCCCATGCGAGTTCCTCGGGGGCCTCTCGGGATTCCTCTCCCGTCGATGCTGGGGCCTAAGACCTTGTGTGGAGTCGGGGCCGGAACCTGAGGATTCCTCTCCAGTGCTGACATGGATCTTGGGGTACTTCTGGAGTCTCCCCAGGGGAGTCAGTCCTCGTCTCGAATGCGGGCATGCACTTGCGCTTTCCTCCAGAGCGGTAGCAGCAGTGTCACGCAGTCCGCCGCGTGGATCAAAGGATCTATGGTTTTCCCTCGAGTCTTTCCCACGAGGCTTTCCCACGAGGCTTTCCCACAGGGCTGTCCCACGTGCACACGTGGTGGGAGTCGATCCTCGGCTTGAACGTCAAGGCAGTGCAGGGAAAACAGGTTCCTCTGGAATGGACTGACACATCTGGGGGACTCTTGGAATGGTGTCACGACCCTGGAGTTCCTCTCGCCTTTCCTTTGGAGAGCGCCTCCTCTTGAGATGCGACGGGAACGCCGGGAATTCTTTCCCTACGAAACAGGGAAAGGATCCCTCATCTCGAGCTAGGAGGCGGAAACGGGGCTCCCCTGGATGTGTGCGGGACCCCACGTGCTTCCACTCGAGTGGAGACGGGTATGTCGGGGAACTTCTTGAGTTGCAGCAAGGGTGTGAAGGACCCTTTGGAAGTTCCAGTGGTTAGACGTGATTAGCCTCGAGAAGCCTCAGCGGAAATGGGCCTCATCTCGCCTGGAGGGCAAGACCTCCTGGATTTTCTCGAGTTGCGGCAGGTGCTCTCGACTTACGACGGGGACCTCAGGGACCCGCTCTGGTGGCCTCAGGAAAGGCCAGTCCCCATGCCAGTTCCTCGGGGGCCTCTCGGGATTCCTCTCCCGTCGATGCCGGGGCCTAAGACCTTGTGTGGAGTCGGGGCCGGAACCTGATTATTCCTCTCCAGTGCTGACATGGATCTTGGGGTACTTCTGGAGTCTCCCCAGGGGAGTCAGTCCTCGTCTCGAATGCGGGCATGCACTTGGGCTTTCCTCCAGAGCGGTAGCAGCAGTGTCACGCAGTCCGCCGCGTGGATCAAAGGATCTATGGTTTTCCCTCGAGTCTTTCCCACGAGGCTTTCCCACGAGGCTTTCCCACAGTTCTGTCCCACGTGCACACGTGGTGGGAGTCGATCCTCGGCTTGAACGTCAAGGCAGTGCAGGGAAAACAGGTTCCTCTGGAATGGACTGACACATCTGGGCTCTCTTGGAATGGTGTCACGACCCTGGAGTTCCTCTCGCCTTTCCTGTGGAGAGCGCCTCCTCTTGAGATGCGACGGGAACGCCGGGAATTCTTTCCCTACGAAACAGGGAAAGGATCCCTCATCTCGAGCTAGGAGGCGGAAACGGGGCTCCCCTGGATGTGTGCGGGACCCCACGTGCTTCCTCTCGAGTGGAGACGGGTATGTCGGGGAACTTCTTGAGTTGCAGCAATGGTGTGAAGGACCCTTTGGAAGTTCCAGTGGTTAGATGTGATTGGCCTCGAGAAGACTCAGCGGAAATGGGCCTCATCTCGCCTGGAGGGCAAAACCTCCTGGATTTTCTCGAGTTGCGGCAGGTGCTCTCGACTTACGACGGGGATCTCAGGGACCCGCTCTGGTGGCCTCAGGAAAGGCCAGTCCCCATGCGAGTTCCTCGGGGGCCTCTCGGGATCCCTATCCCGTCGATGCCAGGGCCTAAGACCTTGTGTGGAGTCGGGGCTGGAACCTGAGGATTCCTCTCCAGTGCTGACATGGATCTTGGGGTACTTCTGGAATCTCCCTAGGGGAGTCAGTCCTCGTCTCGAATGCGGGCATGCACTTGCGCTTTCCTCCAGAGCGGTAGCAGCAGTGTCACGCAGTCCGCCGCGTGGATCAAAGGATCTATGGTTTCCCTCGCGTCTTTCCCACGAGGCTTTCCCACGAGGCTTTCCCACAGGGCTGTCCCACGTGCACACGTGGTGGGAGTCGATCCTCGGCTTGAACGTCAAGGCAGTGCAGGGAAAACAGGTTCCTCTGGAATGGACTGACACATCTGGGGGACTCTTGGAATGGTGGCACGACCCTGGAGTTCCTCTCGCCTTTCCTGTGGAGAGCGCCTCCTCTTGAGATGCGACGGGAACGCCGGGAATTCTTTCCCTACGAAACAGGGAAAGGATCCCTCATCTCGTGCTAGGAGGCGGAAACGGGGCTCCCCTGGATGTGTGCGGGACACCACGTGCTTCCTCTCGAGTGCAGACGGGTATGTCGGGGAACTTCTTGAGTTGCAGCAAGGGTGTGAAGGACCCTTTGGAAGGTCCAGTGGTTAGATGTGATTGGCCTCGAGAAGCCTCAGCGGAAATGGGCCTCATCTCGCCTGGAGGGCAAAACCTCCTGGATTTTCTCGAGTTGCGGCAGGTGCTCTCGACTTACGAGGGGACCACAGGGACCCGCTCTGGTGGCCTCAGGAAAGGCCAGTCCCCATGCGAGTTCCTCGGGGGCCTCTCGGGATTCCTCTCCCGTCGATGCCGGGGCCTAAGACCTTGTGTGGAGTCGGGGCCGGAATCTGAGGATTCCTCTCTAGTGCTGACATGGATCTTGGGGTACTTCTGGAGTCTCCCCAGGGGAGTCAGTCCTCGTCTCGAATGCGGGCATGCACTTGCGCTTTCCTCCAGAGCGGTAGCAGCAGTGTCACGCGGTCCGCCGCGTGGATCAAAGGATCTATGGTTTTCCCTCGAGTTTTTCCCACGAGGCTTTCCCACGAGGCTTTCCCACAGGGCTGTCCCACGTGCACACGTGGTGGGAGTCGATCCTCGGCTTGAACGTCAAGGCAGTGCAGGGAAAACAGGTTCCTCTGGAATGGACTGACACATCTGGGGGACTCTTGGAATGGTGGCACGACCCTGGAGTTCCTCTCGCCTTTCCTGTGGAGAGCGCCTCCTCTTGAGATGCGACGGGAACGCCGGGAATTCTTTCCCTACGAAACAGGGAAAGGATCCCTCATCTCGTGCTAGGAGGCGGAAACGGGGCTCCCCTGGATGTGTGCGGGACACCACGTGCTTCCTCTCGAGTGCAGACGGGTATGTCGGGGAACTTCTTGAGTTGCATCAAGGGTGTGAAGGACCCTTTGGAAGGTCCAGTGGTTAGATGTGATTGGCCTCGAGAAGCCTCAGCGGAAATGGGCCTCATCTCGCCTGGAGGGCAAAACCTCCTGGATTTTCTCGAGTTGCGGCAGGTGCTCTCGACTTTGGACGGGGACCTCAGGGACCCGCTCTGGTGGCCTCAGGAAAGGCCAGTCCCCATGCGAGTTCCTCGGGGGCCTCTCGGGATTCCTCTCCCGTCGATGCCAGGGCCTAAGACCTTGTGTGGAGTCGGGGCCGGAACCTGAGGATTCCTCTCCAGTGCTGACATGGATCTTGGGGTACTTCTGGAGTCTCCCCAGGGGAGTCAGTCCTCGTCTCGAATGCGGGCATGCACTTGCGCTTTCCTCCAGAGCGGTAGCAGCAGTGTCACGCAGTCCGCCGCGTGGATCAAAGGATCTATGGTTTTCCCTCGAGACTTTCCCACGAGGCTTTCCTACGAGGCTTTCCCACAGAGCTGTCCCACGTGCACACGTGGTGGGAGTCGATCCTCGGCTTGAACGTCAAGGCAGTGCAGGGAAAACAGGTTCCTCTGGAATGGACTGACACATCTGGGGGACTCTTGGAATGGTGGCACGACCCTGGAGTTCCTCTCGCCTTTCCTGTGGAGAGCGCCTCCTCTTGAGATGCGACGGGAACGCCGGGAATTCTTTCCCTACGAAACAGGGAAAGGATCCCTCATCTCGAGCTAGGAGGCGGAAACGGGGCTCCCCTGGATGTGTGCGGGACCCACGGGCTTCCTCTCGAGTGGAGACGGGTATGTCGGGGAACTTCTTGAGTTGCAGCAATGGTGTGAAGGACCCTTTGGAAGTTCCAGTGGTTAGACGTGATTAGCCTCGAGAAGCCTCAGCGGAAATGGGCCTCATCTCGCCTGGAGGGCAAAACCTCCTGGATTTTCTCGAGTTGCGGCAGGTGCTCTCGACTTACGACGGGGACCTCAGGGACCCGCTCTGGTGGCCTCAGGAAAGGCCAGTCCCCATGCGAGTTCCTCGGGGGCCTCTCGGGATTCCTCTCCCGTCGATGCCGGGGCCTAAGACCTTGTGTGGAGTCGGGGCCGGAACCTGAGGATTCCTCTCCAGTGCTGACATGGATCTTGGGGTACTTCTGGAGTCTCCGCAGGGGAGTCAGTCCTCGTCTCGAATGCGGGCATGCACTTGCGCTTTCCTCCAGAGCGGTAGCAGCAGTGTCACGCAGTCCGCCGCGTGGATCAAAGGATCTATGGTTTTCCCTCGAGTCTTTCCTACGAGGCTTTCCCACGAGGCTTTCCCACAGGGCTGTCCCACGTGCACACGTGGTGGGAGTCGATCCTCGGCTTGAACGTCAAGGCAGTGCAGGGAAAACAGGTTCCTCTGGAATGGACTGACACATCTGGGGGACTCTTGGAATGGTGGCATGACCCTGGAGTTCCTCTCGCCTTTCCTGTGGAGAGCGCCTCCTCTTGAGATGCGACGGGAACGCCGGGAATTCTTTCCCTACGAAACAGGGAAAGGATCCCTCATCTCGAGCTAGGAGGCGGAAACGGGGCTCCCCTGGATGTGTGCGGGACCCCACGTGCTTCCTCTCGAGTGGAGACGGGTATGTCGGGGAACTTCTTGAGTTGCAGCAATGGTGTGAAGGACCCTTTGGAAGTTCCAGTGGTTAGATGTGATTGGCCTCGAGAAGCCTCAGCGGAAATGGGCCTCATCTCGCCTGGAGGGCAAAACCTCCTGGATTTTCTCGAGTTGCGGCAGGTGCTCTCGACTTACGACGGGGACCTCAGGGACCCGCTCTGGTGGCCTCAGGAAAGGCCAGTCCCCATGCGAGTTCCTCGGGGGCCTCTCGGGATTCCTCTCCCGTCGATGCCGGGGCCTAAGACCTTGTGTGGAGTCGGGGCCGGAACCTGAGGATTCCTCTCCAGTGCTGACATGGATCTTGGGGTACTTCTGGAGTCTCCCCAGGGGAGTCAGTCCTCGTCTCGAATGCGGGCATGCACTTGCGCTTTCCTCCAGAGCGGTAGCAGCAGTGTCACGCAGTCCGCCGCGTGGATCAAAGGATCTATGGTTTTCCCTCGAGTCTTTCCCACGAGGCTTTCCCACGAGGCTTTCCCACAGGGCTGTCCCACGTGCACACGTGGTGGGAGTCGATCCTCTGCTTGAACGTCAAGGCAGTGCAGGGAAAACAGGTTCCTCTGGAATGGACTGACACATCTGGGGGACTCTTGGAATGGTGGCATGACCCTGGAGTTCCTATCGCCTTTCCTGTGGAGAGCGCCTCCTCTTGAGATGCGACGGGAACGCCGGGAATTCTTTCCCTACGAAACAGGGAAAGGATCCCTCATCTCGAGCTAGGAGGCGGAAACGGGGCTCCCCTGGATGTGTGCGGGACCCCACGTGCTTCCTCTCGAGTGGAGACGGGTATGTCGGGTAACTTCTTGAGTTGCAGCAAGGGTGTGAATGACCCTTTGGAAGTTCCAGTGGTTAGATGTGATTGGCCTCGAGAAGCCTCAGCGGAAATGGGCCTCATCTCGCCTGGAGGGCAAAACCTCCTGGGTTTTCTCGAGTTGCGGCAGGTGCTCTAGACTTACGACGGGGACATCAGGGACCCGCTCTGGTGGCCTCAGGAAAGGCCAGTCCCCATGCGAGTTCCACGGGGGCCTCTCGGGATTCCTCTCCCGTCGATGCCGGGGCCTAAGACCTTGTGTGGAGTCGGGGCCGGAACCTGAGGATTCCTCTCCAGTGCTGACATGGATCTTGGGGTACTTCTGGAGTCTCCGCAGGGGAGTCAGTCCTCGTCTCGAATGCGGGCATGCACTTGCGCTTTCCTCCAGAGCGGTAGCAGCAGTGTCACGCAGTCCGCCGCGTGGATCAAAGGATCTATGGTTTTCCCTCGAGTCTTTCCCACGAGGCTTTCCCACGAGGCTTTCCCACAGGGCTGTCCCACGTGCACACGTGGTGGGAGTCGATCCTCGGCTTGAACGTCAAGGCAGTGCAGGGAAAACAGGTTCCTCTGGAATGGACTGACACATCTGGGGGACTCTTGGAATGGTGGCACGACCCTGGAGTTCCTCTCGCCTTTCCTGTGGAGAGCGCCTCCTCTTGAGATGCGACGGGAACGCCGGGAATTCTTTCCCTACGAAACAGGGAAAGGATCCCTCATCTCGAGCTAGGAGGCGGAAAAGGGGCTCCCCTGGATGTGTGCGGGACCCACGGGCTTCCTCTCGAGTGGAGACGGGTATGTCGGGGAACTTCTTGAGTTGCAACAAGGGTGTGAAGGACCCTTTGGAAGGTCCAGTGGTTAGATGTGATTGGCCTCGAGAAGCCTCAGCGGAAATGGGCCTCATCTCGCCTGGAGGGCAAAACCTCCTGGATTTTCTCGAGTTGCGGCAGGTGCTCTCGACTTACGAGGGGACCACAGGGACCCGCTCTGGTGGCCTCAGGAAAGGCCAGTCCCCATGCGAGTTCCTCGGGGGCCTCTCGGGATTCCTCTCCCGTCGATGCCGGGGCCTAAGACCTTGTGTGGAGTCGGGGCCGGAATCTGAGGATTCCTCTCCAGTGCTGACATGGATCTTGGGGTACTTCTGGAGTCTCCCCAGGGGAGTCAGTCCTCGTCTCGAATGCGGGCATGCACTTGCGCTTTCCTCCAGAGCGGTAGCAGCAGTGTCACGCAGTCCGCCGCGTGGATCAAAGGATCTATGGTTTTCCCTCGAGTCTTTCCCACGAGGCTTTCCCACGAGGCTTTCCCACAGGGCTGTCCCACGTGCACACGTGGTGGGAGTCGATCCTCGGCTTGAACGTCAAGGCAGTGCAGGGAAAACAGGTTCCTCTGGAATGGACTGACACATCTGGGGGACTCTTGGAATGGTGGCACGACCCTGGAGTTCCTCTCGCCTTTCCTGTGGAGAGCGCCTCCTCTTGAGATGCGACGGGAACGCCGGGAATTCTTTCCCTACGAAACAGGGAAAGGATCCCTCATCTCGAGCTAGGAGGCGGAAAAGGGGCTCCCCTGGATGTGTGCGGGACCCACGGGCTTCCTCTCGAGTGCAGACGGGTATGTCGGGGAACTTCTTGAGTTGCAGCAAGGGTGTGAAGGACCCTTTGGAAGGTCCAGTGGTTAGATGTGATTTTCCTCGAGAAGCCTCAGCGGAAATGGGCCTCATCTCGCCTGGAGGGCAAAACCTCCTGGATTTTCTCGAGTTGCGGCAGGTGCTCTCGACTTACGAGGGGACCACAGGGACCCGCTCTGGTGGCCTCAGGAAAGGCCAGTCCCCATGCGAGTTCCTCGGGGGCCTCTCGGGATTCCTCTCCCGTCGATGCCGGGGCCTAAGACCTTGTGTGGAGTCGGGGCCGGAATCTGAGGATTCCTCTCCAGTGCTGACATGGATCTTGGGGTACTTCTGGAGTCTCCCCAGGGGAGTCAGTCCTCGTTTCGAATGCGGGCATGCACTTGCGCTTTCCTCCAGAGCGGTAGCAGCACTGTCACCCAGTCCGCCGCGTGGATCAAAGGATCTATGGTTTTCCCTCGAGTCTTTCCCACGAGGCTTTCCCACGAGGCTTTCCCACAGGGCTGTCCCACGTGCACACGTGGTGGGAGTCGATCCTCGGCTTGAACGTCAAGGCAGTGCAGGGAAAACAGGTTCCTCTGGAATGGACTGACACATCTGGGGGACTCTTGGAATGGTGGCACGACCCTGGAGTTCCTCTCGCCTTTCCTGTGGAGAGCGCCTCCTCTTGAGATGCGACGGGAACGCCGGGAATTCTTTCCCTACGAAACAGGGAAAGGATCCCTCATCTCGTGCTAGGAGGCGGAAACGGGGCTCCACTGGATGTGTGCGGGACACCACGTGCTTCCTCTCGAGTGCAGACGGGTATGTCGGGGAACTTCTTGAGTTGCATCAAGGGTGTGAAGGACCCTTTGGAAGGTCCAGTGGTTAGATGTGATTGGCCTCGAGAAGCCTCAGCGGAAATGGGCCTCATCTCGCCTGGAGGGCAAAACCTCCTGGATTTTCTCGAGTTGCGGCAGGTGCTCTCGACTTAGGACGGGGACCTCAGGGACCCGCTCTGGTGGCCTCAGGAAAGGCCAGTCCCCATGCGAGTTCCTCGGGGGCCTCTCGGGATTCCTCTCCCGTCGATGCCAGGGCCTAAGACCTTGTGTGGAGTCGGGGCCGGAACCTGAGGATTCCTCTCCAGTGCTGACATGGATCTTGGGGTACTTCTGGAGTCTCCGCAGGGGAGTCAGTCCTCGTCTCGAATGCGGGCATGCACTTGCGCTTTCCTCCAGAGCAGTAGCAGCAGTGTCACGAAGTCCGCCGCGTGGATCAAAGGATCTATGGTTTTCCCTCGAGACATTCCCACGAGGCTTTCCTACGAGGCTTTCCCACAGGGCTGTCCCACGTGCACACGTGGTGGGAGTCGATCCTCGGCTTGAACGTCAAGGCAGTGCAGGGAAAACAGGTTCCTCTGGAATGCACTGACACATCTGGGGGACTCTTGGAATGGTGTCACGACCCTGGAGTTCCTCTCGCCTTTCCTGTGGAGAGCGCCTCCTCTTGAGATGCGAGGGGAACGCCGGGAATTCTTTCCCTACGAAACAGGGAAAGGATCCCTCATCTCGAGCTAGGAGGCGGAAACGGGGCTCCCCTGGATGTGTGCAGGACCCCACGTGCTTCCTCTCGAGTGGAGACGGGTATGTCGGGGAACTTCTTGAGTTGCAGCAATGGTGTGAAGGACCCTTTGGAAGTTCCAGTGGTTAGATGTGATACGCCTCGAGAAGCCTCAGCGGAAATGGGCCTCATCTCGCCTGGAGGGCAAAACCTCCTGGATTTTCTCGAGTTGCGGCAGGTGCTCTCGACTTACGATGGGGACCTCAGGGACCCGCTCTGGTGGCCTCAGGAAAGGCCAGTCCCCATGCGAGTTCCTCGGGGGCCTCTCGGGATTCCTCTCCCGTCGATGCCGGGGCCTAAGACCTTGTGTGGAGTCGGGGCCGGAACCTGAGGATTCCTCTCCAGTGCTGACATGGATCTAGGGGTACTTCTGGAGTCTCCCCAGGGGAGTCAGTCCTCGTCTCGAATGCGGGCATGCACTTGCGCTTTCCTCCAGAGCGGTAGTAGCAGTGTCACGCAGTCCGCCGCTTGGATCAAAGGATCTATGGTTTTCCCTCGAGTCTTTCCCACGAGGCTTTCCCACGAGGCTTTCCTACAGGGCTGTCCCACGTGCACACGTGGTGGGAGTCGATCCTCGGCTTGAACGTCAAAGCAGTGCAGGGAAAACAGGTTCCTCTGGAATGGACCTACACATCTGGGGGACTCTTGGAATGGTGGCACGACCCTGGAGTTCCTCTCGCCTTTCCTGTGGAGAGCGCCTCCTCTTGAGATGCGACGGGAACGCCGGGAATTCTTTCCCTACGAAACAGGGAAAGGATCCCTCATCTCGAGCTAGGAGGCGGAAACGGGGCTCCCCTGGATGTGTGCGGGACACCACGTGCTTCCTCTCTAGTGGAGACGGGTATGTCGGGGAACTTCTTGAGTTGCAGCAAGGGTGTGAAGGACCCTTTGGAAGTTCAATTGGTTAGATGTGATTGGCCTCGAGAAGCCTCAGCGGAAATGGGCCTCATCTCGCCTGGAGGGCAAAACCTCCTGGATTTTCTCGAGTTGCGGCAGGTGTTCTCGACTTACGACGGGGACCTCAGGGACCCGCTCTGGTGCCCTCAGGAAAGGCCAGTCCCCATGCGAGTTCCTCGGGGGCCTCTCGGGATTCCTCTCCCGTCGATGCCTGGGCCTAAGACCTTGTGTGGAGTCGGGGCCGGAACCTGAGGATTCCTCTCCAGTGCTGACATGGATCTTGGGGTACTTCTGGAGTCTCCCCAGGGGAGTCAGTCCTCGTCTCGAATGCGGGCATGCACTTGCGCTTTCCTCCAGAGCGGTAGCAGCAGTGTCACGCAGTCCGCCGCGTGGATCAAAGGATCTATGGTTTTCCCTCGAGTCTTTCCCACGTTGCTTTCCCACGAGGCTTTCCCACAGAGCTGTCCCACGTGCACACGTGGTGGGAGTCGATCCTCGGCTTGAACGTCAAGGCAGTGCAGGGAAAACAGGTTCCTCTGGAATGGACTGACACATCTGGGGGACTCTTGGAATGGTGGCACGACCCTGGAGTTCCTCTCGCCTTTCCTGTGGAGAGCGCCTCCTCTTGAGATGCGACGGGAACGCCGGGAATTCTTTCCCTACGAAACAGGGAAAGGATCCCTCATCTCGAGCTAGGAGGCGGAAACGGGGCTCCCCTGGATGTGTGCGGGACCCACGGGCTTCCTCTCGAGTGGAGACGGGTATGTCGGGGAACTTCTTGAGTTGCAGCAATGGTGTGAAGGACCCTTTGGAAGTTCCAGTGGTTAGACGTGATTAGCCTCGAGAAGCCTCAGCGGAAATGGGCCTCATCTCGCCTGGAGGGCAAAACCTCCTGGATTTTCTCGAGTTGCGGCAGGTGCTCTCGACTTACGACGGGGACCTCAGGGACCCGCTCTGGTGGCCTCAGGAAAGGCCAGTCCCCATGCGAGTTCCTCGGGGGCCTCTCGGGATTCCTCTCCCGTCGATGCCGGGGCCTAAGACCTTGTGTGGAGTCGGGGCCGGAACCTGAGGATTCCTCTCCAGTGCTGACATGGATCTTGGGGTACTTCTGGAGTCTCCCCAGGGGAGTCAGTCCTCGTCTCGAATGCGGGCATGCACTTGCGCTTTCCTCCAGAGCGGTAGCAGCAGTGTCACGCAGTCCGCCGCGTGGATCAAAGGATCTATGGTTTTCCCTCGAGTCTTTCCCACGAGGCTTTCCCACGAGGCTTTCCCACAGGGCTGTCCCACGTGCACACGTGGTGGGAGTCGATCCTCGGCTTGAACGTCAAGGCAGTGCAGGGAAAACAGGTTCCTCTGGAATGGACTGACACATCTGGGGGACTCTTGGAATGGTGGCATGACCCTGGAGTTCCTCTCGCCTTTCCTGTGGAGAGCGCCTCCTCTTGAGATGCGACGGGAACGCCGGGAATTCTTTCCCTACGAAACAGGGAAAGGATCCCTCATCTCGAGCTAGGAGGCGGAAACGGGGCTCCCCTGGATGTGTGCGGGACCCCACGTGCTTCCTCTCGAGTGGAGACGGGTATGTCGGGGAACTTCTTGAGTTGCAGCAATGGTGTGAAGGACCCTTTGGAAGTTCCAGTGGTTAGATGTGATTGGCCTCGAGAAGCCTCAGCGGAAATGGGCCTCATCTCGCCTGGAGGGCAAAACCTCCTGGATTTTCTCGAGTTGCGGCAGGTGCTCTCGACTTACGACCGGGACCTCAGGGACCCGCTCTGGTGGCCTCAGGAAAGGCCAGTCCCCATGCGAGTTCCTCGGGGGCCTCTCGGGATTCCTCTCCCGTCGATGCCGGGGCCTAAGACCTTGTGTGGAGTCGGGGCCGGAACCTGAGGATTCCTCTCCAGTGCTGACATGGATCTTGGGGTACTTCTGGAGTCTCCCCAGGGGAGTCAGTCCTCGTCTCGAATGCGGGCATGCACTTGCGCTTTCCTCCAGAGCGGTAGCAGCAGTGTCACGCAGTCCGCCGCGTGGATCAAAGGATCTATGGTTTTCCCTCGAGTCTTTCCCACGAGGCTTTCCCACGAGGCTTTCCCACAGGGCTGTCCCACGTGCACACGTGGTGGGAGTCGATCCTCTGCTTGAACGTCAAGGCAGTGCAGGGAAAACAGGTTCCTCTGGAATGGACTGACACATCTGGGGGACTCTTGGAATGGTGGCATGACCCTGGAGTTCCTATCGCCTTTCCTGTGGAGAGCGCCTCCTCTTGAGATGCGACGGGAACGCCGGGAATTCTTTCCCTACGAAACAGGGAAAGGATCCCTCATCTCGAGCTAGGAGGCGGAAACGGGGCTCCCCTGGATGTGTGCGGGACCCCACGTGCTTCCTCTCGAGTGGAGACGGGTATGTCGGGTAACTTCTTGAGTTGCAGCAAGGGTGTGAATGACCCTTTGGAAGTTCCAGTGGTTAGATGTGATTGGCCTCGAGAAGCCTCAGCGGAAATGGGCCTCATCTCGCCTGGAGGGCAAAACCTCCTGGGTTTTCTCGAGTTGCGGCAGGTGCTCTCGACGTAGGACGGGGACCTCAGGGACCCGCTCTGGTGGCCTCAGGAAAGGCCAGTCCCCATGTGAGTTCCTCGGGGGCCTCTCGGGATTCCTCTCCCGTCGATGCCTGGGCCGAAGACCTTGTGTGGAGTCGGGGCCGGAAACTGAGGATTCCTCTCCAGTGCTGACATGGATCTTGGGGTACTTCTGGAGTCTCCCCAGGGGAGTCAGTCCTCGTCTCGAATGCGGGCATGCACTTGCGCTTTCCTCCAGAGCGGTAGCAGCAGTGTCACGCAGTCCGCCGCGTGGATTAAAGGATCTATGGTTTTCCCTCGAGTCTTTCCCACGATGCTTTCCCACGAGGCTTTCCCACAGGGCTGTCCCACGTGCACACGTGGTGGGAGTCGATCCTCGGCTTGAACGTCAAGGCTGTGCAGGGAAAACAGTTTCCTCTGGAATGGACTGACACATCTGGGGGACTCTTGGAATGGTGGCATGACCCTGGAGTTCCTCTCGCCTTTCCTGTGGAGAGCGCCTCCTCTTGAGATGCGACGGGAACGCCGGGAATTCTTTCCCTACGAAACAGGGAAAGGATCCCTCATCTCGAGCTTGGAGGCGGAAATGGGGCTCCCCTGGATGTGTGCGGGACACCACGTGCTTCCTGTCGAGTGCAGACGGGTATGTCGGGGAACTTCTTGAGTTGCAGCAAGGGTGTGAATGTCCCTTTGGAAGTTCCAGTGGTTAGATGTGATTGGCCTCGAGAAGCCTCAGCGGAAATGGGCCTCATCTCGCCTGGAGGGCAAAACCTCCTGGATTTACTCGAGTTGCGGCAGGTGCTCTCGACTTACGACGGGGACCTCGGGGACCCGCTCTGGTGGCCTCAGGAAAGGCCAGTCCCCATGCGAGTTCCTCGGGGGCCTCTCGGGATTCCTCTCCCGTCGATGCTGGGGCCTAAGACCTTGTGTGGAGTCGGGGCCGGAACCTGAGGATTCCTCTCCAGTGCTGACATGGATCTTGGGGTACTTCTGGAGTCTCCCCAGGGGAATCAGTCCTCGTCTCGAATGCGGGCATGCACTTGCGCTTTCCTCCAGAGCGGTAGCAGCAGTGTCACGCAGTCCGCCGCGTGGATCAAAGGATCTATGGTTTTCCCTCGAGTCTTTCCCACGAGGCTTTCCCACGAGGCTTTCCCACAGGGCTGTCCCACGTGCACACGTGGTGGGAGTCGATCCTCGGCTTGAACCTCAAGGCAGTGCAGGGAAAACAGGTTCCTCTGGAATGGACTGACACATCTGGGGGACTCTTGGAATGGTGTCACGACCCTGGAGTTCCTCTCGCCTTTCCTGTGGAGAGCGCCTCCTCTTGAGATGCGACGGGAACGCCGGGAATTCTTTCCCTACGAAACAGGGAAAGGATCCCTCATCTCGAGCTAGGAGGCGGAAACGGGGCTCCCCTGGATGTGTGCGGGACCCCACGTGCTTCCTCTCGAGTGGAGACGGGTATGTCGAGGAACTTCTTGAGTTGCAGCAAGGGTGTGAATGACCCTTTGGAAGTTCCAGTGGTTAGATGTGATTGGCCTCGAGAAGCCTCAGCGGAAATGGGCCTCATCTCGCCTGGAGGGCAAAACCTCCTGGATTTTCTCGAGTTGCGGCAGGTGCTCTCGACTTACGACGGGGACCTCAGGGACCCGCTCTGGTGGCCTCAGGAAAGGCCAGTCCCCATGTGAGTTCCTCGGGGGCCTCTCGGGATTCCTCTCCCGTCGATGCCTGCGCCTAAGACCTTGTGTGGAGTCGGGGCCGGAAACTGAGGATTCCTCTCCAGTGCTGACATGGATCTTGGGGTACTTCTGGAGTCTCCCCAGGGGAGTCAGTCCTCGTCTCGAATGCGGGCATGCACTTGCGCTTTCCTCCAGAGCGGTAGCAGCAGTGTCACGCAGTCCGCCGCGTGGATCAAAGGATCTATGGTTTTCCCTCGAGTTTTTCCCACGAGGCTTTCCCACGAGGCTTTCCCACAGGGCTGTCCCACGTGCACACGTGGTGGGAGTCGATCCTCGGCTTGAACGTCAAGGCAGTGCAGGGAAAACAGGTTCCTCTGGAATGGACTGACACATCTGGGGGACTCTTGGAATGGTGGCACGACCCTGGAGTTCCTCTCGCCTTTCCTGTGGAGAGCGCCTCCTCTTGAGATGCGACGGGAACGCCGGGAATTCTTTCCCTACGAAACAGGGAAAGGATCCCTCATCTCGTGCTAGGAGGCGGAAACGGGGCTCCCCTGGATGTGTGCGGGACACCACGTGCTTCCTCTCGAGTGCAGACGGGTATGTCGGGGAACTTCTTGAGTTGCATCAAGGGTGTGAAGGACCCTTTGGAAGGTCCAGTGGTTAGATGTGATTGGCCTCGAGAAGCCTCAGCGGAAATGGGCCTCATCTCGCCTGGAGGGCAAAACCTCCTGGATTTTCTCGAGTTGCGGCAGGTGCTCTCGACTTTGGACGGGGACCTCAGGGACCCTCTCTGGTGGCCTCAGGAAAGGCCAGTCCCCATGCGAGTTCCTCGGGGGCCTCTCGGGATTCCTCTCCCATCGATGCCGGGGCCTAAGACCTTGTGTGAAGTCGGGGCCGAAAACTGAGGATTCCTCTCCAGTGCTGACATGGATCTTGGGGTACTTCTGGAGTCTCCGCAGGGGAGTCAGTCCTCGTCTCGAATGCGGGCATGCACTTGCGCTTAACTCCAGAGCGGTAGCAGCAGTGTCACGCAGTCCGCCGCGTGGATCAAAGGATCTATGGTTTTCCCTCGAGACTTTCCCACGAGGCTTTCCTACGAGGCTTTCCCACAGGGCTGTCCCACGTGCACACGTGGTGGGAGTCGATCCTCGGCTTGAACGTCAAGGCAGTGCAGGGAAAACAGGTTCCTCTGGAATGGACTGACACATCTGGGGGACTCTTGGAATGGTGGCACGACCCTGGAGTTCCTCTCGCCTTTCCTGTGGAGAGCGCCTCCTCTTGAGATGCGACGGGAACGCCGGGAATTCTTTCCCTACGAAACAGGGAAAGGATCCCTCATCTCGAGCTAGGAGGCGGAAACGGGGCTCCCCTGGATGTGTGCGGGACCCACGGGCTTCCTCTCGAGTGGAGACGGGTATGTCGGGGAACTTCTTGAGTTGCAGCAAGGGTGTGAAGGACCCTTTGGAAGTTCCAGTGGTTAGACGTGATTAGCCTCGAGAAGCCTCAGCGGAAATGGGCCTCATCTCGCCTGGAGGGCAAAACCTCCTGGATTTTCTCGAGTTGCGGCAGGTGCTCTAGACTTACGACGGGGACATTAGGGACCCGCTCTGGTGGCCTCAGGAAAGGCCAGTCCCCATGCGAGTTCCTCGGGGGCCTCTCGGGATTCCTCTCCCTTCGATGCCGGGGCCTAAGACCTTGTGTGGAGTCGGGGCCGGAACCTGAGGATTCCTCTCCAGTGCTGACATGGATCTTGGGGTACTTCTGGAGTCTCCGCAGGGGAGTCAGTCCTCGTCTCGAATGCGGGCATGCACTTGCGCTTTCCTCCAGAGCGGTAGCAGCAGTGTCACGCAGTCCGCCGCGTGGATCAAAGGATCTATGGTTTTCCCTCGAGTCTTTCCCACGTTGCTTTCCCACGAGGCTTTCCCACAGAGCTGTCCCACGTGCACACGTGGTGGGAGTCGATCCTCGGCTTGAACGTCAAGGCAGTGCAGGGAAAACAGGTTCCTCTGGAATGGACTGACACATCTGGGGGACTCTTGGAATGGTGGCACGACCCTGGAGTTCCTCTCGCCTTTCCTGTGGAGAGCGCCTCCTCTTGAGATGCGACGGGAACGCCGGGAATTCTTTCCCTACGAAACAGGGAAAGGATCCCTCATCTCGAGCTAGGAGGCGGAAACGGGGCTCCCCTGGATGTGTGCGGGACCCACGGGCTTCCTCTCGAGTGGAGACGGGTATGTCGGGGAACTTCTTGAGTTGCAGCAAGGGTGTGAAGGACCCTTTGGAAGTTCCAGTGGTTAGATGTGATTGGCCTCGAGAAGCCTCAGCGGAAATGGGCCTCATCTCGCCTGGAGGGCAAAACTTCCTGGATTTTCTCGAGTTGCGGCAGGTGCTCTCGACTTACGACGGGGACCTCAGGGAACCGCTCTGGTGGCCTCAGGAAAGGCCAGTCCCCATGCGAGTTCCTCGGGGGCCTCTCGGGATCCCTATCCCGTCGATGCCGGGGCCTAAGACCTTGTGTGGAGTCGGGGCCGGAACCTGAGGATTCCTCTCCAGTGCTGACATGGATCTTCGGGTACTTCTGGAGTCTCCCCAGGGGAGTCAGTCCTCGTCTCGAATGCGGGCATGCACTTGCGCTTTCCTCCAGAGCGGTAGCAGCAGTGTCACGCAGTCCGCCGCGTGGATCAAAGGATCTATGGTTTTCCCTCGAGTCTTTCCCACGAGGCTTTCCCACGAGGCTTTCCCACAGGGCTGTCCCACGTGCACACGTGGTGGGAGTCGATCCTCTGCTTGAACGTCAAGGCAGTGCAGGGAAAACAGGTTCCTCTGGAATGGACTGACACATCTGGGGGACTCTTGGAATGGTGGCATGACCCTGGAGTTCCTATCGCCTTTCCTGTGGAGAGCGCCTCCTCTTGAGATGCGACGGGAACGCCGGGAATTCTTTCCCTACGAAACAGGGAAAGGATCCCTCATCTCGAGCTAGGAGGCGGAAACGGGGCTCCCCTGGATGTGTGCGGGACCCCACGTGCTTCCTCTCGAGTGGAGACGGGTATGTCGGGTAACTTCTTGAGTTGCAGCAAGGGTGTGAATGACCCTTTGGAAGTTCCAGTGGTTAGATGTGATTGGCCTCGAGAAGCCTCAGCGGAAATGGGCCTCATCTCGCCTGGAGGGCAAAACCTCCTGGGTTTTCTCGAGTTGCGGCAGGTGCTCTCGACGTAGGACGGGGACCTCAGGGACCCGCTCTGGTGGCCTCAGGAAAGGCCAGTCCCCATGTGAGTTCCTCGGGGGCCTCTCGGGATTCCTCTCCCGTCGATGCCTGGGCCGAAGACCTTGTGTGGAGTCGGGGCCGGAAACTGAGGATTCCTCTCCAGTGCTGACATGGATCTTGGGGTACTTCTGGAGTCTCCCCAGGGGAGTCAGTCCTCGTCTCGAATGCGGGCATGCACTTGCGCTTTCCTCCAGAGCGGTAGCAGCAGTGTCACGCAGTCCGCCGCGTGGATTAAAGGATCTATGGTTTTCCCTCGAGTCTTTCCCACGATGCTTTCCCACGAGGCTTTCCCACAGGGCTGTCCCACGTGCACACGTGGTGGGAGTCGATCCTCGGCTTGAACGTCAAGGCAGTGCAGGGAAAACAGTTTCCTCTGGAATGGACTGACACATCTGGGGGACTCTTGGAATGGTGGCATGACCCTGGAGTTCCTCTCGCCTTTCCTGTGGAGAGCGCCTCCTCTTGAGATGCGACGGGAACGCCGGGAATTCTTTCCCTACGAAACAGGGAAAGGATCCCTCATCTCGAGCTTGGAGGCGGAAATGGGGCTCCCCTGGATGTGTGCGGGACACCACGTGCTTCCTGTCGAGTGCAGACGGGTATGTCGGGGAACTTCTTGAGTTGCAGCAAGGGTGTGAATGTCCCTTTGGAAGTTCCAGTGGTTAGATGTGATTGGCCTCGAGAAGCCTCAGCGGAAATGGGCCTCATCTCGCCTGGAGGGCAAAACCTCCTGGATTTTCTCGAGTTGCGGCAGGTGCTCTCGACTTACGACGGGGACCTCGGGGACCCGCTCTGGTGGCCTCAGGAAAGGCCAGTCCCCATGCGAGTTCCTCGGGGGCCTCTCGGGATTCCTCTCCCGTCGATGCTGGGGCCTAAGACCTTGTGTGGAGTCGGGGCCGGAACCTGAGGATTCCTCTCCAGTGCTGACATGGATCTTGGGGTACTTCTGGAGTCTCCCCAGGGGAATCAGTCCTCGTCTCGAATGCGGGCATGCACTTGCGCTTTCCTCCAGAGCGGTAGCAGCAGTGTCACGCAGTCCGCCGCGTGGATCAAAGGATCTATGGTTTTCCCTCGAGTCTTTCCCACGAGGCTTTCCCACGAGGCTTTCCCACAGGGCTGTCCCACGTGCACACGTGGTGGGAGTCGATCCTCGGCTTGAACCTCAAGGCAGTGCAGGGAAAACAGGTTCCTCTGGAATGGACTGACACATCTGGGGGACTCTTGGAATGGTGTCACGACCCTGGAGTTCCTCTCGCCTTTCCTGTGGAGAGCGCCTCCTCTTGAGATGCGACGGGAACGCCGGGAATTCTTTCCCTACGAAACAGGGAAAGGATCCCTCATCTCGAGCTAGGAGGCGGAAACGGGGCTCCCCTGGATGTGTGCGGGACCCCACGTGCTTCCTCTCGAGTGGAGACGGGTATGTCGAGGAACTTCTTGAGTTGCAGCAAGGGTGTGAATGACCCTTTGGAAGTTCCAGTGGTTAGATGTGATTGGCCTCGAGAAGCCTCAGCGGAAATGGGCCTCATCTCGCCTGGAGGGCAAAACCTCCTGGATTTTCTCGAGTTGCGGCAGGTGCTCTCGACTTACGACGGGGACCTCAGGGACCCGCTCTGGTGGCCTCAGGAAAGGCCAGTCCCCATGTGAGTTCCTCGGGGGCCTCTCGGGATTCCTCTCCCGTCGATGCCTGCGCCTAAGACCTTGTGTGGAGTCGGGGCCGGAAACTGAGGATTCCTCTCCAGTGCTGAAATGGATCTTGGGGTACTTCTGGAGTCTCCCCAGGGGAGTCAGTCCTCGTCTCGAATGCGGGCATGCACTTGCGCTTTCCTCCAGAGCGGTAGCAGCAGTGTCACGCAGTCCGCCGCGTGGATCAAAGGATCTATGGTTTTCCCTCGAGTTTTTCCCACGAGGCTTTCCCACGAGGCTTTCCCACAGGGCTGTCCCACGTGCACACGTGGTGGGAGTCGATCCTCGGCTTGAACGTCAAGGCAGTGCAGGGAAAACAGGTTCCTCTGGAATGGACTGACACATCTGGGGGACTCTTGGAATGGTGGCACGACCCTGGAGTTCCTCTCGCCTTTCCTGTGGAGAGCGCCTCCTCTTGAGATGCGACTGGAACGCCGGGAATTCTTTCCCTACGAAACAGGGAAAGGATCCCTCATCTCGTGCTAGGAGGCGGAAACGGGGCTCCCCTGGATGTGTGCGGGACACCACGTGCTTCCTCTCGAGTGCAGACGGGTATGTCGGGGAACTTCTTGAGTTGCATCAAGGGTGTGAAGGACCCTTTGGAAGGTCCAGTGGTTAGATGTGATTGGCCTCGAGAAGCCTCAGCGGAAATGGGCCTCATCTCGCCTGGAGGGCAAAACCTCCTGGATTTTCTCGAGTTGCGGCAGGTGCTCTCGACTTTGGACGGGGACCTCAGGGACCCTCTCTGGTGGCCTCAGGAAAGGCCAGTCCCCATGCGAGTTCCTCGGGGGCCTCTCGGGATTCCTCTCCCGTCGATGCCAGGGCCTAAGACCTTGTGTGAAGTCGGGGCCGAAAACTGAGGATTCCTCTCCAGTGCTGACATGGATCTTGGGGTACTTCTGGAGTCTCCGCAGGGGAGTCAGTCCTCGTCTCGAATGCGGGCATGCACTTGCGCTTAACTCCAGAGCGGTAGCAGCAGTGTCACGCAGTCCGCCGCGTGGATCAAAGGATCTATGGTTTTCCCTCGAGACTTTCCCACGAGGCTTTCCTACGAGGCTTTCCCACAGGGCTGTCCCACGTGCACACGTGGTGGGAGTCGATCCTCGGCTTGAACGTCAAGGCAGTGCAGGGAAAACAGGTTCCTCTGGAATGGACTGACACATCTGGGGGACTCTTGGAATGGTGGCACGACCCTGGAGTTCCTCTCGCCTTTCCTGTGGAGAGCGCCTCCTCTTGAGATGCGACGGGAACGCCGGGAATTCTTTCCCTACGAAACAGGGAAAGGATCCCTCATCTCGAGCTAGGAGGCGGAAACGGGGCTCCCCTGGATGTGTGCGGGACCCACGGGCTTCCTCTCGAGTGGAGACGGGTATGTCGGGGAACTTCTTGAGTTGCAGCAAGGGTGTGAAGGACCCTTTGGAAGTTCCAGTGGTTAGACGTGATTAGCCTCGAGAAGCCTCAGCGGAAATGGGCCTCATCTCGCCTGGAGGGCAAAACCTCCTGGATTTTCTCGAGTTGCGGCAGGTGCTCTAGACTTACGACGGGGACATTAGGGACCCGCTCTGGTGGCCTCAGGAAAGGCCAGTCCCCATGCGAGTTCCTCGGGGGCCTCTCGGGATTCCTCTCCCTTCGATGCCGGGGCCTAAGACCTTGTGTGGAGTCGGGGCCGGAACCTGAGGATTCCTCTCCAGTGCTGACATGGATCTTGGGGTACTTCTGGAGTCTCCGCAGGGGAGTCAGTCCTCGTCTCGAATGCGGGCATGCTCTTGCGCTTTCCTCCAGAGCGGTAGCAGCAGTGTCACGCAGTCCGCCGCGTGGATCAAAGGATCTATGGTTTTCCCTCGAGTCTTTCCCACGTTGCTTTCCCACGAGGCTTTCCCACAGAGCTGTCCCACGTGCACACGTGGTGGGAGTCGATCCTCGGCTTGAACGTCAAGGCAGTGCAGGGAAAACAGGTTCCTCTGGAATGGACTGACACATCTGGGGGACTCTTGGAATGGTGGCACGACCCTGGAGTTCCTCTCGCCTTTCCTGTGGAGAGCGCCTCCTCTTGAGATGCGACGGGAACGCCGGGAATTCTTTCCCTACGAAACAGGGAAAGGATCCCTCATCTCGAGCTAGGAGGCGGAAACGGGGCTCCCCTGGATGTGTGCGGGACCCACGGGCTTCCTCTCGAGTGGAGACGGGTATGTCGGGGAACTTCTTGAGTTGCAGCAAGGGTGTGAAGGACCCTTTGGAAGTTCCAGTGGTTAGATGTGATTGGCCTCGAGAAGCCTCAGCGGAAATGGGCCTCATCTCGCCTGGAGGGCAAAACTTCCTGGATTTTCTCGAGTTGCGGCAGGTGCTCTCGACTTACGACGGGGACCTCAGGGAACCGCTCTGGTGGCCTCAGGAAAGGCCAGTCCCCATGCGAGTTCCTCGGGGGCCTCTCGGGATCCCTATCCCGTCGATGCCGGGGCCTAAGACCTTGTGTGGAGTCGGGGCCGGAACCTGAGGATTCCTCTCCAGTGCTGACATGGATCTTCGGGTACTTCTGGAGTCTCCCCAGGGGAGTCAGTCCTCGTCTCGAATGCGGGCATGCACTTGCGCTTTCTTCCAGAGCGGTAGCAGCAGTGTCACGCAGTCCACCGCGTGGATCAAAGGATCTATGGTTTTCCCTCGAGTCTTTCCCACGAGGCTTTCCCACGAGGCTTTCCCACAGGGCTGTCCCACGTGCACACGTGGTGGGAGTCGATCCTCGGCTTGAACGTCAAGGCAGTGCAGGGAAAACAGGTTCCTCTGGAATGGACTGACACATCTGGGGGACTCTTGGAATGGTGGCACGACCCTGGAGTTCCTCTCGCCTTTCCTGTGGAGAGCGCCTCCTCTTGAGATGCGACGGGAACGCCGGGAATTCTTTCCCTACGAAACAGGGAAAGGATCCCTCATCTCGTGCTAGGAGGCGGAAACGGGGCTCCCCTGGATGTGTGCGGGACACCACGTGCTTCCTCTCGAGTGCAGACGGGTATGTCGGGGAACTTCTTGAGTTGCAGCAAGGGTGTGAAGGACCCTTTGGAAGGTCCAGTGGTTAGATGTGATTGGCCTCGAGAAGCCTCAGCGGAAATGGGCCTCATCTCGCCTGGAGGGCAAAACCTCCTGGATTTTCTCGAGTTGCGGCAGGTGCTCTCGACTTAGGACGGGGACCTCAGGGACCCGCTCTGGTGGCCTCAGGAAAGGCCAGTCCCCATGCGAGTTCCTCGGGGGCCTCTCGGGATTCCTCTCCCGTCGATGCCAGGGCCTAAGACCTTGTGTGGAGTCGGGGCCGGAACCTGAGGATTCCTCTCCAGTGCTGACATGGATCTTGGGGTACTTCTGGAGTCTCCGCAGGGGAGTCAGTCCTCGTCTCGAATGCGGGCATGCACTTGCGCTTTCCTCCAGAGCAGTAGCAGCAGTGTCACGCAGTCCGCCGCGTGGATCAAAGGATCTATGGTTTTCCCTCGAGACTTTCCCACGAGGCTTTCCTACGAGGCTTTCCCACAGGGCTGTCCCACGTGCACACGTGGTGGGAGTCGATCCTCGGCTTGAACGTCAAGGCAGTGCAGGGAAAACAGGTTCCTCTGGAATGGACTGACACATCTGGGGGACTCTTGGAATGGTGGCACGACCCTGGAGTTCCTCTCGCCTTTCCTGTGGAGAGCGCCTCCTCTTGAGATGCGACGGGAACGCCGGGAATTCTTTCCCTACGAAACAGGGAAAGGATCCCTCATCTCGAGCTAGGAGGCGGAAACGGGGCTCCCCTGGATGTGTGCGGGACCCACGGGCTTCCTCTCGAGTGGAGACGGGTATGTCGGGGAACTTCTTGAGTTGCAGCAAGGGTGTGAAGGACCCTTTGGAAGTTCCAGTGGTTAGACGTGATTAGCCTCGAGAAGCCTCAGCGGAAATGGGCCTCATCTCGCCTGGAGGGCAAAACCTCCTGGATTTTCTCGAGTTGCGGCAGGTGCTCTAGACTTACGACGGGGACATCAGGGACCCGCTCTGGTGGCCTCAGGAAAGGCCAGTCCCCATGCGAGTTCCTCGGGGGCCTCTCGGGATTCCTCTCCCGTCGATGCCGGGGCCTAAGACCTTGTGTGGAGTCGGGGCCGGAACCTGAGGATTCCTCTCCAGTGCTGACATGGATCTTGGGGTACTTCTGGAGTCTCCCCAGGGGAATCAGTCCTCGTCTCGAATGCGGGCATGCACTTGCGCTTTCCTCCAGAGCGGTAGCAGCAGTGTCACGCAGTCCGCCGCGTGGATCAAAGGATCTATGGTTTTCCCTCGAGTCTTTCCCACGAGGCTTTCCCACGAGGCTTTCCCACAGGGCTGTCCCACGTGCACACGTGGTGGGAGTCGATCCTCGGCTTGAACCTCAAGGCAGTGCAGGGAAAACAGGTTCCTCTGGAATGGACTGACACATCTGGGGGACTCTTGGAATGGTGTCACGACCCTGGAGTTCCTCTCGCCTTTCCTGTGGAGAGCGCCTCCTCTTGAGATGCGACGGGAACGCCGGGAATTCTTTCCCTACGAAACAGGGAAAGGATCCCTCATCTCGAGCTAGGAGGCGGAAACGGGGCTCCCCTGGATGTGTGCGGGACCCCACGTGCTTCCTCTCGAGTGGAGACGGGTATGTCGGGTAACTTCTTGAGTTGCAGCAAGGGTGTGAATGACCCTTTGGAAGTTCCAGTGGTTAGATGTGATTGGCCTCGAGAAGCCTCAGCGGAAATGGGCCTCATCTCGCCTGGAGGGCAAAACCTCCTGGATTTTCTCGAGTTGCGGCAGGTGCTCTCGACTTACGACGGGGACCTCAGGGACCCGCTCTGGTGGCCTCAGGAAAGGCCAGTCCCCATGTGAGTTCCTCGGGGGCCTCTCGGGATTCCTCTCCCGTCGATGCCTGCGCCTAAGACCTTGTGTGGAGTCGGGGCCGGAAACTGAGGATTCCTCTCCAGTGCTGACATGGATCTTGGGGTACTTCTGGAGTCTCCGCAGGGGAGTCAGTCCTCGTCTCGAATGCGGGCATGCACTTGCGCTTTCCTCCAGAGCGGTAGCAGCAGTGTCACGCAGTCCGCCGCGTGCATCAAAGGATCTATGGTTTTCCCTCGAGTCTTTCCCACGAGGCTTTCCCACGAGGCTTTCCCACAGGGCTGTCCCACGTGCACACGTGGTGGGAGTCGATCCTCGGCTTGAACGTCACGGCAGTGCAGGGAAAACAGGTTCCTCTGGAATGGACTGACACATCTGGGGGACTCTTGGAATGGTGGCATGACCCTGGAGTTCCTCTCGCCTTTCCGGTGGAGAGCGCCTCCTCTTGAGATGCGACGGGAACGCCGGGAATTCTTTCCCTACGAAACAGGGAAAGGATCCCTCATCTCGTGCTAGGAGGCGGAAACGGGGCTCCCCTGGATGTGTGCGGGACACCACGTGCTTCCTCTCGAGTGCAGACGGGTATGTCGGGGAACTTCTTGAGTTGCAGCAAGGGTGTGAAGGACCCTTTGGAAGGTCCAGTGGTTAGATGTGATTGGCCTCGAGAAGCCTCAGCGGAAATGGGCCTCATCTCGCCTGGAGGGCAAAACCTCCTGGATTTTCTCGAGTTGCGGCAGGTGCTCTCGACTTACGACGGGGACCTCGGGGACCCGCTCTGGTGGCCTCAGGAAAGGCCAGTCCCCATGCGAGTTCCTCGGGGGCCGCTCGGGATTCCTCTCCCATCGATGCCGGGGCCTAAGACCTTGTGTGGAGTCGGGGCCGGAACCTGAGGATTCCTCTCCAGTGCTGACATGGATCTTGGGGTACTTCTGGAGTTTCCCCAGGGGAGTCAGTCCTCGTCTCGAATGCGGGCATGTACTTGCGCTTTCCTCCAGAGCGGTAGCAGCAGAGTCACGCAGTCCGCCGCGTGGATCAAAGGATCTATGGTTTTCCCTCGAGTCTTTCCCACGAGGCTTTCCCACAGGGCTGTCCCACGTGCACACGTCGTGGGAGTCGATCCTTGGCTTGAACGTCAAGGCAGTGCAGGGAAAACAGGTTCCTCTGGAATGGACTGACACATCTGGGGGACTCTTGGAATGGTGTCACGACCCTGGAGTTCCTCTCGCCTTTCCTTTGGAGAGCGCCTCCTCTTGAGATGCGACGGGAACGCCGGGAATTCTTTCCCTACGAAACAGGGAAAGGATCCCTCATCTCGTGCTAGGAGGCGGAAACGGGCCTCCCCTGGATGTGTGCGGGACACCACGTGCTTCCTCTCGAGTGCAGACGGGTATGTCGGGGAACTTCTTGAGTTGCAGCAAGGGTGTGAAGGACCCTTTGGAAGGTCCAGTGGTTAGATGTGATTGGCCTCGAGAAGCCTCAGCGGAAATGGGCCTCATTTCGCCTGGAGGGCAAAACCTCCTGGATTTTCTCGAGTTGCGGCAGGTGCTCTCGACTTACGACGGGGACCTCAGGGACCCGCTCTGGTGGCCTCAGGAAAGGCCAGTCCCCATGCGAGTTCCTCGGGGGCCTCTCGGCATTCCTCTCCCGTCGATGCCGGGGCCTAAGACCTTGTGTGGAGTCGGGGCCGGAACCTGAGGATTCCTGTCCAGTGCTGACATGGATCTTGGGGTACTTCTGGAGTCTCCCCAGGGGAGTCAGTCCTCGTCTCGAATGCGGGCATGCACTTGCGCTTTCCTCCAGAGCGGTAGCAGCAGTGTCACGCAGTCCGCCGCGTGCATCAAAGGATCTATGGTTTTCCCTCGAGTCTTTCCCACGAGGCTTTCCCACGAGGCTTTCCCACAGGGCTGTCCCACGTGCACACGTGGTGGGAGTCGATCCTCGGCTTGAACGTCAAGGCAGTGCAGGGAAAACAGGTTCCTCTGGAATGGACTGACACATCTGGGGGACTCTTGGAATGGTGGCACGACCCTGGAGTTCCTCTCGCCTTTCCTGTGGAGAGCGCCTCCTCTTGACATGCGACGGGAACGCCGGGAATTCTTTCCCTACGAAACAGGGAAAGGATCCCTCATCTCGAGCTAGGAGGCGGAAACGGGGCTCCCCTGGATGTGTGCGGGACCCTCGTGCTTCCTCTCGAGTGGAGACGAGTATGTCGGGGAACTTCTTGAGTTGCAGCAAGGGTGTGAAGGACCCTTTGGAAGGTCCAGTGGTTAGATGTGATTGGCCTCGAGAAGCCTCAGCGGAAATGGGCCTCATCTCGCCTGGAGGGCAAAACCTCCTGGATTTTCTCGAGTTGCGGCAGGTGCTCTCGACTTACGACGGGGACCTCGGGGACCCGCTCTGGTGGCCTCAGGAAAGGCCAGTCCCCATGCGAGTTCCTCGGGGGCCGCTCGGGATTCCTCTCCCATCGATGCCGGGGCCTAAGACCTTGTGTGGAGTCGGGGCCGGAACCTGAGGATTCCTCTCCAGTGCTGACATGGATCTTGGGGTACTTCTGGAGTTTCCCCAGGGGAGTCAGTCCTCGTCTCGAATGCGGGCATGTACTTGCGCTTTCCTCCAGAGCGGTAGCAGCAGAGTCACGCAGTCCGCCGCGTGGATCAAAGGATCTATGGTTTTCCCTCGAGTCTTTCCCACGAGGCTTTCCCACAGGGCTGTCCCACGTGCACACGTGGTGGGAGTCGATCCTTGGCTTGAACGTCAAGGCAGTGCAGGGAAAACAGGTTCCTCTGGAATGGACTGACACATCTGGGGGACTCTTGGAATGGTGTCACGACCCTGGAGTTCCTCTCGCCTTTCCTTTGGAGAGCGCCTCCTCTTGAGATGCGACGGGAACGCCGGGAATTCTTTCCCTACGAAACAGGGAAAGGATCCCTCATCTCGTGCTAGGAGGCGGAAACGGGCCTCCCCTGGATGTGTGCGGGACACCACGTGCTTCCTCTCGAGTGCAGACGGGTATGTCGGGGAACTTCTTGAGTTGCAGCAAGGGTGTGAAGGACCCTTTGGAAGGTCCAGTGGTTAGATGTGATTGGCCTCGAGAAGCCTCAGCGGAAATGGGCCTCATTTCGCCTGGAGGGCAAAACCTCCTGGATTTTCTCGAGTTGCGGCAGGTGCTCTCGACTTACGACGGGGACCTCAGGGACCCGCTCTGGTGGCCTCAGGAAAGGCCAGTCCCCATGCGAGTTCCTCGGGGGCCTCTCGGCATTCCTCTCCCGTCGATGCCGGGGCCTAAGACCTTGTGTGGAGTCGGGGCCGGAACCTGAGGATTCCTGTCCAGTGCTGACATGGATCTTGGGGTACTTCTGGAGTCTCCCCAGGGGAGTCAGTCCTCGTCTCGAATGCGGGCATGCACTTGCGCTTTCCTCCAGAGCGGTAGCAGCAGTGTCACGCAGTCCGCCGCGTGCATCAAAGGATCTAAGGTTTTCCCTCGAGTCTTTCCCACGAGGCTTTCCCACGAGGCTTTCCCACAGGGCTGTCCCACGTGCACACGTGGTGGGAGTCGATCCTCGGCTTGAACGTCAAGGCAGTGCAGGGAAAACAGGTTCCTCTGGAATGGACTGACACATCTGGGGGACTCTTGGAATGGTGGCACGACCCTGGAGTTCCTCTCGCCTTTCCTGTGGAGAGCGCCTCCTCTTGAGATGCGACGGGAACGCCGGGAATTCTTTCCCTACGAAACAGGGAAAGGATCCCTCATCTCGAGCTAGGAGGCGGAAACGGGGCTCCCCTGGATGTTTGCGGGACACCACGTGCTTCCTCTCGAGTGGAGACGGGTATGTCGGGGAACTTCTTGAGTTGCAGCAATGGTGTGAAGACCCTTTGGAAGTTCCAGTGGTTAGATGTTGTTGCCCTCGAGAAGCCTCAGCGGAAATGGGCCTCCTCTCGCCTGGAGGGTAAAACCTCCTGGATTTTCTCGAGTTGCGGCAGGTGCTCTCGACTTACGACGGGGACCTCAGGGACCCGCTCTGGTGGCCTCAGGAAAGGCCAGTCCCCATGCCAGTTCCTCGGGGGCCTCTCGGGCTTCCTCTCCCGTCGATGCCGGGGCCTAAGACCTTGTGTGGAGTCGGGGCCGGAACCTGAGGATTCCTCTCCAGTGCTGACATGGATCTTGGGGTACTTCTGGAGTCTCCCCCGGGGAGTCAGTCCTCGTCTCGAATGCGGGCATGCACTTGCGCTTTCCTCCAGAGCGGTAGCAGCAGTGTCACGCAGTCCGCCGCGTGGATCAAAGGATCTATGGTTTTCCCTCGAGTCTTTCCCACGAGGCTTTCCCACGAGGCTTTCCCACAGGGCTGTCCCACGTGCACACGTGGTGGGAGTCGATCCTCGGCTTGAACGTCAAGGCAGTGCAGGGAAAACAGGTTCGTCTGGAATGGACTGACACATCTGGGGGACTCTTGGAATGGTGGCATGACCCTGGAGTTCCTCTCGCCTTTCCTGTGGAGAGCGCCTCCTCTTGAGATGCGACGGGAACGCCGGGAATTCTTTCCCTTCGAAACAGGGAAAGGATCCCTCATCTCGAGCTAGGAGGCGGAAACGGGGCTCCCCTGGATGTTTGCGGGACACCACGTGCTTCCTCTCGAGTGGAGACGGGTATGTCGGGGAACTTCTTGAGTTGCAGCAAGGGTGTGAAGGACCCTTTGGAAGTTCCAGTGGTTAGATGTGATTGGCCTCGAGAAGCCTCAGCGGAAATGGGCCTCATCTCGCCTGGAGGGCAAAACCTCCTGGATGTTCTCGAGTTGCGGCAGGTGCTCTCGACTTACGACGGGGACCTCAGGGACCCTCTCTGGTGGCCTCAGGAAAGGCCAGTCCCCGTGCTAGTTCCTCGGGGGCCTCTCGGGATTCCTCTCCCGTCGATGCCGGGGCCTAAGACCTTGTGTGGAGTCGGGGCCAGAACCTGAGGTTTCCTCTCCAGTGCTGACATGGATCTTGGGGTACTTCCGGAGTCTCCCCAGGGGAGTCAGTCCTCGTCTCGAATGCGGGCATGCACTTGCGCTTTCCTCCAGAGCGGTAGCAGTAGTGTCATGCAGTCCGCCGCGTGGATCAAAGGATCTATGGTTTTCCCTCGAGTCTTTCCCACGAGGCTTTCCCACGAGGCTTTCCCACAGGGCTGTCCCACGTGCACACGTGGTGGGAGTCGATCCTCGGCTTGAACGTCAAGGCAGTGCAGGGAGAGCAGGTTCCTCTGGAATGGACTGACACATCTGGGGGACTCTTGGAATGGTGGCACGACCCTGGAGTTCCTCTCGCCTTTCCTGTGGAGAGCGCCTCCTCTTGAGATGCGACGGGAACGCCGGGAATTCTTTCCCTACGAAACAGGGAAAGGATCCCTCATCTCGAGCTAGGAGGCGGAAACGGGGCTCCCCTGGATGTGTGCGGGACCCTCGTGCTTCCTCTCGAGTGGAGACGGGTATGTCGGGGAACTTCTTGACTTGCAGCAAGGGTGTGAAGGACCCTTTGGAAGTTCCAGTGGTTAGATGTGATTAGCCTTGAGAAGCCTCAGCGGAAATGGGCCTCATCTCGCCTGGAGGGCAAAACCTCCTGGATTTTCTCGAGTTGCGGCAGGTGCTCTCGACTTACGCCGGGGAAGTCAAGGACCCGCTCTGGTGGCTTCAGGAAAGGCCAGTCCCCATGCGAGTTCCTCGGGGGCCTCTCGGGATTCCTCTCCCGTCGATGCCGGATCCTAAGACCTTGTGTGGAGTCGGGGCCGGAACCTGAGGATTCCTCTCCAGTGCTGACATGGATCTAGGGGTACTTCTGGAGTCTCCCCAGGGGAGTCAGTCCTCGTCTCGAATGCGGGCATGCACTTGCGCTTTCCTCCAGAGCGGTAGTAGCAGTGTCACGCAGTCCGCCGCGTGGATCAAAGGATCTATGGTTTTCCCTCGAGTCTTTCCCACGAGGCTTTCCCACGAGGCTTTCCTACAGGGCTGTCCCACGTGCACACGTGGTGGGAGTCGATCCTCGGCTTGAACGTCAAAGCAGTGCAGGGAAAACAGGTTCCTCTGGAATGGACCTACACATCTGGGGGACTCTTGGAATGGTGGCACGACCCTGGAGTTCCTCTCGCCTTTCCTGTGGAGAGCGCCTCCTCTTGAGATGCGACGGGAACGCCGGGAATTCTTTCCCTACGAAACAGGGAAAGGATCCCTCATCTCGAGCTAGGAGGCGGAAACGGGGCTCCCCTGGATGTGTGCGGGACACCACGTGCTTCCTCTCTAGTGGAGACGGGTATGTCGGGGAACTTCTTGAGTTGCAGCAAGGGTGTGAAGGACCCTTTGGAAGTTCAATTGGTTAGATGTGATTGGCCTCGAGAAGCCTCAGCGGAAATGGGCCTCATCTCGCCTGGAGGGCAAAACCTCCTGGATTTTCTCGAGTTGCGGCAGGTGTTCTCGACTTACGACGGGGACCTCAGGGACCCGCTCTGGTGCCCTCAGGAAAGGCCAGTCCCCATGCGAGTTCCTCGGGGGCCTCTCGGGATTCCTCTCCCGTCGATGCCTGGGCCTAAGACCTTGTGTGGAGTCGGGGCCGGAACCTGAGGATTCCTCTCCAGTGCTGACATGGATCTTGGGGTACTTCTGGAGTCTCCCCAGGGGAGTCAGTCCTCGTCTCGAATGCGGGCATGCACTTGCGCTTTCCTCCAGAGCGGTAGCAGCAGTGTCACGCAGTCCGCCGCGTGGATCAAAGGATCTATGGTTTTCCCTCGAGTCTTTCCCACGTTGCTTTCCCACGAGGCTTTCCCACAGAGCTGTCCCACGTGCACACGTGGTGGGAGTCGATCCTCGGCTTGAACGTCAAGGCAGTGCAGGGAAAACAGGTTCCTCTGGAATGGACTGACACATCTGGGGGACTCTTGGAATGGTGGCACGACCCTGGAGTTCCTCTCGCCTTTCCTGTGGAGAGCGCCTCCTCTTGAGATGCGACGGGAACGCCGGGAATTCTTTCCCTACGAAACAGGGAAAGGATCCCTCATCTCGAGCTAGGAGGCGGAAACGGGGCTCCCCTGGATGTGTGCGGGACCCACGGGCTTCCTCTCGAGTGGAGACGGGTATGTCGGGGAACTTCTTGAGTTGCAGCAATGGTGTGAAGGACCCTTTGGAAGTTCCAGTGGTTAGACGTGATTAGCCTCGAGAAGCCTCAGCGGAAATGGGCCTCATCTCGCCTGGAGGGCAAAACCTCCTGGATTTTCTCGAGTTGCGGCAGGTGCTCTCGACTTACGACGGGGACCTCAGGGACCCGCTCTGGTGGCCTCAGGAAAGGCCAGTCCCCATGCGAGTTCCTCGGGGGCCTCTCGGGATTCCTCTCCCGTCGATGCCGGGGCCTAAGACCTTGTGTGGAGTCGGGGCCGGAACCTGAGGATTCCTCTCCAGTGCTGACATGGATCTTGGGGTACTTCTGGAGTCTCCGCAGGGGAGTCAGTCCTCGTCTCGAATGCGGGCATGCACTTGCGCTTTCCTCCAGAGCGGTAGCAGCAGTGTCACGCAGTCCGCCGCGTGGATCAAAGGATCTATGGTTTTCCCTCGAGTCTTTCCTACGAGGCTTTCCCACGAGGCTTTCCCACAGGGCTGTCCCACGTGCACACGTGGTGGGAGTCGATCCTCGGCTTGAACGTCAAGGCAGTGCAGGGAAAACAGGTTCCTCTGGAATGGACTGACACATCTGGGGGACTCTTGGAATGGTGGCATGACCCTGGAGTTCCTCTCGCCTTTCCTGTGGAGAGCGCCTCCTCTTGAGATGCGACGGGAACGCCGGGAATTCTTTCCCTACGAAACAGGGAAAGGATCCCTCATCTCGAGCTAGGAGGCGGAAACGGGGCTCCCCTGGATGTGTGCGGGACCCCACGTGCTTCCTCTCGAGTGGAGACGGGTATGTCGGGGAACTTCTTGAGTTGCAGCAATGGTGTGAAGGACCCTTTGGAAGTTCCAGTGGTTAGATGTGATTGGCCTCGAGAAGCCTCAGCGGAAATGGGCCTCATCTCGCCTGGAGGGCAAAACCTCCTGGATTTTCTCGAGTTGCGGCAGGTGCTCTCGACTTACGACGGGGACCTCAGGGACCCGCTCTGGTGGCCTCAGGAAAGGCCAGTCCCCATGCGAGTTCCTCGGGGGCCTCTCGGGATTCCTCTCCCGTCGATGCCGGGGCCTAAGACCTTGTGTGGAGTCGGGGCCGGAACCTGAGGATTCCTCTCCAGTGCTGACATGGATCTTGGGGTACTTCTGGAGTCTCCCCAGGGGAGTCAGTCCTCGTCTCGAATGCGGGCATGCACTTGCGCTTTCCTCCAGAGCGGTAGCAGCAGTGTCACGCAGTCCGCCGCGTGGATCAAAGGATCTATGGTTTTCCCTCGAGTCTTTCCCACGAGGCTTTCCCACGAGGCTTTCCCACAGGGCTGTCCCACGTGCACACGTGGTGGGAGTCGATCCTCTGCTTGAACGTCAAGGCAGTGCAGGGAAAACAGGTTCCTCTGGAATGGACTGACACATCTGGGGGACTCTTGGAATGGTGGCATGACCCTGGAGTTCCTATCGCCTTTCCTGTGGAGAGCGCCTCCTCTTGAGATGCGACGGGAACGCCGGGAATTCTTTCCCTACGAAACAGGGAAAGGATCCCTCATCTCGAGCTAGGAGGCGGAAACGGGGCTCCCCTGGATGTGTGCGGGACCCCACGTGCTTCCTCTCGAGTGGAGACGGGTATGTCGGGTAACTTCTTGAGTTGCAGCAAGGGTGTGAATGACCCTTTGGAAGTTCCAGTGGTTAGATGTGATTGGCCTCGAGAAGCCTCAGCGGAAATGGGCCTCATCTCGCCTGGAGGGCAAAACCTCCTGGGTTTTCTCGAGTTGCGGCAGGTGCTCTCGACGTAGGACGGGGACCTCAGGGACCCGCTCTGGTGGCCTCAGGAAAGGCCAGTCCCCATGTGAGTTCCTCGGGGGCCTCTCGGGATTCCTCTCCCGTCGATGCCTGGGCCGAAGACCTTGTGTGGAGTCGGGGCCGGAAACTGAGGATTCCTCTCCAGTGCTGACATGGATCTTGGGGTACTTCTGGAGTCTCCCCAGGGGAGTCAGTCCTCGTCTCGAATGCGGGCATGCACTTGCGCTTTCCTCCAGAGCGGTAGCAGCAGTGTCACGCAGTCCGCCGCGTGGATTAAAGGATCTATGGTTTTCCCTCGAGTCTTTCCCACGATGCTTTCCCACGAGGCTTTCCCACAGGGCTGTCCCACGTGCACACGTGGTGGGAGTCGATCCTCGGCTTGAACGTCAAGGCAGTGCAGGGAAAACAGTTTCCTCTGGAATGGACTGACACATCTGGGGGACTCTTGGAATGGTGGCATGACCCTGGAGTTCCTCTCGCCTTTCCTGTGGAGAGCGCCTCCTCTTGAGATGCGACGGGAACGCCGGGAATTCTTTCCCTACGAAACAGGGAAAGGATCCCTCATCTCGAGCTTGGAGGCGGAAATGGGGCTCCCCTGGATGTGTGCGGGACACCACGTGCTTCCTGTCGAGTGCAGACGGGTATGTCGGGGAACTTCTTGAGTTGCAGCAAGGGTGTGAATGTCCCTTTGGAAGTTCCAGTGGTTAGATGTGATTGGCCTCGAGAAGCCTCAGCGGAAATGGGCCTCATCTCGCCTGGAGGGCAAAACCTCCTGGATTTTCTCGAGTTGCGGCAGGTGCTCTCGACTTACGACGGGGACCTCGGGGACCCGCTCTGGTGGCCTCAGGAAAGGCCAGTCCCCATGCGAGTTCCTCGGGGGCCTCTCGGGATTCCTCTCCCGTCGATGCTGGGGCCTAAGACCTTGTGTGGAGTCGGGGCCGGAACCTGAGGATTCCTCTCCAGTGCTGACATGGATCTTGGGGTACTTCTGGAGTCTCCCCAGGGGAATCAGTCCTCGTCTCGAATGCGGGCATGCACTTGCGCTTTCCTCCAGAGCGGTAGCAGCAGTGTCACGCAGTCCGCCGCGTGGATCAAAGGATCTATGGTTTTCCCTCGAGTCTTTCCCACGAGGCTTTCCCACGAGGCTTTCCCACAGGGCTGTCCCACGTGCACACGTGGTGGGAGTCGATCCTCGGCTTGAACCTCAAGGCAGTGCAGGGAAAACAGGTTCCTCTGGAATGGACTGACACATCTGGGGGACTCTTGGAATGGTGTCACGACCCTGGAGTTCCTCTCGCCTTTCCTGTGGAGAGCGCCTCCTCTTGAGATGCGACGGGAACGCCGGGAATTCTTTCCCTACGAAACAGGGAAAGGATCCCTCATCTCGAGCTAGGAGGCGGAAACGGGGCTCCCCTGGATGTGTGCGGGACCCCACGTGCTTCCTCTCGAGTGGAGACGGGTATGTCGAGGAACTTCTTGAGTTGCAGCAAGGGTGTGAATGACCCTTTGGAAGTTCCAGTGGTTAGATGTGATTGGCCTCGAGAAGCCTCAGCGGAAATGGGCCTCATCTCGCCTGGAGGGCAAAACCTCCTGGATTTTCTCGAGTTGCGGCAGGTGCTCTCGACTTACGACGGGGACCTCAGGGACCCGCTCTGGTGGCCTCAGGAAAGGCCAGTCCCCATGTGAGTTCCTCGGGGGCCTCTCGGGATTCCTCTCCCGTCGATGCCTGCGCCTAAGACCTTGTGTGGAGTCGGGGCCGGAAACTGAGGATTCCTCTCCAGTGCTGACATGGATCTTGGGGTACTTCTGGAGTCTCCCCAGGGGAGTCAGTCCTCGTCTCGAATGCGGGCATGCACTTGCGCTTTCCTCCAGAGCGGTAGCAGCAGTGTCACGCAGTCCGCCGCGTGGATCAAAGGATCTATGGTTTTCCCTCGAGTTTTTCCCACGAGGCTTTCCCACGAGGCTTTCCCACAGGGCTGTCCCACGTGCACACGTGGTGGGAGTCGATCCTCGGCTTGAACGTCAAGGCAGTGCAGGGAAAACAGGTTCCTCTGGAATGGACTGACACATCTGGGGGACTCTTGGAATGGTGGCACGACCCTGGAGTTCCTCTCGCCTTTCCTGTGGAGAGCGCCTCCTCTTGAGATGCGACGGGAACGCCGGGAATTCTTTCCCTACGAAACAGGGAAAGGATCCCTCATCTCGTGCTAGGAGGCGGAAACGGGGCTCCCCTGGATGTGTGCGGGACACCACGTGCTTCCTCTCGAGTGCAGACGGGTATGTCGGGGAACTTCTTGAGTTGCATCAAGGGTGTGAAGGACCCTTTGGAAGGTCCAGTGGTTAGATGTGATTGGCCTCGAGAAGCCTCAGCGGAAATGGGCCTCATCTCGCCTGGAGGGCAAAACCTCCTGGATTTTCTCGAGTTGCGGCAGGTGCTCTCGACTTTGGACGGGGACCTCAGGGACCCTCTCTGGTGGCCTCAGGAAAGGCCAGTCCCCATGCGAGTTCCTCGGGGGCCTCTCGGGATTCCTCTCCCGTCGATGCCAGGGCCTAAGACCTTGTGTGAAGTCGGGGCCGAAAACTGAGGATTCCTCTCCAGTGCTGACATGGATCTTGGGGTACTTCTGGAGTCTCCGCAGGGGAGTCAGTCCTCGTCTCGAATGCGGGCATGCACTTGCGCTTAACTCCAGAGCGGTAGCAGCAGTGTCACGCAGTCCGCCGCGTGGATCAAAGGATCTATGGTTTTCCCTCGAGACTTTCCCACGAGGCTTTCCTACGAGGCTTTCCCACAGGGCTGTCCCACGTGCACACGTGGTGGGAGTCGATCCTCGGCTTGAACGTCAAGACAGTGCAGGGAAAACAGGTTCCTCTGGAATGGACTGACACATCTGGGGGACTCTTGGAATGGTGGCACGACCCTGGAGTTCCTCTCGCCTTTCCTGTGGAGAGCGCCTCCTCTTGAGATGCGACGGGAACGCCGGGAATTCTTTCCCTACGAAACAGGGAAAGGATCCCTCATCTCGAGCTAGGAGGCGGAAACGGGGCTCCCCTGGATGTGTGCGGGACCCACGGGCTTCCTCTCGAGTGGAGACGGGTATGTCGGGGAACTTCTTGAGTTGCAGCAAGGGTGTGAAGGACCCTTTGGAAGTTCCAGTGGTTAGACGTGATTAGCCTCGAGAAGCCTCAGCGGAAATGGGCCTCATCTCGCCTGGAGGGCAAAACCTCCTGGATTTTCTCGAGTTGCGGCAGGTGCTCTAGACTTACGACGGGGACATTAGGGACCCGCTCTGGTGGCCTCAGGAAAGGCCAGTCCCCATGCGAGTTCCTCGGGGGCCTCTCGGGATTCCTCTCCCTTCGATGCCGGGGCCTAAGACCTTGTGTGGAGTCGGGGCCGGAACCTGAGGATTCCTCTCCAGTGCTGACATGGATCTTGGGGTACTTCTGGAGTCTCCGCAGGGGAGTCAGTCCTCGTCTCGAATGCGGGCATGCACTTGCGCTTTCCTCCAGAGCGGTAGCAGCAGTGTCACGCAGTCCGCCGCGTGGATCAAAGGATCTATGGTTTTCCCTCGAGTCTTTCCCACGTTGCTTTCCCACGAGGCTTTCCCACAGAGCTGTCCCACGTGCACACGTGGTGGGAGTCGATCCTCGGCTTGAACGTCAAGGCAGTGCAGGGAAAACAGGTTCCTCTGGAATGGACTGACACATCTGGGGGACTCTTGGAATGGTGGCACGACCCTGGAGTTCCTCTCGCCTTTCCTGTGGAGAGCGCCTCCTCTTGAGATGCGACGGGAACGCCGGGAATTCTTTCCCTACGAAACAGGGAAAGGATCCCTCATCTCGAGCTAGGAGGCGGAAACGGGGCTCCCCTGGATGTGTGCGGGACCCACGGGCTTCCTCTCGAGTGGAGACGGGTATGTCGGGGAACTTCTTGAGTTGCAGCAAGGGTGTGAAGGACCCTTTGGAAGTTCCAGTGGTTAGATGTGATTGGCCTCGAGAAGCCTCAGCGGAAATGGGCCTCATCTCGCCTGGAGGGCAAAACTTCCTGGATTTTCTCGAGTTGCGGCAGGTGCTCTCGACTTACGACGGGGACCTCAGGGAACCGCTCTGGTGGCCTCAGGAAAGGCCAGTCCCCATGCGAGTTCCTCGGGGGCCTCTCGGGATCCCTATCCCGTCGATGCCGGGGCCTAAGACCTTGTGTGGAGTCGGGGCCGGAACCTGAGGATTCCTCTCCAGTGCTGACATGGATCTTCGGGTACTTCTGGAGTCTCCCCAGGGGAGTCAGTCCTCGTCTCGAATGCGGGCATGCACTTGCGCTTTCTTCCAGAGCGGTAGCAGCAGTGTCACGCAGTCCACCGCGTGGATCAAAGGATCTATGGTTTTCCCTCGAGTCTTTCCCACGAGGCTTTCCCACGAGGCTTTCCCACAGGGCTGTCCCACGTGCACACGTGGTGGGAGTCGATCCTCGGCTTGAACGTCAAGGCAGTGCAGGGAAAACAGGTTCCTCTGGAATGGACTGACACATCTGGGGGACTCTTGGAATGGTGGCACGACCCTGGAGTTCCTCTCGCCTTTCCTGTGGAGAGCGCCTCCTCTTGAGATGCGACGGGAACGCCGGGAATTCTTTCCCTACGAAACAGGGAAAGGATCCCTCATCTCGTGCTAGGAGGCGGAAACGGGGCTCCACTGGATGTGTGCGGGACACCACGTGCTTCCTCTCGAGTGCAGACGGGTATGTCGGGGAACTTCTTGAGTTGCATCAAGGGTGTGAAGGACCCTTTGGAAGGTCCAGTGGTTAGATGTGATTGGCCTCGAGAAGCCTCAGCGGAAATGGGCCTCATCTCGCCTGGAGGGCAAAACCTCCTGGATTTTCTCGAGTTGCGGCAGGTGCTCTCGACTTAGGACGGGGACCTCAGGGACCCGCTCTGGTGGCCTCAGGAAAGGCCAGTCCCCATGCGAGTTCCTCGGGGGCCTCTCGGGATTCCTCTCCCGTCGATGCCAGGGCCTAAGACCTTGTGTGGAGTCGGGGCCGGAACCTGAGGATTCCTCTCCAGTGCTGACATGGATCTTGGGGTACTTCTGGAGTCTCCGCAGGGGAGTCAGTCCTCGTCTCGAATGCGGGCATGCACTTGCGCTTTCCTCCAGAGCAGTAGCAGCAGTGTCACGCAGTCCGCCGCGTGGATCAAAGGATCTATGGTTTTCCCTCGAGACATTCCCACGAGGCTTTCCTACGAGGCTTTCCCACAGGGCTGTCCCACGTGCACACGTGGTGGGAGTCGATCCTCGGCTTGAACGTCAAGGCAGTGCAGGGAAAACAGGTTCCTCTGGAATGCACTGACACATCTGGGGGACTCTTGGAATGGTGTCACGACCCTGGAGTTCCTCTCGCCTTTCCTGTGGAGAGCGCCTCCTCTTGAGATGCGAGGGGAACGCCGGGAATTCTTTCCCTACGAAACAGGGAAAGGATCCCTCATCTCGAGCTAGGAGGCGGAAACGGGGCTCCCCTGGATGTGTGCAGGACCCCACGTGCTTCCTCTCGAGTGGAGACGGGTATGTCGGGGAACTTCTTGAGTTGCAGCAATGGTGTGAAGGACCCTTTGGAAGTTCCAGTGGTTAGATGTGATACGCCTCGAGAAGCCTCAGCGGAAATGGGCCTCATCTCGCCTGGAGGGCAAAACCTCCTGGATTTTCTCGAGTTGCGGCAGGTGCTCTCGCCTTACGATGGGGACCTCAGGGACCCGCTCTGGTGGCCTCAGGAAAGGCCAGTCCCCATGCGAGTTCCTCGGGGGCCTCTCGGGATTCCTCTCCCGTCGATGCCGGGGCCTAAGACCTTGTGTGGAGTCGGGGCCGGAACCTGAGGATTCCTCTCCAGTGCTGACATGGATCTAGGGGTACTTCTGGAGTCTCCCCAGGGGAGTCAGTCCTCGTCTCGAATGCGGGCATGCACTTGCGCTTTCCTCCAGAGCGGTAGTAGCAGTGTCACGCAGTCCGCCGCGTGGATCAAAGGATCTATGGTTTTCCCTCGAGTCTTTCCCACGAGGCTTTCCCACGAGGCTTTCCTACAGGGCTGTCCCACGTGCACACGTGGTGGGAGTCGATCCTCGGCTTGAACGTCAAAGCAGTGCAGGGAAAACAGGTTCCTCTGGAATGGACCTACACATCTGGGGGACTCTTGGAATGGTGGCACGACCCTGGAGTTCCTCTCGCCTTTCCTGTGGAGAGCGCCTCCTCTTGAGATGCGACGGGAACGCCGGGAATTCTTTCCCTACGAAACAGGGAAAGGATCCCTCATCTCGAGCTAGGAGGCGGAAACGGGGCTCCCCTGGATGTGTGCGGGACACCACGTGCTTCCTCTCTAGTGGAGACGGGTATGTCGGGGAACTTCTTGAGTTGCAGCAAGGGTGTGAAGGACCCTTTGGAAGTTCAATTGGTTAGATGTGATTGGCCTCGAGAAGCCTCAGCGGAAATGGGCCTCATCTCGCCTGGAGGGCAAAACCTCCTGGATTTTCTCGAGTTGCGGCAGGTGTTCTCGACTTACGACGGGGACCTCAGGGACCCGCTCTGGTGCCCTCAGGAAAGGCCAGTCCCCATGCGAGTTCCTCGGGGGCCTCTCGGGATTCCTCTCCCGTCGATGCCTGGGCCTAAGACCTTGTGTGGAGTCGGGGCCGGAACCTGAGGATTCCTCTCCAGTGCTGACATGGATCTTGGGGTACTTCTGGAGTCTCCCCAGGGGAGTCAGTCCTCGTCTCGAATGCGGGCATGCACTTGCGCTTTCCTCCAGAGCGGTAGCAGCAGTGTCACACAGTCCGCCGCGTGGATCAAAGGATCTATGGTTTTCCCTCGAGTCTTTCCCACGTTGCTTTCCCACGAGGCTTTCCCACAGAGCTGTCCCACGTGCACACGTGGTGGGAGTCGATCCTCGGCTTGAACGTCAAGGCAGTGCAGGGAAAACAGGTTCCTCTGGAATGGACTGACACATCTGGGGGACTCTTGGAATGGTGGCACGACCCTGGAGTTCCTCTCGCCTTTCCTGTGGAGAGCGCCTCCTCTTGAGATGCGACGGGAACGCCGGGAATTCTTTCCCTACGAAACAGGGAAAGGATCCCTCATCTCGAGCTAGGAGGCGGAAACGGGGCTCCCCTGGATGTGTGCGGGACCCACGGGCTTCCTCTCGAGTGGAGACGGGTATGTCGGGGAACTTCTTGAGTTGCAGCAATGGTGTGAAGGACCCTTTGGAAGTTCCAGTGGTTAGACGTGATTAGCCTCGAGAAGCCTCAGCGGAAATGGGCCTCATCTCGCCTGGAGGGCAAAACCTCCTGGATTTTCTCGAGTTGCGGCAGGTGCTCTCGACTTACGACGGGGACCTCAGGGACCCGCTCTGGTGGCCTCAGGAAAGGCCAGTCCCCATGCGAGTTCCTCGGGGGCCTCTCGGGATTCCTCTCCCGTCGATGCCGGGGCCTAAGACCTTGTGTGGAGTCGGGGCCGGAACCTGAGGATTCCTCTCCAGTGCTGACATGGATCTTGGGGTACTTCTGGAGTCTCCGCAGGGGAGTCAGTCCTCGTCTCGAATGCGGGCATGCACTTGCGCTTTCCTCCAGAGCGGTAGCAGCAGTGTCACGCAGTCCGCCGCGTGGATCAAAGGATCTATGGTTTTCCCTCGAGTCTTTCCTACGAGGCTTTCCCACGAGGCTTTCCCACAGGGCTGTCCCACGTGCACACGTGGTGGGAGTCGATCCTCGGCTTGAACGTCAAGGCAGTGCAGGGAAAACAGGTTCCTCTGGAATGGACTGACACATCTGGGGGACTCTTGGAATGGTGGCATGACCCTGGAGTTCCTCTCGCCTTTCCTGTGGAGAGCGCCTCCTCTTGAGATGCGACGGGAACGCCGGGAATTCTTTCCCTACGAAACAGGGAAAGGATCCCTCATCTCGAGCTAGGAGGCGGAAACGGGGCTCCCCTGGATGTGTGCGGGACCCCACGTGCTTCCTCTCGAGTGGAGACGGGTATGTCGGGGAACTTCTTGAGTTGCAGCAATGGTGTGAAGGACCCTTTGGAAGTTCCAGTGGTTAGATGTGATTGGCCTCGAGAAGCCTCAGCGGAAATGGGCCTCATCTCGCCTGGAGGGCAAAACCTCCTGGATTTTCTCGAGTTGCGGCAGGTGCTCTCGACTTACGACGGGGACCTCAGGGACCCGCTCTGGTGGCCTCAGGAAAGGCCAGTCCCCATGCGAGTTCCTCGGGGGCCTCTCGGGATTCCTCTCCCGTCGATGCCGGGGCCTAAGACCTTGTGTGGAGTCGGGGCCGGAACCTGAGGATTCCTCTCCAGTGCTGACATGGATCTTGGGGTACTTCTGGAGTCTCCCCAGGGGAGTCAGTCCTCGTCTCGAATGCGGGCATGCACTTGCGCTTTCCTCCAGAGCGGTAGCAGCAGTGTCACGCAGTCCGCCGCGTGGATCAAAGGATCTATGGTTTTCCCTCGAGTCTTTCCCACGAGGCTTTCCCACGAGGCTTTCCCACAGGGCTGTCCCACGTGCACACGTGGTGGGAGTCGATCCTCTGCTTGAACGTCAAGGCAGTGCAGGGAAAACAGGTTCCTCTGGAATGGACTGACACATCTGGGGGACTCTTGGAATGGTGGCATGACCCTGGAGTTCCTATCGCCTTTCCTGTGGAGAGCGCCTCCTCTTGAGATGCGACGGGAACGCCGGGAATTCTTTCCCTACGAAACAGGGAAAGGATCCCTCATCTCGAGCTAGGAGGCGGAAACGGGGCTCCCCTGGATGTGTGCGGGACCCCACGTGCTTCCTCTCGAGTGGAGACGGGTATGTCGGGGAACTTCTTGAGTTGCAGCAAGGGTGTGAATGACCCTTTGGAAGTTCCAGTGGTTAGATGTGATTGGCCTCGAGAAGCCTCAGCGGAAATGGGCCTCATCTCGCCTGGAGGGCAAAACCTCCTGGGTTTTCTCGAGTTGCGGCAGGTGCTCTCGACGTAGGACGGGGACCTCAGGGACCCGCTCTGGTGGCCTCAGGAAAGGCCAGTCCCCATGTGAGTTCCTCGGGGGCCTCTCGGGATTCCTCTCCCGTCGATGCCTGGGCCGAAGACCTTGTGTGGAGTCGGGGCCGGAAACTGAGGATTCCTCTCCAGTGCTGACATGGATCTTGGGGTACTTCTGGAGTCTCCCCAGGGGAGTCAGTCCTCGTCTCGAATGCGGGCATGCACTTGCGCTTTCCTCCAGAGCGGTAGCAGCAGTGTCACGCAGTCCGCCGCGTGGATTAAAGGATCTATGGTTTTCCCTCGAGTCTTTCCCACGATGCTTTCCCACGAGGCTTTCCCACAGGGCTGTCCCACGTGCACACGTGGTGGGAGTCGATCCTCGGCTTGAACGTCAAGGCAGTGCAGGGAAAACAGTTTCCTCTGGAATGGACTGACACATCTGGGGGACTCTTGGAATGGTGGCATGACCCTGGAGTTCCTCTCGCCTTTCCTGTGGAGAGCGCCTCCTCTTGAGATGCGACGGGAACGCCGGGAATTCTTTCCCTACGAAACAGGGAAAGGATCCCTCATCTCGAGCTTGGAGGCGGAAATGGGGCTCCCCTGGATGTGTGCGGGACACCACGTGCTTCCTGTCGAGTGCAGACGGGTATGTCGGGGAACTTCTTGAGTTGCAGCAAGGGTGTGAATGTCCCTTTGGAAGTTCCAGTGGTTAGATGTGATTGGCCTCGAGAAGCCTCAGCGGAAATGGGCCTCATCTCGCCTGGAGGGCAAAACCTCCTGGATTTTCTCGAGTTGCGGCAGGTGCTCTCGACTTACGACGGGGACCTCGGGGACCCGCTCTGGTGGCCTCAGGAAAGGCCAGTCCCCATGCGAGTTCCTCGGGGGCCTCTCGGGATTCCTCTCCCGTCGATGCTGGGGCCTAAGACCTTGTGTGGAGTCGGGGCCGGAACCTGAGGATTCCTCTCCAGTGCTGACATGGATCTTGGGGTACTTCTGGAGTCTCCCCAGGGGAATCAGTCCTCGTCTCGAATGCGGGCATGCACTTGCGCTTTCCTCCAGAGCGGTAGCAGCAGTGTCACGCAGTCCGCCGCGTGGATCAAAGGATCTATGGTTTTCCCTCGAGTCTTTCCCACGAGGCTTTCCCACGAGGCTTTCCCACAGGGCTGTCCCACGTGCACACGTGGTGGGAGTCGATCCTCGGCTTGAACCTCAAGGCAGTGCAGGGAAAACAGGTTCCTCTGGAATGGACTGACACATCTGGGGGACTCTTGGAATGGTGTCACGACCCTGGAGTTCCTCTCGCCTTTCCTGTGGAGAGCGCCTCCTCTTGAGATGCGACGGGAACGCCGGGAATTCTTTCCCTACGAAACAGGGAAAGGATCCCTCATCTCGAGCTAGGAGGCGGAAACGGGGCTCCCCTGGATGTGTGCGGGACCCCACGTGCTTCCTCTCGAGTGGAGACGGGTATGTCGAGGAACTTCTTGAGTTGCAGCAAGGGTGTGAATGACCCTTTGGAAGTTCCAGTGGTTAGATGTGATTGGCCTCGAGAAGCCTCAGCGGAAATGGGCCTCATCTCGCCTGGAGGGCAAAACCTCCTGGATTTTCTCGAGTTGCGGCAGGTGCTCTCGACTTACGACGGGGACCTCAGGGACCCGCTCTGGTGGCCTCAGGAAAGGCCAGTCCCCATGTGAGTTCCTCGGGGGCCTCTCGGGATTCCTCTCCCGTCGATGCCTGCGCCTAAGACCTTGTGTGGAGTCGGGGCCGGAAACTGAGGATTCCTCTCCAGTGCTGACATGGATCTTGGGGTACTTCTGGAGTCTCCCCAGGGGAGTCAGTCCTCGTCTCGAATGCGGGCATGCACTTGCGCTTTCCTCCAGAGCGGTAGCAGCAGTGTCACGCAGTCCGCCGCGTGGATCAAAGGATCTATGGTTTTCCCTCGAGTTTTTCCCACGAGGCTTTCCCACGAGGCTTTCCCACAGGGCTGTCCCACGTGCACACGTGGTGGGAGTCGATCCTCGGCTTGAACGTCAAGGCAGTGCAGGGAAAACAGGTTCCTCTGGAATGGACTGACACATCTGGGGGACTCTTGGAATGGTGGCACGACCCTGGAGTTCCTCTCGCCTTTCCTGTGGAGAGCGCCTCCTCTTGAGATGCGACGGGAACGCCGGGAATTCTTTCCCTACGAAACAGGGAAAGGATCCCTCATCTCGTGCTAGGAGGCGGAAACGGGGCTCCCCTGGATGTGTGCGGGACACCACGTGCTTCCTCTCGAGTGCAGACGGGTATGTCGGGGAACTTCTTGAGTTGCATCAAGGGTGTGAAGGACCCTTTGGAAGGTCCAGTGGTTAGATGTGATTGGCCTCGAGAAGCCTCAGCGGAAATGGGCCTCATCTCGCCTGGAGGGCAAAACCTCCTGGATTTTCTCGAGTTGCGGCAGGTGCTCTCGACTTTGGACGGGGACCTCAGGGACCCTCTCTGGTGGCCTCAGGAAAGGCCAGTCCCCATGCGAGTTCCTCGGGGGCCTCTCGGGATTCCTCTCCCGTCGATGCCAGGGCCTAAGACCTTGTGTGAAGTCGGGGCCGAAAACTGAGGATTCCTCTCCAGTGCTGACATGGATCTTGGGGTACTTCTGGAGTCTCCGCAGGGGAGTCAGTCCTCGTCTCGAATGCGGGCATGCACTTGCGCTTAACTCCAGAGCGGTAGCAGCAGTGTCACGCAGTCCGCCGCGTGGATCAAAGGATCTATGGTTTTCCCTCGAGACTTTCCCACGAGGCTTTCCTACGAGGCTTTCCCACAGGGCTGTCCCACGTGCACACGTGGTGGGAGTCGATCCTCGGCTTGAACGTCAAGGCAGTGCAGGGAAAACAGGTTCCTCTGGAATGGACTGACACATCTGGGGGACTCTTGGAATGGTGGCACGACCCTGGAGTTCCTCTCGCCTTTCCTGTGGAGAGCGCCTCCTCTTGAGATGCGACGGGAACGCCGGGAATTCTTTCCCTACGAAACAGGGAAAGGATCCCTCATCTCGAGCTAGGAGGCGGAAACGGGGCTCCCCTGGATGTGTGCGGGACCCACGGGCTTCCTCTCGAGTGGAGACGGGTATGTCGGGGAACTTCTTGAGTTGCAGCAAGGGTGTGAAGGACCCTTTGGAAGTTCCAGTGGTTAGACGTGATTAGCCTCGAGAAGCCTCAGCGGAAATGGGCCTCATCTCGCCTGGAGGGCAAAACCTCCTGGATTTTCTCGAGTTGCGGCAGGTGCTCTAGACTTACGACGGGGACATTAGGGACCCGCTCTGGTGGCCTCAGGAAAGGCCAGTCCCCATGCGAGTTCCTCGGGGGCCTCTCGGGATTCCTCTCCCTTCGATGCCGGGGCCTAAGACCTTGTGTGGAGTCGGGGCCGGAACCTGAGGATTCCTCTCCAGTGCTGACATGGATCTTGGGGTACTTCTGGAGTCTCCGCAGGGGAGTCAGTCCTCGTCTCGAATGCGGGCATGCACTTGCGCTTTCCTCCAGAGCGGTAGCAGCAATGTCACGCAGTCCGCCGCGTGGATCAAAGGATCTATGGTTTTCCCTCGAGTCTTTCCCACGTTGCTTTCCCACGAGGCTTTCCCACAGAGCTGTCCCACGTGCACACGTGGTGGGAGTCGATCCTCGGCTTGAACGTCAAGGCAGTGCAGGGAAAACAGGTTCCTCTGGAATGGACTGACACATCTGGGGGACTCTTGGAATGGTGGCACGACCCTGGAGTTCCTCTCGCCTTTCCTGTGGAGAGCGCCTCCTCTTGAGATGCGACGGGAACGCCGGGAATTCTTTCCCTACGAAACAGGGAAAGGATCCCTCATCTCGAGCTAGGAGGCGGAAACGGGGCTCCCCTGGATGTGTGCGGGACCCACGGGCTTCCTCTCGAGTGGAGACGGGTATGTCGGGGAACTTCTTGAGTTGCAGCAAGGGTGTGAAGGACCCTTTGGAAGTTCCAGTGGTTAGATGTGATTGGCCTCGAGAAGCCTCAGCGGAAATGGGCCTCATCTCGCCTGGAGGGCAAAACTTCCTGGATTTTCTCGAGTTGCGGCAGGTGCTCTCGACTTACGACGGGGACCTCAGGGAACCGCTCTGGTGGCCTCAGGAAAGGCCAGTCCCCATGCGAGTTCCTCGGGGGCCTCTCGGGATCCCTATCCCGTCGATGCCGGGGCCTAAGACCTTGTGTGGAGTCGGGGCAGGAACCTGAGGATTCCTCTCCAGTGCTGACATGGATCTTCGGGTACTTCTGGAGTCTCCCCAGGGGAGTCAGTCCTCGTCTCGAATGCGGGCATGCACTTGCGCTTTCTTCCAGAGCGGTAGCAGCAGTGTCACGCAGTCCACCGCGTGGATCAAAGGATCTATGGTTTTCCCTCGAGTCTTTCCCACGAGGCTTTCCCACGAGGCTTTCCCACAGGGCTGTCCCACGTGCACACGTGGTGGGAGTCGATCCTCGGCTTGAACGTCAAGGCAGTGCAGGGAAAACAGGTTCCTCTGGAATGGACTGACACATCTGGGGGACTCTTGGAATGGTGGCACGACCCTGGAGTTCCTCTCGCCTTTCCTGTGGAGAGCGCCTCCTCTTGAGATGCGACGGGAACGCCGGGAATTCTTTCCCTACGAAACAGGGAAAGGATCCCTCATCTCGTGCTAGGAGGCGGAAACGGGGCTCCCCTGGATGTGTGCGGGACACCACGTGCTTCCTCTCGAGTGCAGACGGGTATGTCGGGGAACTTCTTGAGTTGCAGCAAGGGTGTGAAGGACCCTTTGGAAGGTCCAGTGGTTAGATGTGATTGGCCTCGAGAAGCCTCAGCGGAAATGGGCCTCATCTCGCCTGGAGGGCAAAACCTCCTGGATTTTCTCGAGTTGCGGCAGGTGCTCTCGACTTAGGACGGGGACCTCAGGGACCCGCTCTGGTGGCCTCAGGAAAGGCCAGTCCCCATGCGAGTTCCTCGGGGGCCTCTCGGGATTCCTCTCCCGTCGATGCCAGGGCCTAAGACCTTGTGTGGAGTCGGGGCCGGAACCTGAGGATTCCTCTCCAGTGCTGACATGGATCTTGGGGTACTTCTGGAGTCTCCGCAGGGGAGTCAGTCCTCGTCTCGAATGCGGGCATGCACTTGCGCTTTCCTCCAGAGCAGTAGCAGCAGTGTCACGCAGTCCGCCGCGTGGATCAAAGGATCTATGGTTTTCCCTCGAGACTTTCCCACGAGGCTTTCCTACGAGGCTTTCCCACAGGGCTGTCCCACGTGCACACGTGGTGGGAGTCGATCCTCGGCTTGAACGTCAAGGCAGTGCAGGGAAAACAGGTTCCTCTGGAATGGACTGACACATCTGGGGGACTCTTGGAATGGTGGCACGACCCTGGAGTTCCTCTCGCCTTTCCTGTGGAGAGCGCCTCCTCTTGAGATGCGACGGGAACGCCGGGAATTCTTTCCCTACGAAACAGGGAAAGGATCCCTCATCTCGAGCTAGGAGGCGGAAACGGGGCTCCCCTGGATGTGTGCGGGACCCACGGGCTTCCTCTCGAGTGGAGACGGGTATGTCGGGGAACTTCTTGAGTTGCAGCAAGGGTGTGAAGGACCCTTTGGAAGTTCCAGTGGTTAGACGTGATTAGCCTCGAGAAGCCTCAGCGGAAATGGGCCTCATCTCGCCTGGAGGGCAAAACCTCCTGGATTTTCTCGAGTTGCGGCAGGTGCTCTAGACTTACGACGGGGACATCAGGGACCCGCTCTGGTGGCCTCAGGAAAGGCCAGTCCCCATGCGAGTTCCTCGGGGGCCTCTCGGGATTCCTCTCCCGTCGATGCCGGGGCCTAAGACCTTGTGTGGAGTCGGGGCCGGAACCTGAGGATTCCTCTCCAGTGCTGACATGGATCTTGGGGTACTTCTGGAGTCTCCCCAGGGGAATCAGTCCTCGTCTCGAATGCGGGCATGCACTTGCGCTTTCCTCCAGAGCGGTAGCAGCAGTGTCACGCAGTCCGCCGCGTGGATCAAAGGATCTATGGTTTTCCCTCGAGTCTTTCCCACGAGGCTTTCCCACGAGGCTTTCCCACAGGGCTGTCCCACGTGCACACGTGGTGGGAGTCGATCCTCGGCTTGAACCTCAAGGCAGTGCAGGGAAAACAGGTTCCTCTGGAATGGACTGACACATCTGGGGGACTCTTGGAATGGTGTCACGACCCTGGAGTTCCTCTCGCCTTTCCTGTGGAGAGCGCCTCCTCTTGAGATGCGACGGGAACGCCGGGAATTCTTTCCCTACGAAACAGGGAAAGGATCCCTCATCTCGAGCTAGGAGGCGGAAACGGGGCTCCCCTGGATGTGTGCGGGACCCCACGTGCTTCCTCTCGAGTGGAGACGGGTATGTCGGGTAACTTCTTGAGTTGCAGCAAGGGTGTGAATGACCCTTTGGAAGTTCCAGTGGTTAGATGTGATTGGCCTCGAGAAGCCTCAGCGGAAATGGGCCTCATCTCGCCTGGAGGGCAAAACCTCCTGGATTTTCTCGAGTTGCGGCAGGTGCTCTCGACTTACGACGGGGACCTCAGGGACCCGCTCTGGTGGCCTCAGGAAAGGCCAGTCCCCATGTGAGTTCCTCGGGGGCCTCTCGGGATTCCTCTCCCGTCGATGCCTGCGCCTAAGACCTTGTGTGGAGTCGGGGCCGGAAACTGAGGATTCCTCTCCAGTGCTGACATGGATCTTGGGGTACTTCTGGAGTCTCCGCAGGGGAGTCAGTCCTCGTCTCGAATGCGGGCATGCACTTGCGCTTTCCTCCAGAGCGGTAGCAGCAGTGTCACGCAGTCCGCCGCGTGCATCAAAGGATCTATGGTTTTCCCTCGAGTCTTTCCCACGAGGCTTTCCCACGAGGCTTTCCCACAGGGCTGTCCCACGTGCACACGTGGTGGGAGTCGATCCTCGGCTTGAACGTCACGGCAGTGCAGGGAAAACAGGTTCCTCTGGAATGGACTGACACATCTGGGGGACTCTTGGAATGGTGGCATGACCCTGGAGTTCCTCTCGCCTTTCCGGTGGAGAGCGCCTCCTCTTGAGATGCGACGGGAACGCCGGGAATTCTTTCCCTACGAAACAGGGAAAGGATCCCTCATCTCGTGCTAGGAGGCGGAAACGGGGCTCCCCTGGATGTGTGCGGGACACCACGTGCTTCCTCTCGAGTGCAGACGGGTATGTCGGGGAACTTCTTGAGTTGCAGCAAGGGTGTGAAGGACCCTTTGGAAGGTCCAGTGGTTAGATGTGATTGGCCTCGAGAAGCCTCAGCGGAAATGGGCCTCATCTCCGCCTGGAGGGCAAAACCTCCTGGATTTTCTCGAGTTGCGGCAGGTGCTCTCGACTTACGACGGGGACCTCGGGGACCCGCTCTGGTGGCCTCAGGAAAGGCCAGTCCCCATGCGAGTTCCTCGGGGGCCGCTCGGGATTCCTCTCCCATCGATGCCGGGGCCTAAGACCTTGTGTGGAGTCGGGGCCGGAACCTGAGGATTCCTCTCCAGTGCTGACATGGATCTTGGGGTACTTCTGGAGTTTCCCCAGGGGAGTCAGTCCTCGTCTCGAATGCGGGCATGTACTTGCGCTTTCCTCCAGAGCGGTAGCAGCAGAGTCACGCAGTCCGCCGCGTGGATCAAAGGATCTATGGTTTTCCCTCGAGTCTTTCCCACGAGGCTTTCCCACAGGGCTGTCCCACGTGCACACGTCGTGGGAGTCGATCCTTGGCTTGAACGTCAAGGCAGTGCAGGGAAAACAGGTTCCTCTGGAATGGACTGACACATCTGGGGGACTCTTGGAATGGTGTCACGACCCTGGAGTTCCTCTCGCCTTTCCTTTGGAGAGCGCCTCCTCTTGAGATGCGACGGGAACGCCGGGAATTCTTTCCCTACGAAACAGGGAAAGGATCCCTCATCTCGTGCTAGGAGGCGGAAACGGGCCTCCCCTGGATGTGTGCGGGACACCACGTGCTTCCTCTCGAGTGCAGACGGGTATGTCGGGGAACTTCTTGAGTTGCAGCAAGGGTGTGAAGGACCCTTTGGAAGGTCCAGTGGTTAGATGTGATTGGCCTCGAGAAGCCTCAGCGGAAATGGGCCTCATTTCGCCTGGAGGGCAAAACCTCCTGGATTTTCTCGAGTTGCGGCAGGTGCTCTCGACTTACGACGGGGACCTCAGGGACCCGCTCTGGTGGCCTCAGGAAAGGCCAGTCCCCATGCGAGTTCCTCGGGGGCCTCTCGGCATTCCTCTCCCGTCGATGCCGGGGCCTAAGACCTTGTGTGGAGTCGGGGCCGGAACCTGAGGATTCCTGTCCAGTGCTGACATGGATCTTGGGGTACTTCTGGAGTCTCCCCAGGGGAGTCAGTCCTCGTCTCGAATGCGGGCATGCACTTGCGCTTTCCTCCAGAGCGGTAGCAGCAGTGTCACGCAGTCCGCCGCGTGCATCAAAGTATCTATGGTTTTCCCTCGAGTCTTTCCCACGAGGCTTTCCCACGAGGCTTTCCCACAGGGCTGTCCCACGTGCACACGTGGTGGGAGTCGATCCTCGGCTTGAACGTCAAGGCAGTGCAGGGAAAACAGGTTCCTCTGGAATGGACTGACACATCTGGGGGACTCTTGGAATGGTGGCACGACCCTGGAGTTCCTCTCGCCTTTCCTGTGGAGAGCGCCTCCTCTTGACATGCGACGGGAACGCCGGGAATTCTTTCCCTACGAAACAGGGAAAGGATCCCTCATCTCGAGCTAGGAGGCGGAAACGGGGCTCCCCTGGATGTGTGCGGGACCCTCGTGCTTCCTCTCGAGTGGAGACGAGTATGTCGGGGAACTTCTTGAGTTGCAGCAAGGGTGTGAAGGACCCTTTGGAAGGTCCAGTGGTTAGATGTGATTGGCCTCGAGAAGCCTCAGCGGAAATGGGCCTCATCTCGCCTGGAGGGCAAAACCTCCTGGATTTTCTCGAGTTGCGGCAGGTGCTCTCGACTTACGACGGGGACCTCGGGGACCCGCTCTGGTGGCCTCAGGAAAGGCCAGTCCCCATGCGAGTTCCTCGGGGGCCGCTCGGGATTCCTCTCCCATCGATGCCGGGGCCTAAGACCTTGTGTGGAGTCGGGGCCGGAACCTGAGGATTCCTCTCCAGTGCTGACATGGATCTTGGGGTACTTCTGGAGTTTCCCCAGGGGAGTCAGTCCTCGTCTCGAATGCGGGCATGTACTTGCGCTTTCCTCCAGAGCGGTAGCAGCAGAGTCACGCAGTCCGCCGCGTGGATCAAAGGATCTATGGTTTTCCCTCGAGTCTTTCCCACGAGGCTTTCCCACAGGGCTGTCCCACGTGCACACGTGGTGGGAGTCGATCCTTGGCTTGAACGTCAAGGCAGTGCAGGGAAAACAGGTTCCTCTGGAATGGACTGACACATCTGGGGGACTCTTGGAATGGTGTCACGACCCTGGAGTTCCTCTCGCCTTTCCTTTGGAGAGCGCCTCCTCTTGAGATGCGACGGGAACGCCGGGAATTCTTTCCCTACGAAACAGGGAAAGGATCCCTCATCTCGTGCTAGGAGGCGGAAACGGGCCTCCCCTGGATGTGTGCGGGACACCACGTGCTTCCTCTCGAGTGCAGACGGGTATGTCGGGGAACTTCTTGAGTTGCAGCAAGGGTGTGAAGGACCCTTTGGAAGGTCCAGTGGTTAGATGTGATTGGCCTCGAGAAGCCTCAGCGGAAATGGGCCTCATTTCGCCTGGAGGGCAAAACCTCCTGGATTTTCTCGAGTTGCGGCAGGTGCTCTCGACTTACGACGGGGACCTCAGGGACCCGCTCTGGTGGCCTCAGGAAAGGCCAGTCCCCATGCGAGTTCCTCGGGGGCCTCTCGGCATTCCTCTCCCGTCGATGCCGGGGCCTAAGACCTTGTGTGGAGTCGGGGCCGGAACCTGAGGATTCCTGTCCAGTGTTGACATGGATCTTGGGGTACTTCTGGAGTCTCCCCAGGGGAGTCAGTCCTCGTCTCGAATGCGGGCATGCACTTGCGCTTTCCTCCAGAGCGGTAGCAGCAGTGTCACGCAGTCCGCCGCGTGCATCAAAGGATCTAAGGTTTTCCCTCGAGTCTTTCCCACGAGGCTTTCCCACGAGGCTTTCCCACAGGGCTGTCCCACGTGCACACGTGGTGGGAGTCGATCCTCGGCTTGAACGTCAAGGCAGTGCAGGGAAAACAGGTTCCTCTGGAATGGACTGACACATCTGGGGGACTCTTGGAATGGTGGCACGACCCTGGAGTTCCTCTCGCCTTTCCTGTGGAGAGCGCCTCCTCTTGAGATGCGACGGGAACGCCGGGAATTCTTTCCCTACGAAACAGGGAAAGGATCCCTCATCTCGAGCTAGGAGGCGGAAACGGGGCTCCCCTGGATGTTTGCGGGACACCACGTGCTTCCTCTCGAGTGGAGACGGGTATGTCGGGGAACTTCTTGAGTTGCAGCAATGGTGTGAAGACCCTTTGGAAGTTCCAGTGGTTAGATGTTGTTGCCCTCGAGAAGCCTCAGCGGAAATGGGCCTCCTCTCGCCTGGAGGGTAAAACCTCCTGGATTTTCTCGAGTTGCGGCAGGTGCTCTCGACTTACGACGGGGACCTCAGGGACCCGCTCTGGTGGCCTCAGGAAAGGCCAGTCCCCATGCCAGTTCCTCGGGGGCCTTTCGGGATTCCTCTCCCGTCGATGCCGGGGCCTAAGACCTTGTGTGGAGTCGGGGCCGGAACCTGAGGATTCCTCTCCAGTGCTGACATGGATCTTGGGGTACTTCTGGAGTCTCCCCCGGGGAGTCAGTCCTCGTCTCGAATGCGGGCATGCACTTGCGCTTTCCTCCAGAGCGGTAGCAGCAGTGTCACGCAGTCCGCCGCGTGGATCAAAGGATCTATGGTTTTCCCTCGAGTCTTTCCCACGAGGCTTTCCCACGAGGCTTTCCCACAGGGCTGTCCCACGTGCACACGTGGTGGGAGTCGATCCTCGGCTTGAACGTCAAGGCAGTGCAGGGAAAACAGGTTCGTCTGGAATGGACTGACACATCTGGGGGACTCTTGGAATGGTGGCATGACCCTGGAGTTCCTCTCGCCTTTCCTGTGGAGAGCGCCTCCTCTTGAGATGCGACGGGAACGCCGGGAATTCTTTCCCTTCGAAACAGGGAAAGGATCCCTCATCTCGAGCTAGGAGGCGGAAACGGGGCTCCCCTGGATGTTTGCGGGACACCACGTGCTTCCTCTCGAGTGGAGACGGGTATGTCGGGGAACTTCTTGAGTTGCAGCAAGGGTGTGAAGGACCCTTTGGAAGTTCCAGTGGTTAGATGTGATTGGCCTCGAGAAGCCTCAGCGGAAATGGGCCTCATCTCGCCTAGAGGGCAAAACCTCCTGGATGTTCTCGAGTTGCGGCAGGTGCTCTCGACTTACGACGGGGACCTCAGGGACCCTCTCTGGTGGCCTCAGGAAAGGCCAGTCCCCGTGCTAGTTCCTCGGGGGCCTCTCGGGATTCCTCTCCCGTCGATGCCGGGGCCTAAGACCTTGTGTGGAGTCGGGGCCAGAACCTGAGGTTTCCTCTCCAGTGCTGACATGGATCTTGGGGTACTTCCGGAGTCTCCCCAGGGGAGTCAGTCCTCGTCTCGAATGCGGGCATGCACTTGCGCTTTCCTCCAGAGCGGTAGCAGTAGTGTCATGCAGTCCGCCGCGTGGATCAAAGGATCTATGGTTTTCCCTCGAGTCTTTCCCACGAGGCTTTCCCACGAGGCTTTCCCACAGGGCTGTCCCACGTGCACACGTGGTGGGAGTCGATCCTCGGCTTGAACGTCAAGGCAGTGCAGGGAGAGCAGGTTCCTCTGGAATGGACTGACACATCTGGGGGACTCTTGGAATGGTGGCACGACCCTGGAGTTCCTCTCGCCTTTCCTGTGGAGAGCGCCTCCTCTTGAGATGCGACGGGAACGCCGGGAATTCTTTCCCTACGAAACAGGGAAAGGATCCCTCATCTCGAGCTAGGAGGCGGAAACGGGGCTCCCCTGGATGTGTGCGGGACCCTCGTGCTTCCTCTCGAGTGGAGACGGGTATGTCGGGGAACTTCTTGACTTGCAGCAAGGGTGTGAAGGACCCTTTGGAAGTTCCAGTGGTTAGATGTGATTAGCCTTGAGAAGCCTCAGCGGAAATGGGCCTCATCTCGCCTGGAGGGCAAAACCTCCTGGATTTTCTCGAGTTGCGGCAGGTGCTCTCGACTTACGCCGGGGAAGTCAAGGACCCGCTCTGGTGGCTTCAGGAAAGGCCAGTCCCCATGCGAGTTCCTCGGGGGCCTCTCGGGATTCCTCTCCCGTCGATGCCGGATCCTAAGACCTTGTGTGGAGTCGGGGCCGGAACTTGAGGATTCCTCACCAGTGTTTACACGGATCTTGGGGTTTTTCTGGAGTCTCCCCAGGGGAGTCAGTCCTCGTCTCGAATGCGGGCATGCACTTGCGCTTTCCTCCAGAGCGGTAGCAGCAGTGTCACGCATTCCGCTGCGTGGAACAAAGGATCTAAGTTTTTCCCTCGAGTCTTTCCCACGAGGCTTTCCCACGAGGCTTTCCCACAGGGCTGTCCCACGTGCACACGTGGAGAGAGTCCATCCTCAGCTTGAACGTCAAGGCAGTGCAGGGAAAACAGGTTCCTCTGGAATGGACTGACACCTCTGGGGGACTCTTGGAATGGTGGCACGACCCTGGAGTTCCTCTCGCCTTTCCTGTGGAGAGCGCCTCCTCTTGAGATGGGACGGGAACGCCGGGAATTCTTTCCCTACGAAACAGGGAAAGGATCCCTCATTTCGAGCTACGAGGCGGAAACGGGGCTCCCCTGGATGTGTGCGGGACCCTCGTTCTTCCTCTCGAGTGGAGACGGGTATGTCGGGGAACTTCTTGAGTTGCAGCAAGGGTGTGAAGGACCCTTTGGAAGTTCCAGTGGTTAGATGTGATTAGCCTCGAGAAGTCTCAGCGGAAATGGGCCTCATCTCGCCTGGAGGGCAAAACCTCCTGGATGTTCTCGAGTTGCGGCAGGTGCTCTCGACTTACGACGGGGACCTCAGGGACCCGCTCTGGTGGCCTCAGGAAAGGCCAGTCCCCGTGCTAGTTCCTCGGGGGCCTCTCGGGATTTCTCTCCCGTCGATGCCGGGGCCTAAGACCTTGTGTGGAGTCGGGGCCGGAACCAGAGGTTTCCTCTCCAGTGCTGACCTGGATCTTGGGGTACTTCTGGAGTCTCCCCAGGGGAGTCAGTCCTCGTCTCGAATGCGGGCATGCACTTGCGCTTTCCTCCAGAGCGGTAGCAGCAGTGTCACGCAGTCCGCCGCGTGCATCAAAGTATCTATGGTTTTCCCTCGAGTCTTTCCCACGAGGCTTTCCCACGAGGCTTTCCCACAGGGCTGTCCCACGTGCACACGTGGTGGGAGTCGATCCTCGGCTTGAACGTCAAGGCAGTGCAGGGAAAACAGGTTCCTCTGGAATGGACTGACACATCTGGGGGACTCTTGGAATGGTGGCACGACCCTGGAGTTCCTCTCGCCTTTCCTGTGGAGAGCGCCTCCTCTTGACATGCGACGGGAACGCCGGGAATTCTTTCCCTACGAAACAGGGAAAGGATCCCTCATCTCGAGCTAGGAGGCGGAAACGGGGCTCCCCTGGATGTGTGCGGGACCCTCGTGCTTCCTCTCGAGTGGAGACGAGTATGTCGGGGAACTTCTTGAGTTGCAGCAAGGGTGTGAAGGACCCTTTGGAAGGTCCAGTGGTTAGATGTGATTGGCCTCGAGAAGCCTCAGCGGAAATGGGCCTCATCTCGCCTGGAGGGCAAAACCTCCTGGATTTTCTCGAGTTGCGGCAGGTGCTCTCGACTTACGACGGGGACCTCGGGGACCCGCTCTGGTGGCCTCAGGAAAGGCCAGTCCCCATGCGAGTTCCTCGGGGGCCGCTCGGGATTCCTCTCCCATCGATGCCGGGGCCTAAGACCTTGTGTGGAGTCGGGGCCGGAACCTGAGGATTCCTCTCCAGTGCTGACATGGATCTTGGGGTACTTCTGGAGTTTCCCCAGGGGAGTCAGTCCTCGTCTCGAATGCGGGCATGTACTTGCGCTTTCCTCCAGAGCGGTAGCAGCAGAGTCACGCAGTCCGCCGCGTGGATCAAAGGATCTATGGTTTTCCCTCGAGTCTTTCCCACGAGGCTTTCCCACAGGGCTGTCCCACGTGCACACGTGGTGGGAGTCGATCCTTGGCTTGAACGTCAAGGCAGTGCAGGGAAAACAGGTTCCTCTGGAATGGACTGACACATCTGGGGGACTCTTGGAATGGTGTCACGACCCTGGAGTTCCTCTCGCCTTTCCTTTGGAGAGCGCCTCCTCTTGAGATGCGACGGGAACGCCGGGAATTCTTTCCCTACGAAACAGGGAAAGGATCCCTCATCTCGTGCTAGGAGGCGGAAACGGGCCTCCCCTGGATGTGTGCGGGACACCACGTGCTTCCTCTCGAGTGCAGACGGGTATGTCGGGGAACTTCTTGAGTTGCAGCAAGGGTGTGAAGGACCCTTTGGAAGGTCCAGTGGTTAGATGTGATTGGCCTCGAGAAGCCTCAGCGGAAATGGGCCTCATTTCGCCTGGAGGGCAAAACCTCCTGGATTTTCTCGAGTTGCGGCAGGTGCTCTCGACTTACGACGGGGACCTCAGGGACCCGCTCTGGTGGCCTCAGGAAAGGCCAGTCCCCATGCGAGTTCCTCGGGGGCCTCTCGGCATTCCTCTCCCGTCGATGCCGGGGCCTAAGACCTTGTGTGGAGTCGGGGCCGGAACCTGAGGATTCCTGTCCAGTGTTGACATGGATCTTGGGGTACTTCTGGAGTCTCCCCAGGGGAGTCAGTCCTCGTCTCGAATGCGGGCATGCACTTGCGCTTTCCTCCAGAGCGGTAGCAGCAGTGTCACGCAGTCCGCCGCGTGCATCAAAGGATCTAAGGTTTTCCCTCGAGTCTTTCCCACGAGGCTTTCCCACGAGGCTTTCCCACAGGGCTGTCCCACGTGCACACGTGGTGGGAGTCGATCCTCGGCTTGAACGTCAAGGCAGTGCAGGGAAAACAGGTTCCTCTGGAATGGACTGACACATCTGGGGGACTCTTGGAATGGTGGCACGACCCTGGAGTTCCTCTCGCCTTTCCTGTGGAGAGCGCCTCCTCTTGAGATGCGACGGGAACGCCGGGAATTCTTTCCCTACGAAACAGGGAAAGGATCCCTCATCTCGAGCTAGGAGGCGGAAACGGGGCTCCCCTGGATGTTTGCGGGACACCACGTGCTTCCTCTCGAGTGGAGACGGGTATGTCGGGGAACTTCTTGAGTTGCAGCAATGGTGTGAAGACCCTTTGGAAGTTCCAGTGGTTAGATGTTGTTGCCCTCGAGAAGCCTCAGCGGAAATGGGCCTCCTCTCGCCTGGAGGGTAAAACCTCCTGGATTTTCTCGAGTTGCGGCAGGTGCTCTCGACTTACGACGGGGACCTCAGGGACCCGCTCTGGTGGCCTCAGGAAAGGCCAGTCCCCATGCCAGTTCCTCGGGGGCCTCTCGGGATTCCTCTCCCGTCGATGCCGGGGCCTAAGACCTTGTGTGGAGTCGGGGCCGGAACCTGAGGATTCCTCTCCAGTGCTGACATGGATCTTGGGGTACTTCTGGAGTCTCCCCCGGGGAGTCAGTCCTCGTCTCGAATGCGGGCATGCACTTGCGCTTTCCTCCAGAGCGGTAGCAGCAGTGTCACGCAGTCCGCCGCGTGGATCAAAGGATCTATGGTTTTCCCTCGAGTCTTTCCCACGAGGCTTTCCCACGAGGCTTTCCCACAGGGCTGTCCCACGTGCACACGTGGTGGGAGTCGATCCTCGGCTTGAACGTCAAGGCAGTGCAGGGAAAACAGGTTCGTCTGGAATGGACTGACACATCTGGGGGACTCTTGGAATGGTGGCATGACCCTGGAGTTCCTCTCGCCTTTCCTGTGGAGAGCGCCTCCTCTTGAGATGCGACGGGAACGCCGGGAATTCTTTCCCTTCGAAACAGGGAAAGGATCCCTCATCTCGAGCTAGGAGGCGGAAACGGGGCTCCCCTGGATGTTTGCGGGACACCACGTGCTTCCTCTCGAGTGGAGACGGGTATGTCGGGGAACTTCTTGAGTTGCAGCAAGGGTGTGAAGGACCCTTTGGAAGTTCCAGTGGTTAGATGTGATTGGCCTCGAGAAGCCTCAGCGGAAATGGGCCTCATCTCGCCTAGAGGGCAAAACCTCCTGGATGTTCTCGAGTTGCGGCAGGTGCTCTCGACTTACGACGGGGACCTCAGGGACCCTCTCTGGTGGCCTCAGGAAAGGCCAGTCCCCGTGCTAGTTCCTCGGGGGCCTCTCGGGATTCCTCTCCCGTCGATGCCGGGGCCTAAGACCTTGTGTGGAGTCGGGGCCAGAACCTGAGGTTTCCTCTCCAGTGCTGACATGGATCTTGGGGTACTTCCGGAGTCTCCCCAGGGGAGTCAGTCCTCGTCTCGAATGCGGGCATGCACTTGCGCTTTCCTCCAGAGCGGTAGCAGTAGTGTCATGCAGTCCGCCGCGTGGATCAAAGGATCTATGGTTTTCCCTCGAGTCTTTCCCACGAGGCTTTCCCACGAGGCTTTCCCACAGGGCTGTCCCACGTGCACACGTGGTGGGAGTCGATCCTCGGCTTGAACGTCAAGGCAGTGCAGGGAGAGCAGGTTCCTCTGGAATGGACTGACACATCTGGGGGACTCTTGGAATGGTGGCACGACCCTGGAGTTCCTCTCGCCTTTCCTGTGGAGAGCGCCTCCTCTTGAGATGCGACGGGAACGCCGGGAATTCTTTCCCTACGAAACAGGGAAAGGATCCCTCATCTCGAGCTAGGAGGCGGAAACGGGGCTCCCCTGGATGTGTGCGGGACCCTCGTGCTTCCTCTCGAGTGGAGACGGGTATGTCGGGGAACTTCTTGACTTGCAGCAAGGGTGTGAAGGACCCTTTGGAAGTTCCAGTGGTTAGATGTGATTAGCCTTGAGAAGCCTCAGCGGAAATGGGCCTCATCTCGCCTGGAGGGCAAAACCTCCTGGATTTTCTCGAGTTGCGGCAGGTGCTCTCGACTTACGCCGGGGAAGTCAAGGACCCGCTCTGGTGGCTTCAGGAAAGGCCAGTCCCCATGCGAGTTCCTCGGGGGCCTCTCGGGATTCCTCTCCCGTCGATGCCGGATCCTAAGACCTTGTGTGGAGTCGGGGCCGGAACTTGAGGATTCCTCACCAGTGTTTACACGGATCTTGGGGTTTTTCTGGAGTCTCCCCAGGGGAGTCAGTCCTCGTCTCGAATGCGGGCATGCACTTGCGCTTTCCTCCAGAGCGGTAGCAGCAGTGTCACGCATTCCGCTGCGTGGAACAAAGGATCTAAGTTTTTCCCTCGAGTCTTTCCCACGAGGCTTTCCCACGAGGCTTTCCCACAGGGCTGTCCCACGTGCACACGTGGAGAGAGTCCATCCTCAGCTTGAACGTCAAGGCAGTGCAGGGAAAACAGGTTCCTCTGGAATGGACTGACACCTCTGGGGGACTCTTGGAATGGTGGCACGACCCTGGAGTTCCTCTCGCCTTTCCTGTGGAGAGCGCCTCCTCTTGAGATGGGACGGGAACGCCGGGAATTCTTTCCCTACGAAACAGGGAAAGGATCCCTCATTTCGAGCTACGAGGCGGAAACGGGGCTCCCCTGGATGTGTGCGGGACCCTCGTTCTTCCTCTCGAGTGGAGACGGGTATGTCGGGGAACTTCTTGAGTTGCAGCAAGGGTGTGAAGGACCCTTTGGAAGTTCCAGTGGTTAGATGTGATTAGCCTCGAGAAGTCTCAGCGGAAATGGGCCTCATCTCGCCTGGAGGGCAAAACCTCCTGGATGTTCTCGAGTTGCGGCAGGTGCTCTCGACTTACGACGGGGACCTCAGGGACCCGCTCTGGTGGCCTCAGGAAAGGCCAGTCCCCGTGCTAGTTCCTCGGGGGCCTCTCGGGATTTCTCTCCCGTCGATGCCGGGGCCTAAGACCTTGTGTGGAGTCGGGGCCGGAACCAGAGGTTTCCTCTCCAGTGCTGACATGGATCTTGGGGTACTTCCGGAGTCTCCCCAGGGGAGTCAGTCCTCGTCTCGAATGCGGGCATGCACTTGCGCTTTCCTCCAGAGCGGTAGCAGCAGTGTCATGCAGTCCGCCGCGTGGATCAAAGGATCGATGGTTTTCCCTCGAGTCTTTCCCACGAGGCTTTCCCACGAGGCTTTCCCACAGGACTGTCCCACGTGCACACGTGGTGGCAGTCGATCCTCGGCTTGAACGTCAAGGCAGTGCAGGGAGAGCAGGTTCCTCTGGAATGGACTGACACATCTGGGGGACTCTTGGAATGGTGGCACGACCCTGGAGTTCCTCTCGCCTTTCCTGTGGAGAGCGCCTCCTCTTGAGATGCGACGGGAACGACGGGAATTCTTTCCCTACGGAACAGGGAAAGGATCCCTCATCTCGAGTTAGGAGGCGGAAACGGGGCTCCCCTGGATGTGTGCGGGACCCTCGTGCTTCCTCTCGAGTGGAGACGGGTATGTCGGGAAACTTCTTGAGTTGCAGCAAGGGTGTGAAGGACCCTTTGGAAGTTCCAGTGGTTAGATGTGATTAGCCTCGAGAAGCCTCAGCGGAAATGGGCCTCATCTCGCCTGGAGGGCAAAACCTCCTGGATTTTCTCGAGTTGCGGCAGGTGCTCTCGACTTACGACTGGGACCTCAGGGACCCGCTCTGGTGGCCTCAGGAAAGGCAGGTCCCCATGCGAGTTCCTCGGGGGCCTCTCGGGATTCCTCTCCCGTCGATGCCGGGCCTAGGAACTTGTGTGGATTCGGGGCCGGAACCTGAGGTTTCCTCTCCAGTGCTGACATCGATCTTGGGGTACTTCTGAGTCTCCCCAGGGGGTCAGTCCTCGTCTCCAATGCAGGCATGCACTTGCGCTTTCCTCCAGAGCGGTAGCAGCAGTGTCACGCAGTCCGCCGCGTGGATCAAAGGATCTATGGTTTTCCCTCGAGCCTTTCCCACGAGGCTTTCCCACGAGGCTTTCCCACAGGGCTGTACCACGTGCACACGTGGTGGGAGTCGATCCTCGGCTTGAACGTCGAGGCAGTGCAGGGAAAACAGGTTCCTCTGGAATGGACTGAAACATCTGGGGGACTCTTGGAATGGTGGCACGACCCTGGAGTTCCTCTCGCCTTTCGTGTGGAGAGCGCCTCCTCTTGAGATGCGACGGGAACGCGGGAAATTCTTTCCCTTCGAAACAGGGAAAGTATCCCTCATCTCGAGCTAGGAGGCGGAAACGGGGCTCCCCTGGATGTGTGCGGGACCCTCGTGCTTCCTGTCGAGTGGAGACGGGTATGTCGGGGAACTTCTTGAGTTGCAGCAAGGGTGTGAAGGACCCTTTGGAAGTTCCAGCGGTTAGATGTGATTAGCCTGGAGAAGCCTCAGCGGAAATGGGTCTCATCTCGCCTGGAGGGCAAAACCTCCTGGATTTTCTCGAGTTGCGGCAGGTGCTCTCGACTTACGACGGGGACCTCAGGGACCCGCTCTGGTGGCCTCAGGAAAGGCCAGTCCCCATGCGAGATCCTCGGGGGCCTCTCGGGATTCCTCTCCCGTCGATGCTGGGGCCTAAGACCTTGTGTGGAGTCGGGGCCGGAACCTGAGGATTCCTCTCCAGTGCTGACATGGATCTTGGGGTACTTCTGGAGTCTCCCATGGGGAGTCAGTCCTCGTCTCGAATGCAGACATGCACTTGCGCTTCCCTCCAGAGCGGTAGCAGCAGTGTCACACATTCCGCCGCGTGCATCAAGGGATCTATGTCTTTCCCTCGTGGCTTTCCCAAGAGGCTTTCCCACAGGGCTGTCCCACGTGCACACGTGGTGGGAGTCGATCCTCGGCTTGAACGTCAAGGCAGTGCAGGGAAAACAGGTTCCTCTGGAATGGACTGACCCATCTGGGGAACTCTTGGAATGGTGTCACGACCCTGGAGTTCCTCTCGCCTTTCCTGTGGAGAGCGCCTCCTCTTGAGATGCGACGGGAACGCCAGGAATTCTTTCCCTTTGAAACAGGGAAAGGATCCCTCATCTCGAGCTAGGAGGCGGAAACGGGGCTCCCCTGGATGTGTGCGGGACCCTCGTGCTTCCTCTCGAGTGGAGACGGGTATGTCGGGGAACTTCTTGAGATGCAGCAAGGGTGTGAAGGACCCTTTGGAAGTTCCAGCGGTTAGATGTGATTAGCCTCGAGAATCCTCAGCGGAAATGGGCCTCATCTCGCCTGGAGGGCAAAACTTCCTGGATTTTCTCGAGTTGCGGCAGGTGCTCTCGACTTACAACGGGGACCTCAGGGACCCGTTTTGGTGGCCTCAGGAAAGGCCAGTCCCCATGCGAGTTCCTCGGGGGCCTCTCGGGATTCCTCTCCCGTCGATGCCGGGGCCTAAGACCTTGTGTGGAGTCGGGGCCGGAACCTGAGGATTCCTCTCCAGTGCTGACATGGATCTTGGGGTACTTCTGGAGTCTCCCCAGGGGAGTCAGTCCTCATCTCGAATGCGGGCATGCACTTGCGGTTTCCTCCAGAGCGGTAGCAGCAGTGTCACGCAGTCCGCCGCGTGGATCAAAGGATCTATGGTTTTCCCTCGAGTGTTTCTCACGAGGCTTTCCCACGAGGTTTTCCCACAGGGCTGTGCCACGTGCACACGTTGTGGGAGTCGATCCTTGGCTTGAACGTCAAGGCAGTGCAGGGAAAACAGGTTCCTCTGGAATGGACTGACACATCTGGGGGACTCTTGGAATGGTGGCACGACCCTGGAGTTCCTCTCGCCTTTCCTGTGGAGAGCGCCTCCTCTTGAGATGCGACGGGAACGCCGGGAATTCCTTCCCTACGAAACAGGGAAAGGATCCCTCATCTCGAGCTAGGAGGCGAAAACGGGGCTCGCCTGGATGTGTGCGGGACCCTCGTGCTTCCTCTCGAGTGGAGACGAGTATGTCGGGGAACTTCTTGAGTTGCAGCAAGGGTGTGAAGGACCCTTTGGAAGTTCCAGCGGTTAGACGTGATTAGCCTCGAGAAGCCTCAGCGGAAATGGGCCTCATCTCTCCTGGAGGGCAAAACCTCCTGGATTTTCTCGAGTTGCGGCAGGTGCTCTCGACTTACGACGGGGACCTCAGGGACCCGCTCTGGTGGCCTCAGGAAAGGCCAGTCCCCATGCGAGTTCCTCGGGGGCCTCTCGGGATTCCTCTCCCGTCGATGCCGGGGCCTAAGACCTTGTGTGGAGTCGGGGCCGGAACCTGAGGATTCCTCTCCAGTGCTGACATGGATCTTGGGGTACTTCTGGAGTCTCCCCAGGGGAGTCAGTCCTCGTCTCGAATGCGGGCATGCACTTGCGCTTTCCTCCAGAGCGGTAGCAGCAGTGTCACGCAGTCCGCCGCGTGGATCAAAGGATCTATGGTTTTCCCTCGAGTCTTTTCCACGAGGCTTTCCCACGAGGCTTTCCCACAGGGCTGTCCCACGTGCACACGTGGTGGGAGTCGATCCTCGGCTTGAACGTTGAGGCAGTGCAGGGAAAACAGGTTCCTCTGGAATGTACTGACACATCTGGGGGACTCTTGGAATGGTGGCACGACCCTGGAGTTCCTCTCGCCTTTCGTGTGGAGAGGGCCTCCTCTTGAGATGCGACGGGAACGCCGGGAATTCTTTCCCTTCGAAACAGGGAAAGGATCCCTCATCTCGAGCTAGGAGGCGGAAACGGGGCTCCCCTGGATGTGTGCGGGACCCTCGTGCTTCCTGTCGAGTGGAGACGGGTATGTCGGGGAACTTCTTGAGTTGCAGCAAGGGTGTGAAGGACCCTTTTGAAGTTCCAGTTTTTAGATGTGATTAGCCTCGAGAAGCCTCAGCGGAAATGGGCCTCATCTCGCCTGGAGGGCAAAACCTCCTGGATTTTCTCGAGTTGCGGCAGGTGCTCTCGACTTACAACGGGGACCTCAGGGACCCGTTCTGGTGGCCTCAGGAAAGGCCAGTCCCCATGCGAGTTCCTCGGGGGCCTCTCGGGATTACTCTCCCGTCGATGCCGGGGCCTAAGACCTTGTGTGCAGTCGGGGCCGGAACCTGAGGATTCCTCTCCAGTGCTGACATGGATCTTGGGGTACTTCTGGAGTCTCCCCCGGGGAGTCAGTCCTCGTCTCGAATGCGGGCATGCACTTGCGCTTTCCTCCAGAGCGGTAGCAGCAGTGTCACGCAGTTCGCCGCGTGGATCAAAGGATCTATGGTTTTCCCTCGAGTGTTTCTCACGAGGCTTTCCCACGAGGCTTTCCCACAGGGCTGTCCCACGTGCACACGTTGTGGGAGTCGATCCTCGGCTTGAACGATAAGGCAGTGCAGGGAAAACAGGTTCCTCTGGAATGGACTGACACATCTGGGGGACTCTTGGAATGGTGGCACGACCCTGGAGTTCCTCTCGCCTTTCCTGTGGAGAGCGCCTCCTCTTGAGATGCGACGGGAACGCCGGGAATTCCTTCCCTACGAAACAGGGAAAGGATCCCTCATCTCGAGCTAGGAGGCGAAAACGGGGCTCCCCTGGATGTGTGCGGGACCCTCGTGCTTCCTCTCGAGTGGAGACGGGTATGTCGGGGAACTTCTTGAGTTGCAGCAAGGGTGTGAAGGACCCTTTGGAAGTTCCAGCGGTTAGATGTGATTAGCCTCGAGAAGCCTCAGCGGAAATGGGCCTCATCTCGCCTGGAGGGCAAAACCTCCTGGATTTTCTCGAGTTGCGGCATGTGCTCTCGACTTACGACGGGGACCTCAGGGACCCGCTCTGGTGGCCTCAGGAAAGGCCAGTCCCCATGCGAGTTCCTCGGGGGCCTCTCGGGATTCCTCTCCCGTCGATGCCGGGGCCTAAGACCTTGTGTGGAGTCGGGGCCGGAACCTGAGGATTCCTCTCCAGTGCTGACATGGATCTTGGGGTTCTTCTGGAGTCTCCGCAGGGGAGTCAGTCCTCGTCTCGAATGCGGGCATGCACTTGCGCTTTCCTCCAGAGCGGTAGCAGCAGTGTCACGCAGTCCGCCGCGTGGATCAAAGGATCTATGGTTTTCCCTCGAGTCTTTCCCACGAGGCTTTCCCACGAGGCTTTCCCACAGGGCTGTCCCACGTACACACGTGGTGGGAGTCGATCCTCGGCTTGAACGTCGAGGCAGTGCAGGGAAAACAGGTTCCTCTGGAATGGACTGACACATCTGGGGGACTCTTGGAATGGTGGCACGACCCTGGAGTTCCTCTCGCCTTTCCTGTGGAGAGCGCCTCCTCTTGAGATGCGACGGGAACGCCGGGAATTCTTTCCCTTCGAAACAGGGAAAGGATCCCTCATCTCGAGCTAGGAGGCGGAAACGGGGCTCCCCTGGATGTGTGCGGGACCCTCGTGCTTCCTCTCGAGTGGAGTCGGGTATGTCGGGGAACTTCTTGAGTTGCAGCAAGGGTGTGAAGGACCCTTTGGAAGTTCCAGTGGTTAGATGTGATTAGCCTCGGGAAGCCTCAGCGGAAATGGGCCTCATCTCGCCTGGAGGGCAAAACCTCCTGGATTTTCTCGAGTTGCGGCAGGTGCTCTCGACTTACGACGGGGACCTCAGGGACCCGCTCTGGTGGCCTCAGGAAAGGCCAGTCCCCATGCGAGTTCCTCGGGGGCCTCTCGGGATTCCTCTCCCGTCGATGCCGGGGCCTAAGACCTTGTGTGGAGTCGCGGCCGGAACCTGAGGATTCCTCTCCAATGATGACATGGATCTTGGGGTACTTCTTGAGTCTCCCCAGGGGAGTCAGTCCTCATCTCGAATGCAGACATGCACTTGCGCTTCCCTCCACAGCGGTAGCAGCAGTGTCACGCATTCCGCCGCGTGCATCAAGGGATCTATGGCTTTCCCTCGAGGCTTTCCCAAGAGGCTTTCCCACAGGGCTGTCCTACGTGCACACGTGGTGGGAGTCGATCCTCGGCTTGAATGTCAAGGCAGTGCAGGGAAAACAGGTTCCTCTGGAATGGACTGACACATCTGGGGGACTCTTGGAATGGTGGCACGACCCTGGAGTTCCTCTCGCCTTTCCTGTGGAGAGCGCCTCCTCTTGTGATGCGACGGGAACGCCGGGAATTCTTTCCCAACGAAGCAGGGAAAGGATCCCTCATCTCGAGCTAGTAGGCGGAAACGGGGCTCCCCTGGATGTGTGCGGGACCCTCGTGCTTCCTCTCGAGTGGAGACGGGTATGTCGGGGAACTTCTTGAGTTGCAGCAAGGGTGTGAAGGACCCTTTGGAAGTTCCAGTGGTTAGATGTGATTAGCCTCGAGAAGCCTCAGCGGAAATGGGCCTCATCTCGCCTGGAGGGCAAAACCTCCTGGATTTTCTCGAGTTGCGGCAGGTGCTCTCGACTTACGACGGGGACCTCAGGGACCCGCTCTGGTGGCCTCAGGAAAGGCCAGTCCCCATGCGAGTTCCTCGGGGGCCTCTCGGGATTCCTCTGCCTTCGATGCCGGGGCCTAAGACCTTGTGTGGAGTCGGGGCCGGAACCTGAGGATTCCTCTCCAGTGGTGACATGGATCTTGGGGTACTTCTGGAGTCTCCGCAGGGGAGTCAGTCCTCGTCTCGAATGCGGGCATGCACTTGAGCTTTCCTCCAGAGCGGTAGCAGCAGTGTCACGCAGTCCGCCGCGTGGATCAAAGGATCTATGGTTTTCCCTCAAATCTTTCCCACGAGGCTTTCCCATGAGGCTTTCCCACAGGGCTGTCCCACGTACACACGTGGTGGGAGTCGATCCTCGGCTTGAACGTCGAGGCAGTGCAGGGAAAACAGGTTCCTCTGGAATGGACGGACACATCTGGGGGACTCTTGGAATGGTGGCACGACCCTGGAGTTCCTCTCTCCTTTCCTGTGGAGAGCGCCTCCTCTTGACATGCGACGGGAACGCCGGGAATTCTTTCCCTTCGAAAAAGGGAAAGGATCCCTCGTCTCGAGCTAGGAGGCGGAAACGGTGCTCCCCTGGATGTGTGCGGGACCCTCGTTCTTCCTCTTGAGTGGAGTCGGGTATGTCGGGGAACTTCTTGAGTTGCATCAAGGGTGTGAAGGACCCTTTGGAAGTTCCAGTGGTTAGATGTGATTAGCCTCGAGAAGCCTCAGCGGAAATGGGCCTCATCTCGCCTGGAGGGCAAAACCTCCTGGATTTTCTCGAGTTGCGGCAGGTGCTCTCGACTTACGACGGGGACCTCCGGGACCCGCTCTGGTGGCCTTAGGAAAGGCCAGTCCCCATGCGAGTTCCTTGGGGGCCTCTCGGGTTTCCTCTCCCGTCGATGCCGGGGCCTAAGACCTTGTGTGGAGTCGCGGCCGGAACCTGAGGATTCCTCTCCAGTGCTGACATGGATCTTGGGGTACTTATGGAGTCTCCCCAGGGGAGTCAGTCCTCATCTCGAATGCAGACATGCACTTGCGCTTCCCTCCAAAGCGGTAGCAGCAGTGTCACGCATTCCGCCGCGTGCAACAAGGGATCTATGGCTTTCCCTCGAGGCTTTCCCAAGAGGCTTTCCCACAGGGCTGTCCCACGTGCACACGTGGTGGGAGTCGATCCTCGGCTTGAACGTCAAGGCAGTGCAGGGAAAACAGGTTCCTCTGGAATGGACTGACACATCTGGGGGACTCTTGGAATGGCGGCACGACCCTGGAGTTCCTCTCGCCTTTCCTGTGGAGAGCGCCTCCTCTTGAGATGCGACGGGAACGCCGGGAATTCTTTCCCAACGAAGCAGGGAAAGAGTACCTCATCTCGAGCTAGGAGGCGGAAACGGGGCTCCCCTGGATGTGTGCGGGACCCTCGTGCTTCCTCTCGAGTGGAGACGGGTATGTCGGGGAACTTCTTGAGTTGCAGCAAGGGTGTGAAGGACCCTTTGGAAGTTCCAGTGGTTAGATGTGATTAGCCTCGAGAAGCCTCAGCGGAAATGGGCCTCATCTCGCCTGGAGGGCAAAACCTCCTGGATTTTCTCGAGTTGCGGCAGGTGCTCTCGACTTACGACGGGGACCTCAGGGACCCGCTCTGGTGGCCTCAGGAAAGGCCAGTCCCCATGCGAGTTCCTCGGGGGCCTCTCGGGATTCCTCTGCCATCGATGCCAGGGCCTAAGACCTTGTGTGGAGTCGGGGCTGGAACCTGAGGATTCCTCTCCAGTGCTGACATGGATCTTGGGGTACTTCTGGAGTCTCCCCAGAGGAGTCAGTCCTCGTCTCGAATGCGGGCATGCACTTGCGCTTTCCTCCAGAGCGGTAGCAGCAGTGTCACGCATTCTGATAAGTGGATCAAGGGATCTATGGCTTTCCCTCGAGGCTTTCCCACGAGGGTTTCCCACAGGGCTGTCCCACGTGCACACGTGGTGGCAGTCGATCCTCGGCTTGAACGTCAAGGCAGTGCAGGGAAAACAGGTTCCTCTGGAATGGACTGACACATCTGGGGGACTCTTGGAATGGTGGCACGACCCTGGAGTTCCTCTCGCCTTTCCTGTGGAGAGCGCCTCCTCTTGAGATGCGACGGGAACGCCGGGAATTCTTTCCCTACGAAACAGGGAAAGGATCCCTCATCTCGATCTAGGAGGCGGAAACGGGGCTCCCCTGGATGTGTGCGGGACCCACGTGCTTCCTCTCGAGTGGAGACGGGTATGTCGGGGAACTTCTTGAGTTGCAGCAAGGGTGTGAAGGACCCTTTGGAAGTTCCAGTGGTTAGATGTGATTAGCCTCGAGAAGCCTCAGCGGAAATGGGCCTCATCTCGCCTGGAGGGCAAAACCTCCTGGATTTTCTCGAGTTGCGGCAGGTGCTCTCGACTTACGACGGGGACCTCAGGGACCCGCTGTGGTAGCCTCAGGAAAGGCCAGTCCCCATGCGAGTTCCTCGGGGGCCTCTCGGGATTCCTCTCCCGTCGATGCCGGGGCCTAAGACCTTGTGTGGAGTCGGGGCCGGAACCTGAGGATTCCTCTCCAGTGCTGACATGGATCTTGGGGTACTTCTGGAGTCTCCCCAGGGGAGTCAGTCCTCGTCTCGAATGCAGACATGCACTTGCGCTTCCCTCCAGAGCGGTAGCAGCAGTGTCACGCAGTCCGCCGCGTGCATCACGGGATCTATGGCTTTCCCTCGAGGCTTTCCCACGAGGCTTTCCCACAGGGCTGTCCCACGTGCACACGTGGTGGGAGTCCATCCTCGGCTTGAACGTCAAAGCAGTGGAGGGAAAACAGGTTCCTCTGGAATGGACTGACACATCTGGGGGACTCTTGGAATGGTGGAACGACCCTGGAGTTCCTCTCGCCTTTCCTGTGGAGAGCGCCTCCTCTTGAGATGCGACGGGAACGCCGGGAATTCTTTCCCTACGAAACAGGGAAAGGATCCCTCATCTCGAGCTAGGAGGCGGAAACGGGGCTCCCCTGGATGTGTGCGGGACCCTCGTGCTTCCTCTCGAGTGGAGACGGGTATGTCCGGGAAATTCTTGAGTTGCAGCAAGGGTGTGAAGGACCCTTTGGAAGTCCCAGCGGTTAGATGTGATTAGCCTCGAGAAGCCTCAGCGGAAATGGGCCTCATCTCGCCTGGAGGGCAAAACCTCCTGGATTTTCTCGAGTTGCGGCAGGTGCTCTCGACTTACGAGGGGGACTTCAGGGACCCGCTCTGGTGGCCTCAGGAAAGGCCAGTCCCCATGCGAGTTCCTCGGGGGCCTCTCGGGATTCCTCTCCCGTCGATGCCGGGTCCTAAGACCTTGTGTGGAGTCGGGGCTGGACCCTGAGGATTCCTCTCCAGTGCTGACATGGATCTTGGGGTACTTCTGGAGTCTCCCCAGGGGAGTCAGGCCTCGTCTCGAATGCGGGCATGCACTTGCGCTTTCCTCCAGAGCGGTAGTAGCAGTGTCACGCATTCTGCCGAGTGGATCAAGGGATCTATGGCTTTCCCTCGAGGCTTTCCCACGAGGGTTTCCCACAGGGCTGTCCCACGTGCACACGTGGTGGGAGTCGATCCTCGGCTTGAACGTCGAGGCAGTGCAGGGAAAACAGGTTCCTCTGGAATGGACGGACACATCAGGGGGACTCTTGGAATGGTGGCAGGACCCTGGAGTTCCTCTCGCCTTTCCTGTGTAGAGCGCCTCCTCTTGAGATGCGACGGGAACGCCGGGAATTCTTTCCCTTCGAAAAAGGGAAAGGATCCCTCGCCTCGAGCTAGGAGGCGGAAACGGGGCTCCCCTGGATGTGTGCGGGACCCTCGTTCTTCCTCTCGAGTGGAGTCGGGTATGTCGGGGAACTTCTTGAGTTGCAGCAAGGGTGTGAAGGACCCTTTGGAAGTTCCAGTGTTTAGATGTGATTAGCCTCGAGAAGCCTCAATGGAAATGGGCCTCATCTCGCCTGGAGGGCAAAACCTCCTGGATTTTCTCGAGTTGCGGCAGGTGCTCTCGACTTACGACGGGGACCTCCGGGACCCGCTCTGGTGGCCTCAGGAAAGGCCAGTCCCCATGCGAGTTCCTTGGGGGCCTCTCGGGTTTCCTCTCCCGTCGATGCCGGGGCCTAAGACCTTGTGTGGAGTCGCGGCCGGAACCTGAGGATTCCTCTCCAGTGCTGACATGGATCTTGGGGTACTTATGGAGTCTCCCCAGGGGAGTCAGTCCTCATCTCGAATGCAGACATGCACTTGCGCTTCCCTCCAAAGCGGTAGCAGCAGTGTCACGCATTCCGCCGCGTGCATCAAGGGATCTATGGCTTTCCCTCGAGGCTTTCCCAAGAGGCTTTCCCACAGGGCTGTCCCACGTGCACACGTGGTGGGAGTCGATCCTCGGCTTGAACGTCAAGGCAGTGCAGGGAAAACAGGTTCCTCTGGAATGCACTGACACATCTGGGGGACTCTTGGAATGGTGGCACGACCCTGGAGTTCCTCTCGCCTTTCCTGTGGAGAGCGCCTACTCTTGAGATGCGACGGGAACGCCGGGAATTCTTTCCCAACGAAGCAGGGAAAGAATCCCTCATCTCGAGCTAGGAGGCGGAAAGGGGGCTCCCCTGGATGTGTGCGGGACCCTCGTGCTTCCTCTCGAGTGGAGACGTGTATGTCGGGGAACTTCTTGAGTTGCAGCAAGGGTGTGAAGGACCCTTTGGAAGTTCCAGTGGTTAGATGTGATTAGCCTCGAGAAGCCTCAGCGGAAATGGGCCTCATCTCGCCTGGAGGGCAAAACCTCCTGGATTTTCTCGAGTTGCGGCAGGTGCTCTCGACTTACGACGGGGACCTCAGGGACCCGCTCTGGTGGCCTCAGGAATGGCCAGTCCCCATGCGAGTTCCTCGGGGGGCTCTCGGGATTCCTCTCCCGTCGATGCCGGGGCCTAAGACCTTGTGTGGAGTCGGGGCCGGAACCTGAGGATTCCTCTCCAGTGCTGACATGGATTTTGGGCTACTTCTGGAGTCTCCCCAGGGGAGTCAGTCCTCGTCTCGAATGCGGGCATGCACTTGCGCTTTCCTCCAGAGCGGTAGCAGCAGTGTCACGCAGTCCGCCGCGTGGATCAAAGGATCTATGGTTTTCCCTCGAGTCTTTCCCACGAGGCTTTCCCACGAGGCTTTCCCACAGGGCTGTCCCACGTGCACACGTGGTAAGAGTCGATCCTCGGCTTGAACGTCAAGGCAGTGCAGGGAAAAAAGTTTCCTCTGGAATGGACTTACACATCTGGGGGACTCTTGGAATGGTGGCACGACCCTGGAGTTCCTCTCGCCTTTCCTGTGGAGAGCGCCTCCTCTTGAGATGCGACGGGAACGCCGGGAATTCTTTCCCTACGAAACAGGGAAAGGATCCCTCATCTCGAGCTAGGAGGCGGAAACGGGGCTCCCCTGGATGTGTGCGGGACCCTCGTGCTTCCTCTCGAGTGGACACGGGTATGTCGGGGAACTTCTGGACTTGCAGCAAGGGTGTGAAGGACCCTTTGTAAGTTCCAGTGGTTAGATGTGTTTAGCCTCGAGAAGCCTCAGCGGAAATGGGCCTCATCTCGCTTGGAGGGCAAAACCTCCTGGATTTTCTCGAGTTGCGGCAGGTGCTCTCGACTTACGACGGGGACCTCAGGGACCCGCTCTGGTGGCCTCAGGAAAGGCCAGTCCCCATGCGAGTTCCTCGGGGGCCTCTCGGGATTCCTCTCCCGTCGATGCCGGGGCCTAAGACCTTGTGTGGAGTCGGGGCTGGAACCTGAGGATTCCTCTCCAGTGCTGACATGGATCTTGGGGTACTTCTGGAGTCTCCCCAGAGGAGTCAGTCCTCGTCTCGAATGCGGGCATGCACTTGCGCTTTCCTCCAGAGCGGTAGCAGCAGTGTCACGCAGTCCGCCGCGTGGATCAAAGGATCTATGGTTTTCCCTCGAGTCTTTCCCACGAGGCTTTCCCACGAGGCTTTCCCACAGGGCTGTCCCACGTGCACACGTGGTGGGAGTCGATCCTCGGCTTGAACGTCAAGGCAGTGCAGGGAAAACAGGTTCCTCTGGAATGGACTGACACATCTGGGGGACTCTTGGAATGGTGGCATGACCCTGGAGTTCCTCTCGCCTTTCCTGTGGAGAGCGCCTCCTCTTGAGATGCGACGGGAGCGCCGGGAATTCTTTCCCTACGAAACAGGGAAAGGATCACTCATCTCGAGCTAGGAGGCGGAAACGGGGCTCCCCTGGATGTGTGCGGGACACCACGTGCTTCCTCTCGAGTGCAGACGGGTATGTCGGGGAACTTCTTGAGTTACAGCAAGGGTGTGAAGGACCCTTTGGAAGTTCCAGTGGTTAGATGTGATTGGCCTCGAGAAGCCTCAGCGGAAATGGGCCTCATCTCGCCTGGAGGGCAAAAGCTCCTGGATTTTCTCGAGTTGCGGCAGGTGCTCTCGACTTACGACGGGGACCTCAGGGACCCGCTCTGGTGGCCTCAGGAAAGGTCAGTCCCCATGCGAGTTCCTCGGGGGCCTCTCGGGATTCCTCTCCCGTCGATGTCGGGGCCTAAGACCTTGTGTGGAGTCGGGGCCGGAACCTGAGGATTCCTCTCCAGGGCTGACATGGATCTTGGGGTACTTCTGGAGTCTCCCCAGGGGAGTCAGTCCTCGTCTCGAATGCGGGCATGCACTTGCGCTTTCCTCCAGAGCGGTAGGAGCAGTGTCACGCAGTCCGCCGCGTGGATCAAAGGATCTATGGTTTTCCCTCGAGTCTTTCCCACGAGGCTTTCCCACGAGGCTTTCCCACAGGGCTGTCCCACGTGCACACGTGGTGGGAGTCGATCCTCGGCTTGAAAGTCAATGCAGTGCAGGGAAAACAGGTTCCTCTGGAATGGACTGACACATGTGGGGGACTCTTGGAATGGTGTCATGACCCTGGAGTTCCTCTCGCCTTTCCTGTGGAGAGCGCCTCCTCTTGAGATGCGACGGGAACGCCGGGAATTCTTTCCCTACGAAACAGGGAAAGGATCCCTCATCTCGAGCTAGGAGGCGGAAACGGGGCTCCCCTGGATGTGTGCGGGACCCCACGTGCTTCCTCTCGAGTGCAGACGGGTATGTCGGGGAACTTCTTGAGTTGCAGCAATGGTGTGAAGGACCCTTTGGAAGTTCCAGTGGTTAGATGTGATTGGCCTCGAGAAGCCTCAGCGGAAATGGGCCTCATCTCGCCTGGAGGGCAAAACCTCCTGGATTTTCTCGAGTTGCGGCAGGTGCTCTCGACTTACGACGGGGACCTCAGGGACCCGCTCTGGTGGCCTCAGGAAAGGCCAGTCCCCAGGCGAGTTCCTCGGGGGCCTCTCGAGATTCCTCTCCCGTCGATGCCGGGGCCTAAGACCTTGTGTGGAGTCGGGGCCGGAACCTGAGGATTCCTCTCCAGTGCTGACATGGATCTTGGGGTACTTCTGGAGTCTCCCCAGGGGAGTCAGTCCTCATCTCAAATGCAGACATGCACTTGCGCTTCCCTCCAAAGCGGTAGCAGCAGTGTCACGCATTCCGCCGCGTGCATCAAGGGATCTATGGCTTTCCCTCGAGGCTTTCCCAAGAGGCTTTCCCACAGGGCTGTCCCACGTGCACACGTGGTGGGAGTCGATCTTCGGCTTGAACGTCAAAGCAGTGCAGGGAAAACAGGTTCCTCTGGAATGGACTGACACATCTGGGGGACTCTTGGAATGGTGGCACGACCCTGGAGTTCCTCTCGCCTTTCCTGTGGAGAGCGCCTCCTCTTGAGATGCGACGGGAACGCCGGGAATTCTTTCCCAACGAAGCAGGGAAAGGATCCCTCATCTCGAGCTAGTAGGCGGAAACGTGGCTCCCCTTGATGTGTGCGGGACCCTCGTGCTTCTTCTCGAGTGGAGACGGGTATGTCGGGGAACTTCTTGAGTTGCAGCAAGGGTGTGAAGGACCCTTTGGAAGGTCCAGTGGTTAGATGTGATTAGCCTCGAGAAGCCTCAGCGGAAATGGGCCTCATCTCGCCTGGAGGGCAAAACCTCCTGGATTTTCTCGAGTTGCGGCAGGTGCTCTCGAGTTACGACGGGGACCTCAGGGACCCGCTCTGGTGGCCTCAGGAAAGGCAAGTCCCCATGCGAGTTCCTCGGGGGCCTCTCGGGATTCCTCTGCCTTCGATGCCGGGGCCTAAGACCTTGTGTGGAGTCGGGGCCGGAACCTGAGGATTCCTCTCCAGTGCTGACATGGATCTTGGGGTACTTCTGGAGTCTCCGCAGGGGAGTCAGTCCTCGTCTCGAATGCGGGCATGCACTTGCGCTTTCCTCCAGAGCGGTAGCAGCAGTGTCACGCAGTCCGCCGCGTGGATCAAAGGATCTATGGTTTTCCCTCGAATCTTTCCCACGAGGCTTTCCCACGAGGCTTTCCCACAGGGCTGTCCCACGTACACACGTTGTGGGAGTCGATCCTCGGCTTGAACGTCGAGGCAGTGCAGGGAAAACAGGTTCCTCTGGAATGGACGGACACATCTGGGGGACTCTTGGAATGGTGGCACGACCCTGGAGTTCCTCTCGCCTTTCCTGTGGAGAGCGCCTCCTCTTGAGATGCGACGGGAACGCCGGGAATTCTTTCCCAACGAAGCAGGGAAAGAATCCCTCATCTCGAGCTAGGAGGCGGAAACGGGGCTCCCCTGGATGTGTGCGGGACCCTCGTGCTTCCTCTCGAGTGGAGACGGGTATGTCGGGGAACTTCTTGAGTTGCAGCAAGGGTGTGAAGGACCCTTTGGAAGATCCAGTGGTTAGATGTGATTATCCTCGAGAAGCCTCAGCGGAAATGGGCCTCATCTCGCCTGGAGGGCAAAACCTCCTGGATTTTCTCGAGTTGCGGCAGGTGCTCTCGACTTACGACGGGGACCTCAGGGACCCGCTCTGGTGGCCTCAGGAAAGGCCAGTCCCCATGCGAGTTCCTCGGGGGGCTCTCGGGATTCCTCTCCCGGCGATGCTGGCCCTAAGACATTGTGTGGAGTCGGGGCCGGAACCTGAGGATTCCTCTCCAGTGCTGACATGGATTTTGGGCTACTTCTGGAGTCTCCCCAGGGGAGTCAGTCCTCGTCTCGAATGCGGGCATGGACTTGCGCTTTCCTCCAAGCGGTAGCAGCAGTGTCACGCAGTCCGCCGCGTGGATCAAAGGATCTATGGTTTTCCCTCGAGTCTTTCCCAAGAGGCTTTCCCACGAGGCTTTCCCACTGGGCTGTCCCACGTGCACACGTGGAAAGAGTCGATCCTCGGCTTGAACGTCAAGGCAGTGCAGGGAAAAAAGGTTCCTCTGGAATGGACTTACACATCTGGGGGACTCTTGGAATGGTGGCACGACCCTGGAGTTCCTCTCGCCTTTCCTGTGGAGAGCGCCTCCTCTTGACATGCGACGGGAACGCCGGGAATTCTTTCCCTACGAAACAGGGAAAGGATCCCTCATCTCGAGCTAGGAGGCGGAAACGGGGCTCCCCTGGATGTGTGCGGGACCCTCGTGCTTCCTCTCGAGTGGAGACGAGTATGTCGGGGAACTTCTTGAGTTGCAGCAAGGGTGTGAAGGACCCTTTGGAAGGTCCAGTGGTTAGATGTGATTGGCCTCGAGAAGCCTCAGCGGAAATGGGCCTCATCTCGCCTGGAGGGCAAAACCTCCTGGATTTTCTCGAGTTGCGGCAGGTGCTCTCGACTTACGACGGGGACCTCGGGGACCCGCTCTGGTGGCCTCAGGAAAGGCCAGTCCCCATGCGAGTTCCTCGGGGGCCGCTCGGGATTCCTCTCCCATCGATGCCGGGGCCTAAGACCTTGTGTGGAGTCGGGGCCGGAACCTGAGGATTCCTCTCCAGTGCTGACATGGATCTTGGGGTACTTCTGGAGTTTCCCCAGGGGAGTCAGTCCTCGTCTCGAATGCGGGCATGTACTTGCGCTTTCCTCCAGAGCGGTAGCAGCAGAGTCACGCAGTCCGCCGCGTGGATCAAAGGATCTATGGTTTTCCCTCGAGTCTTTCCCACGAGGCTTTCCCACAGGGCTGTCCCACGTGCACACGTGGTGGGAGTCGATCCTTGGCTTGAACGTCAAGGCAGTGGAGGGAAAACAGGTTCCTCTGGAATGGACTGACACATCTGGGGGACTCTTGGAATGGTGTCACGACCCTGGAGTTCCTCTCGCCTTTCCTTTGGAGAGCGCCTCCTCTTGAGATGCGACGGGAACGCCGGGAATTCTTTCCCTACGAAACAGGGAAAGGATCCCTCATCTCGTGCTAGGAGGCGGAAACGGGCCTCCCCTGGATGTGTGCGGGACACCACGTGCTTCCTCTCGAGTGCAGACGGGTATGTCGGGGAACTTCTTGAGTTGCAGCAAGGGTGTGAAGGACCCTTTGGAAGGTCCAGTGGTTAGATGTGATTGGCCTCGAGAAGCCTCAGCGGAAATGGGCCTCATTTCGCCTGGAGGGCAAAACCTCCTGGATTTTCTCGAGTTGCGGCAGGTGCTCTCGACTTACGACGGGGACCTCAGGGACCCGCTCTGGTGGCCTCAGGAAAGGCCAGTCCCCATGCGAGTTCCTCGGGGGCCTCTCGGCATTCCTCTCCCGTCGATGCCGGGGCCTAAGACCTTGTGTGGAGTCGGGGCCGGAACCTGAGGATTCCTGTCCAGTGCTGACATGGATCTTGGGGTACTTCTGGAGTCTCCCCAGGGGAGTCAGTCCTCGTCTCGAATGCGGGCATGCACTTGCGCTTTCCTCCAGAGCGGTAGCAGCAGTGTCACGCAGTCCGCCGCGTGCATCAAAGGATCTAAGGTTTTCCCTCGAGTCTTTCCCACGAGGCTTTCCCACGAGGCTTTCCCACAGGGCTGTCCCACGTGCACACGTGGTGGGAGTCGATCCTCGGCTTGAACGTCAAGGCAGTGCAGGGAAAACAGGTTCCTCTGGAATGGACTGACACATCTGGGGGACTCTTGGAATGGTGGCACGACCCTGGAGTTCCTCTCGCCTTTCCTGTGGAGAGCGCCTCCTCTTGAGATGCGACGGGAACGCCGGGAATTCTTTCCCTACGAAACAGGGAAAGGATCCCTCATCTCGAGCTAGGAGGCGGAAACGGGGCTCCCCTGGATGTTTGCGGGACACCACGTGCTTCCTCTCGAGTGGAGACGGGTATGTCGGGGAACTTCTTGAGTTGCAGCAATGGTGTGAAGACCCTTTGGAAGTTCCAGTGGTTAGATGTTGTTGCCCTCGAGAAGCCTCAGCGGAAATGGGCCTCCTCTCGCCTGGAGGGTAAAACCTCCTGGATTTTCTCGAGTTGCGGCAGGTGCTCTCGACTTACGACGGGGACCTCAGGGACCCGCTCTGGTGGCCTCAGGAAAGGCCAGTCCCCATGCCAGTTCCTCGGGGGCCTTTCGGGATTCCTCTCCCGTCGATGCCGGGGCCTAAGACCTTGTGTGGAGTCGGGGCCGGAACCTGAGGATTCCTCTCCAGTGCTGACATGGATCTTGGGGTACTTCTGGAGTCTCCCCCGGGGAGTCAGTCCTCGTCTCGAATGCGGGCATGCACTTGCGCTTTCCTCCAGAGCGGTAGCAGCAGTGTCACGCAGTCCGCCGCGTGGATCAAAGGATCTATGGTTTTCCCTCGAGTCTTTCCCACGAGGCTTTCCCACGAGGCTTTCCCACAGGGCTGTCCCACGTGCACACGTGGTGGGAGTCGATCCTCGGCTTGAACGTCAAGGCAGTGCAGGGAAAACAGGTTCGTCTGGAATGGACTGACACATCTGGGGGACTCTTTGAATGGTGGCATGACCCTGGAGTTCCTCTCGCCTTTCCTGTGGAGAGCGCCTCCTCTTGAGATGCGACGGGAACGCCGGGAATTCTTTCCCTTCGAAACAGGGAAAGGATCCCTCATCTCGAGCTAGGATGCGGAAACGGGGCTCCCCTGGATGTTTGCGGGACACCACGTGCTTCCTCTCGAGTGGAGACGGGTATGTCGGGGAACTTCTTGAGTTGCAGCAATGGTGTGAAGGTCCCTTTGGAAGTTCCAGTGGTTAGATGTGGTTGGCCTCGAGAAGCCTCAGCGGAAATGGGCCTCCTCTCGCCTGGAGGGCAAAACCTCCTGGATTTTCTCGAGTTGCGGCAGGTGCTCTCGACTTACGACGGGGACCTCAGGGACCCGCTCTTGTGGCCTCAGGAAAGGCCAGTCCCCATGCGAGTTCCTCGGGGGCCTCTCGGGATTCCTCTCCCTTCGATGCCGGGGCCTAAGACCTTGTGTGGAGTCGGGGCCGGAACCTGAGGATTCCTCTCCAGTGCTGACATGGATCTTGGGGTACTTCTGGAGTCTCCCCAGGGGAGTCAGTCCTCGTCTCGAATGCGGGCACGCACTTGCGCTTTCCTCCAGAGCGGTAGCAGCAGTGTCACGCAGTCCGCCGCGTGGATCAAAGGATCTATGGTTTTCCCTCGAGTCTTTCCCACGAGGCTTTCCCACGAGGCTTTCCCACAGGTCTGTCCCCCGTGCACACGTGGTGGGAGTCGATCCTCGGCTTGAAGGTCAAGGCAGTGCAGGGAAAACAGGTTCCTCTGGAATGGATTGACACATCTGGGGGACTCTTGGAATGGTGTCACGACCCTGGAGTTCCTCTCGCCTTTCCTGTGGAGAGCGCCTCCTCTTGAGATGCGACGGGAACGCAGGGAATTCTTTCCCTACGAAACAGGGAAAGGATCCCTCATCTCGAGCTAGGAGGCGGAAACGGGGCTCCCCTGGATGTGTGCGGGACCCCACGTGCTTCCTCTCGAGTGGAGACGGGTATGTCGGGGAACTTCTTGAGTTGCAGCAATGGTGTGAAGGACCATTTGGAAGTTCCAGTGGTTAGATGTGGTTGGCCTCGAGAAGCCTCAGCGGAAATGGGCCTCCTCTTGCATGGAGGGCAAAACCTCCTGGATTTTCTCGAGTTGCGGCAGGTGCTCTCGACTTACGACGGGGACCTCAGGGACCCGCTCTGGTGGCCTCAGGAAAGGCCAGTCCCCATGCGAGTTCCTCGGGGGCCTCTCGGGATTCCTCTCCCGTCGATGCCGGGGCCTAAGACCTTGTGTGGAGTCGGGGCCGGAACCTGAGGATTCCTCTCCAGTGCTGACATGGATCTTGGGGTACTTCTGGAGTCTCCCCAGGGGAGTCAGTCCTCGTCTCGAATGCGGGCATGCACTTGCGCTTTCCTCCAGAGCGGTAGCAGCAGTGTCACGCAGTCCGCCGCGTGGATCAAAGGATCTATGGTTTTCCCTCGAGTCTTTTCCACGAGGCTTTCCCACGAGGCTTTCCCACAGGGCTGTCCCACGTGCACACGTGGTGGGAGTCGATCCTCGGCTTGAACGTTGAGGCAGTGCAGGGAAAACAGGTTCCTCTGGAATGTACTGACACATCTGGGGGACTCTTGGAATGGTGGCACGACCCTGGAGTTCCTCTCGCCTTTCGTGTGGAGAGGGCCTCCTCTTGAGATGCGACGGGAACGCCGGGAATTCTTTCCCTTCGAAACAGGGAAAGGATCCCTCATCTCGAGCTAGGAGGCGGAAACGGGGCTCCCCTGGATGTGTGCGGGACCCTCGTGCTTCCTGTCGAGTGGAGACGGGTATGTCGGGGAACTTCTTGAGTTGCAGCAAGGGTGTGAAGGACCCTTTTGAAGTTCCAGTGGTTAGATGTGATTAGCCTCGAGAAGCCTCAGCGGAAATGGGCCTCATCTCGCCTGGAGGGCAAAACCTCCTGGATTTTCTCGAGTTGCGGCAGGTGCTCTCGACTTACAACGGGGACCTCAGGGACCCGTTCTGGTGGCCTCAGGAAAGGCCAGTCCCCATGCGAGTTCCTCGGGGGCCTCTCGGGATTACTCTCCCGTCGATGCCGGGGCCTAAGACCTTGTGTGCAGTCGGGGCCGGAACCTGAGGATTCCTCTCCAGTGCTGACATGGATCTTGGGGTACTTCTGGAGTCTCCCCAGGGGAGTCAGTCCTCGTCTCGAATGCGGGCATGCACTTGCGCTTTCCTCCAGAGCGGTAGCAGCAGTGTCACGCAGTTCGCCGCGTGGATCAAAGGATCTATGGTTTTCCCTCGAGTGTTTCTCACGAGGCTTTCCCACGAGGCTTTCCCACAGGGCTGTCCCACGTGCACACGTTGTGGGAGTCGATCCTCGGCTTGAACGATAAGGCAGTGCAGGGAAAACAGGTTCCTCTGGAATGGACTGACACATCTGGGGGACTCTTGGAATGGTGGCACGACCCTGGAGTTCCTCTCGCCTTTCCTGTGGAGAGCGCCTCCTCTTGAGATGCGACGGGAACGCCGGGAATTCCTTCCCTACGAAACAGGGAAAGGATCCCTCATCTCGAGCTCGGAGGCGAAAACGGGGCTCCCCTGGATGTGTGCGGGACCCTCGTGCTTCCTCTCGAGTGGAGACGGGTATGTCGGGGAACTTCTTGAGATGCAGCAAGGGTGTGAAGGACCCTTTGGAAGTTCCAGCGGTTAGATGTGATTAGCCTCGAGAAGCCTCAGCGGAAATGGGCCTCATCTCGCCTGGAGGGCAAAACCTCCTGGATTTTCTCGAGTTGCGGCATGTGCTCTCGACTTACGACGGGGACCTCAGGGACCCGCTCTGGTGGCCTCAGGAAAGGCCAGTCCCCATGCGAGTTCCTCGGGGGCCTCTCGGGATTCCTCTCCCGTCGATGCCGGGGCCTAAGACCTTGTGTGGAGTCGGGGCCGGAACCTGAGGATTCCTCTCCAGTGCTGACATGGATCTTGGGGTTCTTCTGGAGTCTCCGCAGGGGAGTCAGTCCTCGTCTCGAATGCGGGCATGCACTTGCGCTTTCCTCCAGAGCGGTAGCAGCAGTGTCACGCAGTCCGCCGCGTGGATCAAAGGATCTATGGTTTTCCCTCGAGTCTTTCCCACGAGGCTTTCCCACGAGGCTTTCCCACAGGGCTGTCCCACGTACACACGTGGTGGGAGTCGATCCTCGGCTTGAACGTCGAGGCAGTGCAGGGAAAACAGGTTCCTCTGGAATGGACTGACACATCTGGGGGACTCTTGGAATGGTGGCACGACCCTGGAGTTCCTCTCGCCTTTCCTGTGGAGAGCGCCTCCTCTTGAGATGCGACGGGAACGCCGGGAATTCTTTCCCTTCGAAACAGGGAAAGGATCCCTCATCTCGAGCTAGGAGGCGGAAACGGGGCTCCCCTGGATGTGTGCGGGACCCTCGTTCTTCCTCTCGAGTGGAGTCGGGTATGTCGGGGAACTTCTTGAGTTGCAGCAAGGGTGTGAAGGACCCTTTGGAAGTTCCAGTGGTTAGATGTGATTAGCCTCGGGAAGCCTCAGCGGAAATGGGCCTCATCTCGCCTGGAGGGCAAAACCTCCTGGATTTTCTCGAGTTGCGGCAGGTGCTCTCGACTTACGACGGGGACCTCAGGGACCCGCTCTGGTGGCCTCAGGAAAGGCCAGTCCCCATGCGAGTTCCTTGGGGGCCTCTCGGGTTTCCTCTCCCGTCGATGCCGGGGCCTAAGACCTTGTGTGGAGTCGCGGCCGGAACCTGAGGATTCCTCTCCAATGATGACATGGATCTTGGGGTACTTCTTGAGTCTCCCCAGGGGAGTCAGTCCTCATCTCGAATGCAGACATGCACTTGCGCTTCCCTCCACAGCGGTAGCAGCAGTGTCACGCATTCCGCCGCGTGCATCAAGGGATCTATGGCTTTCCCTCGAGGCTTTCCCAAGAGGCTTTCCCACAGGGCTGTCCTACGTGCACACGTGGTGGGAGTCGATCCTCGGCTTGAATGTCAAGGCAGTGCAGGGAAAACAGGTTCCTCTGGAATGGACTGACACATCTGGGGGACTCTTGGAATGGTGGCACGACCCTGGAGTTCCTCTCGCCTTTCCTGTGGAGAGCGCCTCCTCTTGTGATGCGACGGGAACGCCGGGAATTCTTTCCCAACGAAGCAGGGAAAGGATCCCTCATCTCGAGCTAGTAGGCGGAAACGGGGCTCCCCTGGATGTGTGCGGGACCCACGTGCTTCCTCTCGAGTGGAGACGGGTATGTCGGGGAACTTCTTGAGTTGCAGCAAGGGTGTGAAGGACCCTTTGGAAGTTCCAGTGGTTAGATGTGATTAGCCTCGAGAAGCCTCAGCGGAAATGGGCCTCATCTCGCCTGGAGGGCAAAACCTCCTGGATTTTCTCGAGTTGCGGCAGGTGCTCTCGACTTACGACGGGGACCTCAGGGACCCGCTCTGGTGGCCTCAGGAAAGGCCAGTCCCCATGCGAGTTCCTCGGGGGCCTCTCGGGATTCCTCTGCCTTCGATGCCGGGGCCTAAGACCTTGTGTGGAGTCGGGGCCGGAACCTGAGGATTCCTCTCCAGTGCTGACATGGATCTTGGGGTACTTCTGGAGTCTCCCCAGGGGAGTCAGTCCTCGTCTCGAATGCGGGCATGCACTTGCGCTTTCCTCCAGAGCGGTAGGAGCAGTGTCACGCAGTCCGCCGCGTGGATCAAAGGATCTATGGTTTTCCCTCAAGTCTTTCCCACGAGGCTTTCCCACGAGGCTTTCCCACAGGGCTGTCCCACGTGCACACGTGGTGGGAGTCGATCCTCGGCTTGAAAGTCAATGCAGTGCAGGGAAAACAGGTTCCTCTGGAATGGACTGACACATGTGGGGGACTCTTGGAATGGTGTCATGACCCTGGAGTTCCTCTCGCCTTTCCTGTGGAGAGCGCCTCCTCTTGAGATGCGACGGGAACGCCGGGAATTCTTTCCCTTCGAAACAGGGAAAGGATCCCTCATCTCGAGCTAGGAGGCGGAAACGGGGCTCCCCTGGATGTGAGCGGGACACCACGTGCTTCCTCTCGAGTGCAGACGGGTATGTCGGGGAACTTCTTGAGTTGCAGCAAGGGTGTGAAGGACCCTTTGGAAGTTCCAGTGGTTAGATGTGATTGGCCTCGAGAAGCCTCAGCGGAAATGGGCCTCATCTCGCCTGGAGGGCAAAACCTCCTGGATGTTCTCGAGTTGCGGCAGGTGCTCTCGACTTACGACGGGGACCTCAGGGACCCTCTCTGGTGGCCTCAGGAAAGGCCAGTCCCCGTGCTAGTTCCTAGGGGGCCTCTCGGGATTCCTCTCCCGTCGATGCCGGGGCCTAAGACCTTGTGTGGAGTCGGGGCCAGAACCTGAGGTTTCCTCTCCAGTGCTGACATGGATCTTGGGGTACTTCCGGAGTCTCCCCAGGGGAGTCAGTCCTCGTCTCGAATGCGGGCATGCACTTGCGCTTTCCTCCAGAGCGGTAGCAGTAGTGTCATGCAGTCCGCCGCGTGGATCAAAGGATCTATGGTTTTCCCTCGAGTCTTTCCCACGAGGCTTTCCCACGAGGCTTTCCCACAGGGCTGTCCCACGTGCACACGTGGTGGGAGTCGATCCTCGGCTTGAACGTCAAGGCAGTGCAGGGAGAGCAGGTTCCTCTGGAATGGACTGACACATCTGGGGGACTCTTGGAATGGTGGCACGACCCTGGAGTTTCTCTCGCCTTTCCTGTGGAGAGCGCCTCCTCTTGAGATGCGACGGGAATGCCGGGAATTCTTTCCCTACGAAACAGGGAAAGGATCCCTCATCTCGAGCTAGGAGGCGGAAACGGGGCTCCCCTGGATGTGTGCGGGACCCTCGTGCTTCCTCTCGAGTGGAGACGGGTATGTCGGGGAACTTCTTGACTTGCAGCAAGGGTGTGAAGGACCCTTTGGAAGTTCCAGTGGTTAGATGTGATTAGCCTTGAGAAGCCTCAGCGGAAATGGGCCTCATCTCGCCTGGAGGGCAAAACCTCCTGGATTTTCTCGAGTTGCGGCAGGTGCTCTCGACTTACGCCGGGGAAGTCAAGGACCCGCTCTGGTGGCTTCAGGAAAGGCCAGTCCCCATGCGAGTTCCTCGGGGGCCTCTCGGGATTCCTCTCCCGTCGATGCCGGATCCTAAGACCTTGTGTGGAGTCGGGGCCGGAACTTGAGGATTCCTCACCAGTGTTTACACGGATCTTGGGGTTTTTCTGGAGTCTCCCCAGGGGAGTCAGTCCTCGTCTCGAATGCGGGCATGCACTTGCGCTTTCCTCCAGAGCGGTAGCAGCAGTGTCACGCATTCCGCTGCGTGGATCAAAGGATCTAAGTTTTTCCCTCGAGTCTTTCCCACGAGGCTTTCCCACGAGGCTTTCCCACAGGGCTGTCCCACGTGCACACGTGGAGAGAGTCCATCCTCAGCTTGAACGTCAAGGCAGTGCAGGGAAAACAGGTTCCTCTGGAATGGACTGACACCTCTGGGGGACTCTTGGAATGGTGGCACGACCCTGGAGTTCCTCTCGCCTTTCCTGTGGAGAGCGCCTCCTCTTGAGATGGGACGGGAACGCCGGGAATTCTTTCCCTACGAAACAGGGAAAGGATCCCTCATTTCGAGCTACGAGGCGGAAACGGGGCTCCCCTGGATGTGTGCGGGACCCTCGTTCTTCCTCTCGAGTGGAGACGGGTATGTCGGGAAACTTCTTGAGTTGCAGCAAGGGTGTGAAGGACCCTTTGGAAGTTCCAGTGGTTAGATGTGATTAGCCTCGAGAAGCCTCAGCGGAAATGGGCCTCATCTCGCCTGGAGGGCAAAACCTCCTGGATTTTCTCGAGTTGCGGCAGGTGCTCTCGACTTACGACTGGGACCTCAGGGACCCGCTCTGGTGGCCTCAGGAAAGGCAGGTCCCCATGCGAGTTCCTCGGGGGCCTCTCGGGATTCCTCTCCCGTCGATGCCGGGCCTAGGAACTAGTGTGGATTCGGGGCCGGAACCTGAGGTTTCCTCTCCAGTGCTGACATCGATCTTGGGGTACTTCTGAGTCTCCCCAGGGGGTCAGTCCTCGTCTCCAATGCAGGCATGCACTTGCGCTTTCCTCCAGAGCGGTAGCAGCAGTGTCACGCAGTCCGCCGCGTGGATCAAAGGATCTATGGTTTTCCCTCGAGCCTTTCCCACGAGGCTTTCCCACGAGGCTTTCCCACAGGGCTGTACCACGTGCACACGTGGTGGGAGTCGATCCTCGGCTTGAACGTCGAGGCAGTGCAGGGAAAACAGGTTCCTCTGGAATGGACTGAAACATCTGGGGGACTCTTGGAATGGTGGCACGACCCTGGAGTTCCTCTCGCCTTTCGTGTGGAGAGCGCCTCCTCTTGAGATGCGACGGGAACGCGGGAAATTCTTTCCCTTCGAAACAGGGAAAGTATCCCTCATCTCGAGCTAGGAGGCGGAAACGGGGCTCCCCTGGATGTGTGCGGGACCCTCGTGCTTCCTGTCGAGTGGAGACGGGTATGTCGGGGAACTTCTTGAGTTGCAGCAAGGGTGTGAAGGACCCTTTGGAAGTTCCAGCGGTTAGATGTGATTAGCCTGGAGAAGCCTCAGCGGAAATGGGTCTCATCTCGCCTGGAGGGCAAAACCTCCTGGATTTTCTCGAGTTGCCACAGGTGCTCTCGACTTACGACGGGGACCTCAGGGACCCGCTCTGGTGGCCTCAGGAAAGGCCAGTCCCCATGCGAGATCCTCGGGGGCCTCTCGGGATTCCTCTCCCGTCGATGCTGGGGCCTAAGACCTTGTGTGGAGTCGGGGCCGGAACCTGAGGATTCCTCTCCAGTGCTGACATGGATCTTGGGGTACTTCTGGAGTCTCCCATGGGGAGTCAGTCCTCGTCTCGAATGCAGACATGCACTTGCGCTTCCCTCCAGAGCGGTAGCAGCAGTGTCACACATTCCGCCGCGTGCATCAAGGGATCTATGTCTTTCCCTCGTGGCTTTCCCAAGAGGCTTTCCCACAGGGCTGTCCCACGTGCACACGTGGTGGGAGTCGATCCTCGGCTTGAACGTCAAGGCAGTGCAGGGAAAACAGGTTCCTCTGGAATGGACTGACCCATCTGGGGAACTCTTGGAATGGTGTCACGACCCTGGAGTTCCTCTCGCCTTTCCTGTGGAGAGCGCCTCCTCTTGAGATGCGACGGGAACGCCAGGAATTCTTTCCCTTTGAAACAGGGAAAGGATCCCTCATCTCGAGCTAGGAGGCGGAAACGGGGCTCCCCTGGATGTGTGCGGGACCCTCGTGCTTCCTCTCGAGTGGAGACGGGTATGTCGGGGAACTTCTTGAGATGCAGCAAGGGTGTGAAGGACCCTTTGGAAGTTCCAGCGGTTAGATGTGATTAGCCTCGAGAATCCTCAGCGGAAATGGGCCTCATCTCGCCTGGAGGGCAAAACTTCCTGGATTTTCTCGAGTTGCGGCAGGTGCTCTCGACTTACAACGGGGACCTCAGGGACCCGTTTTGGTGGCCTCAGGAAAGGCCAGTCCCCATGCGAGTTCCTCGGGGGCCTCTCGGGATTCCTCTCCCGTCGATGCCGGGGCCTAAGACCTTATGTGGAGTCGGGGCCGGAACCTGAGGATTCCTCTCCAGTGCTGACATGGATCTTGGGGTACTTCTGGAGTCTCCCCAGGGGAGTCAGTCCTCATCTCGAATGCGGGCATGCACTTGCGCTTTCCTCCAGAGCGGTAGCAGCAGTGTCACGCAGTCCGCCGCGTGGATCAAAGGATCTATGGTTTTCCCTCGAGTGTTTCTCACGAGGCTTTCCCACGAGGTTTTCCCACAGGGCTGTGCCACGTGCACACGTTGTGGGAGTCGATCCTTGGCTTGAACGTCAAGGCAGTGCAGGGATAACAGGTTCCTCTGGAATGGACTGACACATCTGGGGGACTCTTGGAATGGTGGCACGACCCTGGAGTTCCTCTCGCCTTTCCTGTGGAGAGCGCCTCCTCTTGAGATGCGACGGGAACGCCGGGAATTCCTTCCCTACGAAACAGGGAAAGGATCCCTCATCTCGAGCTACGAGGCGAAAACGGGGCTCGCCTGGATGTGTGCGGGACCCTCGTGCTTCCTCTCGAGTGGAGACGAGTATGTCGGGGAACTTCTTGAGTTGCAGCAAGGGTGTGAAGGACCCTTTGGAAGTTCCAGCGGTTAGACGTGATTAGCCTCGAGAAGCCTCAGCGGAAATGGGCCTCATCTCTCCTGGAGGGCAAAACCTCCTGGATTTTCTCGAGTTGCGGCAGGTGCTCTCGACTTACGACGGGGACCTCAGGGACCCGCTCTGGTGGCCTCAGGAAAGGCCAGTCCCCATGCGAGTTCCTCGGGGGCCTCTCGGGATTCCTCTCCCGTCGATGCCGGGGCCTAAGACCTTGTGTGGAGTCGGGGCCGGAACCTGAGGATTCCTCTCCAGTGCTGACATGGATCTTGGGGTACTTCTGGAGTCTCCCCAGGGGAGTCAGTCCTCGTCTCGAATGCGGGCATGCACTTGCGCTTTCCTCCAGAGCGGTAGCAGCAGTGTCACGCAGTCCGCCGCGTGGATCAAAGGATCTATGGTTTTCCCTCGAGTCTTTTCCACGAGGCTTTCCCACGAGGCTTTCCCACAGGGCTGTCCCACGTGCACACGTGGTGGGAGTCGATCCTCGGCTTGAACGTTGAGGCAGTGCAGGGAAAACAGGTTCCTCTGGAATGTACTGACACATCTGGGGGACTCTTGGAATGGTGGCACGACCCTGGAGTTCCTCTCGCCTTTCGTGTGGAGAGGGCCTCCTCTTGAGATGCGACGGGAACGCCGGGAATTCTTTCCCTTCGAAACAGGGAAAGGATCCCTCATCTCGAGCTAGGAGGCGGAAACGGGGCTCCCCTGGATGTGTGCGGGACCCTCGTGCTTCCTGTCGAGTGGAGACGGGTATGTCGGGGAACTTCTTGAGTTGCAGCAAGGGTGTGAAGGACCCTTTTGAAGTTCCAGTGGTTAGATGTGATTAGCCTCGAGAAGCCTCAGCGGAAATGGGCCTCATCTCGCCTGGAGGGCAAAACCTCCTGGATTTTCTCGAGTTGCGGCAGGTGCTCTCGACTTACAACGGGGACCTCAGGGACCCGTTCTGGTGGCCTCAGGAAAGGCCAGTCCCCATGCGAGTTACTCGGGGGCCTCTCGGGATTACTCTCCCGTCGATGCCGGGGCCTAAGACCTTGTGTGCAGTCGGGGCCGGAACCTGAGGATTCCTCTCCAGTGCTGACATGGATCTTGGGGTACTTCTGGAGTCTCCCCAGGGGAGTCAGTCCTCGTCTCGAATGCGGGCATGCACTTGCGCTTTCCTCCAGAGCGGTAGCAGCAGTGTCACGCAGTTCGCCGCGTGGATCAAAGGATCTATGGTTTTCCCTCGAGTGTTTCTCACGAGGCTTTCCCACGAGGCTTTCCCACAGGGCTGTCCCACGTGCACACGTTGTGGGAGTCGATCCTCGGCTTGAACGATAAGGCAGTGCAGGGAAAACAGGTTCCTCTGGAATGGACTGACACATCTGGGGGACTCTTGGAATGGTGGCACGACCCTGGAGTTCCTCTCGCCTTTCCTGTGGAGAGCGCCTCCTCTTGAGATGCGACGGGAACGCCGGGAATTCCTTCCCTACGAAACAGGGAAAGGATCCCTCATCTCGAGCTAGGAGGCGAAAACGGGGCTCCCCTGGATGTGTGCGGGACCCTCGTGCTTCCTCTCGAGTGGAGACGGGTATGTCGGGGAACTTCTTGAGTTGCAGCAAGGGTGTGAAGGACCCTTTGGAAGTTCCAGTGGTTAGATGTGATTAGCCTCGAGAAGCCTCAGCGGAAATGGGCCTCATCTCGCCTGGAGGGCAAAACCTCCTGGATTTTCTCGAGTTGCGGCATGTGCTCTCGACTTACGACGGGGACCTCAGGGACCCGCTCTGGTGGCCTCAGGAAAGGCCAGTCCCCATGCGAGTTCCTCGGGGGCCTCTCGGGATTCCTCTCCCGTCGATGCCGGGGCCTAAGACCTTGTGTGGAGTCGGGGCCGGAACCTGAGGATTCCTCTCCAGTGCTGACATGGATCTTGGGGTTCTTCTGGAGTCTCCGCAGGGGAGTCAGTCCTCGTCTCGAATGCGGGCATGCACTTGCGCTTTCCTCCAGAGCGGTAGCAGCAGTGTCACGCAGTCCGCCGCGTGGATCAAAGGATCTATGGTTTTCCCTCGAGTCTTTCCCACGAGGCTTTCCCACGAGGCTTTCCCACAGGGCTGTCCCACGTACACACGTGGTGGGAGTCGATCCTCGGCTTGAACGTCGAGGCAGTGCAGGGAAAACAGGTTCCTCTGGAATGGACTGACACATCTGGGGGACTCTTGGAATGGTGGCACGACCCTGGAGTTCCTCTCGCCTTTCCTGTGGAGAGCGCCTCCTCTTGAGATGCGACGGGAACGCCGGGAATTCTTTCCCTTCGAAACAGGGAAAGGATCCCTCATCTCGAGCTAGGAGGCGGAAACGGGGCTCCCCTGGATGTGTGCGGGACCCTCGTTCTTCCTCTCGAGTGGAGTCGGGTATGTCGGGGAACTTCTTGAGTTGCAGCAAGGGTGTGAAGGACCCTTTGGAAGTTCCAGTGGTTAGATGTGATTAGCCTCGGGAAGCCTCAGCGGAAATGGGCCTCATCTCGCCTGGAGGGCAAAACCTCCTGGATTTTCTCGAGTTGCGGCAGGTGCTCTCGACTTACGACGGGGACCTCAGGGACCCGCTCTGGTGGCCTCAGGAAAGGCCAGTCCCCATGCGACTTCCTCGGGGGCCTCTCGGGTTTCCTCTCCCGTCGATGCCGGGGCCTAAGACCTTGTGTGGAGTCGCGGCCGGAACCTGAGGATTCCTCTCCAATGATGACATGGATCTTGGGGTACTTCTTGAGTCTCCCCAGGGGAGTCAGTCCTCATCTCGAATGCAGACATGCACTTGCGCTTCCCTCCACAGCGGTAGCAGCAGTGTCACGCATTCCGCCGCGTGCATCAAGGGATCTATGGCTTTCCCTCGAGGCTTTCCCAAGAGGCTTTCCCACAGGGCTGTCCTACGTGCACACGTGGTGGGAGTCGATCCTCGGCTTGAATGTCAAGGCAGTGCAGGGAAAACAGGTTCCTCTGGAATGGACTGACACATCTGGGGGACTCTTGGAATGGTGGCACGACCCTGGAGTTCCTCTCGCCTTTCCTGTGGAGAGCGCCTCCTCTTGTGATGCGACGGGAACGCCGGGAATTCTTTCCCAACGAAGCAGGGAAAGGATCCCTCATCTCGAGCTAGTAGGCGGAAACGGGGCTCCCCTGGATGTGTGCGGGACCCTCGTGCTTCCTCTCGAGTGGAGACGGGTATGTCGGGGAACTTCTTGAGTTGCAGCAAGGGTGTGAAGGACCCTTTGGAAGTTCCAGTGGTTAGATGTGATTAGCCTCGAGAAGCCTCAGCGGAAATGGGCCTCATCTCGCCTGGAGGGCAAAACCTCCTGGATTTTCTCGAGTTGCGGCAGGTGCTCTCGACTTACGACGGGGACCTCAGGGACCCGCTCTGGTGGCCTCAGGAAAGGCCAGTCCCCATGCGAGTTCCTCGGGGGCCTCTCGGGATTCCTCTGCCTTCGATGCCGGGGCCTAAGACCTTGTGTGGAGTCGGGGCCGGAACCTGAGGATTCCTCTCCAGTGGTGACATGGATCTTGGGGTACTTCTGGAGTCTCCCCAGGGGAGTCAGTCCTCGTCTCGAATGCGGGCATGCACTTGCGCTTTCCTCCAGAGCGGTAGGAGCAGTGTCACGCAGTCCGCCGCGTGGATCAAAGGATCTATGGTTTTCCCTCGAGTCTTTCCCACGAGGCTTTCCCACGAGGCTTTCCCACAGGGCTGTCCCACGTGCACACGTGGTGGGAGTCGATCCTCGGCTTGAAAGTCAATGCAGTGCAGGGAAAACAGGTTCCTCTGGAATGGACTGACACATGTGGGGGACTCTTGGAATGGTGTCATGACCCTGGAGTTCCTCTCGCCTTTCCTGTGGAGAGCGCCTCCTCTTGAGATGCGACGGGAACGCCGGGAATTCTTTCCCTACGAAACAGGGAAAGGATCCCTCATCTCGAGCTAGGAGGCGGAAACGGGGCTCCCCTGGATGTGTGCGGGACCCCACGTGCTTCCTCTCGAGTGCAGACGGGTATGTCGGGGAACTTCTTGAGTTGCAGCAATGGTGTGAAGGACCCTTTGGAAGTTCCAGTGGTTAGATGTGATTGGCCTCGAGAAGCCTCAGCGGAAATGGGCCTCATCTCGCCTGGAGGGCAAAACCTGGATTTTCTCGAGTTGCGGCAGGTGCTCTCGACTTACGACGGGGACCTCAGGGACCCGCTCTGGTGGCCTCAGGAAAGGCCAGTCCCCATGCGAGTTCCTCGGGGGCCTCTCGAGATTCCTCTCCCGTCGATGCCGGGGCCTAAGACCTTGTGTGGAGTCGGGGCCGGAACCTGAGGATTCCTCTCCAGTGCTGACATGGATCTTGGGGTACTTCTGGAGTCTCCCCAGGGGAGTCAGTCCTCATCTCAAATGCAGACATGCACTTGCGCTTCCCTCCAAAGCGGTAGCAGCAGTGTCACGCATTCCGCCGCGTGCATCAAGGGATCTATGGCTTTCCCTCGAGGCTTTCCCAAGAGGCTTTCCCACAGGGCTGTCCCACGTGCACACGTGGTGGGAGTCGATCTTCGGCTTGAACGTCAAAGCAGTGCCGGGAAAACAGGTTCCTCTGGAATGGACTGACACATCTGGGGGACTCTTGGAATGGTGGCACGACCCTGGAGTTCCTCTCGCCTTTCCTGTGGAGAGCGCCTCCTCTTGAGATGCGACGGGAACGCCGGGAATTCTTTCCCAACGAAGCAGGGAAAGGATCCCTCATCTCGAGCTAGTAGGCGGAAACGTGGCTCCCCTTGATGTGTGCGGGACCCTCGTGCTTCTTCTCGAGTGGAGACGGGTATGTCGGGGAACTTCTTGAGTTGCAGCAAGGGTGTGAAGGACCCTTTGGAAGGTCCAGTGGTTAGATGTGATTAGCCTCGAGAAGCCTCAGCGGAAATGGGCCTCATCTCGCCTGGAGGGCAAAACCTCCTGGATTTTCTCGAGTTGCGGCAGGTGCTCTCGAGTTACGACGGGGACCTCAGGGACCCGCTCTGGTGGCCTCAGGAAAGGCAAGTCCCCATGCGAGTTCCTCGGGGGCCTCTCGGGATTCCTCTGCCTTCGATGCCGGGGCCTAAGACCTTGTGTGGAGTCGGGGCCGGAACCTGAGGATTCCTCTCCAGTGCTGACATGGATCTTGGGGTACTTCTGGAGTCTCCGCAGGGGAGTCAGTCCTCGTCTCGAATGCGGGCATGCACTTGCGCTTTCCTCCAGAGCGGTAGCAGCAGTGTCACGCAGTCCGCCGCGTGGATCAAAGGATCTATGGTTTTCCCTCGAATCTTTCCCACGAGGCTTTCCCACGAGGCTTTCCCACAGGGCTGTCCCACGTACACACGTTGTGGGAGTCGATCCTCGGCTTGAACGTCGAGGCAGTGCAGGGAAAACAGGTTCCTCTGGAATGGACGGACACATCTGGGGGACTCTTGGAATGGTGGCACGACCCTGGAGTTCCTCTCGCCTTTCCTGTGGAGAGCGCCTCCTCTTGAGATGCGACGGGAACGCCGGGAATTCTTTCCCAACGAAGCAGGGAAAGAATCCCTCATCTCGAGCTAGGAGGCGGAAACGGGGCTCCCCTGGATGTGTGCGGGACCCTCGTGCTTCCTCTCGAGTGGAGACGGGTATGTCGGGGAACTTCTTGAGTTGCAGCAAGGGTGTGAAGGACCCCTTGGAAGATCCAGTGGTTAGATGTGATTAGCCTCGAGAAGCCTCAGCGGAAATGGGCCTCATCTCGCCTGGAGGGCAAAACCTCCTGGATTTTCTCGAGTTGCGGCAGGTGCTCTCGACTTACGACGGGGACCTCAGGGACCCGCTCTGGTGGCCTCAGGAAAGGCCAGTCCCCATGCGAGTTCCTCGGGGGGCTCTCGGGATTCCTCTCCCGGCGATGCTGGCCCTAAGACATTGTGTGGAGTCGGGGCCGGAACCTGAGGATTCCTCTCCAGTGCTGACATGGATTTTGGGCTACTTCTGGAGTCTCCCCAGGGGAGTCAGTCCTCGTCTCGAATGCGGGCATGGACTTGCGCTTTCCTCCAAGCGGTAGCAGCAGTGTCACGCAGTCCGCCGCGTGGATCAAAGGATCTATGGTTTTCCCTCGAGTCTTTCCCAAGAGGCTTTCCCACGAGGTTTTCCCACTGGGCTGTCCCACGTGCACACGTGGAAAGAGTCGATCCTCGGCTTGAACGTCAAGGCAGTGCAGGGAAAAAAGGTTCCTCTGGAATGGACTTACACATCTGGGGGACTCTTGGAATGGTGGCACGACCCTGGAGTTCCTCTCGCCTTTCCTGTGGAGAGCGCCTCCTCTTGACATGCGACGGGAACGCCGGGAATTCTTTCCCTACGAAACAGGGAAAGGATCCCTCATCTCGAGCTAGGAGGCGGAAACGGGGCTCCCCTGGATGTGTGCGGGACCCTCGTGCTTCCTCTCCAGTGGACACGGGTATGTCGGGGAACTTCTGGACTTGCAGCAAGGGTGTGAAGGACCCTTTGTAAGTTCCAGTGGTTAGATGTGTTTAGCCTCGAGAAGCCTCAGCGGAAATGGGCCTCATCTCGCTTGGAGGGCAAAACCTCCTGGATTTTCTCGAGTTGCGGTAGGTGCTCTCGACTTACGACGGGGACCTCAGGGACCCGCTCTGGTGGCCTCAGGAAAGGCCAGTCCCCATGCGAGTTCCTCGGGGGCCTCTCGGGATTCCTCTCCCGTCGATGCCGGGGCCTAAGACCTTGTGTGGAGTCGGGGCTGGAACCTGAGGATTCCTCTCCAGTGCTGACATGGATCTTGGGGTACTTCTGGAGTCTCCCCAGAGGAGTTAGTCCTCGTCTCGAAAGCGGGCATGCACTTGCGCTTTCCTCCAGAGCGGTAGCAGCAGTGTCACGCATTCTGCCAAGTGGATCAAGGGATCTATGGCTTTCCCTCGAGGCTTTCCCACGAGGGTTTCCCACAGGGCTGTCCCACGTGAACACGTGGTGGCAGTCGATCCTCGGCTTGAACGTCAAGACAGTGCAGGGAAAACAGGTTCCTCTGGAATGGACTGACACATCTGGGGGACTCTTGGAATGGTGGCACGACCCTGGAGTTCCTCTCGCCTTTCCTGTGGAGAGCGCCTCCTCTTGAGATGCGACGGGAACGCCGGGAATTCTTTCCCTACGAAACAGGGAAAGGATCCCTCATCTCGATCTAGGAGGCGGAAACGGGGCTCCCCTGGATGTGTGCGGGACCCTCGTGCTTCCTCTCGAGTGGAGACGGGTATGTCGGGGAACTTCTTGAGTTGCAGCAAGGGTGTGAAGGACCCTTTGGAAGTTCCAGTGGTTAGATGTGATTAGCCTCGAGAAGCCTCAGCGGAAATGGGCCTCATCTCGCCTGGAGGGCAAAACATCCTGGATTTTCTCGAGTTGCGGCAGGTGCTCTCGACTTACGACGGGGACCTCAGGGACCCGCTGTGGTAGCCTCAGGAAAGCCCAGTCCCCATGCGAGTTCCTCAGGGGCCTCTCGGGATTCCTCTCACGTCGATGCCGGGGCCTAAGACCTTGTGTGGAGTCGCGGCCGGAACCTGAGGATTCCTCTCCAGTGCTGACATGGATCTTGGGGTACTTCTGGAGTCTCCCCAGGGGAGTCAGTCCTCGTCTCGAATGCAGACATGCACTTGCGCTTCCCTCCAGAGCGGTAGCAGCAGTGTCACGCAGTCCGCCGCGTGCATCAAGGGATCTATGGCTTTCCCTCGAGGCTTTCCCACGAGGCTTTCCCACAAGGCTGTCCCACGTGCACACGTGGTGGGAGTCGATCCTCGGCTTGAACGTCAAGGCAGTGCAGGGAAAACAGGTTCCTCTGGAATGGACTGACACATCTGGGGGACTCTTGGAATGGTGGAACGACCCTGGAGTTCCTCTCGCCTTTCCTGTGGAGAGCGCCTCCTCTTGAGATGCGACGGGAACGCCGGGAATTCTTTCCCTACGAAACAGGGAAAGGATCCCTCATCTCGAGCTAGGAGGCGGAAACGGGGCTCCCCTGGATGTGTGCGGACCCTCGTGCTTCCTCTCGAGTGGAGACGGGTATGTCCGGGAAATTCTTGAGTTGCAGCAAGGGTGTGAAGGACCCTTTGGAAGTCCCAGCGGTTAGATGTGATTAGCCTCGAGAAGCCTCAGCGGAAATGGGCCTCATCTCGCCTGGAGGGCAAAACCTCCTGGATTTTCTCGAGTTGCGGCAGGTGCTCTCGACTTACGAGGGGGACTTCAGGGACCCGCTCTGGTGGCCTCAGGAAAGGCCAGTCCCCATGCGAGTTCCTCGGGGGCCTGTCGGGATTCCTCTCCCGTCGATGCCGGGTCCTAAGACCTTGTGTGGAGTCGGGGCTGGACCCTGAGGATTCCTCTCCAGTGCTGACATGGATCTTGGGGTACTTCTGGAGTCTCCCCAGGGGAGTCAGGCCTCGTCTCGAATGCGGGCATGCACTTGCGCTTTCCTCCAGAGCGGTAGCAGCAGTGTCACGCAGTCCGCCGCGTGGATCAAAGGATCTATGGTTTTCCCTCGAATCTTTCCCACGAGGCTTTCCCATGAGGCTTTCCCACAGGGCTGTCCCACGTACACACGAGGTGGGAGTCGATCCTCGGCTTGAACGTCGAGGCAGTGCAGGGAAAACATGTTCCTCTGGAATGGACGGACACATCTGGGGGACTCTTTGAATGGTGGCACGACCCTGGAGTTCCTCTCTCCTTTCCTGTGGAGAGCGCCTCCTCTTGACATGCGACGGGAACGCCGGGAATTCTTTCCCTTCGAAAAAGGGAAAGGATCCCTCGTCTCGAGCTAGGAGGCGGAAACGGTGCTCCCCTGGATGTGTGCGGGACCCTCGTTCTTCCTCTCGAGTGGAGTCGGGTATGTCGGGGAACTTCTTGAGTTGCATCAAGGGTGTGAAGGACCCTTTGGAAGTTCCAGTGGTTAGATGTGATTAGCCTCGAGAAGCCTCAGCGGAAATGGGCCTCATCTCGCCTGGAGGGCAAAACCTCCTGGATTTTCTGGAGTTGCGGCAGGTGCTCTCGACTTACGACGGGGACCTCCGGGACCCGCTCTGGTGGCCTCAGGAAAGGCCAGTCCCCATGCGAGTTCCTTGGGGGCCTCTCGGGTTTCCTCTCCCGTCGATGCCGGGGCCTAAGACATTGTGTGGAGTCGCGGCCGGAACCTGAGGATTCCTCTCCAGTGCTGACATGGATCTTGGGGTACTTATGGAGTCTCCCCAGGGGAGTCAGGCCTCGTCTCGAATGCGGGCATGCACTTGCGCTTTCCTCCAGAGCGGTAGTAGCAGTGTCACGCATTCTGCCGAGTGGATCAAGGGATCTATGGCTTTCCCTCGAGGCTTTCCCACGAGGGTTTCCCACAGGGCTGTCCCACGTGCACACGTGGTGGGAGTCGATCCTCGGCTTGAACGTCGAGGCAGTGCAGGGAAAACAGGTTCCTCTGGAATGGAGGGACACATCTGGGGGACTCTTGGAATGGTGGCACGACCCTGGAGTTCCTCTCGCCTTTCCTGTGGAGAGCGCCTCCTCTTGAGATGCGACGGGAACGCCGGGAATTCTTTCCCTTCGAAAAAGGGAAAGGATCCCTCGCCTCGAGCTAGGAGGCGGAAACGGGGCTCCCCTGGATGTGTGCGGGACCCTCGTTCTTCCTCTCGAGTGGAGTCGGGTATGTCGGGGAACTTCTTGAGTTGCAGCAAGGGTGTGAAGGACCCTTTGGAAGTTCCAGTGGTTAGATGTGATTAGCCTCGAGAAGCCTCAGCGGAAATGGGCCTCATCTCGCCTGGAGGGCAAAACATCCTGGATTTTCTCGAGTTGCGGCAGGTGCTCTCGACTTACGACGGGGACCTCAGGGACCCGCTGTGGTAGCCTCAGGAAAGCCCAGTCCCCATGCGAGTTCCTCAGGGGCCTCTCGGGATTCCTCTCACGTCGATGCCGGGGCCTAAGACCTTGTGTGGAGTCGCGGCCGGAACCTGAGGATTCCTCTCCAGTGCTGACATGGATCTTGGGGTACTTCTGGAGTCTCCCCAGGGGAGTCAGTCCTCGTCTCGAATGCAGACATGCACTTGCGCTTCCCTCCAGAGCGGTAGCAGCAGTGTCACGCAGTCCGCCGCGTGCATCAAGGGATCTATGGCTTTCCCTCGAGGCTTTCCCACGAGGCTTTCCCACAGGGCTGTCCCACGTGCACACGTGGTGGGAGTCGATCCTCGGCTTGAACGTCAAGGCAGTGCAGGGAAAACAGGTTCCTCTGGAATGGACTGACACATCTGGGGGACTCTTGGAATGGTGGAACGACCCTGGAGTTCCTCTCGCCTTTCCTGTGGAGAGCGCCTCCTCTTGAGATGCGACGGGAACGCCGGGAATTCTTTCCCTACGAAACAGGGAAAGGATCCCTCATCTCGAGCTAGGAGGCGGAAACGGGGCTCCCCTGGATGTGTGCGGACCCTCGTGCTTCCTCTCGAGTGGAGACGGGTATGTCCGGGAAATTCTTGAGTTGCAGCAAGGGTGTGAAGGACCCTTTGGAAGTCCCAGCGGTTAGATGTGATTAGCCTCGAGAAGCCTCAGCGGAAATGGGCCTCATCTCGCCTGGAGGGCAAAACCTCCTGGATTTTCTCGAGTTGCGGCAGGTGCTCTCGAATTACGAGGGGGACTTCAGGGACCCGCTCTGGTGGCCTCAGGAAAGGCCAGTCCCCATGCGAGTTCCTCGGGGGCCTCTCGGGATTCCTCTCCCGTCGATGCCGGGTCCTAAGACCTTGTGTGGAGTCGGGGCTGGACCCTGAGGATTCCTCTCCAGTGCTGACATGGATCTTGGGGTACTTCTGGAGTCTCCCCAGGGGAGTCAGGCCTCGTCTCGAATGCGGGCATGCACTTGCGCTTTCCTCCAGAGCGGTAGCAGCAGTGTCACGCAGTCCGCCGCGTGGATCAAAGGATCTATGGTTTTCCCTCGAATCTTTCCCACGAGGCTTTCCCATGAGGCTTTCCCACAGGGCTGTCCCACGTACACACGTGGTGGGAGTCGATCCTCGGCTTGAACGTCGAGGCAGTGCAGGGAAAACATGTTCCTCTGGAATGGACGGACACATCTGGGGGACTCTTTGAATGGTGGCACGACCCTGGAGTTCCTCTCTCCTTTCCTGTGGAGAGCGCCTCCTCTTGACATGCGACGGGAACGCCGGGAATTCTTTCCCTTCGAAAAAGGGAAAGGATCCCTCGTCTCGAGCTAGGAGGCGGAAACGGTGCTCCCCTGGATGTGTGCGGGACCCTCGTTCTTCCTCTCGAGTGGAGTCGGGTATGTCGGGGAACTTCTTGAGTTGCATCAAGGGTGTGAAGGACCCTTTGGAAGTTCCAGTGGTTAGATGTGATTAGCCTCGAGAAGCCTCAGCGGAAATGGGCCTCATCTCGCCTGGAGGGCAAAACCTCCTGGATTTTCTGGAGTTGCGGCAGGTGCTCTCGACTTACGACGGGGACCTCCGGGACCCGCTCTGGTGGCCTCAGGAAAGGCCAGTCCCCATGCGAGTTCCTTGGGGGCCTCTCGGGTTTCCTCTCCCGTCGATGCCGGGGCCTAAGACATTGTGTGGAGTCGCGGCCGGAACCTGAGGATTCCTCTCCAGTGCTGACATGGATCTTGGGGTACTTATGGAGTCTCCCCAGGGGAGTCAGGCCTCGTCTCGAATGCGGGCATGCACTTGCGCTTTCCTCCAGAGCGGTAGTAGCAGTGTCACGCATTCTGCCGAGTGGATCAAGGGATCTATGGCTTTCCCTCGAGGCTTTCCCACGAGGGTTTCCCACAGGGCTGTCCCACGTGCACACGTGGTGGGAGTCGATCCTCGGCTTGAACGTCGAGGCAGTGCAGGGAAAACAGGTTCCTCTGGAATGGAGGGACACATCTGGGGGACTCTTGGAATGGTGGCACGACCCTGGAGTTCCTCTCGCCTTTCCTGTGGAGAGCGCCTCCTCTTGAGATGCGACGGGAACGCCGGGAATTCTTTCCCTTCGAAAAAGGGAAAGGATCCCTCGCCTCGAGCTAGGAGGCGGAAACGGGGCTCCCCTGGATGTGTGCGGGACCCTCGTTCTTCCTCTCGAGTGGAGTCGGGTATGTCGGGGAACTTCTTGAGTTGCAGCAAGGGTGTGAAGGACCCTTTGGAAGTTCCAGTGGTTAGATGTGATTAGCCTCGAGAAGCCTCAATGGAAATGGGCCTCATCTCGCCTGGAGGGCAAAACCTCCTGGATTTTCTCGAGTTGCGGCAGGTGCTCTCGACTTACAACGGGGACCTCCGGGACCCGCTCTGGTGGCCTCAGGAAAGGCCAGTCCCCATGCGAGTTCCTTGGGGGCCTCTCGGGTTTCCTCTCCCGTCGATGCCGGGGCCTAAGTCCTTGTGTGGAGTCGCGGCCGGAACCTGAGGATTCCTCTCCAGTGCTGACATGGATCTTGGGGTACTTATGGAGTCTCCCCAGGGGAGTCAGTCCTCATCTCGAATGCAGACATGCACTTGCGCTTCCCTCCAAAGCGGTAGCAGCAGTGTCACGCATTCCGCCGCGTGCATCAAGGGATCTATGGCTTTCCCTCGAGGCTTTCCCAAGAGGCTTTCCCACAGGGCTGTCCCACGTGCACACGTGGTGGGAGTCGATCCTCGGCTTGAACGTCAAGGCAGTGCAGGGAAAACAGGTTCCTCTGGAATGGACTGACACATCTGGGGGACTCTTGGAATGGTGTCACGACCCTGGACTTCCTCTCGCCTTTCCTGTGGAGAGCGCCTCCTCTTGAGATGCGACGGGAACGCCGGGAATTCTTTCCCAACGAAGCAGGGAAAGAATCCCTCATCTCGAGCTAGGAGGCGGAAACGGGGCTCCCCTGGATGTGTGCGGGACCCTCGTGCTTCCTCTCGAGTGGAGACTGGTATGTCGGGGAACTTCTTGAGTTGCAGCAAGGGTGTGAAGGACCCTTTGGAAGTTCCAGTGGTTAGATGTGATTAGCCTCGAGAAGCCTCAGCGGAAATGGGCCTCATCTCGCCTGGAGGGCAAAACCTCCTGGATTTTCTCGAGTTGCGGCAGGTGCTCTCGACTTACGAGGGGGACTTCAGGGACCCGCTCTGGTGGCCTCAGGAAAGGCCAGTCCCCATGCGAGTTCCTCGGGGGCCTGTCGGGATTCCTCTCCCGTCGATGCCGGGTCCTAAGACCTTGTGTGGAGTCGGGGCTGGACCCTGAGGATTCCTCTCCAGTGCTGACATGGATCTTGGGGTACTTCTGGAGTCTCCCCAGGGGAGTCAGGCCTCGTCTCGAATGCGGGCATGCACTTGCGCTTTCCTCCAGAGCGGTAGTAGCAGTGTCACGCATTCTGCCGAGTGGATCAAGGGATCTATGGCTTTCCCTCGAGTCTTTCCCACGAGGCTTTCCCACGAGGCTTTCCCACAGGGCTGCGCCACGTGCACACGTGGTGGGAGTCGATCCTCGGCTTGAACGTCAAGGCAGTGCAGGGAAAACAGGTTCCTCTGGTATGGACTGACACATCTGGGGGACTCTTGGAATGGTGTCATGACCCTGGAGTTTCTCTCGCCTTTCCTGTGGAGAGCGCCTCCTCTTGAGATGCGACGGGAACGCCGGGAATTCTTTCCCTACGAAACAGGGAAAGGATCCCTCATCTCGAGCTAGGAGGCGGAAACGGGGCTCCCCTGGATGTGTGCGGGACACCACGTGCTTCCTCTCGAGTGCAGATGGGTATGTCGGGGAACTTCTTGAGTTGCAGCAAGGGTGTGAATGACCCTTTGGAAGTTCCAGTGGTTAGATGTGATTGGCCACGAGAAGCCTCAGCGGAAATGGGCCTCATCTCGCCTGGAGGGCAAAACCTCCTGGTTTTTCTCGAGTTGCGGCAGGTGCTCTCGACTTACGACGGGGACCTCAGGGACCCGCTCTGGTGGCCTCAGGAAAGGCCAGTCCCCATGCGAGTTCCTCGGGGGCCTCTCGGGATTCCTCTCCCGTCGATGCCGGGGCCTAAGACCTTGTGTGGAGTCGGGGCCGGAACCTGAGGATTCCTCTCCAGTGCTGACATGGATCTTGGGGTACTTCTGGAGTCTCCCCAGGGGAGTCAGTCCTCGTCTCGAATGCGGGCATGCACTTGCGCTTTCCTCCAGAGCGGTAGCAGCAGTGTCATGCAGTCCGCCACGTGGATCAAAGGATCTATGGTTTTCCCTCGAGTCTTTCCCACGAGGCTTTCCCAGGAGGCTTTCCCACAGGGCTGTCCCACGTGCACACGTGGTGGGAGTCGATCCTCGGCTTGAACGTCAAGGCAGTGCAGGGAAAACAGGTTCCTCTGGAATGGACTGACACATCTGGGGGACTCTTGGAATGGTGGCACGACCCTGGAGTTCCTCTCGCCTTTCCTGTGGAGAGCGCCTCCTCTTGAGATGCGACGGGAACGCCGGGAATTCTTTCCCTACGAAACAGGGAAAGGATCTTTCATCTCGAGCTAGGAGGCGGAAACGGACTCCCCTGGATGTGTGCGGGACCTCACGTGCTTCCTCTCGAGTGGAGACGGGTATGTCGGGGAACTTCTTGAGTTGCAGCAATGGTGTGAAGGACCCTTTGGAAGTTCCAGTGGTTAGATGTGATTGGCCTCGAGAAGCCTCAGCGGAAATGGGCCTCATCTCGCCTGGAGGGCAAAATCTCCTGGATTTTCTCGAGTTGCGGCAGGTGCTCTCGACTTACGACGGGGACCTCAGAGACCCGCTCTGGTGGCCTCAGGAAAGGCCAGTCCCCATGCGAGTTCCTCGGGGGCGTCTCGGGATTCCTCTCCCGTCGATTCCGGGGCCTAAGACCTTGTGTGCATTCGCGGCCGGAACCTGAGGATTCCTCTCCAGTGCTGACATGGATCTTGGGGTACTTCTGGAGTCTCCCCAGGGGAGTCAGTCCTCGTCTCGAATGCGGGCATGCACTTGCGCTTTCCTCCAGAGCGGTAGCAGCAGTGTCACGCAGTCCGCCGCGTGGATCAAAGGATCTATGGTTTTCCCTCGAGTCTTTCCCACGAGGCTTTCCCACGAGGCTTTCCCACAGGGCTGTCCCACGTGCACACGTGGTGGGAGTCGATCCTCGGCTTGAACGTCAAGGCAGTGCAGGAAAAACAGGTTCCTCTGGAATGAACTGACACATCTGGGGGACTCTTGGAATGGTGTCACGACCCTGGAGTTCCTCTCGCCTTTCCTGTGGAGAGAGCCTCCTCTTGAGATGCGACGGGAACGCCGGGAATTCTTTCCCTACGAAACAGGGAAAGGATCCCTCATCTCGAGCTAGGAGGCGGAAACGGGGCTCCCCTGGATGTGTGCGGGACACCACGTGCTTCCTCTCGAGTGGAGACGGGTATGTCGGGGAACTTCTTGAGTTGCAGCAATGGTGTGAAGGACCCTTTGGAAGTTCCAGTGGTTAGATGTGATTGGCCTCGAGAAGCCTCAGCGGAAATGGGCCTCATCTCGCCTGGAGGGCAAAACCTCCTGGATTTTCTCGAGTTGCGGCAGGTGCTCTCGACTTACGACGGGGACCTCAGGGAACCGCTCTGGTGGCCTCAGGAAAGGCCAGTCCCCATGCGAGTTCCTCGGGGGCGTCTCGGGATTCCTCTCCCGTCGATGCCGGGGCCTAAGACCTTGTGTGGAGTCGGGGCCGGAACCTGAGGATTCCTCTCCAGTGCTGACATGGATCTTGGGGTACTTCTGGAGTCTCCCCAGGGGAGTCAGTCCTCGTCTCGAATGCGGGCATGCACTTGCGCTTTCCTCCAGAGCGGTAGCAGCAGTGTCACGCAGTCCGCCGCGTGGATCAAAGGATCTATGGTTTTCCCTCGAGTCTTTCCCACGAGGCTTTCCCACGAGGCTTTCCCACAGGGCTGTCCCACGTGCACACGTGGTGGGAGTCGATCCTCGGCTTGAACGTCAAGGCAGTGCAGGGAAAACAGGTTCCTCTGGAATGGACTGACACATCTGGGGGACTCTTGGAATGGTGTCACGACCCTGGAGTTCCTCTCGCCTTTCCTGTGGAGAGAGCCTCCTCTTTAGATGCGACGGGAACGCCGGGAATTCTTTCCCTACGAAACAGGGAAAGGATCCCTCATCTCGAGCTAGGAGGCGGAAACGGGGCTTCCCTGGATGTTTGCGGGACACCACGTGCTTCCTCTCGAGTGCAGACGGGTATGTCGGGGAACTTCTTGAGTTGCAGCAATGGTGTGAAGGACCCTTTGGAAGTTCCAGTGGTTAGATGTGATTGGCCTCGAGAAGCCTCAGCGGAAATGGGCCTCATCTCGCCTGGAGGGCAAAACCTCCTGGATTTTCTCGAGTTGCGGCAGGTGCTCTCGACTTACGACGGGGACCTCAGGGAACCGCTCTGGTGGCCTCAGGAAAGGCCAGTCCCCATGCGAGTTCCTCGGGGGCCTCTCGGGATTCCTCTCCCGTCGATGCCGGGGCCTAAGACCTTGTGTGGAGTCGGGGCCGGAACCTGAGGATTCCTCTCCAGTGCTGACATGGATCTTGGGGTACTTCTGGAGTCTCCCCAGGGGAGTCAGTCCTCGTCTCGAATGCGGGCATGCACTTGCGCTTTCCTCCAGAGCGGTAGGAGCAGTGTCACGCAGTCCGCCGCGTGGATCAAAGGATCTATGGTTTTCCCTCGAGTCTTTCCCACGAGGCTTTCCCAGGAGGCTTTCCCACAGGGCTGTCCCACGTGCACACGTGGTGGGAGTCGATCCTCGGCTTGAACGTCAAGGCAGTGCAGGGAAAACAGGTTCCTCTGGAATGGACTGACACATCTGGGGGACTCTTGGAATGGTGTCACGACCCTGGAGTTCCTCTCGCCTTTCCTGTTGAGAGCGCCTCCTCTTGAGATGCGACGGGAACGCCGGGAATTCTTTCCCTACGAAACAGGGAAAGGATCCCTCATCTCGAGCTAGGAGGCGGAAACGGACTCCCCTGGATGTGTGCGGGACCTCACGTGCTTCCTCTCGAGTGGAGACGGGTATGTCGGGGAACTTCTTGAGTTGCAGCAATGGTGTGAAGGACCCTTTGGAAGTTCCAGTGGTTAGATGTGATTGGCCTCGAGAAGCCTCAGCGGAAATGGGCCTCATCTCGCCTGGAGGGCAAAATCTCCTGGATTTTCTCGAGTTGCGGCAGGTGCTCTCGACTTACGACGGGGACCTCAGAGACCCGCTCTGGTGGCCTCAGGAAAGGCCAGTCCCCATGCGAGTTCCTCGGGGGCGTCTCGGGATTCCTCTCCCGTCGATGCCGGGGCCTAAGACCTTGTGTGGATTCGCGGCCGGAACCTGAGGATTCCTCTCCAGTGCTGACATGGATCTTGGGGTACTTCTGGAGTCTCCCCAGGGGAGTCAGTCCTCGTCTCGAATGCGGGCATGCACTTGCGCTTTCCTCCAGAGCGGTAGCAGCAGTGTCACCCAGTCCGCCGCGTGGATCAAAGGATCTATGGTTTTCCCTCGAGTCTTTCCCATGAGGCTTTCCCACGAGGCTTTCCCACAGGGCTGTCCCACGTGCACACGTGGTGGGAGTCGATCCTCGGCTTGAACGTCAAGGCAGTGCAGGGAAAACAGGTTCCTCTGGAATGGACTGACACATCTGGGGGACTCTTGGAATGGTGGCACGACCCTGGAGTTCCTCTCGCCTTTCCTGTGGAGAGCGCCTCCTCTTGAGATGCGACGGGAACGCCGGGAATTCTTTCCCTACGAAACAGGGAAAGGATCCCTCATCTCGAGCTAGGAGGCGGAAACGGGGCTCCCCTGGATGGGTGCGGGACCCCACGTGCTTCCTCTCGAGTGGAGACGTGTATGTCGGGGAACTTCTTGAGTTGCAGCAATGGTGTGAAGGACCCTTTGGAAGTTCCAGTGGTTAGATGTGATTGGCCTCGAGAACCCTCAGCGGAAATGGGCCTCATCTGGCCTGGAGGGCAAAACCTCCTGGATTTTCTCGAGTTGCGGCAGGTGCTCTCGTCTTACGACGGGGACCTCAGGGAACCGCTCTGGTGGCCTCAGGAAAGGCCAGTCCCCATGCGAGTTCCTCGGGGGCGTCTCGGGATTCCTCTCCCGTCGATGCCGGGGCCTAAGACCTTGTGTGGATTCGCGGCCGGAACCTGAGGATTCCTCTCCAGTGCTGACATGGATCTTGGGGTACTTCTGGAGTCTCCCCAGGGGAGTCAGTCCTCGTCTCGAATGCGGGCATGCACTTGCGCTTTCCTCCAGAGCGGTAGCAGCAGTGTCACGCAGTCCGCCGCGTGGATCAAAGGATCTATGGTTTTCCCTCGAGTCTTTCCCACGAGGCTTTCCCACGAGGCTTTCCCACAGGGCTGTCCCACGTGCACACGTGGTGGGAGTCGATCCTCGGCTTGAACGTCAAGGCAGTGCAGGTAAAACAGGTTCCTCTGGAATGGACTGACACATCTGGGGGACTCTTGGAATGGTGTCACGACCCTGGAGTTCCTCTCGCCTTTCCTGTGGAGAGAGCCTCCTCTTGAGATGCGACGGAAACGCCGGGAATTCTTTCCCTACGAAACAGGGAAAGGATCCCTCATCTCGAGCTAGGAGGCGGAAACGGGGCTCCCCTGGATGTGTGCGGGACACCACGTGCTTCCTCTCGAGTGCAGACGGGTATGTCGGGGAACTTATTGAGTTGCAGCAATGGTGTGAAGGACCCTTTGGAAGTTCCAGTGGTTAGATGTGATTGGCCTCGAGAAGCCTCAGCGGAAATGGGCCTCATCTCGCCTCGAGGGCAAAACCTCCTGGATTTTCTCGAGTTGCGGCAGGTGCTCTCGACTTACGACGGGGACCTCAGGGAACCGCTCTGGTGGCCTCAGGAAAGGCCAGTCCCCATGCGAGTTCCTCGGGGGCGTCTCGGGATTCCTCTCCCGTCGATCCCGGGGCCTAAGACCTTGTGTGGAGTCGGGGCCGGAACCTGAGGATTCCTCTCCAGTGCTGACATGGATCTTGGGGTACTTCTGGAGTCTCCCCAGGGGAGTCAGTCCTCGTCTCGAATGCGGGCATGCACTTGCGCTTTCCTCCAGAGCGGTAGCAGCAGTGTCACGCAGTCCGCCGCGTGGATCAAAGGATCTATGGTTTTCCCTCGAGTCTTTCCCACGAGGCTTTCCCACGAGGCTTTCCCACAGGGCTGTCCCACGTGCACACGTGGTGGGAGTCGATCCTCGGCTTGAACGTCAAGGCAGTGCAGGGAAAACAGGTTCCTCTGGAATGGACTGACACATCTGGGGGACTCTTGGAATGGTGTCACGACCCTGGAGTTCCTCTCGCCTTTCCTGTGGAGAGAGCCTCCTCTTGAGATGCGACGGGAACGCCGGGAATTCTTTCCCTACGAAACAGGGAAAGGATCCCTCATCTCGAGCTAGGAGGCGGAAACGGGGCTCCCCTGGATGTGTGCGGGACACCACGTGCTTCCTCTCGAGTGCAGACGGGTATGTCGGGGAACTTCTTGAGTTGCAGCAATGGTGTGAAGGACCCTTTGGAAGTTCCAGTGGTTAGATGTGATTGGCCTCGAGAAGCCTCAGCGGAAATGGGCCTCATCTCGCCTGGAGGGCAAAACCTCCTGGATTTTCTCGAGTTGCGGCAGGTGCTCTCGACTTACGACGGGGACCTCAGGGAACCGCTCTGGTGGCCTCAGGAAAGGCCAGTCCCCATGCGAGTTCCTCGGGGGCCTCTCGGGATTCCTCTCCCGTCGATGCCGGGGCCTAAGACCTTGTGTGGATTCGCGGCCGGAACCTGAGGATTCCTCTCCAGTGCTGACATGGATCTTGGGGTACTTCTGGAGTCTCCCCAGGGGAGTCAGTCCTCGTCTCGAATGCGGGCATGCACTTGCGCTTTCCTCCAGAGCGGTAGCAGCAGTGTCACGCAGTCCGCCGCGTGGATCAAAGGATCTATGGTTTTCCCTCGAGTCTTTCCCACGAGGCTTTCCCACGAGGCTTTCCCACAGGGCTGTCCCACGTGCACACGTGGTGGGAGTCGATCCTCGGCTTGAACGTCAAGGCAGTGCAGGGAAAAGCGGTTCCTCTGGAATGGACTGACACATCTGGGGGACTCTTGGAATGGTGGCACGACCCTGGAGTTCCTCTCGCCTTTCCTGTGGAGAGCGCCTCCTCTTGAGATGCGACGGGAACGCCGGGAATTCTTTCCCTACGAAACAGGGAAAGGATCCCTCATCTCGAGCTAGGAGGCGGAAACGGGGCTCCCCTGGATGTGTGCGGGACCCCACGTGCTTCCTCTCGAGTGGAGACGTGTATGTCGGGGAACTTCTTGAGTTGCAGCAATGGTTTGAAGGACCCTTTGGAAGTTCCAGTGGTTAGATGTGATTGGCCTCGAGAAGCCTCAGCGGAAATGGGCCTCATCTGGCCTGGAGGGCAAAACCTCCTGGATTTTCTCGAGTTGCGGCAGGTGCTCTCGTCTTACGACGGGGACCTCAGGGAACCGCTCTGGTGGCCTCAGGAAAGGCCAGTCCCCATGCGAGTTCCTCGGGGGCGTCTCGGGATTCCTCTCCCGTCGATGCCGGTGCCTAAGACCTTGTGTGGAGTCGGGGCCGGAACCTGAGGATTCCTCTCCAGTGCTGACATGGATCTTGGGATTACTTCTGGAGTCTCCCCAGGGGAGTCAGTCCTCGTCTCGAATGCGGGCATGCACTTGCGCTTTCCTCCAGAGCGGTAGCAGCAGTGTCACGCAGTCCGCCGCGTGGATCAAAGGATCTATGGTTTTCCCTCGAGTCTTTCCCACAAGGCTTTCCCACGAGGCTTTCTCACAGGGCTGTCCCACGTGCACACGTGGTGGGAGTCGATCCTCGGCTTGAACGTCAAGGCAGTGCAGGGAAAACAGGTTCCTTTAGAATGGACTGACACATCTGGGGGACTCTTGGAATGGTGGCATGACACTGGAGTTCCTCTCGCCTTTCCTGTGGAGAGCGCCTCCTCTTGAGATGCGACGGGAACGCGGGGAATTCTTTCCCTACGAAACAGGGAAAGGATCCCTCATCTCGAGCTAGGAGGCGGAAACGGGGCACCCCTGGATGTGTGCGGGACACCACGTGCTTCCTCTCGAGTGCAGACGGGTATGTCGGTGAACTTCTTGAGTTGCAGCAAGGGTGTGAAGGACCCTTTGGAAGTTCCAGTGGTTAGATGTGATTGGCCTCGAGAAGCCTCAGCGGAAATGGGCCTCATCTCGCCTGGAGGGCAAAACCTCCTGGATTTCCTCGAGTTGCGGCAGGTGCTCTCGACTTACGACGGGGACCTCAGGGACCCGCTCTGGTGGCCTCAGGACAGGCCAGTCCCCATGCGAGTTCCTCGGGGGCCTCTCGGGATTCCTCTCCCGTCGATGCCGGGGCCTAAGACCTTGTGTGGAGTCGGGGCCGGAACCTGAAGATTCCTCTCCAGTGCTGACATGGATCTTGGGGTACTTCTGGAGTCTCCCCAGGGGAGTCAGTCCTCGTCTCGAATGCGGGCATGCACTTGCACTTTCCTCCAGAGCGGTAGCAGCAGTGTCACGCAGTCCACCGCGTGGATCAAAGGATCTATGGTTTTCCCTCGAGTCTTTCCCACGAGGCTTTCACACGAGGCTTTCCCACAGGGCTGTCCCACGTGCACACGAAGTGGGAGTCGATCCTCGGCTTGAACGTCAAGGCAGTGCAGGGAAAACAGGTTCCTCTGGAATGGACTGACACATCTGGGGGACTCTGGGAATGGTGGCACGACCCTGGAGTTCCTCTCGCCTTTCCTGTGGAGAGCACCTCCTCTTGAGATGCGACGGGAACGCCGGGAATTCTTTCCCTACGAAACAGGGAAAGGATCCCTCATCTCGAGCTAGGAGGCGGAAACGGGGCTCCCCTGGATGTGTGCGGGACCCCACGTGCTTCCTCTCGAGTGGAGACGGGTAAGTCGGGGAACTTCTTGAGTTGCAGCAATGGTGTGAAGGACCCTTTGGAAGTTCCAGTGGTTAGATGTGATTGGCCTCGAGAAGCCTCAGCGGAAATGGGCCTCATCTCGCCTGGAGGGCAAAACCTCCTGGATTTTCTCGAGTTGCGGCAGGTGCTCTCGACTTACGACGGGGACCTCAGGGAACCGCTCTGGTGGCCTCAGGAAAGGCCAGTCCCCATGCGAGTTCCTCGGGGGCGTCTCGGGATTCCTCTCCCGTCGATGCCGGGGCCTAAGACCTTGTGTGGAGTCGGGGCCGGAACCTGAGGATTCCTCTCCAGTGCTGACATGGATCTTGGGGTACTTCTGGAGTCTCCCCAGGGGAGTCAGTCCTCGTCTCGAATGCGGGCATGCACTTGCGCTTTCCTCCAGAGCGGTAGCAGCAGTGTCACGCAGTCCGCCGCGTGGATCAAAGGATCTATGGTTTTCCCTCGAGTCTTTCCCACGAGGCTTTCCCACGAGGCTTTCCCACAGGGCTGTCCCACGTTCACACGTGGTGGGAGTCGATCCTCGGCTTGAACGTCAAGGCAGTGCAGGGAAAACAGGTTCCTCTGGAATGGACTGACACATCTGGGGGACTCTTGGAATGGTGGCACGACACTGGAGTTCCTCTCGCCTTTCCTGTGGAGAGCGCCTCCTCTTCAGATGCGACGGGAACGCCGGGAATTCTTTCCCTACGAAACAGGGAAAGGATCCCTCATCTCGAGCTAGGAGGCGGAAACGGGGCTTCCCTGGATGTGTGCGGGACACCACGTGCTTCCTCTCGAGTGCAGACGGGTATGTCGGGGAACTTCTTGAGTTGCAGCAATGGTGTGAAGGACCCTTTGGAAGTTCCAGTGGTTAGATGTGATTGGCCTCGAGAAGCCTCAGCGGAAATGGGCCTCATCTCGCCTGGAGGGCAAAACCTCCTGGATTTTCTCGAGTTGCGGCAGGTGCTCTCGACTTACGACGGGGACCTCAGGGAACCGCTCTGGTGGCCTCAGGAAAGGCCAGTCCCCATGCGAGTTCCTCGGGGGCCTCTCGGGATTCCTCTCCCGTCGATGCCGGGGCCTAAGACCTTGTGTGGATTCGCGGCCGGAACCTGAGGATTCCTCTCCAGTGCTGACATGGATCTTGGGGTACTTCTGGAGTCTCCCCAGGGGAGTCAGTCCTCGTCTCGAATGCGGGCATGCACTTGCGCTTTCCTCCAGAGCGGTAGCAGCAGTGTCACCCAGTCCGCCGCGTGGATCAAAGGATCTATGGTTTTCCCTCGAGTCTTTCCCACGAGGCTTTCCCACGAGGCTTTCCCACAGGGCTGTCCCACGTGCACACGTGGTGGGAGTCGATCCTCGGCTTGAACGTCAAGGCAGTGCAGGGAAAAGCGGTTCCTCTGGAATGGACTGACACATCTGGGGGACTCTTGGAATGGTGGCACGACCCTGGAGTTCCTCTCGCCTTTCCTGGGGAGAGCGCCTCCTCTTGAGATGCGACGGGAACGCGGGGAATTCTTTCCCTACGAAACAGGGAAAGGATCCCTCATCTCGAGCTAGGAGGCGGAAACGGGGCTCCCCTGGATGTGTGCGGGACACCACGTGCTTCCTCTCGAGTGCAGACGGGTATGTCGGTGAACTTCTTGAGTTGCAGCAAGGGTGTGAAGGACCCTTTGGAAGTTCCAGTGGTTAGATGTGATTGGCCTCGAGAAGCCTCAGCGGAAATGGGCCTCATCTCGCCTGGAGGGCAAAACCTCCTGGATTTCCTCGAGTTGCGGCAGGTGCTCTCGACTTACGACGGGGACCTCAGGGACCCGCTCTGGTGGCCTCAGGACAGGCCAGTCCCCATGCGAGTTCCTCGGGGGCCTCTCGGGATTCCTCTCCCGTCGATGCCGGGGCCTAAGACCTTGTGTGGAGTCGGGGCCGGAACCTGAAGATTCCTCTCCAGTGCTGACATGGATCTTGGGGTACTTCTGGAGTCTCCCCAGGGGAGTCAGTCCTCGTCTCGAATGCGGGCATGCACTTGCGCTTTCCTCCAGAGCGGTAGCAGCAGTGTCACGCAGTCCACCGCGTGGATCAAAGGATCTATGGTTTTCCCTCGAGTCTTTCCCACGAGGCTTTCACACGAGGCTTTCCCACAGGGCTGTCCCACGTGCACACGAAGTGGGAGTCGATCCTCGGCTTGAACGTCAAGGCAGTGCAGGGAAAACAGGTTCCTCTGGAATGGACTGACACATCTGGGGGACTCTGGGAATGGTGGCACGACCCTGGAGTTCCTCTCGCCTTTCCTGTGGAGAGCACCTCCTCTTGAGATGCGACGGGAACGCCGGGAATTCTTTCCCTACGAAACAGGGAAAGGATCCCTCATCTCGAGCTAGGAGGCGGAAACGGGGCTCCCCTGGATGTGTGCGGGACCCCACGTGCTTCCTCTCGAGTGGAGACGGGTAAGTCGGGGAACTTCTTGAGTTGCAGCAATGGTGTGAAGGACCCTTTGGAAGTTCCAGTGGTTAGATGTGATTGGCCTCGAGAAGCCTCAGCGGAAATGGGCCTCATCTCGCCTGGAGGGCAAAACCTCCTGGATTTTCTCGAGTTGCGGCAGGTGCTCTCGACTTACGACGGGGACCTCAGGGAACCGCTCTGGTGGCCTCAGGAAAGGCCAGTCCCCATGCGAGTTCCTCGGGGGCGTCTCGGGATTCCTCTCCCGTCGATGCCGGGGCCTAAGACCTTGTGTGGAGTCGGGGCCGGAACCTGAGGATTCCTCTCCAGTGCTGACATGGATCTTGGGGTACTTCTGGAGTCTCCCCAGGGGAGTCAGTCCTCGTCTCGAATGCGGGCATGCACTTGCGCTTTCCTCCAGAGCGGTAGCAGCAGTGTCACGCAGTCCGCCGCGTGGATCAAAGGATCTATGGTTTTCCCTCGAGTTTTTCCCACGAGGCTTTCCCACGAGGCTTTCCCACAGGGCTGTCCCACGTTCACACGTGGTGGGAGTCGATCCTCGGCTTGAACGTCAAGGCAGTGCAGGGAAAACAGGTTCCTCTGGAATGGACTGACACATCTGGGGGACTCTGGGAATGGTGGCACGACACTGGAGTTCCTCTCGCCTTTCCTGTGGAGAGCGCCTCCTCTTCAGATGCGACGGGAACGCCGGGAATTCTTTCCCTACGAAACAGGGAAAGGATCCCTCATCTCGAGCTAGGAGGCGGAAACGGGGCTCCCCTGGATGGGTGCGGGACACCACGTGCTTCCTCTCGAGTGGAGACGGGTATGTCGGGGAACTTCTTGAGTTGCAGCAAGGGTGTGAAGGACCCTTTGGAAGTTCCAGTGGTTAGATGTGATTGGTCTCGAGAATCCTCAGCGGAAATGGGCCTCATCTCGCCTGGAGGGCAAAACCTCCTGGATTTTCTCGAGTTGCGGCAGGTGCTCTCGACTTACGACGGGGACCTCAGGGACCAGCTCTGGTGGCCTCAGGAAAGGCCAGTCCCCATGCGAGTTCCTCGGGGGCCTCTCGGGATTCCTCTCCCGTCGATGCCGGGGCCTAAGACCTTGTGTGGAGTCGTGGCCGGAACCTGAGGATTCCTCTCCAGTGCTGACATGGATCTTGGGGTACTTCTGGAGTCTCCCCAGGGGAGTCAGTCCTCGTTTCGAATGCGGGCATGCACTTGCGCTTTCCTCGAGAGCGGTAGCAGCAGTGTCACGCAGTCCGCCGCGTGGATCAAAGGATCTATGGTTTTCCCTCGAGTCTTTCCCACGAGGCTTTCCCACGAGGCTTTCCCACAGGGCTGTCCCACGTGCACACGTGGTGGGAGTCGATCCTCGGCTTGAACGTCAAGGCAGTGCAGGTAAAACAGGTTCCTCTGGAATGGACTGACACATCTGGGGGACTCTTGGAATGGTGTCACGACCCTGGAGTTCCTCTCGCCTTTCCTGTGGAGAGAGCCTCCTCTTGAGATGCGACGGGAACGCCGGGAATTCTTTCCCTACGAAACAGGGAAAGGATCCCTCATCTCGAGCTAGGAGGCGGAAACGGGGCTCCCCTGGATGTGTGCGGGACACCACGTGCTTCCTCTCGAGTGCAGACGGGTATGTCGGGGAACTTCTTGAGTTGCAGCAATGGTGTGAAGGACCATTTGGAAGTTCCAGTGGTTAGATGTGATTGGCCTCGAGAAGCCTCAGCGGAAATGGGCCTCATCTCGCCTGGAGGGCAAAACCTCCTGGATTTTCTCGAGTTGCGGCAGGTGCTCTCGACTTACGACGGGGACCTCAGGGAACCGCTCTGGTGGCCTCAGGAAAGGCCAGTCCCCATGCGAGTTCCTCGGGGGCGTCTCGGGATTCCTCTCCCGTCGATGCCGGGGCCTAAGACCTTGTGTGGAGTCGGGGCAGGAACCTGAGGATTCCTCTCCAGTGCTGACATGGATCTTGGGGTACTTCTGGAGTCTCCCCAGGGGAGTCAGTCCTCGTCTCGAATGCGGGCATGCACTTGCGCTTTCCTCCAGAGCGGTAGCAGCAGTGTCACGCAGTCCGCCGCGTGGATCAAAGGATCTATGGTTTTCCCTCGAGTCTTTCCCACGAGTCTTTCCCACGAGGCTTTCCCACAGGGCTGTCCCACGTGCACACGTGGTGGGAGTCGATCCTCGGCTTGAACGTCAAGGCAGTGCAGGTAAAACAGGTTCCTCTGGAATGGACTGACACATCTGGGGGACTCTTGGAATGGTGTCACGACCCTGGAGTTCCTCTCGCCTTTCCTGTGGAGAGAGCCTCCTCTTGAGATGCGACGGGAACGCCGGGAATTCTTTCCCTACGAAACAGGGAAAGGATCCCTCATCTCGAGCTAGGAGGCGGAAACGGGGCTCCCCTGGATGTGTGCGGGACACCACGTGCTTCCTCTCGAGTGCAGACGGGTATGTCGGGGAACTTCTTGAGTTGCAGCAATGGTGTGAAGGACCCTTTGGAAGTTCCAGTGGTTAGATGTGATTGGCCTCGAGAAGCCTCAGCGGAAATGGGCCTCATCTCGCCTCGAGGGCAAAACCTCCTGGATTTTCTCGAGTTGCGGCAGGTGCTCTCGACTTACGACGGGGACCTCAGGGAACCGCTCTGGTGGCCTCAGGAAAGGCCAGTCCCCATGCGAGTTCCTCGGGGGCGTCTCGGGATTCCTCTCCCGTCGATGCCGGGGCCTAAGACCTTGTGTGGAGTCGGGGCCGGAACCTGAGGATTCCTCTCCAGTGCTGACATGGATCTTGGGGTACTTCTGGAGTCTCCCCAGGGGAGTCAGTCCTCGTCTCGAATGCGGGCATGCACTTGCGCTTTCCTCCAGAGCGGTAGCAGCAGTGTCACGCAGTCCGCCGCGTGGATCAAAGGATCTATGGTTTTCCCTCGAGTCTTTCCCACGAGGCTTTCCCACGAGGCTTTCCCACAGGGCTGTCCCACGTGCACACGTGGTGGGAGTCGATCCTCGGCTTGAACGTCAAGGCAGTGCAGGGAAAACAGGTTCCTCTGGAATGGACTGACACATCTGGTGGACTCTTGGAATGGTGGCACGACCCTGGAGTTCCTCTCGCCTTTCCTGTGGAGAGCGCCTCCTCTTGAGATGCGACGGGAACGCCGGGAATTCTTTCCCTACGAAACAGGGAAAGGATCCCTCATCTCGAGCTAGGAGGCGGAAACGGGGCTCCCCTGGATGTGTGCGGGACCCCACGTGCTTCCTCTCGAGTGGAGACGGGTATGTCGGGGAACTTCTTGAGTTGCAGCAAGGGTGTGAAGGACGCTTTGGAAGTTCCAGTGGTTAGATGTGATTGACCTCGAGAAGCCTCAGCGGAAATGGGCCTCATCTCGCCTGCAGGGCAAAACCTCCTGGATTTTCTCGAGCTGCGGCAGGTGCTCTCGACTTACGACGGGGACCTCAGGGACCCGCTCTGGTGGCCTCAGGAAAGGCCAGTCCCCATGCGAGTTCCTCTGGGGCCTCTCGGGATTCCTCTCCCGTCGATGCCGGGGCCTAAGACCCTGTGTGGAGTCGGGGCCGGAACCTGAGGATTCCTCTCCAGTGCTTACATGGACCTTGAGGTACTTCTGGAGTCTCCCCAGGGGAGTCAGTCCTCGTCTCCAATGCGGGCATGCATTGCGCTTTCCTCCAGAGCGGTAGCAGCAGTGTCACGCAGTCCGCCGCGTGGATCAAAGGATCTATGGTTTTCCCTCGAGTCTTTCCCACGAGGCTTTCCCACGAGGCTTTCCCCCAGGGCTGTCCCACGTGCACACGTGGCGGGAGTCGATCCTCGGCTTGAACGTCAAGGCAGTGCAGGGAAAACAGGTTCCTCTGGAATGGACTGACACATCTGGGGGACTCTTGGAATGGTGTCACGACCCTGGAGTTCCTCTCGCCTTTCCTGTGGAGAGCGCCTCCTCTTGAGATGCGACGGGAACGCCGGGAATTCTTTCCCTACGAAACAGGGAAAGGATCCCTCATCTCGAGCTAGGAGGCGGAAACGGGGCTCCCCTGGATGTGTGCGGGACCCACGTGCTTCCTCTCGAGTGGAGACGGGTATGTCGGGGAACTTCTTGAGTTGCAGCAAGGGTGTGAAGGACCCTTTGGAAGTTCCAGTGGTTAGACGTGATTCGCCTCCATAAGCCTCAGCGGAAATGGGCCTCATCTCGCCTGGAGGGCAAAACCTCCTGGATTTTCTCGAGTTGCGGCAGGTGCTCTCGACTTACGACGGGGACCTCAGGGAACCGCTCTGGTGGCCTCAGGAAAGGCCAGTCCCCATGCGAGTTCCTCGGGGGCCTCTCGGGATTCCTCTCCCGTCGATGCCGGGGCCTAAGACCTTGTGTGGAGTCGGGGCCGGAACCTGAGGATTCCTCTCCAGTGCTGACATGGATCTTGGGGTACTTCTGGAGTCTCCCCAGGGGAGTCAGTCCTCGTCTCGAATGCGGGCATGCACTTGCGCTTTCCTCCAGAGCGGTAGCAGCAGTGTCACGCAGTCCGCCGCGTGGATCAAAGGATCTATGGTTTTCCCTCGAGTCTTTCCCACGAGGCTTTCCCACGAGGCTTTCCCACAGGGCTGTCCCACGTGCACACGTGGCGGGAGTCGATCCTCGGCTTGAACGTCAAGGCAGTGCAGGGAAAACAGGTTCCTCTGGAATGGACTGACACATCTGGGGGACTCTTGGAATGGTGTCACGACCCTGGAGTTCCTCTCGCCTTTCCTGTGGAGAGCGCCTCCTCTTGAGATGCGACGGGAACGCCGGGAATTCTTTCCCTACGAAACAGGGAAAGGATCCCTCATCTCGAGCTAGGAGGCGGAAACGGGGCTCCCCTGGATGTGTGCGGGACCCCACGTGCTTCCTCTCGAGTGCAGACGGGTATGTCGGGGAACTTCTTGAGTTGCAGCAATGGTGTGAAGGACCCTTTGGAAGTTCCAGTGGTTAGATGTGATTGGCCTTGAGAAGCCTCAGCGGAAATGGGCCTCATCTCGCCTGGAGGGCAAAACCTCCTGGATTTTCTCGAGTTGCGGCAGGTGCTCTCGACTTACGACGGGGACCTCAGGGACCCGCTCTGGTGGCCTCAGGAAAGGCCAGTCCCCATGCGAGTTCCTCGGCGGCCTCTCGGGATTCTTCTCCCGTCGATGCCGGGGCCTAAGACCCTGTGTGGAGTCGGGGCCGGAACCTGAGGATTCCTCTCCAGTGCTTACATGGACCTTGAGGTACTTCTGGAGTCTCCCCAGGGGAGTCAGTCCTCGTCTCGAATGCGGGCATGCACTTGCGCTTTCCTCCAGAGCGGTAGCAGCAGTGTCACGCAGTCCGCCGCGTGGATCAAAGGATCTATGGTTTTCCCTCGAGTCTTTCCCACGAGGCTTTCCCACGAGGCTTTCCCACAGGGCTGCGCCACGTGCACACGTGGTGGGAGTCGATCCTCGGCTTGAACGTCAAGGCAGTGCAGGGAAAACAGGTTCCTCTGGAATGGACTGACACATCTGGGGGACTCTTGGAATGGTGGAACGACCCTGGAGTTCCTCTCGCCTTTCCTGTGGAGAGCGCCTCCTCTTGAGATGCGACGGGAACGCCGGGAATTCTTTCCCTACGAAACAGGGAAAGGATCCCTCATCTCGAGGTAGGAGGCGGAAACGGGGCTCCCCTGGATGTGTACGGGAACCCACGTGCTTCCTCTCGAGTGGAGACGGGTATGTCGGGGAACTTCTTGAGTTGCAGCAATGGTGTGAAGGACCCTTTGGAAGTTCCAGTGGTTAGATGTGATTGGCCTCGAGAAGCCTCAGCGGAAATGGGCCTCATCTCGCCTAGAGGGCAAAACCTCCTGGATTTTCTCGAGTTGTGGCAGGTGCTCTCGACTTACGACGGGGACCTCAGGGACCCGCTCTGGTGGCCTCAGGAAATGCCAGTCCCCATGCGAGTTCAACGGGGGCGTCTCGGGATTCCTCTCCCGTCGATGCCGGGGCCTAAGACCTTGTGTGGAGTCGGGGCCGGAACCTGAGGATTCCTCTCCAGTGCTTACATGGATCTTGGGGTACTTCTGGAGTCTCCCCATGGGAGTCAGTCCTCGTCTCGAATGCGGGCATGCATTGCGCTTTCCTCCAGAGCGGTAGCAGCAGTGTCACGCCGTCCGCCGCGTGGATCAAAGGATCTATGGTTTTCCCTCGAGTCTTTCCCACGAGGCTTTCCCACGAGGCTTTCCCACAGGGCTCTCCCACGTGCACACGTGGCGGGAGTCGATCCTCGGCTTGAACGTCAAGGCAGTGCAGGGAAAACAGGTTCCTCTGGAATGGACTGACACATCTGGGGGACTCTTGGAATGGTGTCACGACCCTGGAGTTCCTCTCGCCTTTCCTGTGGAGAGCGCCTCCTCTTGAGATGCGACGGGAACGCCGGGAATTCTTTCCCTACGAAACAGGGAAAGGATCCCTCATCTCGAGCTAGGAGGCGGAAACGGGGCTCCCCTGGATGTGTGCGGGACCCCACGTGCTTCCTCTCGAGTGCAGACGGGTATGTCGGGGAACTTCTTGAGTTGCAGCAATGGTGTGAAGGACCCTTTGGAAGTTCCAGTGGTTAGATGTGATTGGCCTTGAGAAGCCTCAGCGGAAATGGGCCTCATCTCGCCTGGAGGGCAAAACCTCCTGGATTTTCTCGAGTTGCGGCAGGTGCTCTCGACTTACGATGGGGACCTAAGGGAAAGGTTCTGGTGGCCTCAGGAAAGGCCAGTCCCCATGCGAGTTCCTCGGGGGCGTCTCGGGATTCCTCTCCCGTCGATGCCAGGGCCTAAGACCTTGTGTGGAGTCGGGGCCAGAACCTGAGGATTCCTCTCCAGTGCTGACATGGATCTTGGGGTACTTCTGGAGTCTCCCCAGGGGAGTCAGTCCTCGTCTCGAATGCGGGCATTCATTGCGCTTTCCTCCAGAGCGGTAGCAGCAGTGTCACGCAGTCCGCCGCGTGGATCAAAGGATCTATGGTTTTCCCTCGAGTCTTTCCCACGAGGCTTTCCCACGAGGCTTTCCCACAGGGCTGTCCCACGTGCACACGTGGTGGGAGTCGATCCTCGGCTTGAACGTCAAGGCAGTGCAGGGAAAACAGGTTCCTCTGGAATGGACTGACTCATCTGGGGGACTCTTGGAATGGTGGCACGACCCTGGAGTTCCTCTCGCCTTTCCTGTGGAGAGCGCCTCCTCTTGAGATACGACGGGAACGCCGGGAATTCTTTCCCTACGAAACAGGGAAAGGATCCCTCATCTCGGGCTAGGAGGCGGAAACTGGGCTCCCCTGGATGTGTGCGTGACCCACGTGCTTCCTCTCGAGTGCAGACGGGTATGTCGGGGAACTTCTTGAGTTGCAGCCATGGTGTGAAGGACCCTTTGGAAGTTCCAGTGGTTAGACGTGATTAGCCTCGAGAAGCCTCAGCGGAAATGGGCCTCATCTCGCCTGGAGGGCAAAACCTCCTGGATTTTCTCGAGTTGCGGCAGGTGCTCTCGACTTACGACGGGGACCTCAGGGACCCGCTCTGGTGGCCTCAGGAAAGGCCAGTCCCCATCCGAGTTCCTCTGGGGCCTCTCGGGATTCCTCTCCCGTCGATGCCGGGGCCTAAGACCTTATGTGTAGTCGGGGCCGGAACCTGAGGATTCCTCTCCAGTGCTGACATGGATGTTGGGGTACTTCTGGAGTCTCCCCAGGGGAGTCACTGCTCGTCTCGAATGCGGGCATGCACTTGCGCTTTCCTCCAGAGCGGTAGCAGCAGTGTCACGCAGTCCGCCGCGTGGATCAAAGGATCTATGGTTTTCCCTCGAGTCTTTCCCACGAGGCTTTCCCACGAGGCTTTCCCACAGGGCTGTCCCACGTGCACACGTGGTGGGAGTCGATCCTCGGCTTGAACGTCAAGGCAGTGCAGGGAAAACAGGTTCCTCTGGAATGGACTGACACATCTGGGGGACTCTTGGAATGGTGTCACGACCCTGGACTTCCTCTCGCCTTTCCTGTGGAGAGCGCCTCCTCTTGAGATGCGACGGGAACGCCGGGAATTCTTTCCCTACGAAACAGGGAAAGGATCCCTCATCTCGAGCTAGGAGGCGGAAACGGGGCTCCCCTGGATGTGTGCGGGACACCACGTGCTTCCTCTCGAGTGCAGACGGGTATGTCGGGGAACTTCTTGAGTTGCAGCAAGGGTGTGAAGGACCCTCTGGAAGTTCCAGTGGTTAGATGTGATTGGCCTCGAGAATCCTCAGCGGAAATGGGCCTCATCTCGCCTGGAGGGCAAAACCTCCTGGATTTTCTCGAGTTGCGGCAGGTGCTCTCGACTTACGACGGGGACCTCAGGGAACCGCTCTGGTGGCCTCAGGAAAGGCCAGCCCCAATGCGAGTTCCTCGGGGGCATCTCGGGATTCCTCTCCCGTCCATGCCGGGGCCTAAGACCTTGTGTGGAGTCGGGGCCGGATCCTGAGGATTCCTCTCCAGTGCTGACATGGATCTTGGGGTACTTCTGGAGTCTCCCCAGGGGAGTCAGTCCTCGTCTCGAATGCGGGCATGCACTTGCGCTTTCCTCCAGAGCGGTAGCAGCAGTGTCACGCAGTCCGCCGCGTGGATCAAAGGATGTTTGGTTTTCCCTCGAGTCTTTCCCACGAGGCTTTCCCACGAGGCTGTCCCACGTGCACACGTGGTGGGAGTCGATCCTCGGCTTGAACGTCAAGGCAGTGCAGGGAAAACAGGTTCCTCTGGAATGGACTGACACATCTGGAGGACTCTTGGAATGGTGGCACGACCCTGGAGTTCCTCTCGCCTTTCCTGTGGAGAGCGCCTCCTCTTGAGATGCGACGGGAACTCCGGGAATTCTTTCCCTACGAAACAGGGAAAGGATCCCTCATCTCGAGCTAGGAGGCGGAAACGGGGCTCCCCTGGATGTGTGCGGGACCCCACGTGCTTCCTCTCGAGTGGAGACGGGTATGTCGGGGAACTTCTTGAGTTGCAGCAAGGGTGTGAAGGACCATTTGGAAGTTCCAGTGGTTAGATGTGATTGGCCTCGAGAAGCCTCAGCGGAAATGGGGCTCATCTCGCCAGGAGGGGAAAACCTCCTGGATTTTCTCGAGTTGCGGCAGGTGCTCTCGACTTATGACGGGGACCACAGGGACCCGCTCTGGTGGCCTCAGGAAAGGCCAGTCCCCATGCGAGTTCCTCGGGGGCGTCTCGGGATTCCTCTCCCGTCGATGCCGGGGCCTAAGACCTTGTGTGGAGTCGGGGCCGGAACCTGAGGATTCCTCTCCAGTGCTGACATGGAACTTGGGGTACTTCTGGAGTCTCCCCAGGGGAGTCAGTCCTCGTCTCGAATGCGGGCATGCACCTACGCTTTCCTCCAGAGCGGGAGCAGCAGTGTCACGCAGTCCGCCGCGTGGATCAAAGGATCTATGGTTTTCCCTCGAGTCTTTCCCACGAGGCTTTCCCACGAGGCTTTCCCACAGGGCTGTCCCACGTGCACACGTGGTGGGAGTCGATCCTCGGCTTGAACGTCAAGGCAGTGCAGGGAAAACAGGTTCCTCTGGAATGGACTGACACATCTGGGGGACTCTTGGAATGGTGGCACGACCCTGGAGTTCCTCTCGCCTTTCCTGTGGAGAGCGCCTCCTCTTGAGATGTGACGGGAACGCCGGGAATTCTTTCCCTACGAAACAGGGAAAGGATCCCTCATCTCGAGCTAGGAGGCGGAAACGGGGCTCCCCTGGATGTGTGCGGGACACCACGTGCTTCCTCTCGAGTGCAGACGGGTATGTCAGGGAACTTCTTGAGTTGCAGCAAGGGTGTGAAGGACCCTTTGGAAGTTCCAGTGGTTAGACGTGATTAGCCTCGAGAAGCCTCAGCGGAAATGGGCCTCATCTCGCCTGGAGGGCAAAACCTCCTGGATTTTCTCGAGTTGCGGCAGGTGCTCTCGACTTACGACGGGGACCTCAGGGACCCGCTCTGGTGGCCTCAGGAAAGGCCCGTCCCCATGCGAGTTCCTCTGGGGCCTCTCGGGATTCCTCTCCCGTCGATGCCGGGGCCTAAGACCTTGTGTGTAGTCGGGGCCGGAACCTGAGGATTCCTCTCCAGTGCTGACATGGATTTTGGGGTACTTCTGGAGTCTCCCCAGGGGAGTCACTGCTCGTCTCGAATGCGGGCATGCACTTGCGCTTTCCTCCAGAGCGGTAGCAGCAGTGTCACGCAGTCCGCCGCGTGGATCAAAGGATCTGTGGTTTTCCCTCGAGTCTTTCCCACGAGGCTTTCCCACGAGGCTTTCCCACAGGGCTGTCCCACGTGCACACGTGGTGGGAGTCTATCCTCGGCTTGAACGTCAAGGCAGTGCAGGGAAAACATGTTCCTCTGGAATGGACTGACACATCTGGGGGACTCTTGGAATGGTGTCACGACCCTGGAGTTCCTCTCGCCTTTCCTGTGGAGAGCGCCTCCTCTTGAGATGCGACGGGAACGCCGGGAATTCTTTCCCTACGAAACAGGGAAAGGATCCCTCATCTCGAGCTAGGAGGCGGAAACGGGGCTCCCCTGGATGTGTGCGGGACCCCACGTGCTTCCTCTCGAGTGGAGACGGGTATGTCGGGGAACTTCTTGAGTTGCAGCAATGGTGTGAAGGACCCTTTGGAAGTTGCAGTGGTTAGATGTGATTGGCCTCGAGAAGCCTCAGCGGAAATGGGCCTCATCTCGCCTGGAGGGCAAAACCTCCTGGATTTTATCGAGTTGCGGCAGGTGCTCTCGTCTTACGACGGGGACCACAGGGAACCGCTCTGGTGGCCTCAGGAAAGGCCAGTCCCCATGCGAGTTCCTCGGGGGCGTCTCGGGATTCCTCTCCCGTCGATGCCGGGGCCTAAGACCTTGTGTGGAGTCGGGGCCGGAACCTGAGGATTCCTCTCCAGTGCTGACATGGAACTTGGGGTACTTCTGGAGTCTCCCCAGGGGAGTCAGTCCTCGTCTCGAATGCGGGCATGCAACTACGCTTTCCTCCAGAGCGGGAGCAGCAGTGTCACGCAGTCCGCCGCGTGGATCAAAGGATCTATGGTTTTCCCTCGAGTCTTTCCCACGAGGCTTTCCCACGAGGCTTTCCCACAGGGCTGTCCCACGTGCACACGTGGTGGGAGTCGATCCTCGGCTTGAACGTCAAGGCAGTGCAGGGAAAACAGGTTCCTCTGGAATGGACTGACACATCTGGGGGACTCTTGGAATGGTGGCACGACCCTGGAGTTCCTCTCGCCTTTCCTGTGGAGAGCGCCTCCTCTTGAGCTGTGACGGGAACGCCGGGAATTCTTTCCCTACGAAACAGGGAAAGGATCCCTCATCTCGAGCTAGGAGGTGGAAACGGGGCTACCCTGGATGTGTGCGGGACCCCACGTGCTTCCTCTCGAGTGGAGACGGGTATGTCCGGGAACTTCTTGAGTTGCAGCAAGGGTGTGAAGGAACCATTGGAAGTTCCAGTGGTTAGACGTGATTAGCCTCGAGAAGCCTCAGCGGAAATGGGCCTCATCTCGCCTGGAGGGCAAAACCTCGTGGATTTTCTCGTGTTGCGGCAGGTGCTCTCCACTTACGACGGGGACCTCAGGGACCCGCTCTGGTGGCCTCAGGAAAGGCCCGTCCCCATGCGAGTTCCTCGGGGGCCTCTCGGGATTCCTCTCCCGTCGATGCCGGGGCCTAAGACCTTGTGTGCAGTCGGGGCCGGAACCTGAGGATTCCTCTCCAGTGCTGACATGGATCTTGGGGTACTTCTGGAGTCTCCCCAGGGGAGTCAGTCCTCGTCTCGAATGCGGGCATGCATTGCGCTTTCCTCCAGAGCGGTAGCAGCAGTGTCACGCAGTCCGCCGCGTGGATCAAAGGATCTATGGTTTTCCCTCGAGTCTTTCCCATGAGGCTTTCCCACGAGGCTTTCCCACAGGGCTCTCCCACGTGCACACGTGGTGGGAGTCGATCCTCGGCTTGAACGTCAAGGCAGTGCAGGGAAAACAGGTTCCTCTGGAATGGATTGACACATCTGGGGGACTCTTGGAATGGTGTCACGACCCTGGACTTCCTCTCGCCTTTCCTGTGGAGAGCGCCTCCTCTTGAGATGCGACGGGAACGCCGGGAATTCTTTCCCTACGAAACAGGGAAAGGATCCCTCATCTCGAGCTAGGAGGCGGAAACGGGGCTCCCCTGGATGTGTGCGGGACACCACGTGCTTCCTCTCGAGTGCAGACGGGTATGTCGGGGAACTTCTTGAGTTGCAGCAAGGGTGTGAAGGACCCTTTGGAAGTTCCAGTGGTTAGACGTGATTAGCCTCGAGAAGCCTCAGCGGAAATGGGCCTCATCTCGCCTGGAGGGCAAAACCTCCTGGATTTTCTCGAGTTGCGGCAGGTGCTCTCGACTTACGACGGGGACCTCAGGGACCCGCTCTGGTGGCCTCAGGAAAGGCCAGTCCCCATGCGAGTTCCTCTGGGGCCTCTCGGGATTCCTCTCCCGTCGATGCCGGGGCCTAAGACCTTATGTGTAGTCGGGGCCGGAACCTGAGGATTCCTCTCCAGTGCTGACATGGATTTTGGTGTACTTCTGGAGTCTCCCCAGGGGAGTCACTGCTCGTCTCGAATGCGGGCATGCACTTGCGCTTTCCTCCAGAGCGGTAGCAGCAGTGTCACGCAGTCCGCCGCGTGGATCAAAGGATCTATGGTTTTCCCTCGAGTCTTTCCCACGAGGCTTTCCCACGAGGCTTTCCCACAGGGCTGTCCCACGTGCACACGTGGTGGGAGTCGATCCTCGGCTTGAACGTCAAGGCAGTGCAGGGAAAACAGGTTCCTCTGGAATGGACTGACACATCTGGGGGACTCTTGGAATGGTGTCACGACCCTGGAGTTCCTCTCGCCTTTCCTGTGGAGAGCGCCTCCTCTTGAGATGCGACGGGAACGCCGGGAATTCTTTCCCTACGAAACAGGGAAAGGATCCCTCATCTCGAGCGAGGAGGCGGAAACGGGGCTCCCCTGGACGTGTGCGGGACCCCACGTGCTTCCTCTCGAGTGAAGACGGGTATGTCGGGGAACTTCTTGAGTTGCAGCAATGGTGTGAAGGACCCTTTGGAAGTTGCAGTGGTTAGATGTGATTGGCCTCGAGAAGCCTCAGCGGAAATGGGCCTCATCTCGCCTGGAGGGCAAAACCTCCTGGATTTTCTCGAGTTGCGGCAGGTGCTCTCGACTTACGACGGGGACCTCAGGGATCCGCTCTGGTGGCCTCAGGAAAGGCCAGTCCCCATGCGAGTTCCTCGGGGGCGTCTCGGGATTCCTCTCCCGTCGATGCCGGGGCCTAAGACCTTGTGTGGAGTCGGGGCCAGAACCTGAGGATTCCTCTCCAGTGCTGACATGGATCTTGGGGTACTTCTGGAGTCTCCCCAGGGGAGTCAGTCCTCGTCTCGAATGCGGGCATACACTTGCGCTTTCCTCCAGAGCGGTAGCAGCAGTGTCATGCAGTCCGCCGCGTGGATCAAAGGATCTATGGTTTCCCTCGAGTCTTTCCCACGAGGCTTTCCCACGAGGCTTTCCCACAGGGCTGTCCCACGTGCACACGTGGTGGGAGTCGATCCTCGGCTTGAACGTCAAGGCAGTGCAGGGAAAACAGGTTCCTCTGGAATGGACTGACACATCTGGGGGACTCTTGGAATGGTGGCATGACCCTGGAGTTCCTCTCGCCTTTCCTGTGGAGAGCGCCTCCTCTTGAGATGCGACGGGAACTCCGGGAATTCTTTCCCTACGAAACAGGGAAAGGATCCCTCATCTCGAGCTAGGAGGCGGAAACGGGGCTCCCCTGGATGTGTGCGGGACACCACGTGCTTCCTCTCGAGTGCAAACGGGTATGTTGGGGAACTTCTTGAGTTGCAGCAAGGGTGTGAAGGACCCTTTGGAAGTTCCAGTGGTTAGACGTGATTTGCCTCGAGAAGCCTCAGCGGAAATGGGCCTCATCTCGCCTGGAGGGCAAAACCTCCTGGATTTTCTCGAGTTGCGGCAGGTGCTCTCGACTTACGACGGGGAACTAAGGGAAAGGCTCTGGTGGCCTCAGGAAAGGCCAGTCCCCATGCGAGTTCCTCGGGGGCGTCTCGGGATTCCTCTCCCGTCGATGCCGGGGCCTAAGACCTTGTGTGGAGTCGGGGCCGGAACCTGAGGATTCCTCTCCAGTGCTGACATGGATCTTGGGGTACTTCTGGAGTCTCCCCAGGGGAGTCAGTCCTCGTCTCGAATGCGGGCATGCACTTGCGCTTTCCTCCAGAGCGGTAGCAGCAGTGTCACGCAGTCCGCCGCGTGGATCAAAGGATCTATGGTTTTCCCTCGAGTCTTTCCCACGAGGCTTTCCCACGAGGCTTTCCCACAGGGCTGTCCCACGTGCACACGTGGTGGGAGTCGATCCTCGGCTTGAACGTCAAGGCAGTGCAGGGAAAACAGGTTCCTCTGGAATGGACTGACACATCTGGGGGACTCTTGGAATGGTGGCATGACCCTGGAGTTCCTCTCGCCTTTCCTGTGGAGAGCGCCTCCTCTTGAGATGCGACGGGAACGCCGGGAATTCTTTCCCTACGAAACAGGGAAAGGATCCCTCATCTCGAGCTAGGAGGCGGAAACGGGGCTCCCCTGGATGTGTGCGGGACACCACGTGCTTCCTCTCGAGTGCAGACGGGTATGTCGGGGAACTTCTTGAGTTGCAGCAAGGGTGTGAAGGACCCTTTGGAAGTTCCAGTGGTTAGATGTGATTGGCCTCGAGAATCCTCAGCGGAAATGGGCCTCATCTCGCCTGGAGGGCAAAACCTCCTGGATTTTCTCGAGTTGCGGCAGGTGCTCTCGACTTACGACGGGGACCTCAGGGAACCGCTCTGGTGGCCTCAGGAAAGGCCAGCCCCAATGCGAGTTCCTCGGGGGCGTCTCGGGATTCCTCTCCCGTCCATGCCGGGGCCTAAGACCTTGTGTGGAGTCGGGGCCGGATCCTGAGGATTCCTCTCCAGTGCTGACATGGATCTTGGGGTACTTCTGGAGTCTCCCCAGGGGAGTCAGTCCTCGTCTCGAATGCGGGCATGCACTTGCGCTTTCCTCCAGAGCGGTAGCAGCAGTGTCACGCAGTCCGCCGCGTGGATCAAAGGATGTTTGGTTTTCCCTCGAGTCTTTCCCACGAGGCTTTCCCACAGGGCTGTCCCACGTGCACACGTGGTGGGAGTCGATCCTCGGCTTCAACGTCAAGGCAGTGCAGGGAAAACAGGTTCCTCTGGAATGGACTGACACATCTGGGGGACTCTTGGAATGGTGGCACGACCCTGGAGTTCCTCTCGCCTTTCCTGTGGAGAGCGCCTCCTCTTGAGATGTGACGGGAACGCCGGGAATTCTTTCCCTACGAAACAGGGAAAGGATCCCTCATCTCGAGCTAGGAGGTGGAAACGGGGCTACCCTGGATGTGTGCGGGACCCCACGTGCTTCCTCTCGAGTGGAGACGGGTATGTCCGGGAACTTCTTGAGTTGCACCAAGGGTGTGAAGGACCCATTGGAAGTTCCAGTGGTTAGACGTGATTAGCCTCGAGAAGCCTCAGCGGAAATGGGCCTCATCTCGCCTGGAGGGCAAAACCTCGTGGATTTTCTCGTGTTGCGGCAGGTGCTCTCCACTTACGACGGGGACCTCAGGGACCCGCTCTGGTGGCCTCAGGAAAGGCCCGTCCCAATGCGAGTTCCTCGGGGGCCTCTCGGGATTCCTCTCCCGTCGATGCCGGGGCCTAAGACCTTGTGTGCATTCGGGGCCGGAACCTGAGGATTCCTCTCCAGTGCTGACATGGATCTTGGGGTACTTCTGGAGTCTCCCCAGGGGAGTCAGTCCTCGTCTCGAATGCGGGCATGCATTGCGCTTTCCTCCAGAGCGGTAGCAGCAGTGTCACGCAGTCCGCCGCGTGGATCAAAGGATCTATGGTTTTCCCTCGAGTCTTTCCCACGAGGCTTTCCCACGAGGCTTTCCCACAGGGCTCTCCCACGTGCACACGTGGTGGGAGTCGATCCTCGGCTTGAACGTCAAGGCAGTGCAGGGAAAACAGGTTCCTCTGGAATGGACTGACACATCTGGGGGACTCTTGGAATGGTGTCACGACCCTGGACTTCCTCTCGCCTTTCCTGTGGAGAGCGACTCCTCTTGAGATGCGACGGGAACGCCGGGAATTCTTTCCCTACGAAACAGGGAAAGGATCCCTCATCTCGAGCTAGGAGGCGGAAACGGGGCTCCCCTGGATGTGTGCGGGACACCACGTGCTTCCTCTCGAGTGCAGACGGGTATGTCGGGGAACTTCTTGAGTTGCATCAAGGGTGTGAAGGACCCTTTGGAAGTTCCAGTGGTTAGACGTGATTAGCCTCGAGAAGCCTCAGCGGAAATGGGCCTCATCTCGCCTGGAGGGCAAAACCTCCTGGATTTTCTCGAGTTGCGGCAGGTGCTCTCGACTTACGACGGGGACCTCAGGGACCCGCTCTGGTGGCCTCAGGAAAGGCCAGTCCCCATGCGAGTTCCTCTGGGGCCTCTCGGGATTCCTCTCCCGTCGATGCCGGGGCCTAAGACCTTGTGTGTAGTCGGGGCCGGAACCTGAGGATTCCTCTCCAGTGCTGACATGGATTTTGGGGTACTTCTGGAGTCTCCCCAGGGGAGTCACTCCTCGTCTCGAATGCGGGCATGCACTTGCGCTTTCCTCCAGAGCGGTAGCAGCAGTGTCACGCAGTCCGCCGCGTGGATCAAAGGATCTATGGTTTTCCCTCGAGTCTTTCCCACGAGGCTTTCCCACGAGGCTTTCCCACAGGGCTGTCCCACGTGCACACGTGGTGGGAGTCGATCCTCGGCTTGAACGTCAAGGCAGTGCAGGGAAAACAGGTTCCTCTGGAATGGACTGACACATCTGGGGGACTCTTGGAATGGTGTCACGACCCTGGAGTTCCTCTCGCCTTTCCTGTGGAGAGCGCCTCCTCTTGAGATGCGACGGGAACGCCGGGAATTCTTTCCCTACGAAACAGGGAAAGGATCCCTCATCTCGAGCTAGGAGGCGGAAACGGGGCTCCCCTGGATGTGTGCGGGACCCCACGTGCTTCCTCTCGAGTGGAGACGGGTATGTCGGGGAACTTCTTGAGTTGCAGCAATGGTGTGAAGGACCCTTTGGAAGTTCCAGTGGTTAGACGTGATTGGCCTCGAGAAGCCTCAGCGGAAATGGGCCTCATCTTGTCTGTAGGGCAAAACCTCCTGGATTTTCTAGAGTTGCGGCAGGTGCTCTCGACTTACGACGGGGACCTCAGGGACCCGCTCTGGTGGCCTCAGGAAAGGCCAGTCCCCATGCGAGTTCCTCGGGGGCGTCTCGGGATTCCTCTCCCGTCGATGCCGGGGCCTAAGTCCTTGTGTGGAGTCGGGGCCGGAACCTGAGGATTCCTCTCCAGTGCTGACATGGATCTTGGGGTACTTCTGGAGTCTCCCCAGGGGAGTCAGTCCTCGTCTCGAATGCGGGCATGCACTTGCGCTTTCCTCCAGAGCGGTAGCAGCAGTGTCACGCAGTCCGCCGCGTGGATCAAAGGATGTTTGGTTTTCCCTCGAGTCTTTCCCACGAGGCTTTCCCACGAGGCTTTCCCACAGGGCTGTCCCACGTGGACACGTTGTGGGAGTCGATCCTCGGCTTGAACGTCAAGGCAGTGCAGGGAAAACAGGTTCCTCTGGAATGGATTGACACATCTGGGGGACTCTTGGAATGGTGTCACGACCCTGGACTTCCTCTCGCCTTTCCTGTGGAGAGCGCCTCCTCTTGAGATGCGACGGGAACGCCGGGAATTCTTTCCCTACGAAACAGGGAAAGGATCCCTCATCTCGAGCTAGGAGGCGGAAACGGGGCTCCCCTGGATGTGTGCGGGACACCACGTGCTTCCTCTCGAGTGCAGACGGGTATGTCGGGGAACTTCTTGAGTTGCAGCAAGGGTGTGAAGGACCCTTTGGAAGTTCCAGTGGTTAGACGTGATTAGCCTCGAGAAGCCTCAGCGGAAATGGGCCTCATCTCGCCTGGAGGGCAAAACCTCCTGGATTTTCTCGAGTTGCGGCAGGTGCTCTCGACTTACGACGGGGACCTCAGGGACCCGCTCTGGTGGCCTCAGGAAAGGCCAGTCCCCATGCGAGTTCCTCTGGGGCCTCTCGGGATTCCTCTCCCGTCGATGCCGGGGCCTAAGACCTTATGTGTAGTCGGGGCCGGAACCTGAGGATTCCTCTCCAGTGCTGACATGGATTTTGGGGTACTTCTGGAGTCTCCCCAGGGGAGTCACTGCTCGTCTCGAATGCGGGCATGCACTTGCGCTTTCCTCCAGAGCGGTAGCAGCAGTGTCACGCAGTCCGCCGCGTGGATCAAAGGATCTATGGTTTTCCCTCGAGTCTTTCCCACGAGGCTTTCCCACGAGGCTTTCCCACAGGGCTGTCCCACGTGCACACGTGGTGGGAGTCGATCCTCGGCTTGAACGTCAAGGCAGTGCAGGGAAAACAGGTTCCTCTGGAATGGACTGACACATCTGGGGGACTCTTGGAATGGTGTCACGACCCTGGAGTTCCTCTCGCCTTTCCTGTGGAGAGCGCCTCCTCTTGAGATGCGACGGGAACGCCGGGAATTCTTTCCCTACGAAACAGGGAAAGGATCCCTCATCTCGAGCTAGGAGGCGGAAACGGGGCTCCCCTGGACGTGTGCGGGACCCCACGTGCTTCCTCTCGAGTGAAGACGGGTATGTCGGGGAACTTCTTGAGTTGCAGCAATGGTGTGAAGGACCCTTTGGAAGTTGCAGTGGTTAGATGTGATTGGCCTCGAGAAGCCTCAGCGGAAATGGGCCTCATCTCGCCTGGAGGGCAAAACCTCCTGGATTTTCTCGAGTTGCGGCAGGTGCTCTCGACTTACGACGGGGACCTCAGGGATCCGCTCTGGTGGCCTCAGGAAAGGCCAGTCCCCATGCGAGTTCCTCGGGGGCGTCTCGGGATTCCTCTCCCGTCGATGCCGGGGCCTAAGACCTTGTGTGGAGTCGGGGCCAGAACCTGAGGATTCCTCTCCAGTGCTGACATGGATCTTGGGGTACTTCTGGAGTCTCCCCAGGGGAGTCAGTCCTCGTCTCGAATGCGGGCATACACTTGCGCTTTCCTCCAGAGCGGTAGCAGCAGTGTCATGCAGTCCGCCGCGTGGATCAAAGGATCTATGGTTTCCCTCGAGTCTTTCCCACGAGGCTTTCCCACGAGGCTTTCCCACAGGGCTGTCCCACGTGCACACGTGGTGGGAGTCGATCCTCGGCTTGAACGTCAAGGCAGTGCAGGGAAAACAGGTTCCTCTGGAATGGACTGACACATCTGGGGGACTCTTGGAATGGTGGCATGACCCTGGAGTTCCTCTCGCCTTTCCTGTGGAGAGCGCCTCCTCTTGAGATGCGACGGGAACTCCGGGAATTCTTTCCCTACGAAACAGGGAAAGGATCCCTCATCTCGAGCTAGGAGGCGGAAACGGGGCTCCCCTGGATGTGTGCGGGACACCACGTGCTTCCTCTCGAGTGCAAACGGGTATGTTGGGGAACTTCTTGAGTTGCAGCAAGGGTGTGAAGGACCCTTTGGAAGTTCCAGTGGTTAGACGTGTTTAGCCTCGAGAAGCCTCAGCGGAAATGGGCCTCATCTCGCCTGGAGGGCAAAACCTCCTGGATTTTCTCGAGTTGCGGCAGGTGCTCTCGACTTACGACGGGGAACTAAGGGAAAGGCTCTGGTGGCCTCAGGAAAGGCCAGTCCCCATGCGAGTTCCTCGGGGGCGTCTCGGGATTCCTCTCCCGTCGATGCCGGGGCCTAAGACCTTGTGTGGAGTCGGGGCCGGAACCTGAGGATTCCTCTCCAGTGCTGACATGGATCTTGGGGTACTTCTGGAGTCTCCCCAGGGGAGTCAGTCCTCGTCTCGAATGCGGGCATGCACTTGCGCTTTCCTCCAGAGCGGTAGCAGCAGTGTCACGCAGTCCGCCGCGTGGATCAAAGGATGTTTGGTTTTCCCTCGAGTCTTTCCCACGAGGCTTTCCCACGAGGCTTTCCCACAGGGCTGTCCCACGTGCACACGTGGTGGGAGTCGATCCTCGGCTTGAACGTCAAGGCAGTGCAGGGAAAACAGGTTCCTCTGGAATGGACTGACACATCTGGGGGACTCTTGGAATGGTGGCATGACCCTGGAGTTCCTCTCGCCTTTCCTGTGGAGAGCGCCTCCTCTTGAGATGCGACGGGAACGCCGGGAATTCTTTCCCTACGAAACAGGGAAAGGATCCCTCATCTCGAGCTAGGAGGCGGAAACGGGGCTCCCCTGGATGTGTGCGGGACACCACGTGCTTCCTCTCGAGTGCAGACGGGTATGTCGGGGAACTTCTTGAGTTGCAGCAAGGGTGTGAAGGACCCTTTGGAAGTTCCAGTGGTTAGATGTGATTGGCCTCGAGAATCCTCAGCGGAAATGGGCCTCATCTCGCCTGGAGGGCAAAACCTCCTGGATTTTCTCGAGTTGCGGCAGGTGCTCTCGACTTACGACGGGGACCTCAGGGAACCGCTCTGGTGGCCTCAGGAAAGGCCAGCCCCAATGCGAGTTCCTCGGGGGCGTCTCGGGATTCCTCTCCCGTCCATGCCGGGGCCTAAGACCTTGTGTAGAGTCGGGGCCGGATCCTGAGGATTCCTCTCCAGTGCTGACATGGATCTTGGGGTACTTCTGGAGTCTCCCCAGGGGAGTCAGTCCTCGTCTCGAATGCGGGCATGCACTTGCGCTTTCCTCCAGAGCGGTAGCAGCAGTGTCACGCAGTCCGCCGCGTGGATCAAAGGATGTTTGGTTTTCCCTCGAGTCTTTCCCACGAGGCTTTCCCACAGGGCTGTCCCACGTGCACACGTGGTGGGAGTCGATCCTCGGCTTCAACGTCAAGGCAGTGCAGGGAAAACAGGTTCCTCTGGAATGGACTGACACATCTGGGGGACTCTTGGAATGGTGGCACGACCCTGGAGTTCCTCTCGCCTTTCCTGTGGAGAGCGCCTCCTCTTGAGATGTGACGGGAACGCCGGGAATTCTTTCCCTACGAAACAGGGAAAGGATCCCTCATCTCGAGCTAGGAGGTGGAAACGGGGCTACCCTGGATGTGTGCGGGACCCCACGTGCTTCCTCTCGAGTGGAGACGGGTATGTCCGGGAACTTCTTGAGTTGCACCAAGGGTGTGAAGGACCCATTGGAAGTTCCAGTGGTTAGACGTGATTAGCCTCGAGAAGCCTCAGCGGAAATGGGCCTCATCTCGCCTGGAGGGCAAAACCTCGTGGATTTTCTCGTGTTGCGGCAGGTGCTCTCCACTTACGACGGGGACCTCAGGGACCCGCTCTGGTGGCCTCAGGAAAGGCCCGTCCCAATGCGAGTTCCTCGGGGGCCTCTCGGGATTCCTCTCTCGTCGATGCCGGGGCCTAAGACCTTGTGTGCATTCGGGGCCGGAACCTGAGGATTCCTCTCCAGTGCTGACATGGATCTTGGGGTACTTCTGGAGTCTCCCCAGGGGAGTCAGTCCTCGTCTCGAATGCGGGCATGCATTGCGCTTTCCTCCAGAGCGGTAGCAGCAGTGTCACGCAGTCCGCCGCGTGGATCAAAGGATCTATGGTTTTCCCTCGAGTCTTTCCCACGAGGCTTTCCCACGAGGCTTTCCCACAGGGCTCTCCCACGTGCACACGTGGTGGGAGTCGATCCTCGGCTTGAACGTCAAGGCAGTGCAGGGAAAACAGGTTCCTCTGGAATGGACTGACACATCTGGGGGACTCTTGGAATGGTGTCACGACCCTGGACTTCCTCTCGCCTTTCCTGTGGAGAGCGCCTCCTCTTGAGATGCGACGGGAACGCCGGGAATTCTTTCCCTACGAAACAGGGAAAGGATCCCTCATCTCGAGCTAGGAGGCGGAAACGGGGCTCCCCTGGATGTGTGCGGGACACCACGTGCTTCCTCTCGAGTGCAGACGGGTATGTCGGGGAACTTCTTGAGTTGCATCAAGGGTGTGAAGGACCCTTTGGAAGTTCCAGTGGTTAGACGTGATTAGCCTCGAGAAGCCTCAGCGGAAATGGGCCTCATCTCGCCTGGAGGGCAAAACCTCCTGGATTTTCTCGAGTTGCGGCAGGTGCTCTCGACTTACGACGGGGACCTCAGGGACCCGCTCTGGTGGCCTCAGGAAAGGCCAGTCCCCATGCGAGTTCCTCTGGGGCCTCTCGGGATTCCTCTCCCGTCGATGCCGGGGCCTAAGACCTTGTGTGTAGTCGGGGCCGGAACCTGAGGATTCCTCTCCAGTGCTGACATGGATTTTGGGGTACTTCTGGAGTCTCCCCAGGGGAGTCAGTCCTCGTCTCGAATGCGGGCATGCACTTGCGCTTTCCTCCAGAGCGGTAGCAGCAGTGTCACGCAGTCCGCCGCGTGGATCAAAGGATCTATGGTTTTCCCTCGAGTCTTTCCCACGAGGCTTTCCCACGAGGCTTTCCCACAGGGCTGTCCCACGTGCACACGTGGTGGGAGTCGATCCTCGGCTTGAACGTCAAGGCAGTGCAGGGAAAACAGGTTCCTCTGGAATGGACTGACACATCTGGGGGACTCTTGGAATGGTGTCACGACCCTGGAGTTCCTCTCGCCTTTCCTGTGGAGAGCGCCTCCTCTTGAGATGCGACGGGAACGCCGGAAATTCTTTCCCTACGAAACAGGGAAAGGATCCCTCATCTCGAGCTAGGAGGCGGAAACGGGGCTCCCCTGGATGTGTGCGGGACCCCACGTGCTTCCTCTCGAGTGGAGACGGGTATGTCGGGGAACTTCTTGAGTTGCAGCAATGGTGTGAAGGACCCTTTGGAAGTTCCAGTGGTTAGACGTGATTGGCCTCGAGAAGCCTCAGCGGAAATGGGCCTCATCTTGTCTGTAGGGCAAAACCTCCTGGATTTTCTAGAGTTGCGGCAGGTGCTCTCGACTTACGACGGGGACCTCAGGGACCCGCTCTGGTGGCCTCAGGAAAGGCCAGTCCCCATGCGAGTTCCTCGGGGGCGTCTCGGGATTCCTCTCCCGTCGATGCCGGGGCCTAAGTCCTTGTGTGGAGTCGGGGCCGGAACCTGAGGATTCCTCTCCAGTGCTGACATGGATCTTGGGGTACTTCTGGAGTCTCCCCAGGGGAGTCAGTCCTCGTCTCGAATGCGGGCATGCACTTGCGCTTTCCTCCAGAGTGGTAGCAGCAGTGTCACGCAGTCCGCCGCGTGGATCAAAGGATGTTTGGTTTTCCCTCGAGTCTTTCCCACGAGGCTTTCCCACGAGGCTTTCCCACAGGGCTGTCCCACGTGGACACGTTGTGGGAGTCGATCCTCGGCTTGAACGTCAAGGCAGTGCAGGGAAAACAGGTTCCTCTGGAATGGACTGACACATCTGGGGGACTCTTGGAATGGTGGCATGACCCTGGAGTTCCTCTCGCCTTTCCTGTGGAGAGCGCCTCCTCTTGAGATGCGACGGGAACGCCGGGAATTCTTTCCCTACGAAACAGGGAAAGGATCCCTCATCTCGAGCTAGGAGGCGGAAACGGGGCTCCCCTGGATGTGTGCGGGACACCACGTGCTTCCTCTCGAGTGCAGACGGGTATGTCGGGGAACTTCTTGAGTTGCAGCAAGGGTGTGAAGGACCCTTTGGAAGTTCCAGTGGTTAGATGTGATTGGCCTCGAGAAGCCTCAGCGGAAATGGGCCTCATCTCGCCTGGAGGGCAAAACCTCCTGGATTTTCTCGAGTTGCGGCAGGTGCTCTCGACTTACGACGGGGACCTCAGGGACCCGCTCTGGTGGCCTCAGGAAAGGCCAGTCCCCGTGCGAGTTCCTCGGGGGCCTCTCGGGATTCCTCTCCCGTCGATGCCGGGGCCTAAGACCTTGTGTGGAGTCGGGGCCGGAACCTGAGGATTCCTCTCCAGTGCTGACATGGATCTTGGGGTACTTCTGGAGTCTCCCCAGGGGAGTCAGTCCTCGTCTCGAATGCGGGCATGCACTTGCGCTTTCCTCCAGAGCGGTAGCAGCAGTGTCACGCAGTCCGCCGCGTGGATCAAAGGATCTATGGTTTTCCCTCGAGTCTTTCCCCCGAGGCTTTCCCACGAGGCTTTCCCACAGGGCTGTCCCACGTGCACACGTGGTGGGAGTCGATCCTCGGCTTGAACGTCAAGGCAGTGCAGGGAAAACAGGTTCCTCTGGAATGGACTGACACATCTGGGGGACTCTTGGAATGGTGGCACGACCCTGGAGTTCCTCTCGCCTTTCCTGTGGAGAGCGCCTCCTCTTGAGATGCGACGGGAACGCCGGGAATTCTTTCCCTCCGAAACAGGGAAAGGATCCCTCATCTCGAGCTAGGAGTCGGAAACGGGGCTCCCCTGGATGTGTGCGGGACCCACGTGCTTCCTCTCGAGTGGAGACGGGTATGTCGGGGAACTTCTTGAGTTGCAGCAAGGGTGTGAAGGACCCTTTGGAAGTTCCAGTGGTTAGACGTGATTAGCCTCGAGAAGCCTCAGCGGAAATGGGCCTCATCTCGCCTGGAGGGCAAAACCTCCTGGATTTTCTCGAGTTGCGGCAGGTGCTCTCGACTTACGACGGGGACCTCAGGGACCCGCTCTGGTGGCCTCAGGAAAGGCCAGTCCCCATGCGAGTTCCTCGGGGGCGTCTCGGGATTCCTCTCCCGTCGATGCCGGGGCCAAAGACCTTGTGTGGAGTCGGGGCCGGAACCTGAGGATTCCTCTCCAGTGCTGACATGGATCTTGGGGTACTTCTGGAGTCTCCCCAGGGGAGTCAGTCCTCGTCTCGAATGCGGGCATGCACTTGCGCTTTCCTCCAGAGTGGTAGCAGCAGTGTCACGCAGTCCGCCGCGTGGATCAAAGGATCTATGGTTTTCCCTCGAGTCTTTCCCACGAGGCTTTCCCACGAGGCTTTCCCACAGGGCTGTCCCAAGTGCACACGTGGTGGGAGTCGATCCTCGGCTTGAACGTCAAGGCAGTGCAGGGAAAACAGGTTCCTCTGGTATGGACTGACACATCTGGGGGACTCTTGGAATGGTGGCACGACCCTGGAGTTCCTCTCGCCTTTCCTGTGGAGAGCGCCTCCTCTTGAGATGCCACGGGAACGCCGGGAATTCTTTCCCTACGAAACAGGGAAAGGATCCCTCATCTCGAGCTAGGAGGCGGAAACGGGGCTCCCCTGGATGTGTGCGGGACGCACGTGCTTCCTCTCGAGTGGAGACGGGTATGTCGGGGAACTTCTTGAGTTACAGCAAGGGTGTGAAGGACCCTTTGGAAGTTCCAGTGGTTAGACGTGATTAGCCTCGAGAAGCCTCAGCGGAAATGGGCCTCATCTCGCCTGGAGGGCAAAACCTCCTGGATTTTCTCGAGTTGCGGCAGGTGCTCTCGACTTACGACGGGGACCTCAGGGAAAGGCTCTGGTGGCCTCAGGAAAGGCCAGTCCCCATGCGAGTTCCTTGGGGGCCTCTCGGGATTCCTCTCCCGTCGATGCCGGGGCCTAAGACCTTGTGTGGAGTCGGGGCCGGAACCTGAGGATTCCTCTCCAGTGCTGACATGGATCTTGGGGTACTTCTGGAGTCTCCCCAGGGGAGTCAGTCCTCGTCTCGAATGCGGGCATGCATTGCGCTTTCCTCCAGAGCGGTAGCAGCAGTGTCACGCAGTCCGCCGCGTGGATCAAAGGATCTATGGTTTTCCCTCGAGTCTTTCCCACGAGGCTTTCCCACGAGGCTTTCCCACAGGGCTCTCCCACGTGCACACGTGGTGGGAGTCGATCCTCGGCTTGAACGTCAAGGCAGTGCAGGGAAAACAGGTTCCTCTGGAATGGACTGACACATCTGGGGGACTCTTGGAATGGTGTCACGACCCTGGACTTCCTCTCGCCTTTCCTGTGGAGAGCGCCTCCTCTTGAGATGCGACGGGAACGCCGGGAATTCTTTCCCTACGAAACAGGGAAAGGATCCCTCATCTCGAGCTAGGAGGCGGAAACGGGGCTCCCCTGGATGTGTGCGGGACACCACGTGCTTCCTCTCGAGTGCAGACGGGTATGTCGGGGAACTTCTTGAGTTGCATCAAGGGTGTGAAGGACCCTTTGGAAGTTCCAGTGGTTAGACGTGATTAGCCTCGAGAAGCCTCAGCGGAAATGGGCCTCATCTCGCCTGGAGGGCAAAACCTCCTGGATTTTCTCGAGTTGCGGCAGGTGCTCTCGACTTACGACGGGGACCTCAGGGACCCGCTCTGGTGGCCTCAGGAAAGGCCAGTCCCCATGCGAGTTCCTCTGGGGCCTCTCGGGATTCCTCTCCCGTCGATGCCGGGGCCTAAGACCTTGTGTGTAGTCGGGGCCGGAACCTGAGGATTCCTCTCCAGTGCTGACATGGATTTTGGGGTACTTCTGGAGTCTCCCCAGGGGAGTCACTCCTCGTCTCGAATGCGGGCATGCACTTGCGCTTTCCTCCAGAGCGGTAGCAGCAGTGTCACGCAGTCCGCCGCGTGGATCAAAGGATCTATGGTTTTCCCTCGAGTCTTTCCCACGAGGCTTTCCCACGAGGCTTTCCCACAGGGCTGTCCCACGTGCACACGTGGTGGGAGTCGATCCTCGGCTTGAACGTCAAGGCAGTGCAGGGAAAACAGGTTCCTCTGGAATGGACTGACACATCTGGGGGACTCTTGGAATGGTGTCACGACCCTGGAGTTCCTCTCGCCTTTCCTGTGGAGAGCGCCTCCTCTTGAGATGCGACGGGAACGCCGGGAATTCTTTCCCTACGAAACAGGGAAAGGATCCCTCATCTCGAGCTAGGAGGCGGAAACGGGGCTCCCCTGGATGTGTGCGGGACCCCACGTGCTTCCTCTCGAGTGGAGACGGGTATGTCGGGGAACTTCTTGAGTTGCAGCAATGGTGTGAAGGACCCTTTGGAAGTTCCAGTGGTTAGACGTGATTGGCCTCGAGAAGCCTCAGCGGAAATGGGCCTCATCTTGTCTGTAGGGCAAAACCTCCTGGATTTTCTAGAGTTGCGGCAGGTGCTCTCGACTTACGACGGGGACCTCAGGGACCCGCTCTGGTGGCCTCAGGAAAGGCCAGTCCCCATGCGAGTTCCTCGGGGGCGTCTCGGGATTCCTCTCCCGTCGATGCCGGGGCCTAAGTCCTTGTGTGGAGTCGGGGCCGGAACCTGAGGATTCCTCTCCAGTGCTGACATGGATCTTGGGGTACTTCTGGAGTCTCCCCAGGGGAGTCAGTCCTCGTCTCGAATGCGGGCATGCACTTGCGCTTTCCTCCAGAGTGGTAGCAGCAGTGTCACGCAGTCCGCCGCGTGGATCAAAGGATGTTTGGTTTTCCCTCGAGTCTTTCCCACGAGGCTTTCCCACGAGGCTTTCCCACAGGGCTGTCCCACGTGGACACGTTGTGGGAGTCGATCCTCGGCTTGAACGTCAAGGCAGTGCAGGGAAAACAGGTTCCTCTGGAATGGATTGACACATCTGGGGGACTCTTGGAATGGTGTCACGACCCTGGACTTCCTCTCGCCTTTCCTGTGGAGAGCGCCTCCTCTTGAGATGCGACGGGAACGCCGGGAATTCTTTCCCTACGAAACAGGGAAAGGATCCCTCATCTCGAGCTAGGAGGCGGAAACGGGGCTCCCCTGGATGTGTGCGGGACACCACGTGCTTCCTCTCGAGTGCAGACGGGTATGTCGGGGAACTTCTTGAGTTGCAGCAAGGGTGTGAAGGACCCTTTGGAAGTTCCAGTGGTTAGACGTGATTAGCCTCGAGAAGCCTCAGCGGAAATGGGCCTCATCTCGCCTGGAGGGCAAAACCTCCTGGATTTTCTCGAGTTGCGGCAGGTGCTCTCGACTTACGACGGGGACCTCAGGGACCCGCTCTGGTGGCCTCAGGAAAGGCCAGTCCCCATGCGAGTTCCTCTGGGGCCTCTCGGGATTCCTCTCCCGTCGATGCCGGGGCCTAAGACCTTATGTGTAGTCGGGGCCGGAACCTGAGGATTCCTCTCCAGTGCTGACATGGATTTTGGGGTACTTCTGGAGTCTCCCCAGGGGAGTCACTGCTCGTCTCGAATGCGGGCATGCACTTGCGCTTTCCTCCAGAGCGGTAGCAGCAGTGTCACGCAGTCCGCCGCGTGGATCAAAGGATCTATGGTTTTCCCTCGAGTCTTTCCCACGAGGCTTTCCCACGAGGCTTTCCCACAGGGCTGTCCCACGTGCACACGTGGTGGGAGTCGATCCTCGGCTTGAACGTCAAGGCAGTGCAGGGAAAACAGGTTCCTCTGGAATGGACTGACACATCTGGGGGACTCTTGGAATGGTGTCACGACCCTGGAGTTCCTCTCGCCTTTCCTGTGGAGAGCGCCTCCTCTTGAGATGCGACGGGAACGCCGGGAATTCTTTCCCTACGAAACAGGGAAAGGATCCCTCATCTCGAGCTAGGAGGCGGAAACGGGGCTCCCCTGGACGTGTGCGGGACCCCACGTGCTTCCTCTCGAGTGAAGACGGGTATGTCGGGGAACTTCTTGAGTTGCAGCAATGGTGTGAAGGACCCTTTGGAAGTTGCAGTGGTTAGATGTGATTGGCCTCGAGAAGCCTCAGCGGAAATGGGCCTCATCTCGCCTGGAGGGCAAAACCTCCTGGATTTTCTCGAGTTGCGGCAGGTGCTCTCGACTTACGACGGGGACCTCAGGGATCCGCTCTGGTGGCCTCAGGAAAGGCCAGTCCCCATGCGAGTTCCTCGGGGGCGTCTCGGGATTCCTCTCCCGTCGATGCCGGGGCCTAAGACCTTGTGTGGAGTCGGGGCCAGAACCTGAGGATTCCTCTCCAGTGCTGACATGGATCTTGGGGTACTTCTGGAGTCTCCCCAGGGGAGTCAGTCCTCGTCTCGAATGCGGGCATACACTTGCGCTTTCCTCCAGAGCGGTAGCAGCAGTGTCATGCAGTCCGCCGCGTGGATCAAAGGATCTATGGTTTCCCTCGAGTCTTTCCCACGAGGCTTTCCCACGAGGCTTTCCCACAGGGCTGTCCCACGTGCACACGTGGTGGGAGTCGATCCTCGGCTTGAACGTCAAGGCAGTGCAGGGAAAACAGGTTCCTCTGGAATGGACTGACACATCTGGGGGACTCTTGGAATGGTGGCATGACCCTGGAGTTCCTCTCGCCTTTCCTGTGGAGAGCGCCTCCTCTTGAGATGCGACGGGAACTCCGGGAATTCTTTCCCTACGAAACAGGGAAAGGATCCCTCATCTCGAGCTAGGAGGCGGAAACGGGGCTCCCCTGGATGTGTGCGGGACACCACGTGCTTCCTCTCGAGTGCAAACGGGTATGTTGGGGAACTTCTTGAGTTGCAGCAAGGGTGTGAAGGACCCTTTGGAAGTTCCAGTGGTTAGACGTGATTAGCCTCGAGAAGCCTCAGCGGAAATGGGCCTCATCTCGCCTGGAGGGCAAAACCTCCTGGATTTTCTCGAGTTGCGGCAGGTGCTCTCGACTTACGACGGGGAACTAAGGGAAAGGCTCTGGTGGCCTCAGGAAAGGCCAGTCCCCATGCGAGTTCCTCGGGGGCGTCTCGGGATTCCTCTCCCGTCGATGCCGGGGCCTAAGACCTTGTGTGGAGTCGGGGCCGGAACCTGAGGATTCCTCTCCAGTGCTGACATGGATCTTGGGGTACTTCTGGAGTCTCCCCAGGGGAGTCAGTCCTCGTCTCGAATGCGGGCATGCACTTGCGCTTTCCTCCAGAGCGGTAGCAGCAGTGTCACGCAGTCCGCCGCGTGGATCAAAGGATGTTTGGTTTTCCCTCGAGTCTTTCCCACGAGGCTTTCCCACGAGGCTTTCCCACAGGGCTGTCCCACGTGCACACGTGGTGGGAGTCGATCCTCGGCTTGAACGTCAAGGCAGTGCAGGGAAAACAGGTTCCTCTGGAATGGACTGACACATCTGGGGGACTCTTGGAATGGTGGCATGACCCTGGAGTTCCTCTCGCCTTTCCTGTGGAGAGCGCCTCCTCTTGAGATGCGACGGGAACGCCGGGAATTCTTTCCCTACGAAACAGGGAAAGGATCCCTCATCTCGAGCTAGGAGGCGGAAACGGGGCTCCCCTGGATGTGTGCGGGACACCACGTGCTTCCTCTCGAGTGCAGACGGGTATGTCGGGGAACTTCTTGAGTTGCAGCAAGGGTGTGAAGGACCCTTTGGAAGTTCCAGTGGTTAGATGTGATTGGCCTCGAGAATCCTCAGCGGAAATGGGCCTCATCTCGCCTGGAGGGCAAAACCTCCTGGATTTTCTCGAGTTGCGGCAGGTGCTCTCGACTTACGACGGGGACCTCAGGGAACCGCTCTGGTGGCCTCAGGAAAGGCCAGCCCCAATGCGAGTTCCTCGGGGGCGTCTCGGGATTCCTCTCCCGTCCATGCCGGGGCCTAAGACCTTGTGTGGAGTCGGGGCCGGATCCTGAGGATTCCTCTCCAGTGCTGACATGGATCTTGGGGTACTTCTGGAGTCTCCCCAGGGGAGTCAGTCCTCGTCTCGAATGCGGGCATGCACTTGCGCTTTCCTCCAGAGCGGTAGCAGCAGTGTCACGCAGTCCGCCGCGTGGATCAAAGGATGTTTGGTTTTCCCTCGAGTCTTTCCCACGAGGCTTTCCCACAGGGCTGTCCCACGTGCACACGTGGTGGGAGTCGATCCTCGGCTTCAACGTCAAGGCAGTGCAGGGAAAACAGGTTCCTCTGGAATGGACTGACACATCTGGGGGACTCTTGGAATGGTGGCACGACCCTGGAGTTCCTCTCGCCTTTCCTGTGGAGAGCGCCTCCTCTTGAGATGTGACGGGAACGCCGGGAATTCTTTCCCTACGAAACAGGGAAAGGATCCCTCATCTCGAGCTAGGAGGTGGAAACGGGGCTACCCTGGATGTGTGCGGGACCCCACGTGCTTCCTCTCGAGTGGAGACGGGTATGTCCGGGAACTTCTTGAGTTGCACCAAGGGTGTGAAGGACCCATTGGAAGTTCCAGTGGTTAGACGTGATTAGCCTCGAGAAGCCTCAGCGGAAATGGGCCTCATCTCGCCTGGAGGGCAAAACCTCGTGGATTTTCTCGTGTTGCGGCAGGTGCTCTCCACTTACGACGGGGACCTCAGGGACCCGCTCTGGTGGCCTCAGGAAAGGCCCGTCCCAATGCGAGTTCCTCGGGGGCCTCTCGGGATTCCTCTCTCGTCGATGCCGGGGCCTAAGACCTTGTGTGCATTCGGGGCCGGAACCTGAGGATTCCTCTCCAGTGCTGACATGGATCTTGGGGTACTTCTGGAGTCTCCCCAGGGGAGTCAGTCCTCGTCTCGAATGCGGGCATGCATTGCGCTTTCCTCCAGAGCGGTAGCAGCAGTGTCACGCAGTCCGCCGCGTGGATCAAAGGATCTATGGTTTTCCCTCGAGTCTTTCCCACGAGGCTTTCCCACGAGGCTTTCCCACAGGGCTCTCCCACGTGCACACGTGGTGGGAGTCGATCCTCGGCTTGAACGTCAAGGCAGTGCAGGGAAAACAGGTTCCTCTGGAATGGACTGACACATCTGGGGGACTCTTGGAATGGTGTCACGACCCTGGACTTCCTCTCGCCTTTCCTGTGGAGAGCGCCTCCTCTTGAGATGCGACGGGAACGCCGGGAATTCTTTCCCTACGAAACAGGGAAAGGATCCCTCATCTCGAGCTAGGAGGCGGAAACGGGGCTCCCCTGGATGTGTGCGGGACACCACGTGCTTCCTCTCGAGTGCAGACGGGTATGTCGGGGAACTTCTTGAGTTGCATCAAGGGTGTGAAGGACCCTTTGGAAGTTCCAGTGGTTAGACGTGATTAGCCTCGAGAAGCCTCAGCGGAAATGGGCCTCATCTCGCCTGGAGGGCAAAACCTCCTGGATTTTCTCGAGTTGCGGCAGGTGCTCTCGACTTACGACGGGGACCTCAGGGACCCGCTCTGGTGGCCTCAGGAAAGGCCAGTCCCCATGCGAGTTCCTCTGGGGCCTCTCGGGATTCCTCTCCCGTCGATGCCGGGGCCTAAGACCTTGTGTGTAGTCGGGGCCGGAACCTGAGGATTCCTCTCCAGTGCTGACATGGATTTTGGGGTACTTCTGGAGTCTCCACAGGGGAGTCAGTCCTCGTCTCGAATGCGGGCATGCACTTGCGCTTTCCTCCAGAGCGGTAGCAGCAGTGTCACGCAGTCCGCCGCGTGGATCAAAGGATCTATGGTTTTCCCTCGAGTCTTTCCCACGAGGCTTTCCCACGAGGCTTTCCCACAGGGCTGTCCCACGTGCACACGTGGTGGGAGTCGATCCTCGGCTTGAACGTCAAGGCAGTGCAGGGAAAACAGGTTCCTCTGGAATGGACTGACACATCTGGGGGACTCTTGGAATGGTGTCACGACCCTGGAGTTCCTCTCGCCTTTCCTGTGGAGAGCGCCTCCTCTTGAGATGCGACGGGAACGCCGGGAATTCTTTCCCTACGAAACAGGGAAAGGATCCCTCATCTCGAGCTAGGAGGCGGAAACGGGGCTCCCCTGGATGTGTGCGGGACCCCACGTGCTTCCTCTCGAGTGGAGACGGGTATGTCGGGGAACTTCTTGAGTTGCAGCAATGGTGTGAAGGACCCTTTGGAAGTTCCAGTGGTTAGACGTGATTGGCCTCGAGAAGCCTCAGCGGAAATGGGCCTCATCTTGTCTGTAGGGCAAAACCTCCTGGATTTTCTAGAGTTGCGGCAGGTGCTCTCGACTTACGACGGGGACCTCAGGGACCCGCTCTGGTGGCCTCAGGAAAGGCCAGTCCCCATGCGAGTTCCTCGGGGGCGTCTCGGGATTCCTCTCCCGTCGATGCCGGGGCCTAAGTCCTTGTGTGGAGTCGGGGCCGGAACCTGAGGATTCCTCTCCAGTGCTGACATGGATCTTGGGGTACTTCTGGAGTCTCCCCAGGGGAGTCAGTCCTCGTCTCGAATGCGGGCATGCACTTGCGCTTTCCTCCAGAGCGGTAGCAGCAGTGTCACGCAGTCCGCCGCGTGGATCAAAGGATGTTTGGTTTTCCCTCGAGTCTTTCCCACGAGGCTTTCCCACGAGGCTTTCCCACAGGGCTGTCCCACGTGGACACGTTGTGGGAGTCGATCCTCGGCTTGAACGTCAAGGCAGTGCAGGGAAAACAGGTTCCTCTGGAATGGACTGACACATCTGGGGGACTCTTGGAATGGTGGCATGACCCTGGAGTTCCTCTCGCCTTTCCTGTGGAGAGCGCCTCCTCTTGAGATGCGACGGGAACGCCGGGAATTCTTTCCCTACGAAACAGGGAAAGGATCCCTCATCTCGAGCTAGGAGGCGGAAACGGGGCTCCCCTGGATGTGTGCGGGACACCACGTGCTTCCTCTCGAGTGCAGACGGGTATGTCGGGGAACTTCTTGAGTTGCAGCAAGGGTGTGAAGGACCCTTTGGAAGTTCCAGTGGTTAGATGTGATTGGCCTCGAGAAGCCTCAGCGGAAATGGGCCTCATCTCGCCTGGAGGGCAAAACCTCCTGGATTTTCTCGAGTTGCGGCAGGTGCTCTCGACTTACGACGGGGACCTCAGGGACCCGCTCTGGTGGCCTCAGGAAAGGCCAGTCCCCGTGCGAGTTCCTCGGGGGCCTCTCGGGATTCCTCTCCCGTCGATGCCGGGGCCTAAGACCTTGTGTGGAGTCGGGGCCGGAACCTGAGGATTCCTCTCCAGTGCTGACATGGATCTTGGGGTACTTCTGGAGTCTCCCCAGGGGAGTCAGTCCTCGTCTCGAATGCGGGCATGCACTTGCGCTTTCCTCCAGAGCGGTAGCAGCAGTGTCACGCAGTCCGCCGCGTGGATCAAAGGATCTATGGTTTTCCCTCGAGTCTTTCCCCCGAGGCTTTCCCACGAGGCTTTCCCAAAGGGCTGTCCCACGTGCACACGTGGTGGGAGTCGATCCTCGGCTTGAACGTCAAGGCAGTGCAGGGAAAACAGGTTCCTCTGGAATGGACTGACACATCTGGGGGACTCTTGGAATGGTGGCACGACCCTGGAGTTCCTCTCGCCTTTCCTGTGGAGAGCGCCTCCTCTTGAGATGCGACGGGAACGCCGGGAATTCTTTCCCTCCGAAACAGGGAAAGGATCCCTCATCTCGAGCTAGGAGTCGGAAACGGGGCTCCCCTGGATGTGTGCGGGACCCACGTGCTTCCTCTCGAGTGGAGACGGGTATGTCGGGGAACTTCTTGAGTTGCAGCAAGGGTGTGAAGGACCCTTTGGAAGTTCCAGTGGTTAGACGTGATTAGCCTCGAGAAGCCTCAGCGGAAATGGGCCTCATCTCGCCTGGAGGGCAAAACCTCCTGGATTTTCTCGAGTTGCGGCAGGTGCTCTCGACTTACGACGGGGACCTCAGGGACCCGCTCTGGTGGCCTCAGGAAAGGCCAGTCCCCATGCGAGTTCCTCGGGGGCGTCTCGGGATTCCTCTCCCGTCGATGCCGGGGCCAAAGACCTTGTGTGGAGTCGGGGCCGGAACCTGAGGATTCCTCTCCAGTGCTGACATGGATCTTGGGGTACTTCTGGAGTCTCCCCAGGGGAGTCAGTCCTCGTCTCGAATGCGGGCATGCACTTGCGCTTTCCTCCAGAGTGGTAGCAGCAGTGTCACGCAGTCCGCCGCGTGGATCAAAGGATCTATGGTTTTCCCTCGAGTCTTTCCCACGAGGCTTTCCCACGAGGCTTTCCCACAGGGCTGTCCCAAGTGCACACGTGGTGGGAGTCGATCCTCGGCTTGAACGTCAAGGCAGTGCAGGGAAAACAGGTTCCTCTGGTATGGACTGACACATCTGGGGGACTCTTGGAATGGTGGCACGACCCTGGAGTTCCTCTCGCCTTTCCTGTGGAGAGCGCCTCCTCTTGAGATGCCACGGGAACGCCGGGAATTCTTTCCCTACGAAACAGGGAAAGGATCCCTCATCTCGAGCTAGGAGGCGGAAACGGGGCTCCCCTGGATGTGTGCGGGACGCACGTGCTTCCTCTCGAGTGGAGACGGGTATGTCGGGGAACTTCTTGAGTTACAGCAAGGGTGTGAAGGACCCTTTGGAAGTTCCAGTGGTTAGACGTGATTAGCCTCGAGAAGCCTCAGCGGAAATGGGCCTCATCTCGCCTGGAGGGCAAAACCTCCTGGATTTTCTCGAGTTGCGGCAGGTGCTCTCGACTTACGACGGGGACCTCAGGGAAAGGCTCTGGTGGCCTCAGGAAAGGCCAGTCCCCATGCGAGTTCCTTGGGGGCCTCTCGGGATTCCTCTCCCGTCGATGCCGGGGCCTAAGACCTTGTGTGGAGTCGGGGCCGGAACCTGAGGATTCCTCTCCAGTGCTGACATGGATCTTGGGGTACTTCTGGAGTCTCCCCAGGGGAGTCAGTCCTCGTCTCGAATGCGGGCATGCACTTGCGCTTTCCTCCAGAGCGGTAGCAGCAGTGTCACGCACTCCGCCGCGTGGAGCAAAGGATCTATGGTTTTCCCTCGAGTCTTTCCCACGAGGCTTTCCCACGAGGCTTTCCCACAGGGCTGTCCCACGTGCACACGTGGTGGGAGTCGATCCTCGGCTTGAACGTCAAGGCAGTGCAGGGAAAACAGGTTCCTCTGGAATGGACTGACACATCTGGGGGATTCTTGGAATGGTGGCACGACCCTGGAGTTCGTCTCGCCTTTCCTGTGGAGAGCGCCTCCTCTTGAGATGCGACGGGAACGCCGGGAATTCTTTCCCTACGAAACAGTTAAAGGATCCCTCATCTCGAGCTAGGAGGCGGAAACGGGGCTCCCCTGGATGTGTGCGGGACACCACGTGCTTCCTCTCGAGTGGAGACGGGTATGTCGGGGAACTTCTTGAGTTGCAGCAATGGTGTGAAGGACCCTTTGGAAGTTCCAGTGGTTAGATGTGATTGGCCTCGAGAAGCCTCAGCGGAAATGGGCCTCATCTCGCCTGGAGGGCAAAACCTCCTGGATTTTCTCGAGTTGCGGCAGGTGCTCTCGACTTACGACGGGGAACTAAGGGAAAGGCTCTGGTGGCCTCAGGAAAGGCCAGTCCCCATGCGAGTTCCTCGGGGGCGTCTCGGGATTCCTCTCCCGTCGATGCCGGGGCCTAAGACCTTGTGTGGAGTCGGGGCCGGAAACTGAGGATTCCTCTCCAGTGCTGACATGGATCTTGGGGTACTTCTGGAGTCTCCCCAGGGGAGTCAGTCCTCGTCTCGAATGCGGGCATGCACTTGCGCTTTCCTCCAGAGCGGTAGCAGCAGTGTCACGCAGTCCGCCGCGTGGATCAAAGGATCTATGGTTTTCCCTCGAGTCTTTCCCACGAGGCTTTCCCACAGGGCTGTCCCAAGTGCACACGTGGTGGGAGTCGATCCTCGGCTTGAACGTCAAGGCAGTGCAGGGAAAACAGGTTCCTCTGGAATGGACTGACACATCTGGGGGACTCTTGGAATGGTGTCACGACCCTGGAGTTCCTCTCGCCTTTCCTGTGGAGAGCGCCTCCTCTTGAGATGCGACGGGAACGCCGGGAATTCTTTCCCTACGAATCAGGGAAAGGATCCCTCATCCCGAGCTAGGAGGCGGAAACGGGGCTCCCCTGGATGTGTGCGGGACCCACGTGCTTCCTCTCGAGTGGAGACGGGTATGTCGGGGAACTTCTTGAGTTGCAGCAAGGGTGTGAAGGACCCTTTGGAAGTTCCAGTGGTTAGACGTGATTAGCCTCGAGAAGCCTCAGCGGAAATGGGCCTCATCTCGCCTGGAGGGCAAAAACTCATGGATTTTCTCGAGTTGCGGCAGGTGCTCTCGACTTACGACGGGGACCTCAGGGAAAGGCTCTGGTGGCCTCAGGAAAGGCCAGTCCCCATGCGAGTTCCTCGGGGGCGTCTCGGGATTCCTCTCCCGTCGATGCCGGGGCCTAAGACCTTGTGTGGAGTCGGGGCCGGAACCTGAGGATTCCTCTCCAGTGCTGACATGGATCTTGGGGTACTTCTGGAGTCTCCCCAGGGGAGTCAGTCCTCGTCTCGAATGCGGGCATGCATTGCGCTTTCCTCCAGAGCGGTAGCAGCAGTGTCACGCACTCCGCCGCGTGGAGCAAAGGATCTATGGTTTTCCCTCGAGTCTTTCCCACGAGGCTTTCCCACGAGGCTTTCCCACAGGGCTGTCCCACGTGCACCCGTGGTGGGAGTCGATCCTCGGCTTGAACGTCAAGGCAGTGCAGGGAAAACAGGTTCCTCTGGAATGGACTGACACATCAGGGGGACTCTTGGAATGGTGGCATGACCCTGGAGTTTCTCTCGCCTTTCCTGTGGAGAGCGCCTCCTCTTGAGATGCGACGGGAACGCCGGGAATTCTTTCCCTACGAAACAGGGAAAGGATCCCTCATCTCGAGCTAGGAGGCGGAAACGGGGCTCCCCTGGATGTGTGCGGGACACCACGTGCTTCCTCTCGAGTGCAGATGGGTATGTCGGGGAACTTCTTGAGTTGCAGCAAGGGTGTGAGGGACCCTTTGGAAGTTCCAGTGGTTAGATGTGATTGGCCTCGAGAAGCCTCAGCGGAAATGGGCCTCATCTCGCCTGGAGGGCAAAACCTCCTGGATTTTCTCGAGTTGCGGCAGGTGCTCTCGACTTACGACGGGGACCTCAGGGACCCGCTCTGGTGGCCTCAGGAAAGGCCAGTCCCCATGCGAGTTCCTCGGGGGCCTCTCGGGATTCCTCTCACGTCGATGCCGGGGCCTAAGACCTTGTGTGTAGTCGGGGCCGGAACCGGAGGATTCCTCTCCAGTGCTGACATGGATCTTGGGGTACTTCTGGAGTCTCCCCAGGGGAGTCAGTCCTCGTCTCGAATGCGGGCATGCACTTGCGCTTTCCTCCAGAGCGGTAGCAGCAGTGTCACGCAGTCCGCCGCGTGGATCAAAGGATCTATGGTTTTCCCTCGAGTCTTTCCCACGAGGCTTTCCCACGAGGCTTTCCCACAGGGCTGTCCCACGTGCACACGTGGTGGGAGTGGATCCTCGGCTTGAACGTCAAGGCAGTGCAGGGAAAACAGGTTCCTCTGGAATGGACTGACACATCTGGGGGACTCTTGGAATGGTGGCACGACCCTGGAGTTCCTCTCGCCTTTCCTGTGGAGAGCGCCTCCTCTTGAGTTGCGACGGGAACGCCGGGAATTCTTTCCCTACGAAACAGGGAAAGGATCCCTCATCTCGAGCTAGGAGGCGGAAACGGGGCTCCCCTGGATGTGTGCGGGACCCCACGTGCTTCCTCTCGAGTGGAGACGGGTATGTCGGGGAACTTCTTGAGTTGCAGCAAGGGTGTGAAGGACCCTTTGGAAGTTCCAGTGGTTAGACGTGATTAGCCTCGAGAAGCCTCAGCGGAAATGGGGCTCATCTCGACTGGAGGGCAAAACCTCCTGGATTTTCTCGAGTTGCGGCAGGTGCTCTCGACTTATGACGGGGACCTCAGGGACCCGCTCTGGTGGCCTCAGGAAAGGCCAGTCCCCATGCGAGTTCCTCGGGGGCCTCTCGGGATTCCTCTCCCGTCGATGCCGGGGCCTAAGACCTTGTGTGGAGTCGGGGCCGGAACCTGAGGATTCCTCTGCACTGCTGACATGGATTTGAGGTAATTCTGGAGTCTCCCCAGGGGAGTCAGTCCTCGTGTCGAATGCGGGCATGCTCTTGCGCTTTCCTCCAGAGCGGTAGCAGCAGTGTCACGCAGTCCGCCGCGTGGATCAAAGGATCTATGGTTTTCCCTCGAGTCTTTCCCACGAGGCTTTCCCACGAGGCTTTCCCACAGGGCTGTCCCACGTGCACACGTGGTGGGAGTCGATCCTCGGCTTGAACGTCAAGGCAGTGCAGGGAAAACAGGTTCCTCTGGAATGGACTGACACATCTGGGGGACTCTTGGAATGGTGGCATGACCCTGGAGTTCCTCTCGCCTTTCCTGTGGAGAGCGCCTCCTCTTGAGATGCGACGGGAACGCCGGGAATTCTTTCCCTACGAAACAGGGAAAGGATCCCTCATCTTGAGCTAGGAGGCGGAAACGGGGATCCCCTGGATGTGTGCGGGACACCACGTGCTTCCTCTCGAGTGCAAACGGGTATGTTGGGGAACTTCTTGAGTTGCAGCAAGGGTGTGAAGGACCTTTTGGAAGTTCCAGTGGTTAGATGTGATTGGCCTCGAGAAGCCTCAGCGGAAATGGGCCTCATCTCGCCTGGAGGGGAAAACCTCCTAGATTTTCTCGAGTTGCGGCAGGTGCTCTCGACTTACGACGGGGACCTCAGGGACCCGCTCTGGTGGCCTCAGGAAAGGCCAGTCCCCATGCGAGTTCCTCGGGGGCGCCTCGGGATTCCTCTCCCGTCGATGCCGGGGCCTAAGACCTTGTGTGCAGTCGGGGCCGGAACCTGAGGATTCCTCTCCAGTGCTGACATGGATCTTGGGGTACTTCTGGAGTCTCCCCAGGGGAGTCAGTCCTCGTCTCGAATGCGGGCATGCACTTGGGCTTTCCTCCAGAGCGGTAGCAGCAGTGTCACGCAGTCCGCCGCGTGGATCAAAGGATCTATGGTTTTCCCTCGAGTCTTTCCCACGAGGCTTTCCCACGAGGCTTTCCCACAGTTCTGTCCCACGTGCACACGTGGTGGGAGTCGATCCTCGGCTTGAACGTCAAGGCAGTGCAGGGAAAACAGGTTCCTCTGGAATGGACTGACACATCTGGGGGACTCTTGGAATGGTGTCACGACCCTGGACTTCCTCTTGCCTTTCCTGTGGAGAGCGCCTCCTCTTGAGATGCGACGGGAACGCCGGGAATTCTTTCCCTACGAAACAGGGAAAGGATCCCTCATCTCGAGCTAGGAGGCGGAAACGGGGCTCCCCTGGATGTGTGCGGGACACCACGTGCTTCCTCTCGAGTGCAGACGGGTATGTCGGGGAACTTCTTGAGTTGCAGCAAGGGTGTGAAGGACCCTTTGGAAGTTCCAGTGGTTAGATGTGATTGGCCTCGAGAAGCCTCAGCGGAAATGGGCCTCATCTCGCCTGGAGGGCAAAACCTCCTGGATTTTCTCGAGTTGCGGCAGGTGCTCTCGACTTACGACGGGGACCTCAGGGAACCGCTCTGGTGGCCTCAGGAAAGGCCAGCCCCAATGCGAGTTCCTCGGGGGCGTCTCGGGATTCCTCTCCCGTCCATTCCGGGGCCTAAGACCTTGTGTGGAGTCGGGGCCGGATCCTGAGGATTCCTCTCCAGTGCTGACATGGATCTTGGGGTACTTCTGGAGTCTCCCCAGGGGAGTCAGTCCTCGTCTCGAATGCGGGCATGCACTTGCGCTTTCCTCCAGAGCGGTAGCAGCAGTGTCACGCAGTCCGCCGCGTGGATCAAAGGATGTTTGGTTTTCCCTCGAGACTTTCCCACGAGGCTTTCCCACGAGGCTGTCCCACGTGCACATGTGGTGGGAGTCGATCCTCGGCTTGAACGTCAAGGCAGTGCAGGGAAAACAGGTTCCTCTGGAATGGACTGACACATCTGGAGGACTCTTGGAATGGTGTCACGACCCTGGAGTTCCTCTCGCCTTTCCTGTGGAGAGCGCCTCCTCTTGAGATGCGACGGGAACTCCGGGAATTCTTTCCCTACGAAACAGGGAAAGGATCCCTCATCTCGAGCTCGGAGGCGGAAACGGGGCTCCCCTGGATGTGTGCGGGACCCCACGTGCTTCCTCTCGAGTGCAGACGGGTATGTCGGGGAACTTCTTGAGTTGCAGCAAGGGTGTGAAGGACCATTTGGAAGTTCCAGTGGTTAGATGTGATTGGCCTCGAGAAGCCTCAGCGGAAAGGGGCTCATCTCGCCAGGAGGGCAAAACCTCCTGGATTTTCTCGAGTTGGGGCAGGTGCTCTCGTCTTAAGACGGGGACCACAGGGAACCGCTCTGGTGGCCTCAGGAAAGGCCAGTCCCCATGCGAGTTCCTCGGGGGCGTCTCGGGATTCCTCTCCCGTCGATGCCGGGGCCTAAGACCTTGTGTGGAGTCGGGGCCGGAACCTGAGGATTCCTCTCCAGTGCTGACATGGAACTTGGGGTACTTATGGAGTCTCCCCAGGGGAGTCAGTCCTCGTCTCGAATGCGGGCATGCACCTACGCTTTCCTCCAGAGCGGGAGCAGCAGTGTCACGCAGTCCGCCGCGTGGATCAAAGGATCTATGGTTTTCCATCGAGTCTTTCCCACGAGGCTTTCCCACGAGGCTTTCCCACAGGGCTCTCCCACGTGCACACGTGGTGGGAGTCGATCCTCGGCTTGAACGTCAAGGCAGTGCAGGGAAAACAGGTTCCTCTGGAATGGACTGACACATCTGGGGGACTCTTGGAATGGTGGCACGACCCTGGAGTTCCTCTCGCCTTTCCTGTGGAGAGCGCCTCCTCTTGAGATGTGACGGGAACGCCGGGAATTCTTTCCCTACGAAACAGGGAAAGGATCCCTCATCTCGAGCTAGGAGGTGGAAACGGGGCTACCCTGGATGTGTGCGGGACCCCACGTGCTTCCTCTCGAGTGGAGACGGGTATGTCCGGGAACTTCTTGAGTTGCAGCAAGGGTGTGAAGGACCCATTGGAATTTCCAGTGGTTAGACGTGATTAGCCTCGAGAAGCCTCAGCGGAAATGGGCCTCATCTCGCCTGGAGGGCAAAACCTCGTGGATTTTCTCGTGTTGCGGCAGGTGCTCTCCACTTACGACGGGGACCTCAGGGACCCGCTCTGGTGGCCTCAGGAAAGGCCCGTCCCCATGCGAGTTCCTCGGGGGCCTCTCGGGATTCCTCTCCCGTCGATGCCGGGGCCTAAGACCTTGTGTGCAGTCGGGGCCGGAACCTGAGGATTCCTCTCCAGTGCTGACATGGATCTTGGGGTACTTCTGGAGTCTCCCCAGGGGAGTCAGTCCTCGTCTCGAATGCGGGCATGCATTGCGCTTTCCTCCAGAGCGGTAGCAGCAGTGTCACGCAGTCCGCCGCGTGGATCAAAGGATCTATGGTTTTCCCTCGAGTCTTTCCCACGAGGCTTTCCCACGAGGCTTTCCCACAGGGCTCTCCCACGTGCACACGTGGTGGGAGTCGATCCTCGGCTTGAACGTCAAGGCAGTGCAGGGAAAACAGGTTCCTCTGGAATGGACTGACACATCTGGGGGACTCTTGGAATGGTGGCACGACCCTGGAGTTCCTCTCGCCTTTCCTGTGGAGAGCGCCTCCTCTTGAGATGCGACGGGAACGCCGGGAATTCTTTCCCTACGAAACAGGGAAAGGATCCCTCATCTCGAGCTAGGAGGCGGAAACGGGGCTCCCCTGGATGTGTGCGGGACACCACGTGCTTCCTCTCGAGTGCAGACGGGTATGTCGGGGAACTTCTTGAGTTGCAGCAATGGTGTGAAGGACCCTTTGGAAGTTCCAGTGGTTAGACGTGATTAGCCTCGAGAAGCCTCAGCGGAAATGGGCCTCATCTCGCCTGGAGGGCAAAACCTCCTGGATTTTCTCGAGTTGCGGCAGGTGCTCTCGACTTACGACGGGGACCTCAGGGAAAGGCTCTGGTGGCCTCAGGAAAGGCCAGTCCCCATGCGAGTTCCTCGGGGGCCTCTCGGGATTCCTCTCCCGTCGATGCCGGGGCCTAAGACCTTGTGTGGAGTCGGGGCCGGAACCTGAGGATTCCTCTCCAGTGCTGACATGGATCTTGGGGTACTTCTGGAGTCTCCCCAGGGGAGTCAGTCCTCGTCTCGAATGCGGGCATGCACTTGCGCTTTCCTCCAGAGCGGTAGCAGCAGTGTCACGCAGTCCGCCGCGTGGATCAAAGGATCTATGGTTTTCCCTCGAGTCTTTCCCACGAGGCTTTCCCACGAGGCTTTCCCACAGGGCTGTCCCACGTGCACACGTGGTGGGAGTCGATCCTCGGCTTGAACGTCAAGGCAGTGCAGGGAAAACAGGTTCCTCTGGAATGGACTGACACATCTGGGGGACTCTTGGAATGGTGGCACGACCCTGGAGTTCCTCTCGCCTTTCCTGTGGAGAGCGCCTCCTCTTGAGATGCGACGGGAATGCCGGGAATTCTTTCCCTACGAAACAGTTAAAGGATCCCTCATCTCGAGCTAGGAGGCGGAAACGGGGCTCCCCTGGATGTGTGCGGGACACCACGTGCTTCCTCTCGAGTGGAGACGGGTATGTCGGGGAACTTCTTGAGTTGCAGCATGGTGTGAAGGACCCTTTGGAAGTTCCAGTGGTTAGATGTGATTGGCCTCGAGAAGCCTCAGCGGAAATGGGCCTCATTTCGCCTGGAGGGCAAAACCTCCTGGATTTTCTCGAGTTGCGGCAGGTGCTCTCGACTTACGACGGGGACCTCAGGGAAAGGCTCTGGTGGCCTCAGGAAAGGCCAGTCCCCATGCGAGTTCCTCGGGGGCGTCTCGGGATTCCTCTCCCGTCGATGCCGGGGCCTAAGACCTTGTGTGGAGTCGGGGCCGGAAACTGAGGATTCCTCTCCAGTGCTGACATGGATCTTGGGGTACTTCTGGAGTCTCCCCAGGGGAGTCAGTCCTCGTCTCGAATGCGGGCATGCACTTGCGCTTTCCTCCAGAGCGGTAGCAGCAGTGTCACGCAGTCCGCCGCGTGGATCAAAGGATCTATGGTTTTCCCTCGAGTCTTTCCCACGAGGCTTTCCCACGAGGCTTTCCCACAGGGCTGCGCCACGTGCACACGTGGTGGGAGTCGATCCTCGGCTTGAACGTCAAGGCAGTGCAGGGAAAGCAGGTTCCTCTGGAATGGACTGACTCATCTGGGGGACTCTTGGAATGGTGGCACGACCCTGGAGTTCCTCTCGCCTTTCCTGTGGAGAGCGCCTCCTCTTGAGATGCGACGGGAACGCCGGGAATTCTTTCCCTACGAAACAGGGAAAGGATCCCTCATCTCGAGCTAGGAGGCGGAAACGGGGCTCCCCTGGATGTGTGCGTGACCCACGTGCTTCCTCTCGAGTGCAGACGGGTATGTCGGGGAACTTCTTGAGTTGCAGCAAGGGTGTGAAGGACCCTTTGGAAGTTCAATTGGTTAGACGTGATTAGCCTCGAGAAGCCTCAGCGGAAATGGGCCTCATCTCGCCTGGAGGGCAAAACCTCCTGGATTTACTCGAGTTGCGGCAGGTGCTCTCGACTTACGACGGGGACCTCAGGGACCCGCTCTGGTGGCCTCAGGAAAGGCCAGTCCCCATGCGAGTTCCGCGGGGGCCTCTCGGGATTCCTCTCCCGTCGATGCCGGGGCCTAAGACCTTGTGTGGAGTCGGGGCCGGAACCTGAGGATTCCTCTCCAGTGCTGACATGGATCTTGGGGTACTTCTGGAGTCTCCCCAGGGGAGTCAGTCCTCGTCTCGAATGCGGGCATGCACTTGTGCTTTCCTCCAGAGCGGTAGCAGCAGTGTCACGCAGTCCGCCGCGTGGATCAAAGGATCTATGGTTTTCCCTCGAGTCTTTCCCACGAGGCTTTCCCACGAGGCTTTCCCACAGGGCTGTCCCACGTGCACACGTGGTGGGAGTCGATCCTCGGCTTGAACGTCAAGGCAGTGCAGGGAAAACAGGTTCCTCTGGAATGGACTGACACATCTGGGGGACTCTTGGAATGGTGGCACGACCCTGGAGTTCCTCTCGCCTTTCCTGTGGAGAGCGCCTCCTCTTGAGATGCGACGGGAACGCCGGGAATTCTTTCCCTACGAAACAGGGAAATGATCCCTCATCTCGAGCTAGGAGGCGGAAACGGGGCTCCCCTGGATGTGTGCGGGACACCACGTGCTTCCTCTCGAGTGGAGACGGGTATGTCGGGGAACTTCTTGAGTTGCAGCAAGGGTGTGAAGGACCCTTTGGAAGTTCCAGTGGTTAGACGTGATTAGCCTCGAGAAGCCTCAGCGGAAATGGGCCTCATCTCGCCTGGAGGGCAAAACCTCCTGGATTTTCTCGAGTTGCGGCAGGTGCTCTCGACTTACGACGGGGACCTAAGGGAAAGGCTCTGGTGGCCTCAGGAAAGGCCAGTCCCCATGCGAGTTCCTCGGGGGCGTCTCGGGATTCCTCTCCCGTCGATGCCGGGGCCTAAGACCTTGTGTGGAGTCGGGGCCGGAACCTGAGGATTCCTCTCCAGTGCTGACATGGATCTTGGGGTACTTCTGGAGTCTCCCCAGGGGAGTCAGTCCTCGTCTCGAATGCGGGCATACACTTGCGCTTTCCTCCAGAGCGGTAGCAGCAGTGTCATGCAGTCCGCCGCGTGGATCAAAGGATCTATGGTTTTCCCTCGAGTCTTTCCCACGAGGCTTTCCCACGAGGCTTTCCCACAGGGCTGTCCCACGTGCACACGTGGTGGGAGTCGATCCTCGGCTTGAACGTCAAGGCAGTGCAGGGAAAACAGGTTCCTCTGGAATGGACTGACACATCTGGGGGACTCTTGGAATGGTGGCACGACCCTGGAGTTCCTCTCGCCTTTCCTGTGGAGAGCGCCTCCTCTTGAGATGCGACGGGAACGCCGGAAATTCTTTCCCTAAGAAACAGGGAAAGAATCCCTCATCTCGAGCTAAGAGGCGGAAACGGGGCTCCCCTGGATGTGTGCGGGACACCACATGCTTCCTCCCGAGTGGAGACGGGTATGTCGGGGAACTTCTTGAGTTGCAGCAAGGGTGTGAAGGACCCTTTGGAAGTTCCAGTGGTTAGATGTGATTGGCCTCGAGAAGCCTCAGCGGAAATGGGCCTCATCTTGCCTGTAGGGCAAAACCTCCTGGATTTTCTAGAGTTGCGGCAGGTGCTCTCGACTTACGACGGGGACCTCAGGGACCCGCTCTGGTGGCCTCAGGAAAGGCCAGTCCCCATGCGAGTTCCTCAGGGGCGTCTCGGGATTCCTCTCCCGTCGATGCCGGGGCCTAAGACCTTGTGTGGAGTCGGGGCCGGAACCTGAGGATTCCTCTCCAGTGCTGACATGGATCTTGGGGTACTTCTGGAGTCTCCCCAGGGGAGTCAGTCCTCGTCTCGAATGCGGGCATGCACTTGCGCTTTCCTCCAGAGCGGTAGCAGCAGTGTCACGCAGTCCGCCGCGTGGATCAAAGGATGTTTGGTTTTCCCTCGAGTCTTTCCCACGAGGCTTTCCCACGAGGCTTTCCCACAGGGCTGTCCCACGTGGACACGTTGTGGGAGTCGATCCTCGGCTTGAACGTCAAGGCAGTGCAGGGAAAACAGGTTCCTCTGGAATGGACTGACACATCTGGGGGACTCTTGGAATGGTGGCACGACCCTGGAGTTCCTCTCGCCTTTCCTGTGGAGAGCGCCTCCTCTTGAGATGCCACGGGAACGCCGGGAATTCTTTCCCTAAGAAACAGGGAAAGGATCCCTCATCTCGAGCTAGGAGGCGGAAACGGGGCTCCCCTGGATGTGTGCGGGACACCACGTGCTTCCTCTCGAGTGGAGACGGGTATGTCGGGGAACTTCTTGAGTTGCAGCAAGGGTGTGAAGGACCCTTTGGAAGTTCCAGTGGTTAGACGTGATTAGCCTCGAGAAGCCTCAGCGGAAATGGGCCTCATCTCGCCTGGAGGGCAAAACCTCCTGGATTTTCTCGAGTTGCGGCAGGTGCTCTCGACTTACGACGGGGACCTCAGGGACCCGCTCTGGTGGCCTCAGGAAAGGCCAGTCCCCATGCGAGTTCCTCGGGGGCCTCTCGGGATTCCTCTCCCGTCGATGCCGGGGCCTAAGACCTTGTGTGGAGTCGGGGCCGGAACCTGAGGATTCCTCTCCAGTGCTGACATGGATCTTGGGGTACTTCTGGAGTCTCCCCAGGGGAGTCAGTGCTCGTCTCGAATGCGGGCATGCACTTGCGCTTTCCTCCAGAGCGGTAGCAGCAGTGTCACGCAGTCCGCCGCGTGGATCAAAGGATGTTTGGTTTTCCCTCGAGACTTTCCCACGAGGCTTTCCCACGAGGCTGTCCCACGTGCACACGTGGTGGGAGTCGATCCTCGGCTTGAACGTCAAGGCAGTGCAGGGAAAACAGGTTCCTCTGGAATGGACTGACACATCTGGAGGACTCTTGGAATGGTGGCACGACCCTGGAGTTCCTCTCGCCTTTCCTGTGGAGAGCGCCTCCTCTTGAGATGCGACGGGAACTCCGGGAATTCTTTCCCTACGAAACAGGGAAAGGATCCCTCATCTCGAGCTAGGAGGCGGAAACGGGGCTCCCCTGGATGTGTGCGGGACCCCACGTGCTTCCTCTCGAGTGGAGACGGGTATGTCGGGGAACTTCTTGAGTTGCAGCAAGGGTGTGAAGGACCATTTGGAAGTTCCAGTGGTTAGATGTGATTGGCCTCGAGAAGCCTCAGCGGAAATGGGGCTCATCTCGCCAGGAGGGCAAAACCTCCTGGATTTTCTCGAGTTGGGGCAGGTGCTCTCGTCTTAAGACGGGGACCACAGGGAACCGCTCTGGTGGCCTCAGGAAAGGCCAGTCCCCATGCGAGTTCCTCGGGGGCGTCTCGGGATTCCTCTCCCGTCGATGCCGGGGCCTAAGACCTTGTGTGGAGTCGGGGCCGGAACCTGAGGATTCCTCTCCAGTGCTGACATGGAACTTGGGGTACTTCTGGAGTCTCCCCAGGGGAGTCAGTCCTCGTCTCGAATGCGGGCATGCACCTACGCTTTCCTCCAGAGCGGGAGCAGCAGTGTCACGCAGTCCGCCGCGTGGATCAAAGGATCTATGGTTTTCCCTCGAGTCTTTCCCACGAGGCTTTCCCACGAGGCTTTCCCACAGGGCTCTCCCACGTGCACACGTGGTGGGAGTCGATCCTCGGCTTGAACGTCAAGGCAGTGCAGGGAAAACAGGTTCCTCTGGAATGGACTGACACATCTGGGGGACTCTTGGAATGGTGGCACGACCCTGGAGTTCCTCTCGCCTTTCCTGTGGAGAGCGCCTCCTCTTGAGATGTGACGGGAACGCCGGGAATTCTTTCCCTACGAAACAGGGAAAGGATCCCTCATCTCGAGCTAGGAGGTGGAAACGGGGCTACCCTGGATGTGTGCGGGACCCCACGTGCTTCCTCTCGAGTGGAGACGGGTATGTCCGGGAACTTCTTGAGTTGCAGCAAGGGTGTGAAGGACCCATTGGAATTTCCAGTGGTTAGACGTGATTAGCCTCGAGAAGCCTCAGCGGAAATGGGCCTCATCTCGCCTGGAGGGCAAAACCTCGTGGATTTTCTCGTGTTGCGGCAGGTGCTCTACACTTACGACGGGGACCTCAGGGACCCGCTCTGGTGGCCTCAGGAAAGGCCCGTCCCCATGCGAGTTCCTCGGGGGCCTCTCGGGATTCCTCTCCCGTCGATGCCGGGGCCTAAGACCTTGTGTGCAGTCGGGGCCGGAACCTGAGGATTCCTCTCCAGTGCTGACATGGATCTTGGGGTACTTCTGGAGTCTCCCCAGGGGAGTCAGTCCTCGTCTCGAATGCGGGCATGCATTGCGCTTTCCTCCAGAGCGGTAGCAGCAGTGTCACGCAGTCCGCCGCGTGGATCAAAGGATCTATGGTTTTCCCTCGAGTCTTTCCCACGAGGCTTTCCCACGAGGCTTTCCCACAGGGCTCTCCCACGTGCACACGTGGTGGGAGTCGATCCTCGGCTTGAACGTCAAGGCAGTGCAGGGAAAACAGGTTCCTCTGGAATGGACTGACACATCTGGGGGACTCTTGGAATGGTGGCACGACCCTGGAGTTCCTCTCGCCTTTCCTGTGGAGAGCGCCTCCTCTTGAGATGCGACGGGAACGCCGGGAATTCTTTCCCTACGAAACAGGGAAAGGATCCCTCATCTCGAGCTAGGAGGCGGAAACGGGGCTCCCCTGGATGTGTGCGGGACACCACGTGCTTCCTCTCGAGTGCAGACGGGTATGTCGGGGAACTTCTTGAGTTGCAGCAATGGTGTGAAGGACCCTTTGGAAGTTCCAGTGGTTAGACGTGATTAGCCTCGAGAAGCCTCAGCGGAAATGGGCCTCATCTCGCCTGGAGGGCAAAACCTCCTGGATTTTCTCGAGTTGCGGCAGGTGCTCTCGACTTACGACGGGGACCTCAGGGAAAGGCTCTGGTGGCCTCAGGAAAGGCCAGTCCCCATGCGAGTTCCTCGGGGGCCTCTCGGGATTCCTCTCCCGTCGATGCCGGGGCCTAAGACCTTGTGTGGAGTCGGGGCCGGAACCTGAGGATTCCTCTCCAGTGCTGACATGGATCTTGGGGTACTTCTGGAGTCTCCCCAGGGGAGTCAGTCCTCGTCTCGAATGCGGGCATGCACTTGCGCTTTCCTCCAGAGCGGTAGCAGCAGTGTCACGCAGTCCGCCGCGTGGATCAAAGGATCTATGGTTTTCCCTCGAGTCTTTCCCACGAGGCTTTCCCACGAGGCTTTCCCACAGGGCTGTCCCACGTGCACACGTGGTGGGAGTCGATCCTCGGCTTGAACGTCAAGGCAGTGCAGGGAAAACAGGTTCCTCTGGAATGGACTGACACATCTGGGGGACTCTTGGAATGGTGGCACGACCCTGGAGTTCCTCTCGCCTTTCCTGTGGAGAGCGCCTCCTCTTGAGATGCGACGGGAATGCCGGGAATTCTTTCCCTACGAAACAGTTAAAGGATCCCTCATCTCGAGCTAGGAGGCGGAAACGGGGCTCCCCTGGATGTGTGCGGGACACCACGTGCTTCCTCTCGAGTGGAGACGGGTATGTCGGGGAACTTCTTGAGTTGCAGCAATGGTGTGAAGGACCCTTTGGAAGTTCCAGTGGTTAGATGTGATTGGCCTCGAGAAGCCTCAGCGGAAATGGGCCTCATCTCGCCTGGAGGGCAAAACCTCCTGGATTTTCTCGAGTTGCGGCAGGTGCTCTCGACTTACGACGGGGAACTAAGGGAAAGGCTCTGGTGGCCTCAGGAAAGGCCAGTCCCCATGCGAGTTCCTCGGGGGCCTCTCGGGATTCCTCTCCCGTCGATGCTGGGGCCTAAGACCTTGTGTGCAGTCGGGGCCGGAACCTGAGGATTCCTCTCCAGTGCTGACATGGATCTTGGGGTACTTCTGGAGTCTCCCCAGGGGAGTCAGTCCTCGTCTCGAATGCGGGCATGCATTGCGCTTTCCTCCAGAGCGGTAGCAGCAGTGTCACGCAGTCCGCCGCGTGGATCAAAGGATCTATGGTTTTCCCTCGAGTCTTTCCCACGAGGCTTTCCCACGAGGCTTTCCCACAGGGCTCTCCCACGTGCACACGTGGTGGGAGTCGATCCTCGGCTTGAACGTCAAGGCAGTGCAGGGAAAACAGGTTCCTCTGGAATGGACTGACACATCTGGGGGACTCTTGGAATGGTGGCACGACCCTGGAGTTCCTCTCGCCTTTCCTGTGGAGAGCGCCTCCTCTTGAGATGCGACGGGAACGCCGGGAATTCTTTCCCTACGAAACAGGGAAAGGATCCCTCATCTCGAGCTAGGAGGCGGAAACGGGGCTCCCCTGGATGTGTGCGGGACACCACGTGCTTCCTCTCGAGTGCAGACGGGTATGTCGGGGAACTGCTTGAGTTGCAGCAATGGTGTGAAGGACCCTTTGGAAGTTCCAGTGGTTAGACGTGATTAGCCTCGAGAAGCCTCAGCGGAAATGGGCCTCATCTCGCCTGGAGGGCAAAACCTCCTGGATTTTCTCGAGTTGCGGCAGGTGCTCTCGACTTACGACGGGGACCTCAGGGAAAGGCTCTGGTGGCCTCAGGAAAGGCCAGTCCCCATGCGAGTTCCTCGGGGGCCTCTCGGGATTCCTCTCCCGTCGATGCCGGGGCCTAAGACCTTGTGTGGAGTCGGGGCCGGAACCTGAGGATTCCTCTCCAGTGCTGACATGGATCTTGGGGTACTTCTGGAGTCTCCCCAGGGGAGTCAGTCCTCGTCTCGAATGCGGGCATGCACTTGCGCTTTCCTCCAGAGCGGTAGCAGCAGTGTCACGCAGTCCGCCGCGTGGATCAAAGGATCTATGGTTTTCCCTCGAGTCTTTCCCACGAGGCTTTCCCACAGGGCTGTCCCAAGTGCACACGTGGTGGGAGTCGATCCTCGGCTTGAACGTCAAGGCAGTGCAGGGAAAACAGGTTCCTCTGGAATGGACTGACACATCTGGGGGACTCTTGGAATGGTGTCACGACCCTGGAGTTCCTCTCGCCTTTCCTGTGGAGAGCGCCTCCTCTTGAGATGCGACGGGAACGCCGGGAATTCTTTCCCTACGAATCAGGGAAAGGATCCCTCATCCCGAGCTAGGAGGCGGAAACGGGGCTCCCCTGGATGTGTGCGGGACGCACGTGCTTCCTCTCGAGTGGAGACGGGTATGTCGGGGAACTTCTTGAGTTGCAGCAAGGGCGTGAAGGACCCTTTGGAAGTTCCAGTGGTTAGAGGTGATTAGCCTCGAGAAGCCTCAGCGGAAATGGGCCTCATCTCGCCTGGAGGGCAAAACCTCATGGATTTTCTCGAGTTGCGGCAGGTGCTCTCGACTTACGACGGGGACCTCAGGGAAAGGCTCTGGTGGCCTCAGGAAAGGCCAGTCCCCATGCGAGTTCCTCGGGGGCGTCTCGGGATTCCTCTCCCGTCGATGCCGGGGCCTAAGACCTTGTGTGCAGTCGGGGCCGGAACCTGAGGATTCCTCTCCAGTGCTGACATGGATCTTGGGGTACTTCTGGAGTCTCCCCAGGGGAGTCAGTCCTCGTCTCGAATGCGGGCATGCATTGCGCTTTCCTCCAGAGCGGTAGCAGCAGTGTCACGCAGTCCGCCGCGTGGATCAAAGGATCTATGGTTTTCCCTCGAGTCTTTCCCACGAGGCTTTCCCACGAGGCTTTCCCACAGGGCTGCGCCACGTGCACACGTGGTGGGAGTCGATCCTCGGCTTGAACGTCAAGGCAGTGCAGGGAAAACAGGTTCCTCTGGAATGGACTGACTCATCTGGGGGACTCTTGGAATGGTGGCACGACCCTGGAGTTCCTCTCGCCTTTCCTGTGGAGAGCGCCTCCTCTTGAGATGCGACGGGAACGCCGGGAATTCTTTCCCTACGAAACAGGGAAAGGATCCCTCATCTCGAGCTAGGAGGCGGAAACGGGGCTCCCCTGGATGTGTGCGTGACCCACGTGCTTCCTCTCGAGTGCAGACGGGTATGTCGGGGAACTTCTTGATTTGCAGCAAGGGTGTGAAGGACCCTTTGGAAGTTCAATTGGTTAGACGTGATTAGCCTCGAGAAGCCTCAGCGGAAATGGGCCTCATCTCGCCTGGAGGGCAAAACCTCCTGGATTTACTCGAGTTGCGGCAGGTGCTCTCGACTTACGACGGGCACCTCAGGGACCCGCTCTGGTGGCCTCAGGAAAGGCCAGTCCCCATGCGAGTTCCGCGGGGGCCTCTCGGGATTCCTCTCCCGTCGATGCCGGGGCCTAAGACCTTGTGTGGAGTCGGGGCCGGAACCTGAGGATTCCTCTCCAGTGCTGACATGGATCTTGGGGTACTTCTGGAGTCTCCCCAGGGGAGTCAGTCCTCGTCTCGAATGCGGGCATGCACTTGTGCTTTCCTCCAGAGCGGTAGCAGCAGTGTCACGCAGTCCGCCGCGTGGATCAAAGGATCTATGGTTTTCCCTCGAGTCTTTCCCACGAGGCTTTCCCACGAGGCTTTCCCACAGGGCTGTCCCACGTGCACACGTGGTGGGAGTCGATCCTCGGCTTGAACGTCAAGGCAGTGCAGGGAAAACAGGTTCCTCTGGAATGGACTGACACATCTGGGGGACTCTTGGAATGGTGGCACGACCCTGGAGTTCCTCTCGCCTTTCCTGTGGAGAGCGCCTCCTCTTGAGATGCGACGGGAACGCCGGGAATTCTTTCCCTACGAAACAGGGAAATGATCCCTCATCTCGAGCTAGGAGGCGGAAACGGGGCTCCCCTGGATGTGTGCGGGACACCACGTGCTTCCTCTCGAGTGGAGACGGGTATGTCGGGGAACTTCTTGAGTTGCAGCAAGGGTGTGAAGGACCCTTTGGAAGTTCCAGTGGTTAGACGTGATTAGCCTCGAGAAGCCTCAGCGGAAATGGGCCTCATCTCGCCTGGAGGGCAAAACCTCCTGGATTTTCTCGAGTTGCGGCAGGTGCTCTCGACTTACGACGGGGACCTAAGGGAAAGGCTCTGGTGGCCTCAGGAAAGGCCAGTCCCCATGCGAGTTCCTCGGGGGCGTCTCGGGATTCCTCTCCCGTCGATGCCGGGGCCTAAGACCTTGTGTGGAGTCGGGGCCGGAACCTGAGGATTCCTCTCCAGTGCTGACATGGATCTTGGGGTACTTCTGGAGTCTCCCCAGGGGAGTCAGTCCTCGTCTCGAATGCGGGCATACACTTGCGCTTTCCTCCAGAGCGGTAGCAGCAGTGTCATGCAGTCCGCCGCGGGGATCAAAGGATCTATGGTTTTCCCTCGAGTCTTTCCCACGAGGCTTTCCCACGAGGCTTTCCCACAGGGCTGTCCCACGTGCACACGTGGTGGGAGTCGATCCTCGGCTTGAACGTCAAGGCAGTGCAGGGAAAACAGGTTCCTCTGGAATGGACTGACACATCTGGGGGACTCTTGGAATGGTGGCACGACCCTGGAGTTCCTCTCGCCTTTCCTGTGGAGAGCGCCTCCTCTTGAGATGCGACGGGAACGCCGGAAATTCTTTCCCTAAGAAACAGGGAAAGAATCCCTCATCTCGAGCTAAGAGGCGGAAACGGGGCTCCCCTGGATGTGTGCGGGACACCACATGCTTCCTCCCGAGTGGAGACGGGTATGTCGGGGAACTTCTTGAGTTGCAGCAAGGGTGTGAAGGACCCTTTGGAAGTTCCAGTGGTTAGATGTGATTGGCCTCGAGAAGCCTCAGCGGAAATGGGCCTCATCTCGCCTGGAGGGCAAAACCTCCTGGATTTTCTAGAGTTGCGGCAGGTGCTCTCGACTTACGATGGGGACCTCAGGGACCCGCTCTGGTGGCCTCAGGAAAGGCCAGTCCCCATGCGAGTTCCTCAGGGGCGTCTCGGGATTCCTCTCCCGTCGATGCCGGGGCCTAAGACCTTGTGTGGAGTCGGGGCCGGAACCTGAGGATTCCTCTCCAGTGCTGACATGGATCTTGGGGTACTTCTGGAGTCTCCCCAGGGGAGTCAGTCCTCGTCTCGAATGCGGGCATGCACTTGCGCTTTCCTCCAGAGCGGTAGCAGCAGTGTCACGCAGTCCGCCGCGTGGATCAAAGGATGTTTGGTTTTCCCTCGAGTCTTTCCCACGAGGCTTTCCCACGAGGCTTTCCCACAGGGCTGTCCCACGTGGACACGTTGTGGGAGTCGATCCTCGGCTTGAACGTCAAGGCAGTGCAGGGAAAACAGGTTCCTCTGGAATGGACTGACACATCAGGGGGACTCTTGGAATGGTGGCACGACCCTGGAGTTCCTCTCGCCTTTCCTGTGGAGAGCGCCTCCTCTTGAGATGCCACGGGAACGCCGGGAATTCTTTCCCTACGAAACAGGGAAAGGATCCCTCATCTCGAGCTAGGAGGCGGAAACGGGGCTCCCCTGGATGTGTGCGGGACACCACGTGCTTCCTCTCGAGTGGAGACGGGTATGTCGGGGAACTTCTTGAGTTGCAGCAAGGGTGTGAAGGACCCTTTGGAAGTTCCAGTGGTTAGACGTGATTAGCCTCGAGAAGCCTCAGCGGAAATGGGCCTCATCTCGCCTGGAGGGCAAAACCTCCTGGATTTTCTCGAGTTGCGGCAGGTGCTCTCGACTTACGACGGGGACCTCAGGGACCCGCTCTGGTGGCCTCAGGAAAGGCCAGTCCCCATGCGAGTTCCTCGGGGGCCTCTCGGGATTCCTCTCCCGTCGATGCCGGGGCCTAAGACCTTGTGTGGAGTCGGGGCCGGAACCTGAGGATTCCTCTCCAGTGCTGACATGGATCTTGGGGTACTTCTGGAGTCTCCCCAGGGGAGTCAGTCCTCGTCTCGAATGCGGGCATGCACTTGCGGTTTCCTCCAGAGTGGTAGCAGCAGTGTCACGCAGTCCGCCGCGTGGATCAAAGGATCTATGGTTTTCCCTCGAGTCTTTCCCACGAGGCTTTCCCACGAGGCTTTCCCACAGGGCTGTCCCAAGTGCACACGTGGTGGGAGTCGATCCTCGGCTTGAACGTCAAGGCAGTGCAGGGAAAACAGGTTCCTCTGGAATGGACTGACAGATCTGGGGGACTCTTGGAATGGTGGCACGACCCTGGAGTTCCTCTCGCCTTTCCTGTGGAGAGCGCCTCCTCTTGAGATGCCACGGGAACGCCGGGAATTCTTTCCCTACGAAACAGGGAAAGGATCCCTCATCTCGAGCTAGGAGGCGGAAACGGGGCTCCCCTGGATGTGTGCGGGACCCACGTGCTTCCTCTCGAGTGGAGACGGGTATGTCGGGGAACTTCTTGAGTTGCAGCAAGGGTGTGAAGGACCCTTTGGAAGTTCCAGTGGTTAGACGTGATTAGCCTCGAGAAGCCTCAGCGGAAATGGGCCTCATCTCGCCTGGAGGGCAAAACCTCCTGGATTTTCTCGAGTTGCGGCAGGTGCTCTCGACTTACGACGGGGACCTCAGGGAAAGGCTCTGGTGGCCTCAGGAAAGGCCAGTCCACATGCGAGTTCCTCGGGGGCGACTCGGGATTCCTCTCCCGTCGATGCCGGGGCCTAAGACCTTGTGTGGAGTCGGGGCCGGAACCTGAGGATTCCTCTCCAGTGCTGACATGGATCTTGGGGTACTTCTGGAGTCTCCCCAGGGGAGTCAGTCCTCGTCTCGAATGCGGGCATGCACTTGCGGTTTCCTCCAGAGTGGTAGCAGCAGTGTCACGCAGTCCGCCGCGTGGATCAAAGGATCTATGGTTTTCCCTCGAGTCTTTCCCACGAGGCTTTCCCACGAGGCTTTCCCACAGGGCTGTCCCAAGTGCACACGTGGTGGGAGTCGATCCTCGGCTTGAACGTCAAGGCAGTGCAGGGAAAACAGGTTCCTCTGGAATGGACTGACAGATCTGGGGGACTCTTGGAATGGTGGCACGACCCTGGAGTTCCTCTCGCCTTTCCTGTGGAGAGCGCCTCCTCTTGAGATGCCACGGGAACGCCGGGAATTCTTTCCCTACGAAACAGGGAAAGGATCCCTCATCTCGAGCTAGGAGGCGGAAACGGGGCTCCCCTGGATGTGTGCGGGACCCACGTGCTTCCTCTCGAGTGGAGACGGGTATGTCGGGGAACTTCTTGAGTTGCAGCAAGGGTGTGAAGGACCCTTTGGAAGTTCCAGTGGTTAGACGTGATTAGCCTCGAGAAGCCTCAGCGGAAATGGGCCTCATCTCGCCTGGAGGGCAAAACCTCCTGGATTTTCTCGAGTTGCGGCAGGTGCTCTCGACTTACGACGGGGACCTCAGGGAAAGGCTCTGGTGGCCTCAGGAAAGGCCAGTCCACATGCGAGTTCCTCGGGGGCGACTCGGGATTCCTCTCCCGTCGATGCCGGGGCCTAAGACCTTGTGTGCAGTCGGGGCCGGAACCTGAGGATTCCTCTCCAGTGCTGACATGGATCTTGGGGTACTTCTGGAGTCTCCCCAGGGGAGTCAGTCCTCGTCTCGAATGCGGGCATGCACTTGCGCTTTCCTCCAGAGCGGTAGCAGCAGTGTCACGCAGTCCGCCGCGTGGATCAAAGGATCTATGGTTTTCCCTCGAGTCTTTCCCACGAGGCTTTCCCACGAGGCTTTCCCACAGGGCTGTCCCACGTGCACACGTGGTGGGAGTGGATCCTCGGCTTGAACGTCAAGGCAGTGCAGGGAAAACAGGTTCCTCTGGAATGGACTGACACATCTGGGGGACTCTTGGAATGGTGGCATGACCCTGGAGTTCCTCTCGCCTTTCCTGTGGAGAGCGCCTCCTCTTGAGATGCGACGGGAACGCCGGGAATTCTTTCCCTACGAAACAGGGAAAGGATCCCTCATCTCGAGCTAGGAGGCGGAAACGGGGCTCCCCTGGATGTGTGCGGGACCCCACGTGCTTCCTCTCGAGTGGAGACGGGTATGTCGGGGAACTTCTTGAGTTGCAGCAAGGGTGTGAAGGACCCTTTGGAAGTTCCAGTGGTTAGACGTGATTAGCCTCGAGAAGCCTCAGCGGAAATGGGCCTCATCTCGACTGGAGGGCAAAACCTCCTGGATTTTCTCGAGTTGCGGCAGGTGCTCTCGACTTATGACGGGGACCTCAGGGACCCGCTCTGGTGGCCTCAGGAAAGGCCAGTCCCCATGCGAGTTCCTCGGGGGCCTCTCGGGATTCCTCTCCCGTCGATGCCGGGGCCTAAGACCTTGTGTGGAGTCGGGGCCGGAACCTGAGGATTCCTCTGCACTGCTGACATGGATTTGAGGTAATTCTGGAGTCTCCCCAGGGGAGTCAGTCCTCGTCTCGAATGCGGGCATGCTCTTGCGCTTTCCTCCAGAGCGGTAGCAGCAGTGTCTCGCAGTCCGCCGTGTGGATCAAAGGATCTATGGTTTTCCCTCGAGTCTTTCCCACGAGGCTTTCCCACGAGGCTTTCCCACAGGGCTGTCCCACGTGCACACGTGGTGGGAGTGGATCCTCGGCTTGTACGTCAAGGCAGTGCAGGGAAAACAGGTTCCTCTGGAATGGACTGACACATCTGGGGGACTCTTGGAATGGTGGCACGACCCTGGAGTTCCTCTCGCCTTTCCTGTGGAGAGCGCCTCCTCTTGAGATGCGACGGGAACGCCGGGAATTCTTTCCCTATGAAACAGTTAAAGGATCCCTCATCTCGAGCTAGGAGGCGGAAACGGGGCTCCCCTGGATGGGTGCGGGACCCCACGTCCTTCCTCTCGAGTTGAGACGGGTATGTCGCGGAACTGCTTAAGTTGCAGCAATGGTGTGAAGGACCCTTTGGAAGTTCCAGTGGTTAGACGTGATTAGCCTCGAGAAGCCTCAGCGGAAATGGGCCTCATCTCGCCTGGAGGGCAAAACCTCCTGGATTTTCTCGAGTTGCGGCAGGTGCTCTCGACTTACGATGGCGACCTCAAGGACCCGCTCTGGTGGCCTCAGGAAAGGCCAGTCCACATGCGAGTTCCTCGGGGGCCTCTCGGGATTCCTCTCCCGTCGATGCCGGGGCCTAAGACCTTGTGTGAAGTCGGGGCCGGAACCTGAGGATTCCTCTCCAGTGCTGACATGGATCTTGGGGTACTTCTGGAGTCTCCCCAGGGGAGTCAGTCCTCGTCTCGAATGCGGGCATGCACTTGCGCTTTCCTCCAGAGCGGTAGCAGCAGTGTCACGCAGTCCGCCGCGTGGATCAAAGGATCTATGGTTTTCCCTCGAGTCTTTCCCACGAGGCTTTCCCACGAGGCTTTCCCACAGGGCTGTCCCACGTGCACACGTGGTGGGAGTGGATCCTCGGCTTGAACGTCAAGGCAGTGCAGGGAAAACAGGTTCCTCTGGAATGGACTGACACATCTGGGGGACTCTTGGAATGGTGGCACGACCCTGGAGTTCCTCTCGCCTTTCCTGTGGAGAGCGCCTCCTCTTGAGATGCGACGGGAACGCCGGGAATTCTTTCCCTACGAAACAGGGAAAGGATCCCTCATCTCGAGCTAGGAGGCGGAAACGGGGCTCCCCTGGATGTGTGCGGGACCCCACGTGCTTCCTCTCGAGTGGAGACGGGTATGTCGGGGAACTTCTTGAGTTGCAGCAAGGGTGTGAAGGACCCTTTGGAAGTTCCAGTGGTTAGACGTGATTAGCCTAAAGAAGCCTCAGCGGAAATGGGCCTCATCTCGCCTGGAGGGCAAAACCTCCAGGATTTTCTCGAGTTGCGGCAGGTGCTCTCGACTTACGACGGGGACCTCAGGGACCCGCTCTGGTGGCCTCAGGAAAGGCCAGTCCCCATGCGAGTTCCTCCGGGGCCTCTCGGGATTCCTCTCCCGTTGATGCCGGGGCCTAAGACCTTGTGTGGAGTCGGGGCCGGAACCTGAGGATTCCTCTCCAGTGCTGACATGGATCTTGGGGTACTTCTGGAGTCTCCCCAGGGGAGTCAGTCCTCGTCTCGAATGCGGGCATGCTCTTGCGCTTTCCTCCAGAGCGGTAGCAGCAGTGTCTCGCAGTCCGCCGTGTGGATCAAAGGATCTATGGTTTTCCCTCGAGTCTTTCCCACGAGGCTTTCCCACGAGGCTTTCCCACAGGGCTGTCCCACGTGCACACGTGGTGGGAGTCGATCCTCGGCTTGAACGTCAAGGCAGTGCAGGGAAAACAGGTTCCTCTGGAATGGACTGACACATCTGGGGGACTCTTGGAATGGTGGCACGACCCTGGAGTTCCTCTCGCCTTACCTGTGGAGAGTGCCTCCTCTTGAGATGCTATGGGAACGCCGGGAATTCTTTCCCTACGAAACAGGGAAAGGATCCCTCATCTCGAGCTAGGAGGCGGAAACGGGGCTCCCCTGGATGTGTGCGGGACCCACCGTGCTTGATCTCGAGTGGAGACGGGTATGTCGGGGAACTTCTTGATTTGCAGCAAGGGTGTGAAGGACCCTTTGGAAATTCCAGTGGTTAGACGTAATTAGCCTCGAGAAGCCTCAGCGGAAATGGGCCTCATCTCGCCTGGAGGGCAAAACCTCCTGGATTTTCTCAAGTTGCGGCACTTGCTCTCGACTTACGACGGGGACCTCAGGGACCCGCTCTGGTGGCCTCAGGAAAGGCCAGTCCCCATGCGAGTTCCTCGGGGGCCTCTCGGGATTCCTCTCCCGTCGATGCCGGGGCCTAAGACCTTGTGTGGAGTCGGGGTCGGAACCTGAGGATTCCTCTCCGGTGCTGACATGGATCTTGGGGTACTTCTGGAGTCTCCCCAGGGGAGTCAGTCCTCGTCTCGAATGCGGGCATGCACTTGCGCTTTCCTCCAGAGCGGTAGCAGCGGTGTCACGCAGTCCGCCGCGTGGATCAAAGGATCTATGGTTTTCCCACGAGTCTTTCCCACGAGGCTTTCCCACGAGGCTTTCCCACAGGGCTATTCCACGTGCACACGTGGTGGGAGTCGATCATCGGCTTGAACGTCAAGGCAGTGCAGGGAAAACAGGTTCCTCTGGAATGGACTGACACATCTGGGGGACTCTTGGAATGGTGGCACGACCCTGGAGTTCCTCTCGCCTTTCCAGTGGAGAGCGCCTTCTCTTGAGATGGGACGGGAACGCCGGGAATTCTTTCCCTACGAAACAGGGAAAGGATCCCTCATCTCGAGCTAGGAGGCGGAAACGGGGCTCCCCTGGATGTGTGCGGGACCCCACGTGCTTCCTCTCGAGTGGAGACGGTTATGTCGGGGAACATCTTGAGGTGCAGCAAGGGTGTGAAGGACCCTTTGGAAGTTCCAGTGGTTAGACGTGATTAGCCTCGAGAAGCCTCAGCGGAAATGGGCCTCATCTCGCCTGGAGGGCAAAACCTCCTGGATTTTCTCGAGTTGCGGCAGGTGCTCTCGACTTACGACGGGGACCTCAGGGACTCGCTCTGGTGGCCTCAGGAAAGGCCAGTCCCCATGCGAGTTCCTCGGGGGCGTCTCGGGATTCCTCTCCCGTCGATGCCGGGGCCTAAGACCTTGTGTGGAGTCGGGGCCGGAACCTGAGGATTCCTCTCCAGTGCTGACATGGATCTTGGGGTACTTCTGGAGTCTCCCCAGGGGAGTCAGTCCTCGTCTCGAATGCGGGCATGCACTTGCGCTTTCCTCCAGAGCGGTAGCAGCAGTGTCACCCAGTCCGCCGGGTGGATCGAAGGATCTATGGTTTTCCCTCGAGTCTTTCCCACGAGGCTTTCCCACGAGGCTTTCCCACAGGGCTGTCCCACGTGCACACGTGGTGGGAGTCGATCCTCGGCTTGAACGTCAAGGCAGTGCAGGGAAAACAGGTTCCTCTGGAATGGACTGACACATCTGGGGGACTCTTGGAATGGTGGCACGACCCTGGAGTTCCTCTCGCCTTTCCTGTGGAGAGCGCCTCCTCTTGAGATGCGACGGGAACGCCGGGAATTCTTTCCCTACGAAACAGGGAAAGGATCCCTCATCTCGAGCTAGGAGGCAAAAACGGGGCTCCCATGGATGTGTGCGGGACCTTCGTGTTTCCTCTCGAGTGGAGACGGGTATGTCGGGGAACTTCTTGAGTTGCAGCAAGGGTGTGAAGAACCCTTTGGAAGTTCCAGTGGTTAGATGTGATTGGCCTCGAGAAGCCTCAGCGGAAATGGGCCTCATCTCGCCTGGAGGGCAAAACCTCCTGGATTTTCTCGAGTTGCGGCAGGTGCTCTCGACTTACGACAGGGACCTCAGGGACCCGCTCTGGTGGCCTCAGGAAACTCCAGTCCCCATGCGACTTCCTCAGGGGCCTCTCGGGATTCCTCTCCCGTCGATGCCGGGGCCTAAGACCTTGTGTGGAGTCGGGGTCGGAACCTGAGGATTCCTCTCCGGTGCTGACATGGATCTTGGGGTACTTCTGGAGTCTCCCCAGGGGAGTCAGTCCTCGTCTCGAATGCGGGCATGCACTTGCGCTTTCCTCCAGAGCGGTAGCAGCAGTGTCACGCAGTCCGCCGCGTGGATCAAAGGATCTATGGTTTTCCCACGAGTCTTTCCCACGAGGCTTTCCCACGAGGCTTTCCCACAGGGCTATTCCACGTGCACACGTGGTGGGAGTCGATCATCGGCTTGAACGTCAAGGCAGTGCAGGGAAAACAGGTTCCTCTGGAATGGACTGACACATCTGGGGGACTCTTGGAATGGTGGCACGACCCTGGAGTTCCTCTCGCCTTTCCAGTGGAGAGCGCCTTCTCTTGAGATGGGACGGGAACGCCGGGAATTCTTTCCCTACAAAACAGGGAAAGGATCCCTCATCTCGAGCTAGGAGGCGGAAACGGGGCTCCCCTGGATGTGTGCGGGACCCCACGTGCTTCCTCTCGAGTGGAGACGGGTATGTCGGGGAACATCTTGAGGTGCAGCAAGGGTGTGAAGGACCCTTTGGAAGTTCCAGTGGTTAGACGTGATTAGCCTCGAGAAGCCTCAGCGGAAATGGGCCTCATCTCTCCTGGAGGGCAAAACCTCCTGGATTTTCTCGAGTTGCGGCAGGTGCTCTCGACTTACGACGGGGACCTCAGGGACTCGCTCTGGTGGCCTCAGGAAAGGCCAGTCCCCATGCGAGTTCCTCGGGGGCGTCTCGGGATTCCTCTCCCGTCGATGCCGGGGCCTAAGACCTTGTGTGGAGTCGGGGCCGGAACCTGAGGATTCCTCTCCAGTGCTGACATGGATCTTGGGGTACTTCTGGAGTCTCCCCAGGGGAGTCAGTCCTCGTCTCGAATGCGGGCATGCACTTGCGCTTTCCTCCAGAGCGGTAGCAGCAGTGTCACCCAGTCCGCCGGGTGGATCGAAGGATCTATGGTTTTCCCTCGAGTCTTTCCCACGAGGCTTTCCCACGAGGCTTTCCCACAGGGCTGTCCCACGTGCACACGTGGTGGGAGTCGATCCTCGGCTTGAACGTCAAGGCAGTGCAGGGAAAACAGGTTCCTCTGGAATGGACTGACACATCTGGGGGACTCTTGGAATGGTGGCACGACCCTGGAGTTCCTCTCGCCTTTCCTGTGGAGAGCGCCTCCTCTTGAGATGCGACGGGAACGCCGGGAATTCTTTCCCTACGAAACAGGGAAAGGATCCCTCATCTCGAGCTAGGAGGCAAAAACGGGGCTCCCCTGGATGTGTGCGGGACCTTCGTGTTTCCTCTCGAGTGGAGACGGGTATGTCGGGGAACTTCTTGAGTTGCAGCAAGGGTGTGAAGAACCCTTTGGAAGTTCCAGTGGTTAGATGTGATTGGCCTCGAGAAGCCTCAGCGGAAATGGGCCTCATCTCGCCTGGAGGGCAAAACCTCCTGGATTTTCTCGAGTTGCGGCAGGTGCTCTCGACTTACGACGGGGACCTCAGGGACCCGCTCTGGTGGCCTCAGGAAACTCCAGTCCCCATGCGACTTCCTCAGGGGCCTCTCGGGATTCATCTCCTGTCGATGCCGGGGCCTAAGACCTTGTGTGGAGTCGGGGCCGGAACCTGAGGATTCCTCTCCAGTGCTGACATGGATCTTGGGGTACTTCTGGAGTCTCCCCAGGGGAGTCAGTCCTCGTCTGGAATGCGGGCATGCACTTGCGCTATCCTCCACAGCAGTAGCAGCAGTGTCACGCAGTCCGCCGCGTGGATCAAAGGATCTATGGTTTTCCCTCGAGTCTTTCCCACGAGGCTTTCCCACGAGGCTTTCCCACAGGGCTGTCCCACGTGCACACGTGGTGGGAGTCGATCCTCGGCTTGAACGTCAAGGCAGTGCAGGGAAAACAGGTTCCTCTGGAATGGACTGACACATCTGGGGGATTCTTGGAATGGTGGCACGACCCTGGAGTTCCTCTCGCCTTTCCTGTGGAGAGCGCCTCCTCTTGAGATGCGACGGGAACGCCGGGAATTCTTTCCCTACGAAACAGGGAAAGGATCCCTCATCTCGAGCTAGGAGGCGAAAACGGGGCTCCCCTGGATGTGTGCGGGACATTCGTGTTTCCTCTCGAGTGGAGACGGGTATGTCGGGGAACTTCTTGAGTTGCAGCAAGGGTGTGAAGGACACTTTGGAAGTTCCAGTGGTTAGATGTGATTAGCCTCGAGAAGCCTCAGCGGAAATGGGCCTCATCTCGCCTGGAGGGCAAAACCTCCTGGATTTTCTCGAGTTGTGGCAGGTGCTCTCGACTTACGACGGGGACCTCAGGGACCCGCTCTGGTGGCCTCAGGAAACGCCAGTCCCCATGCGACCTCCTCAGGGGCCTCTCGGGATTCCTCTCCCTTCGATGCCGGGGCCTAAGACCTTGTGTGGAGTCGGGGCCGGAACCTGAGGATTCCTCTCCAGTGCTGACATGGATCTTGGGGTACTTCTGGAGTCTCCCCAGGGGAGTCAGTCCTCGTCTGGAATGCGGGCATGCACTTGCGCTATCCTCCAGAGCAGTAGCAGCAGTGTCACGCAGTCCGCCGCGTGGATTAAAGGATCTATGGTTTTCCCTCGAGTCTTTCCCACTAGGCTTTCCCACGAGGCTTTCCCACAGGGCTGTCCCACGTGCACACGTGACGGGAGTCGATCCTCGGCTTGAACGTCAAGGCAGTGCAGGGAAAACAGGTTCCTCTGGAATGGACTGACATATCTGGGGGACTCCTGGAATGGTGGCACGACCTGGAGTTCCTCTCGCCTTTCCTGTGGAGAGCGCCTCCTCTTGAAATGCGAAGGGAACGCCGGGAAATCTTTCCCTACAAAGCAGTGAAAGGATCCCTCATCTCGAGCTGGGAGGCGGAAACGGGGCTCCCCTGGATGTGTGCAGCATCCTCGTGCTTCCTCTCGAGTGGAGACGGGTATGTCGGGGAACTTCTTGAGTTGCAGCAAGGGTGTGAAGGACCCTTTGGAATTTCCAGTGGTTAGATGTGATTAGCCTCGAGAAGCCTCAGCGGAAATGGGCCTCATCTCGCCTGGAGGGCAAAACCTCCTGGATTTTCTCGAGTTGCGGCAGGTGCACTCAACTTACGACGGGGACCTCAGGGACCCGCTCTGGTGGCCTCAGGAAAGGCCAGTCCCCATGCGAGTTCCTCGGGGGCCTCTCGGGATTCCTCTCCCGTCGATGCCGGGGCCGAAGACCTTGTGTGGATTCGGGACCGGAACCTGACGATTCCTCTCCAGTGCTGACATGGATCTTGGGGTACTTCTGGAGTCTCCCCAGGGGAGTCAGTCCTCGTCTCGAATGCGGGCATGCACTTGCGCTTTCCTCCAGAGCGGTAGCAGCAGTGTCACGCAGTCCGCCGCGTGGATCAAAGGATCTATGGTTTTCCCTCGAGTCTTTCCCACGAGTCTTTCCCACGAGGCTTTCCCACAGGGCTGTCCCACGTGCACAAGTGGTGGGAGTCGATCCTCGGCTTGAACGTCAAGGCAGTGCAGGGAAAACAGGTTCCTCTGGAATGGACTGACACATCTGGGGGACTCTTGGAATGGTGGCACGACCCTGGAGTTCCTCTCGACTTTCCTGTGCAGAGCGCCTCCTCTTGAGATGCGACGGGAACGCCGGGAATTCTTTCCCTACGAAACAGGGAAAGGATCCCTCATCTCGAGCTAGGAGGCGGAAATGGTGCTCCCCTGGATGTGTGCGGGACCCCACGTGCTTCCTCTGGAGTGGAGACGGGTATGTCGGGGAACTTCTTGAGTCGCAGCAAGGGTGTGAAGGACCCGTTGGAAGTTCCAGTATTTAGACGTGATTAGCCTCGAGAAGCCTCAGCGGAAATGGGCCTCATCTCGCCTGGAGGGCAAAACCTCCTGGATTTTCGCGAGTTGCGCCAGGTGCTCTCGACTTACGACGAGGACCTCAGGGACCCGCTCTGGTGGCCTCAGGAAAGGCCAGTCCCCATGCGAGTTCCTCGGGGGCCTCTCGGGATTCCTCTCCCGTCGATGACGGGGCCTACGACCTTGTGTGGAGTCGGGGTCCGAACGTGAGGATTTCTCTCCAGTGCTGACATGGATCTTGGGGTACTTCTGGAGTCTCCCCAGGGGAGTCAGTCCTCGTCTCGAATGAGGGCATGCACTTGCGCTTTCCTCCAGAGCGGTAGCAGCAGTGTCACGCAGTCCGCCGCGTGCATCAAAGGATGTATGGTTTTCCCTCGAGTCTTTCCCACGAGGCTTTCCCACCAGGCTTTCCCACAGGGCTGTCTAACGTGCAAATGTGGTGGGAGTCGATCCTCGGCTTGAACGTCAAGGCAGTGCAGGGCAAACAGGTTCCTCTGGAATGGACTGACACATCTGGGGGACTCTTGGAATGGTGGCACGACCCTGGAGTTCCTCTCGCCTTTCCTGTGGAGAGCGCCTCCTCTTGAGATGAGACGGGAACGCCGGGAATTCTTTCCCTACGAAACAGGGAAAGGATCCCTCATCTCGAGGTGGGAGGCGGAAACGGGGCTTCCCTGGATGTGTGCGGGACGCTTGTGCTTCCTCTCGAGGGGAGACGGGTATGTCGGGGAACTTCTTGAGTTGTAGCAAGGGTGTGAAGGACCCTTTGGAAATTCCAGTGGTTAGATGTGATTAGCCTCGAGAAGCCTCAGCGGAAATGGGCCTCATCTCGCCTGGAGGTGAAAACCTCCTGGATTTTCTCGAGTTGCGGCAGGTGCTCTCGACTTACGACGTGGACTACAGGGACCCACTCTGGTGGCCTCAGGAAAGCCCAGTCCCCATGCAAGTTCTTCGGGGGCCTCTCGGGATTCCTCTTCCGTCGATGCCGGGGCCTAAGACCTTGTGTGGAGTCGGGGCCGGAACCTGAGGATTCCTCTGCACTGCTGACATGGATTTGGGGTACTTCTGGAGTCTCCCCAGGGGAGTCAGTCCTCGTCTCGAATGCGGGCATGCACTTGCGCTTTCCTCCAGAGCGGTAGCAGCAGTGTCACGCAGTCTTCCGCGTGGATCACAGGATCTATGGTTTTCCCTCGAGTCTTTCCCACGAGGCTTTCCCACGAGGCTTTCCCACAGGGCTGTCCCACGTGCACACGTGGTGGGAGTGGATCCTCAGCTTGAACGTCAAGGCAGTGCAGGGAAAACAGGTTCCTCTGTAATGGACTGACACATCTGGGCGTCTCTTGGAATGGTGGCACGACCCTGGAGTTCCTCTCCCCTCTCCTGTGGAGAGCGCCTCCTCTTGAGATGCGACGGGAACGCCCGGAATTCTTTCCCTAAGAAACAGGGAAAGGATCCCTCATCTCGAGCTAGGAGGCGGAAACGGGGATCCCCTGGATGTGTGCGGGACCCCACGTGCTTCCTCTCGAGTGGAGACGGGTATGTCGGGGAACTTCTTGAGTTGCAGCCAGGGTGTGAAGGACCCTTTGGAAGTTCCAGTGGTTAGATGTGATTAGCCTCGAGAAGCCTCAGCGGAAATGGGCCTCATCTCGCCTGGAGGGCAAAACCTCCTGGATTTTCTCGAGTTGCGGCATGTGCTCTCGACTTACGACGGGGACCTCGGGGACCCGCTCTGGTGGCCTCAGGAAAGGCCAGTCCCCATGCGAGTTCCTCGGGGGCCGCTCGGGATTCCTCTCCCATCGATGCCGGGGCCTAAGACCTTGTGTGGAGTCGGGGCCAGAACCTGACGATTCCTCTCCAGTGCTGACATGGATCTTGGGGTACTTCTGGAGTCTCCCCAGGGGAGTCAGTCCTCGTCTCGAATGCGGGCATGCACTTGCGCTTTCCTCCAGAGCGGTAGCAGCAGTGTCACGCAGTCCGCCGCGTGGATCAAAGGATCTATGGTTTTCCCTCGAGTCTTTCCCACGAGGCTTTCCCACGAGGCTTTCCCACAGGGCTGTCCCACGTGCACACGTGGTGGGAGTCGATCCTCGGCTTGAATGTCAAGGCAGTGCAGGGAAAACAGGTTCCTCTGGAATGGACTGACACATCTGGGGGACTCTTGGAATGGTGGCGGGACCCTGGAGTTCCTCTTGCCTTTCCTGTGGAGAGCGGCTCCTCTTGAGATGCAACGGGAACGCCGGGAATTCTTTCCCTACGAAACAGGGAAAGGATCCCTCATCTCGAGATAGGAGGCGGAAACGGGTCTCCCCTGGATGTTTGCGGGACCCTCGTGCTTCCTCTCGAGTGGAGACGGGTATGTCGGGGAACTTCTTGAGTTGCAGTAGGGGTGTGAAGGACCCTTTGGAAGTTCCAGTGGTTAGATGTGATTAGCCTCGAGAAGCTTCAGCGGAAATGGGCCTCATCTCGCCTGGAGGTCAAAACCTCCTGGATTTTCTCGAGTTGCGGTAGGTGCTCTGGACTTACGACGGGGACCTCGGGAACCCGCTCTGGTGGCCTCAGGAAAGGCCAGTCCACATGCGAGTTCCTCGGGGGCCTCTCGGGATTCCTCTCCCGTCGATGCCGGGTCCTAAGACCTTGTGTGGAGTCGGGGCCGGAACCTGAGGATTCCTCTCCAGTGCTGACATGGATCTTGGGGTACTTCTGGAGTCTCCCCAGGGGAGTCAGTCCTCGTCTCGAATGCGGGCATGCACTTGCGCTTTCCTCCAGAGCGGTAGCAGCAGTGTCACGCAGTCCGCCGCGTGGATCAAAGGATCTATGGTTTTCCCTCGAGTTTTTCCACGAGGCTTTCCCACGAGGCTTTCCCACAGGGCTGTCCCACGTGGACACGTTGTGGGAGTCGATCCCCGGCTTGAACGTCAAGGCAGTGCAGGGAAAACAGGTTCCTCTGGAATGGACTGACACATCAGGGGGACTATTGCAATGGTGGCACGACCCTGGAGTTCCTCTCGCCTTTCCTGTGGAGAGCGCCTCCTTTTGAGATGCGACGGGAACGCCGGGAATTCTTTCCCTACGAAACAGGGAAAGGATCCCTCATCTCGAGCTAGGAGGCGGAAACGGGGCTCCCCTGGATGTGTGCGGGACACCACGTGCTTCCTCTCGAGTGGAGACGGGTATGTCGGGGAACTACTTGAGTTGCAGCAAGGGTGTGAACGATCCTTTGGAAGTTCCAGTGGTTAGATGAGATTGGCCTCGAGAAGCCTCATCGGAAATGGGCCTCATCTCGCCTGGAGGGCAATACCTCCTGGATTTTCTCGAGTTGCGGCAGGTGCTCTCGACTTACGACGGGGACCTCAGGGACCCGGTCTGGTGGCCTCAGGAAAGGCCAGTCCCCATGCGAGTTCCTCGGGGGCGTCTCGGGATTCCTCTCCCGTCGATGCCGGTGCCTAAGACCTTGTGTGGAGTCGGGGCCGGAACCTGAGGATTCCTCTCCAGTGCTGACATGGATCTTGGGGTACTTCTGGAGTCTCCCCAGGGGAGTCAGTCCTCGTCTCGAATGCGGGAATGCACTTGCGCTTTCCTCCAGAGCGGTTGCAGCAGTGTCACGCAGTCCGCCGCGTGGATCAAAGGATCTATGGTTTTCCCTCGAGTCTTTCCCACGAGGCGTTCCCACGAGGCTTTCCCACAGGGCTGTCCCACGTGCACACGTGGTGGGAGTCGATCCTCGGCTTGAACGTCAAGGCAGTGCAGGGAAAACAGGTTCCTCTGGAATGGACTGACACATCTGGGGGACTCTTGGAATGGTGGCACGACCCTGGAGTTCCTCTCGCCTTTCCTGTGGAGAGCGCCTCCTCTTGAGATGCGACGGGAACGCCGGGAATTCTTTCCCTACGAAACAGGGAAAGGATCCCTCATCTCGAGCTAGGAGGCGGAAACGGGGCTCCCCTGGATGTGTGCGGGACCCCACGTGCTTCCTCTCGAGTGGAGACGGGTATGTCGGGGAACTTCTTGAGTTGCAGCAATGGTGTGAAGGACCCTTTGGAAGTTCCAGTGGTTAGATGTGATTGTCCTCGAGAAGCCTCAGCGGAAATGGGCCTCATCTCGCCTGGAGGGCAAAACCTCCTGGATTTTCTCGAGTTGAGGCAGGTGCTCTCGACTTACGACGGGGACCTCAGGGACCCGCTCTGGTGGCCTCAGGAAAGGCCAGTCCCCATGCGAGTTCCTCGGGGGCGTCTCGGGATTCCTCTCCCGTCGATGCCGGGGCCTAAGACCTTGTGTGGAGTCGGGGCCGGAACCTGAGGATTCCTCTCCAGTGCTGACATGGATCTTGGGGTACTTCTGGAGTCTCCCCAGGGGAGTCAGTCCTCGTCTCGAATGCGGGCATGCACTTGCGCTTTCCTCCAGAGCGGTAGCAGCAGTGTCACGCAGTCCGCCGCGTGGATCAAAGGATCTATGGTTTTCCCTCGAGTTTTTCCACGAGGCTTTCCCACGAGGCTTTCCCACAGGGCTGTCCCACGTGGACACGTTGTGGGAGTCGATCCCCGGCTTGAACGTCAAGGCAGTGCAGGGAAAACAGGTTCCTCTGGAATGGACTGACACATCAGGGGGACTATTGCAATGGTGGCACGACCCTGGAGTTCCTCTCGCCTTTCCTGTGGAGAGCGCCTCCTTTTGAGATGCGACGGGAACGCCGGGAATTCTTTCCCTACGAAACAGGGAAAGGATCCCTCATCTCGAGCTAGGAGGCGGAAACGGGGCTCCCCTGGATGTGTGCGGGACACCACGTGCGTCCTCTCGAGTGGAGACGGGTATGTCGGGGAACTACTTGAGTTGCAGCAAGGGTGTGAACGATCCTTTGGAAGTTCCAGTGGTTAGATGAGATTGGCCTCGAGAAGCCTCATCGGAAATGGGCCTCATCTCGCCTGGAGGGCAATACCTCCTGGATTTTCTCGAGTTGCGGCAGGTGCTCTCGACTTACGACGGGGACCTCAGGGACCCGGTCTGGTGGCCTCAGGAAAGGCCAGTCCCCATGCGAGTTCCTCGGGGGCGTCTCGGGATTCCTCTCCCGTCGATGCCGGTGCCTAAGACCTTGTGTGGAGTCGGGGCCGGAACCTGAGGATTCCTCTCCAGTGCTGACATGGATCTTGGGGTACTTCTGGAGTCTCCCCAGGGGAGTCAGTCCTCGTCTCGAATGCGGGAATGCACTTGCGCTTTCCTCCAGAGCGGTTGCAGCAGTGTCACGCAGTCCGCCGCGTGGATCAAAGGATCTATGGTTTTCCCTCGAGTCTTTCCCACGAGGCGTTCCCACGAGGCTTTCCCACAGGGCTGTCCCACGTGCACACGTGGTGGGAGTCGATCCTCGGCTTGAACGTCAAGGCAGTGCAGGGAAAACAGGTTCCTCTGGAATGGACTGACACATCTGGGGGACTCTTGGAATGGTGGCACGACCCTGGAGTTCCTCTCGCCTTTCCTGTGGAGAGCGCCTCCTCTTGAGATGCGACGGGAACGCCGGGAATTCTTTCCCTACGAAACAGGGAAAGGATCCCTCATCTCGAGCTAGGAGGCGGAAACGGGGCTCCCCTGGATGTGTGCGGGACCCCACGTGCTTCCTCTCGAGTGGAGACGGGTATGTCGGGGAACTTCTTGAGTTGCAGCAATGGTGTGAAGGACCCTTTGGAAGTTCCAGTGGTTAGATGTGATTGTCCTCGAGAAGCCTCAGCGGAAATGGGCCTCATCTCGCCTGGAGGGCAAAACCTCCTGGATTTTCTCGAGTTGAGGCAGGTGCTCTCGACTTACGACGGGGACCTCAGGGACCCGCTCTGGTGGCCTCAGGAAAGGCCAGTCCCCATGCGAGTTCCTCGGGGGCGTCTCGGGATTCCTCTCCCGTCGATGCCGGGGCCTAAGACCTTGTGTGGAGTCGGGGCCGGAACCTGAGGATTCCTCTCCAGTGCTGACATGGATCTTGGGGTACTTCTGGAGTCTCCCCAGGGGAGTCAGTCCTCGTCTCGAATGCGGGCATGCACTTGCGCTTTCCTCCAGAGCGGTAGCAGCAGTGTCACGCAGTCCGCCGCGTGGATCAAAGGATCTATGGTTTTCCCTCGAGTCGTTCCCACGAGGCTTTCCCACGAGGCTTTCCCACAGGGCTGTCCCACGTGCACACGTGGTGGGAGTCGATCCTCGGCTTGAACGTCAAGGCAGTGCAGGGAAAACAGGTTCCTCTGGAATGGACTGACACATCTGGGGGACTCTTGGAATGGTGGCATGACCCTGGAGTTCCTCTCGCCTTTCCTGTGGAGAGCGCCTCCTCTTGAGATGCGACGGGAACGCCGGGAATTCTTTCCCTACGAAACAGGGAAAGGATCCCTCATCTCGAGCTAGGAGGCGGAAACGGGGCTCCCCTGGATGTGTGCGGGACCCCACGTGCTTCCTCTCGAGTGGAGACGGGTATGTCGGGGAACTTCTTGAGTTGCAGCAAGGGTGTGAAGGACCCTTTGGAAGTTCCAGTGGTTAGATGTGATTGTCCTCGAGAAGCCTCAGCGGAAATGGGCCTCATCTCGCCTGGAGGGCAAAACCTCCTGGATTTTCTCGAGTTGCGGCAGGTGCTCTCGACTTACGACGGGGACCTCAGGGACCCGCTCTGGTGGCCTCAGGAAAGGCCAGTCCCCATGCGAGTTCCTCGGGGGCCTCTCGGGATTCCTCTCCCGTCGATGCCGGGGCCTAAGACCTTGTGTGGAGTCGGGGCCGGAACCTGAGGATTCCTCTCCAGTGCTGACATGGATCTTGGGGTACTTCTGGAGTCTCCCCAGGGGAGTCAGTCCTCGTCTCGAATGCGGGCATGCACTTGCGCTTTCCTCCAGAGCGGTAGCAGCAGTGTCACGCAGTCCGCCGCGTGGATCAAAGGATCTATGGTTTTCCCTCGAGTTTTTCCACGAGGCTTTCCCACGAGGCTTTCCCACAGGGCTGTCCCACGTGGACACGTTGTGGGAGTTGATCCCCGGCTTGAACGTCAAGGCAGTGCAGGGAAAACAGGTTCCTCTGGAATGGACTGACACATCAGGGGGACTATTGCAATGGTGGCACGACCCTGGAGTTCCTCTCGCCTTTCCTGTGGAGAGCGCCTCCTTTTGAGATGCGACGGGAACGCCGGGAATTCTTTCCCTACGAAACAGGGAAAGGATCCCTCATCTCGAGCTAGGAGGCGGAAACGGGGCTCCCCTGGATGTGTGCGGGACACCACGTGCTTCCTCTCGAGTGGAGACGGGTATGTCGGGGAACTACTTGAGTTGCAGCAAGGGTGTGAACGATCCTTTGGAAGTTCCAGTGGTTAGATGAGATTGGCCTCGAGAAGCCTCATCGGAAATGGGCCTCATCTCGCCTGGAGGGCAAAACCTCCTGGATTTTCTCGAGTTGCGGCAGGTGCTCTCGACTTACGACGGGGACCTCAGGGACCCGGTCTGGTGGCCTCAGGAAAGGCCAGTCCCCATGCGAGTTCCTCGGGGGCGTCTCGGGATTCCTCTCCCGTCGATGCCGGGGCCTAAGACCTTGTGTGGAGTCGGGGCCGGAACCTGAGGATTCCTCTCCAGTGCTGACATGGATCTTGGGGTACTTCTGGAGTCTCCCCAGGGGAGTCAGTCCTCGTCTCGAATGCGGGCATGCACTTGCGCTTTCCTCCAGAGCGGTTGCAGCAGTGTCACGCAGTCCGCCGCGTGGATCAAAGGATCTATGGTTTTCCCTCGAGTCTTTCCCACGAGGCGTTCCCACGAGGCTTTCCCACAGGGCTGTCCCACGTGCACACGTGGTGGGAGTCGATCCTCGGCTTGAACGTCAAGGCAGTGCAGGGAAAACAGGTTCCTCTGGAATGGACTGACACATCTGGGGGACTCTTGGAATGGTGGCACGACCCTGGAGTTCCTCTCGCCTTTCCTGTGGAGAGCGCCTCCTCTTGAGATGCGACGGGAACGCCGGGAATTCTTTCCCTACGAAACAGGGAAAGGATCCCTCATCTCGAGCTAGGAGGCGGAAACGGGGCTCACCTGGATGTGTGCGGGACACCACGTGCTTCCTCTCGAGTGGAGATGGGTATGTCGGGGAACTTCTTGAGTTGCAGCAAGGGTGTGAAGGACCCTTTGGAAGTTCCAGTGGTTAGATGTGATTGGCCTCGAGAAGCCTCAGCGGAAATGGGCCTCATCTCGCCTGGAGGGCAAAACCTCCTGGATTTTCTCGAGTTGCGGCAGGTGCTCTCGACTTACGACGGGGACCTCAGGGACCCGCTCTGGTGGCCTCAGGAAAGGCCAGTCCCCATGCGAGTTCCTCGGGGGCCTCTCGGGATTCCTCTCCCGTCGATGCCGGGGCCTAAGACCTTGTGTGGAGTCGGGGCCGGAACCTGAGGATTCCTCTCCAGTGCTGACATGGATCTTGGGGTACTTCTGGAGTCTCCCCAGGGGAGTCAGTCCTCGTCTCGAATGCGGGCATGCACTTGCGCTTTCCTCCAGAGCGGTAGCAGCAGTGTCACGCAGTCCGCCGCGTGGATCAAAGGATCTATGGTTTTCCCTCGAGTCTTTCCCACGAGGCTTTCCCCCGAGGCTTTCCCACAGGGCTGTCCCACGTGCACACGTGGTGGGAGTCGATCCTCGGCTTGAACGTCAAGGCAGTGCAGGGAAAACAGGTTCCTCTGGAATGGACTGACACATCTGGGGGACTCTTGGAATGGTGGCACGACCCTGGAGTTCCTCTCGCCTTTCCTGTGGAGAGCGCCTCCTCTTGAGATGCGACGGGAACGCCGGGAATTCTTTCCCTACGAAACAGGGAAAGGATCCCTCATCTCGAGCTAGGAGGCGGAAACGGGGCTCCCCTGGATGTGTGCGGGACACCACGTGCTTCCTCTCGAGTGGAGATGGGTATGTCGGGGAACTTCTTGAGTTGCAGCAAGGGTGTGAAGGACCCTTTGGAAGTTCCAGTGGTTAGATGTGATTGGCCTCGAGAAGCCTCAGCGGAAATGGGCCTCATCTCGCCTGGAGGGCAAAACCTCCTGGATTTTCTCGAGTTGCGGCAGGTGCTCTCGACTTACGACGGGGACCTCAGGGACCCGCTCTGGTGGCCTCAGGAAAGGCCAGTCCCCATGCGAGTTCCTCGGGGGCCTCTCGGGATTCCTCTCCCGTCGATGCCGGGGCCTAAGACCTTGTGTGGAGTCGGGGCCGGAACCTGAGGATTCCTCTCCAGTGCTGACATGGATCTTGGGGTACTTCTGGAGTCTCCCCAGGGGAGTCAGTCCTCGTCTCGAATGCGGGCATGCACTTGCGCTTTCCTCCAGAGCGGTAGCAGCAGTGTCACGCAGTCCGCCGCGTGGATCAAAGGATGTATGGTTTTCCCTCGAGTTTTTCCCACGAGGCTATCCCACGAGGCTTTCCCACAGGGCTGTCCCACGTGGACACGTTGTGGGAGTCGATCCTCGGCTTGAACGTCAAGGCAGTGCAGGGAAAACAGGTTCCTCTGGAATGGACTGACACATCAGGGGGACTATTGGAATGGTGGCACGACCCTGGAGTTCCTCTCGCCTTTCCTGTGGAGAGCGCCTCCTCTTGAGATGCGACGGGAACACCGGGAATTCTTTCCCTACGAAACAGGGAAAGGATCCCTCATCTCGAGCTAGGAGGCGGAAACGGGGCTCCCCTGGATGTGTGCGGGACCCCACGTGCTTCCTCTCGAGTGGAGACGGGTATGTCGGGGAACTTCTTGAGTTGCAGCAAGGGTGTGAAGGACCCTTTGGAAGTTCCAGTGGTTAGATGTGATTGGCCTCGAGTAGCCTCAGAGGAAATGGGCCTCATCTCGCCTGGAGGGCAAAACCTCCTGGATTTTCTCGAGTTGCGGCAGATGCTCTCGACTTTCGACGGGGACCTCAGGGACCCGCTCTGGTGGCCTCAGGAAAGGCCAGTCCCCATGCGAGTTCCTCGGGGGCCTCTCGGGATTCCTCTCCCGTCGATGCCGGGGCCTAAGACCTTGTGTGGAGTCGGGGCCGGAACCTGAGGATTCCTCTCCAGTGCTGACATGGATCTTGGGGTACTTCTGGAGTCTCCCCAGGGGAGTCAGTCCTCGTCTCGAATGCGGGCATGCACTTGCGCTTTCCTCCAGAGCGGTAGCAGCAGTGTCACGAAGTCCGCCGCGTGGATCAAAGGATGTATGGTTTTCCCTCGAGTTTTTCCCACGAGGCTATCCCACGAGGCTTTCCCACAGGGCTGTCCCACGTGGACACGTTGTGGGAGTCGATCCTCGGCTTGAACGTCAAGGCAGTGCAGGGAAAACAGGTTCCTCTGGAATGGACTGACACATCAGGGGGACTATTGGAATGGTGGCACGACCCTGGAGTTCCTCTCGCCTTTCCTGTGGAGAGCGCCTCCTCTTGAGATGCGACGGGAACGCCGGGAATTCTTTCCCTACGAAACAGGGAAAGGATCCCTCCTCTCGAGCTAGGAGGCGGAAACGGGGCTCCCCTGGATGTGTGCGGGACCCCACGTGCTTCCTCTCGAGTGGAGACGGGTATGTCGGGGAACTTCTTGAGTTGCAGCAAGGGTGTGAAGGACCCTTTGGAAGTTCCAGTGGTTAGATGTGATTGGCCTCGAGTAGCCTCAGAGGAAATGGGCCTCATATCGCCTGGAGGGCAAAACCTCCTGGATTTTCTCGAGTTGCGGCTGGTGCTCTCGACTTACGACGGGGACCTCAGGGACCCGCTCTGGTGGCCTCAGGAAAGGCCAGTCCCCATGCGAGTTCCTCGGGGGCCTCTCGGGATTCCTCTCCCGTCGATGCCGGGGCCTAAGACCTTGTGTGGAGTCGGGGCCGGAACCTGAAGATTCCTCTCCAGTGCTGACATGGATCTTGGGGTACTTCTGGAGTCTCCCCAGGGGAGTCAGTCCTCGTCTCAAATGCGGGCATGCACTTGCGCTTTCCTCCAGAGCGGTAGCAGCAGTGTCACGCAGTCCGCCGCGTGGATCAAAGGATGTATGGTTTTCCCTCGAGTTTTTCCCACGAGGCTTTCCCACGAGGCTTTCCCACAGGGCTGTCCCACGTGCACACGTGGTGGGAGTCGATCCTCGGCTTGAACGTCAAGGCAGTGCAGGGAAAACAGGTTCCTCTGGAATGGACTGACACATCTGGGGGACTCTTGGAATGGTGGCACGACCCTGGAGTTCCTCTCGCCTTTCCTGTGGAGAGCGCCTCCTCTTGAGATGCGACGGGAACGCCGGGAATTCTTTCCCTACGAAACAGGGAAAGGATCCCTCATCTCGAGCTAGGAGGCGGAAACGGGTCTCACCTGGATGTGTGCGGGACCCACGTGCTTCCTCTCGAGTGGAGACGGGTATGTCGGGGAACTTCTAGAGTTGCAGCAAGGGTGTGAAGGACCCTTTGGAAGTTCCAGTGGTTAGACGTGATTAGCCTCGAGAAGCCTCAGCGGAAATGGGCCTCATCTCGCCTGGAGGGCAAAACCTCCTGGATTTTCTCGAGTTGCGGCAGGTGCTCTCGACTTACGACGGGGACCTCAGGGACCCGCTCTGGTGGCCTCAGGAAAGGCCAGTCCCCATGCGAGTTCCTCGGGGGCCTCTCGGGATTCCTCTCCCGTCCATGCCGGGGCCTAAGACCTTGTGTGGAGTCGGGGCCGGAACCTGAGGATTCCTCTCCAGTGCTGACATGGATCTTGGGGTACTTCTGGAGTCTCCCCAGGGGAGTCAGTCCTCGTCTCGAATGCGGGCATGCACTTGCGCTTTCCTCCAGAGCGGTAGCAGCAGTGTCACGCAGTCCGCCGCGTGGATCAAAGGATCTATGGTTTTCCCTCGAGTCGTTCCCACGAGGCTTTCCCACGAGGCTTTCCCACAGGGCTGTCCCAGGTGCACACGTGGTGGGAGTCGATCCTCGGCTTGAACGTCAAGGCAGTGCAGGGAAAACAGGTTCCTCTGGAATGGACTGACACATCTGGGGGACTCTTGGAATGGTGGCATGACCCTGGAGTTCCTCTCGCCTTTCTTGTGGAGAGCGCCTCCTCTTGAGATGCGACGGGAACGCCGGGAATTCTTTCCCTACGAAACAGGGAAAGGATCCCTCATCTCGAGCTAGGAGGCGGAAACGGGGCTCCCCTGGATGTGTGCGGGACACCACGTGCTTCCTCTCGAGTGGAGACGGGTATGTCGGGGAACTTCTTGAGTTGCAGCAATGGTGTGAAGGACCCTTTGGAAGTTCCAGTGGTTAGACGTGATTGGCCTCGAGAAGCCTCAGCGGAAATGGGCCTCATCTCGCCTGGAGGGCAAAAGCTCCTGGATTTTCTCGAGTTGCGGCAGGTGCTCTCGACTTTCGACGGGGACCTCAGGGACCCGCTCTGGTGGCCTCAGGAAAGGCCAGTCCCCATGCGAGTTCCTCGGGGGCCTCTCGGGATTCCTCTCCCGTCGATGCCGGGGCCTAAGACCTTGTGTGGTGTCGGGGCCGGAACCTGAGGATTCCTCTCCAGTGCTGACATGGATCTTGGGGTACTTCTGGAGTCTCCCCAGGGGAGTCAGTCCTCGTCTCGAATGCGGGCATGCACTTGCGCTTTCCTCCAGAGCGGTAGCAGCAGTGTCACGCAGTCCGCCGCGTGGATCAAAGGATGTATGGTTTTCCCTCGAGTTTTTCCCACGAGGCTATCCCACGAGGCTTTCCCACAGGGCTGTCCCACGTGGACACGTTGTGGGAGTCGATCCTCGGCTTGAACGTCAAGGCAGTGCAGGGAAAACAGGTTCCTCTGGAATGGACTGACACATCAGGGGGACTATTGGAATGGTGGCACGACCCTGGAGTTCCTCTCGCCTTTCCTGTGGAGAGCGCCTCCTCTTGAGATGCGACGGGAACGCCGGGAATTCTTTCCCTACGAAACAGGGAAAGGATCCCTCATCTCGAGCTAGGAGGCGGAAACGGGGCTCCCCTGGATGTGTGCGGGACACCACGTGCTTCCTCTCGAGTGGAGACGGGTATGTCGGGGAACTACTTGAGTTGCAGCAAGGGTGTGAACGATCCTTTGGAAGTTCCAGTGGTTAGATGAGATTGGCCTCGAGAAGCCTCAGCGGAAATGGGCCTCATCTCGCCTGGAGGGCAAAACCTCCTGGATTTTCTCGAGTTGCGGCAGGTGCTCTCGACTTACGACGGGGACCTCAGGGACCCGCTCTGGTGGCCTCAGGAAAGGCCAGTCCCCATGCGAGTTCCTCGGGGGCCTCTCGGGATTCATCTCCCGTCGATGCCGGGGCCTAAGACCTTGTGTGGAGTCGGGGCCGGAACCTGAGGATTCCTCTCCAGTGCTGACATGGATCTTGGGGTACTTCTGGAGTCTCCCCAGGGGAGTCAGTCCTCGTCTCGAATGCGGGCATGCACTTGCGCTTTCCTCCAGAGCGGTAGCAGCAGTGTCACGCAGTCCTCCGTGTGGATCAAAGGATCTATGGTTTTCCCTCGAGTCTTTCCCACGAGGCTTTCCCACGAGGCTTTCCCACAGGGCTGTCCCACGTGCACACGTGGTGGGAGTCGATCCTCGGCTTGAATGTCAAGGCAGTGCAGGGAAAACAGGTTCCTCTGGAATGGACTGACACATCTGGGGGACTCTTGGAATGGTGTCACGACCCTGGAGTTCCTCTCGCCTTTCCTGTGGAGAGCGCCTCCTCTTGAGATGCGACGGGAACGCCGGGAATTCTTTCCCTACGAAACAGGGAAAGGATCCCTCCTCTCGAGCTAGGAGGCGGAAACGGGGCTCCCCTGGATGTGTGCGGGACCCCACGTGCTTCCTCTCGAGTGGAGACGGGTATGTCGGGGAACTTCTTGAGTTGCAGCAAGGGTGTGAAGGACCCTTTGGAAGTTCCAGTGGTTAGATGTGATTGGCCTCGAGTAGCCTCAGAGGAAATGGGCCTCATATCGCCTGGAGGGCAAAACCTCCTGGATTTTCTCGAGTTGCGGCAGGTGCTCTCGACTTACGACGGGGACCTCAGGGACCCGCTCTGGTGGCCTCAGGAAAGGCCAGTCCCCATGCGAGTTCCTCGGGGGCCTCTCGGGATTCCTCTCCCGTCGATGCCGGGGCCTAAGACCTTGTGTGGAGTCGGGGCCGGAACCTGAGGATTCCTCTCCAGTGCTGACATGGATCTTGGGGTACTTCTGGAGTCTCCCCAGGGGAGTCAGTCCTCGTCTCAAATGCGGGCATGCACTTGCGCTTTCCTCCAGAGCGGTAGCAGCAGTGTCACGCAGTCCGCCGCGTGGATCAAAGGATGTATGGTTTTCCCTCGAGTTTTTCCCACGAGGCTTTCCCACGAGGCTTTCCCACAGGGCTGTCCCACGTGCACACGTGGTGGGAGTCGATCCTCGGCTTGAACGTCAAGGCAGTGCAGGGAAAACAGGTTCCTCTGGAATGGACTGACACATCTGGGGGACTCTTGGAATGGTGGCACGACCCTGGAGTTCCTCTCGCCTTTCCTGTGGAGAGCGCCTCCTCTTGAGATGCGACGGGAACGCCGGGAATTCTTTCCCTACGAAACAGGGAAAGGATCCCTCATCTCGAGCTAGGAGGCGGAAACGGGTCTCACCTGGATGTGTGCGGGACCCATGTGCTTCCTCTCGAGTGGAGACGGGTATGTCGGGGAACTTCTAGAGTTGCAGCTAGGGTGTGAAGGACCCTTTGGAAGTTCCAGTGGTTAGACGTGATTAGCCTCGAGAAGCCTCAGCGGAAATGGGCCTCATCTCGCCTGGAGGGCAAAACCTCCTGGATTTTCTCGAGTTGCGGCAGGTGCTCTCGACTTACGACGGGGACCTCAGGGACCCGCTCTGGTGGCCTCAGGAAAGGCCAGTCCCCATGCGAGTTCCTCGGGGGCCTCTCGGGATTCCTCTCCCGTCCATGCCGGGGCCTAAGACCTTGTGTGGAGTCGGGGCCGGAACCTGAGGATTCCTCTCCAGTGCTGACATGGATCTTGGGGTACTTCTGGAGTCTCCCCAGGGGAGTCAGTCCTCGTCTCGAATGCGGGCATGCACTTGCGCTTTCCTCCAGAGCGGTAGCAGCAGTGTCACGCAGTCCGCCGCGTGGATCAAAGGATCTATGGTTTTCCCTCGAGTCGTTCCCACGAGGCTTTCCCACGAGGCTTTCCCACAGGGCTGTCCCAGGTGCACACGTGGTGGGAGTCGATCCTCGGCTTGAACGTCAAGGCAGTGCAGGGAAAACAGGTTCCTCTGGAATGGACTGACACATCTGGGGGACTCTTGGAATGGTGGCATGACCCTGGAGTTCCTCTCGCCTTTCTTGTGGAGAGCGCCTCCTCTTGAGATGCGACGGGAACGCCGGGAATTCTTTCCCTACGAAACAGGGAAAGGATCCCTCATCTCGAGCTAGGAGGCGGAAACGGAGCTCCCCTGGATGTGTGCGGGACACCACGTGCTTCCTCTCGAGTGGAGACGGGTATGTCGGGGAACTTCTTGAGTTGCAGCAATGGTGTGAAGGACCCTTTGGAAGTTCCAGTGGTTAGACGTGATTGGCCTCGAGAAGCCTCAGCGGAAATGGGCCTCATCTCGCCTGGAGGGCAAAAGCTCCTGGATTTTCTCGAGTTGCGGCAGGTGCTCTCGACTTATGACCGGGACCTCAGGGACCCGCTCTGGTGGCCTCAGGAAAGGCCAGTCCCCATGCGAGTTCCTCGGGGGACTCTCGGGATTCCTCTCCCGTCCATGCCGGGGCCTAAGACCTTGTGTGGATTCGGGGCCGGAACCTGAGGATTCCTCTCCAGTGCTGACATGGATCTTGGGGTACTTCTGGAGTCTCCCCAGGGGAGTCAGTCCTCGTCTCGAATGCGGGCATGCACTTGCGCTTTCCTCCAGAGCGGTAGCAGCAGTGTCACGCAGTCCGCCGCGTGCATCAAAGGATCTATGGTTTTCCCTCGAGTCTTTCCCACGAGGCTTTCCCACGAGGCTTTCCCACAGGGCTGTCCCACGTGCACACGTGGTGGGAGTCGATCCTCGGCTTGAACGTCAAGGCAGTGCAGGGAAAACAGGTTCCTCTGGAATGGACTGACACATCTGGGGGACTCTTGGAATGGTGGCACGACCCTGGAGTTCCTCTCGCCTTTCCTGTGGAGAGCGCCTCCTCTTGAGATGCGACGGGAACGCCGGGAATTCTTTCCCTATGGAACAGGGAAAGGATCCCTCATCTCGAGCTAGGAGGCGGAAACGGGGCTCCCCTGGATGTGTGCGGGACCCCACATGCTTCCTCTCGAGTGGAGACGGGTATGTCGGGGAACTTCTTGAGTTGCAGCAAGGGTGTGAAGGACCCTTTGGAAGTTCCAGTGGTTAGATGTGATTGGCCTCGAGAAGCCTCAGCGGAAATGGGCCTCATCTCGCCTGGAGGGCAAAACCTCCTGGATTTTCTCGAGTTGCGGCTGGTGCTCTCGACTTACGACCGGGACCTCAGGGACCCGCTCTGGTGGCCTCAGGAAAGGCCAGGCCCCATGCGAGTTCCTCGTGGGCCTCTCGGGATTCCTCTCCCGTCGATGCCGGGGCCTAAGACCTTGTGTGGAGTCGGGGCCGGAACCTGAGGATTCCTCTCCAGTGCTGACATGGATCTTGGGGTACTTCTGGAGTCTCCCCAGGGGAGTCAGTCCTCGTCTCGAATGCGGGCATGCACTTGCGCTTTCCTCCAGAGCGGTAGCAGCAGTGTCACGCAGTCCGCCGCGTGGATCAAAGGATGTATGGTTTTCCCTCGAGTTTTTCCCACGAGGCTATCCCACGAGGCTTTCCCACAGGGCTGTCCCACGTGGACACGTTGTGGGAGTCGATCCTCGGCTTGAACGTCAAGGCAGTGCACGGAAAACAGGTTCCTCTGGAATGGACTGACACATCAGGGGGACTATTGGAATGGTGGCACGACCCTGGAGTTCCTCTCGCCTTTCCTGTGGAGAGCGCCTCCTCTTGAGATGCGACGGGAACACCGGGAATTCTTTCCCTACGAAACAGGGAAAGGATCCCTCATCTCGAGCTAGGAGGCGGAAACGGGTCTCACCTGGATGTGTGCGGGACCCCACGTGCTTCCTCTCGAGTGGAGACGGGTATGTCGGGGAACTTCTTGAGTTGCAGCAAGGGTGTGAAGGACCCTTTGGAAGTTCCAGTGGTTAGATGTGATTGGCCTCGAGTAGCCTCAGAGGAAATGGGCCTCATCTCGCCTGGAGGGCAAAACCTCCTGGATTTTCTCGAGTTGCGGCAGATGCTCTCGACTTTCGACGGGGACCTCAGGGACCCGCTCTGGTGGCCTCAGGAAAGGCCAGTCCCCATGCGAGTTCCTCGGGGGCCTCTCGGGATTCCTCTCCCGTCGATGCCGGGGCCTAAGACCTTGTGTGGAGTCGGGGCCGGAACCTGAGGATTCCTCTCCAGTGCTGACATGGATCTTGGGGTACTTCTGGAGTCTCCCCAGGGGAGTCAGTCCTCGTCTCGAATGCGGGCATGCACTTGCGCTTTCCTCCAGAGCGGTAGCAGCAGTGTCACGCAGTCCGCCGCGTGGATCAAAGGATGTATGGTTTTCCCTCGAGTTTTTCCCACGAGGCTATCCCACGAGGCTTTCCCACAGGGCTGTCCCACGTGGACACGTTGTGGGAGTCGATCCTCGGCTTGAACGTCAAGGCAGTGCAGGGAAAACAGGTTCCTCTGGAATGGACTGACACATCAGGGGGACTATTGGAATGGTGGCACGACCCTGGAGTTCCTCTCGCCTTTCCTGTGGAGAGCGCCTCCTCTTGAGATGCGACGGGAACGCCGGGAATTCTTTCCCTACGAAACAGGGAAAGGATCCCTCATCTCGAGCTAGGAGGCGGAAACGGGGCTCCCCTGGATGTGTGCGGGACACCACGTGCTTCCTCTCGAGTGGAGACGGGTATGTCGGGGAACTACTTGAGTTGCAGCAAGGGTGTGAAGGACCCTTTGGAAGTTCCAGTGGTTAGATGTGATTGGCCTCGAGAAGCCTCAGCGGAAATGGGCCTCATCTCGCCTGGAGGGCAAAAGCTCCTGGATTTTCTCGAGTTGCGGCAGGTGCTCTCGACTTACGACGGGGACCTCAGGGACCCGCTCTGGTGGCCTCAGGAAAGGCCAGTCCCCATGCGAGTTCCTCGGGGGCCTCTCGGGATTCCTCTCCCGTCGATGCCGGGGCCTAAGACCTTGTGTGGAGTCGGGGCCGGAACCTGAGGATTCCTCTCCAGTGCTGACATGGATCTTGGGGTACTTCTGGAGTCTCCCCAGGGGAGTCAGTCCTCGTCTCAAATGCGGGCATGCACTTGCGCTTTCCTCCAGAGCGGTAGCAGCAGTGTCACGCAGTCCGCCGCGTGGATCAAAGGATCTATGGTTTTCCCTCGAGTTTTTCCCACGAGGCTTTCCCACGAGGCTTTCCCACAGGGCTGTCCCACGTGCACACGTGGTGGGAGTCGATCCTCGGCTTGAACGTCAAGGCAGTGCAGGGAAAACAGGTTCCTCTGGAATGGACTGACACATCTGGGGGACTCTTGGAATGGTGGCACGACCCTGGAGTTCCTCTCGCCTTTCCTGTGGAGAGCGCCTCCTCTTGAGATGCGACGGGAACGCCGGGAATTCTTTCCCTACGAAACAGGGAAAGGATCCCTCATCTCGAGCTAGGAGGCGGAAACGGGTCTCACCTGGATGTGTGCGGGACCCACGTGCTTCCTCTCGAGTGGAGACGGGTATGTCGGGGAACTTCTAGAGTTGCAGCAAGGGTGTGAAGGACCCTTTGGAAGTTCCAGTGGTTAGACGTGATTAGCCTCGAGAAGCCTCAGCGGAAATGGGCCTCATCTCGCCTGGAGGGCAAAACCTCCTGGATTTTCTCGAGTTGCGGCAGGTGCTCTCGACTTACGACGGGGACCTCCGGGACCCGCTCTGGTGGCCTCAGGAAAGGCCAGTCCCCATGCGAGTTCCTCGGGGGCCTCTCGGGATTCCTCTCCCGTCCATGCCGGGGCCTAAGACCTTGTGTGGAGTCGGGGCCGGAACCTGAGGATTCCTCTCCAGTGCTGACATGGATCTTGGGGTACTTCTGGAGTCTCCCCAGGGGAGTCAGTCCTCGTCTCGAATGCGGGCATGCACTTGCGCTTTCCTCCAGAGCGGTAGCAGCAGTGTCACGCAGTCCGCCGCGTGGATCAAAGGATCTATGGTTTTCCCTCGAGTCGTTCCCACGAGGCTTTCCCACGAGGCTTTCCCACAGGGCTGTCCCACGTGCACACGTGGTGGGAGTCGATCCTCGGCTTGAACGTCAAGGCAGTGCAGGGAAAACAGGTTCCTCTGGAATGGACTGACACATCTGGGGGACTCTTGGAATGGTGGCATGACCCTGAAGTTCCTCTCGCCTTTCTTGTGGAGAGCGCCTCCTCTTGAGATGCGACGGGAACGCCGGGAATTCTTTCCCTACGAAACAGGGAAAGGATCCCTCATCTCGAGCTAGGAGGCGGAAACGGGGCTCCCCTGGATGTGTGCGGGACACCACGTGCTTCCTCTCGAGTGGAGACGGGTATGTCGGGGAACTTCTTGAGTTGCAGCAATGGTGTGAAGGACCCTTTGGAAGTTCCAGTGGTTAGACGTGATTGGCCTCGAGAAGCCTCAGCGGAAATGGGCCTCATCTCGCCTGGAGGGCAAAAGCTCCTGGATTTTCTCGAGTTGCGGCAGGTGCTCTCGACTTATGACCGGGACCTCAGGGACCCGCTCTGGTGGCCTCAGGAAAGGCCAGTCCCCATGCGAGTTCCTCGGGGGACCTTCGGGATTCCTCTCCCGTCCATGCCGGGGCCTAAGACCTTGTGTGGATTCGGGGCCGGAACCTGAGGATTCCTCTCCAGTGCTGACATGGATCTTGGGGTACTTCTGGAGTCTCCCCAGGGGAGTCAGTCCTCGTCTCGAATGCGGGCATGCACTTGCGCTTTCCTCCAGAGCGGTAGCAGCAGTGTCACGCAGTCCGCCGCGTGGATCAAAGGATCTATGGTTTTCCCTCGAGTCTTTCCCACGAGGCTTTCCCACGAGGCTTTCCCACAGGGCTGTCCCACGTGCACACGTGGTGGGAGTCGATCCTCGGCTTGAACGTCAAGGCAGTGCAGGGAAAACAGGTTCCTCTGGAATGGACTGACACATCTGGGGGACTCTTGGAATGGTGGCACGACCCTGGAGTTCCTCTCGCCTTTCCTGTGGAGAGCGCCTCCTCTTGAGATGCGACGGGAACGCCGGGAATTCTTTCCCTATGGAACAGGGAAAGGATCCCTCATCTCGAGCTAGGAGGCGGAAACGGGGCTCCCCTGGATGTGTGCGGGACCCCACATGCTTCCTCTCGAGTGGAGACGGGTATGTCGGGGAACTTCTTGAGTTGCAGCAAGGGTGTGAAGGACCCTTTGGAAGTTCCAGTGGTTAGATGTGATTGGCCTCGAGAAGCCTCAGCGGAAATGGGCCTCATCTCGCCTGGAGGGCAAAACCTCCTGGATTTTCTCGAGTTGCGGCTGGTGCTCTCGACTTACGACCGGGACCTCAGGGACCCGCTCTGGTGGCCTCAGGAAAGGCCAGGCCCCATGCGAGTTCCACGTGGGCCTCTCGGGATTCCTCTCCCGTCGATGCCGGGGCCTAAGACCTTGTGTGGAGTCGGGGCCGGAACCTGAGGATTCCTCTCCAGTGCTGACATGGATCTTGGGGTACTTCTGGAGTCTCCCCAGGGGAGTCAGTCCTCGTCTCGAATGCGGGCATGCACTTGCGCTTTCCTCCAGAGCGGTAGCAGCAGTGTCACGCAGTCCGCCGCGTGGATCAAAGGATCTATGGTTTTCCCTCGAGTCTTTCCCACGAGGCTTTCCCACGAGTCTTTCCCACAGGGCTGTCCCACGTGCACACGTGGTGGGAGTCGATCCTCGGCTTGAACGTCAAGGCAGTGCAGGGAAAACAGGTTCCTCTGGAATGGACTGACACATCTGGGGTCTCTTGGAATGGTGGCACGACCCTGGAGTTCCTCTCGCCTTTCCTGTGGAGAGCGCCTCCTCTTGAGATGCGACGGGAACGCCGGGAATTCTTTCCCTACGAAACAGGGAAAGGATCCCTCATCTCGAGCTAGGAGGCGGAAACGGGGCTTCCCTGGATGTGTGCGGGACCCACGTGCTTCCTCTCGAGTGGAGACGGGTATGTCGGGGAACTTCTTGAGTTGCAGCAAGGGTGTGAAGGACCCTTTGGACGTTCCAGTGGTTAGACGTGATTAGCCTCGAGAAGCCTCAGCGGAAATGGGCCTCATCTCGCCTGGAGGGCAAAACCTCCTGGATTTTCTCGAGTTGCGGCAGGTGCTCTCGACTTACGACGGGGACTTCAGGGACCCGCTCTGGTGGCCTCAGGAAAGGCCAGTCCCCATGCGAGTTCCTCGGGGGCCTCTCGGGATTCCTCTCCCGTCGATGCCGGGGCCTAAGACCTTGTGTGGAGTCGGGGCCGGAACCTGAGGATTCCTCTCCAGTGCTGACATGGATCTTGGGGTACTTCTGGAGTCTCCCCAGGGGAGTCAGTCCTCGTCTCGAATGCGGGCATGCACTTGCGCTTTCCTCCAGAGCGGTAGCAGCAGTGTCACGCAGTCCGCCGCGTGGATCAAAGGATCTATGGTTTTCCCTCGAGTCTTTCCCACGAGGCTTTCCCCCGAGGCTTTCCCACAGGGCTGTCCCACGTGCACACGTGGTGGGAGTCGATCCTCGGCTTGAACGTCAAGGCAGTGCAGGGAAAACAGGTTCCTCTGGAATGGACTGACACATCTGGGGGACTCTTGGAATGGTGGCACGACCCTGGAGTTCCTCTCGCCTTTCCTGTGGAGAGCGCCTCCTCTTGAGATGCGACGGGAACGCCGGGAATTCTTTCCCTACGAAACAGGGAAAGGATCCCTCATCTCGAGCTAGGAGGCGGAAAAGGGGCTCCCCTGGATGTGTGCGGGACCCACGTGCTTCCTCTCGAGTGGAGACGGGTATGTCGGGGAACTTCCTGAGTTGCAGCAAGGGTGTGAAGGACCCTTTGGAAGTTCCAGTGGTTAGATGTGATTGGCCTCGAGAAGCCTCAGCGGAAATGGGCCTCATCTCGCCTGGAGGGCAAAACCTCCTGGATTTTCTCGAGTTGCGTTTAGTGCTCTCGACTTACGACGGGGACCTCAGGGAACCGCTCTGGTGGCCTCAGGAAAGGCCAGTCCCCATGCGAGTTCCTCGGGGGCATCTCGGGATTCCTCTCCCATCGATGCCGGGGCCTAAGACCTTGTGTGGAGTCGGGGCCGAAACCTGATTATTCCTCTCCAGTGCTGACATGGATCTTGGGGTACTTCTGGAGTCTCCCCAGGGGAGTCAGTCCTCGTCTCGAATGCGGGCATGCACTTGGGCTTTCCTCCAGAGCGGTAGCAGCAGTGTCACGCAGTCCGCCGCGTGGATCAAAGGATCTATGGTTTTCCCTCGAGTCTTTCCCACGAGGCTTTCCCACGAGGCTTTCCCACAGTTCTGTCCCACGTGCACACGTGGTGGGAGTCGATCCTCGGCTTGAACGTCAAGGCAGTGCAGGGAAAACAGGTTCCTCTGGAATGGACTGACACATCTGGGCTCTCTTGGAATGGTGTCACGACCCTGGAGTTCCTCTCGCCTTTCCTGTGGAGAGCGCCTCCTCTTGAGATGCGACGGGAACGCCGGGAATTCTTTCCCTACGAAACAGGGAAAGGATCCCTCATCTCGAGCTAGGAGACCGAAACGGGGCTCCCCTGGATGTGTGCGGGACCCCACGTGCTTCCTCTTGAGTGGAGACGGGTATGTCGGGGAACTTCTTGAGTTGCAGGAATGGTGTGAAGGACCCTTTAGAAGTTCCAGTGGTTAGATGTGATTGGCCTCGAGAAGCCTCAGCGGAAATGGGCCTCATCTCGCCTGGAGGGCAAAACCTCCTGGATTTTCTCGAGTTGCGGCAGGTGCTCTCGACTTACGACGGGGACCTCAGGGATTCGCTCTGGTGGCCTCAGGAAAGGCCAGTCCCCATGCGAGTTCCTCGGGGGCCTCTCGGGATTCCCCTCCCGTCGATGCTGGGGCCTAAGACCTTGTGTGGAGTCGGGGCCGGAACCTGAGGATTCCTCTCCAGTGCTGACATGGATCTTGGGGTACTTCTGGAGTCTCCCCAGGGGAGTCAGTCCTCGTCTCGAATGCGGGCATGCACTTGCGCTTTCCTCCAGAGCGGTAGCAGCAGTGTCACGCAGTCCGCCGCGGGGATCAAAGGATCTATGGTTTTCCCTCGAGTCTTTCCCACGAGGCTTTCCCACGAGGCTTTCCCACAGGGCTGTCCCACGTGCACACGTGGTGGGAGTCGATCCTCGGCTTGAACGTCAAGGCAGTGCAGGGAAAACAGGTTCCTCTGGAATGGACTGACACATCTGGGGGACTCTTGGAATGGTGGCACGACCCTGGAGTTCCTCTCGCCTTTCCTGTGGAGAGCGCCTCCTCTTGAGATGCGACGGGAACGCCGGGAATTCTTTCCCTACGAAACAGGGAAAGGATCCCTCATCTCGAGCTAGGAGGCGGAAACGGGGCTCCCCTGGATGTGTGCGGGACCCCACGTGCTTCCTCTCGAGTGGAGACGGGTATGTCGGGGAACTTCTTGAGTTGCAGCAATGGTGTGAAGGACCCTTTGGAAGTTCCAGTGGTTAGATGTGATTGTCCTCGAGAAGCCTCAGCGGAAATGGGCCTCATCTCGCCTGGAGGGCAAAACCTCCTGGATTTTCTCGAGTTGAGGCAGGTGCTCTCGACTTACGACGGGGACCTCAGGGACCCGCTCTGGTGGCCTCAGGAAAGGCCAGTCCCCATGCGAGTTCCTCGGGGGCGTCTCGGGATTCCTCTCCCGTCGATGCCGGGGCCTAAGACCTTGTGTGGAGTCGGGGCCGGAACCTGAGGATTCCTCTCCAGTGCTGACATGGATCTTGGGGTACTTCTGGAGTCTCCCCAGGGGAGTCAGTCCTCGTCTCGAATGCGGGCATGCACTTGCGCTTTCCTCCAGAGCGGTAGCAGCAGTGTCACGCAGTCCGCCGCGTGGATCAAAGGATCTATGGTTTTCCCTCGAGTCGTTCCCACGAGGCTTTCCCACGAGGCTTTCCCACAGGGCTGTCCCACGTGCACACGTGGTGGGAGTCGATCCTCGGCTTGAACGTCAAGGCAGTGCAGGGAAAACAGGTTCCTCTGGAATGGACTGACACATCTGGGGGACTCTTGGAATGGTGGCATGACCCTGGAGTTCCTCTCGCCTTTCCTGTGGAGAGCGCCTCCTCTTGAGATGCGACGGGAACGCCGGGAATTCTTTCCCTACGAAACAGGGAAAGGATCCCTCATCTCGAGCTAGGAGGCGGAAACGGGGCTCCCCTGGATGTGTGCGGGACCCCACGTGCTTCCTCTCGAGTGGAGACGGGTATGTCGGGGAACTTCTTGAGTTGCAGCAAGGGTGTGAAGGACCCTTTGGAAGTTCCAGTGGTTAGATGTGATTGTCCTCGAGAAGCCTCAGCGGAAATGGGCCTCATCTCGCCTGGAGGGCAAAACCTCCTGGATTTTCTCGAGTTGCGGCAGGTGCTCTCGACTTACGACGGGGACCTCAGGGACCCGCTCTGGTGGCCTCAGGAAAGGCCAGTCCCCATGCGAGTTCCTCGGGGGCCTCTCGGGATTCCTCTCCCGTCGATGCCGGGGCCTAAGACCTTGTGTGGAGTCGGGGCCGGAACCTGAGGATTCCTCTCCAGTGCTGACATGGATCTTGGGGTACTTCTGGAGTCTCCCCAGGGGAGTCAGTCCTCGTCTCGAATGCGGGCATGCACTTGCGCTTTCCTCCAGAGCGGTAGCAGCAGTGTCACGCAGTCCGCCGCGTGGATCAAAGGATCTATGGTTTTCCCTCGAGTTTTTCCACGAGGCTTTCCCACGAGGCTTTCCCACAGGGCTGTCCCACGTGGACACGTTGTGGGAGTTGATCCCCGGCTTGAACGTCAAGGCAGTGCAGGGAAAACAGGTTCCTCTGGAATGGACTGACACATCAGGGGGACTATTGCAATGGTGGCACGACCCTGGAGTTCCTCTCGCCTTTCCTGTGGAGAGCGCCTCCTTTTGAGATGCGACGGGAACGCCGGGAATTCTTTCCCTACGAAACAGGGAAAGGATCCCTCATCTCGAGCTAGGAGGCGGAAACGGGGCTCCCCTGGATGTGTGCGGGACACCACGTGCTTCCTCTCGAGTGGAGACGGGTATGTCGGGGAACTACTTGAGTTGCAGCAAGGGTGTGAACGATCCTTTGGAAGTTCCAGTGGTTAGATGAGATTGGCCTCGAGAAGCCTCATCGGAAATGGGCCTCATCTCGCCTGGAGGGCAAAACCTCCTGGATTTTCTCGAGTTGCGGCAGGTGCTCTCGACTTACGACGGGGACCTCAGGGACCCGGTCTGGTGGCCTCAGGAAAGGCCAGTCCCCATGCGAGTTCCTCGGGGGCGTCTCGGGATTCCTCTCCCGTCGATGCCGGGGCCTAAGACCTTGTGTGGAGTCGGGGCCGGAACCTGAGGATTCCTCTCCAGTGCTGACATGGATCTTGGGGTACTTCTGGAGTCTCCCCAGGGGAGTCAGTCCTCGTCTCGAATGCGGGCATGCACTTGCGCTTTCCTCCAGAGCGGTTGCAGCAGTGTCACGCAGTCCGCCGCGTGGATCAAAGGATCTATGGTTTTCCCTCGAGTCTTTCCCACGAGGCGTTCCCACGAGGCTTTCCCACAGGGCTGTCCCACGTGCACACGTGGTGGGAGTCGATCCTCGGCTTGAACGTCAAGGCAGTGCAGGGAAAACAGGTTCCTCTGGAATGGACTGACACATCTGGGGGACTCTTGGAATGGTGGCACGACCCTGGAGTTCCTCTCGCCTTTCCTGTGGAGAGCGCCTCCTCTTGAGATGCGACGGGAACGCCGGGAATTCTTTCCCTACGAAACAGGGAAAGGATCCCTCATCTCGAGCTAGGAGGCGGAAACGGGGCTCACCTGGATGTGTGCGGGACACCACCTGCTTCCTCTCGAGTGGAGATGGGTATGTCGGGGAACTTCTTGAGTTGCAGCAAGGGTGTGAAGGACCCTTTGGAAGTTCCAGTGGTTAGATGTGATTGGCCTCGAGAAGCCTCAGCGGAAATGGGCCTCATCTCGCCTGGAGGGCAAAACCTCCTGGATTTTCTCGAGTTGCGGCAGGTGCTCTCGACTTACGACGGGGACCTCAGGGACCCGCTCTGGTGGCCTCAGGAAAGGCCAGTCCCCATGCGAGTTCCTCGGGGGCCTCTCGGGATTCCTCTCCCGTCGATGCCGGGGCCTAAGACCTTGTGTGGAGTCGGGGCCGGAACCTGAGGATTCCTCTCCAGTGCTGACATGGATCTTGGGGTACTTCTGGAGTCTCCCCAGGGGAGTCAGTCCTCGTCTCGAATGCGGGCATGCACTTGCGCTTTCCTCCAGAGCGGTAGCAGCAGTGTCACGCAGTCCGCCGCGTGGATCAAAGGATCTATGGTTTTCCCTCGAGTCTTTCCCACGAGGCTTTCCCCCGAGGCTTTCCCACAGGGCTGTCCCACGTGCACACGTGGTGGGAGTCGATCCTCGGCTTGAACGTCAAGGCAGTGCAGGGAAAACAGGTTCCTCTGGAATGGACTGACACATCTGGGGGACTCTTGGAATGGTGGCACGACCCTGGAGTTCCTCTCGCCTTTCCTGTGGAGAGCGCCTCCTCTTGAGATGCGACGGGAACGCCGGGAATTCTTTCCCTACGAAACAGGGAAAGGATCCCTCATCTCGAGCTAGGAGGCGGAAACGGGGCTCCCCTGGATGTGTGCGGGACACCACGTGCTTCCTCTCGAGTGGAGATGGGTATGTCGGGGAACTTCTTGAGTTGCAGCAAGGGTGTGAAGGACCCTTTGGAAGTTCCAGTGGTTAGATGTGATTGGCCTCGAGAAGCCTCAGCGGAAATGGGCCTCATCTCGCCTGGAGGGCAAAACCTCCTGGATTTTCTCGAGTTGCGGCAGGTGCTCTCGACTTACGACGGGGACCTCAGGGACCCGCTCTGGTGGCCTCAGGAAAGGCCAGTCCCCATGCGAGTTCCTCGGGGGCCTCTCGGGATTCCTCTCCCGTCGATGCCGGGGCCTAAGACCTTGTGTGGAGTCGGGGCCGGAACCTGAGGATTCCTCTCCAGTGCTGACATGGATCTTGGGGTACTTCTGGAGTCTCCCCAGGGGAGTCAGTCCTCGTCTCGAATGCGGGCATGCACTTGCGCTTTCCTCCAGAGCGGTAGCAGCAGTGTCACGCAGTCCGCCGCGTGGATCAAAGGATGTATGGTTTTCCCTCGAGTTTTTCCCACGAGGCTATCCCACGAGGCTTTCCCACAGGGCTGTCCCACGTGGACACGTTGTGGGAGTCGATCCTCGGCTTGAACGTCAAGGCAGTGCAGGGAAAACAGGTTCCTCTGGAATGGACTGACACATCAGGGGGACTATTGGAATGGTGGCACGACCCTGGAGTTCCTCTCGCCTTTCCTGTGGAGAGCGCCTCCTCTTGAGATGCGACGGGAACACCGGGAATTCTTTCCCTACGAAACAGGGAAAGGATCCCTCATCTCGAGCTAGGAGGCGGAAACGGGGCTCCCCTGGATGTGTGCGGGACCCCACGTGCTTCCTCTCGAGTGGAGACGGGTATGTCGGGGAACTTCTTGAGTTGCAGCAAGGGTGTGAAGGACCCTTTGGAAGTTCCAGTGGTTAGATGTGATTGGCCTCGAGTAGCCTCAGAGGAAATGGGCCTCATCTCGCCTGGAGGGCAAAACCTCCTGGATTTTCTCGAGTTGCGGCAGATGCTCTCGACTTTCGACGGGGACCTCAGGGACCCGCTCTGGTGGCCTCAGGAAAGGCCAGTCCCCATGCGAGTTCCTCGGGGGCCTCTCGGGATTCCTCTCCCGTCGATGCCGGGGCCTAAGACCTTGTGTGGAGTCGGGGCCGGAACCTGAGGATTCCTCTCCAGTGCTGACATGGATCTTGGGGTACTTCTGGAGTCTCCCCAGGGGAGTCAGTCCTCGTCTCGAATGCGGGCATGCACTTGCGCTTTCCTCCAGAGCGGTAGCAGCAGTGTCACGAAGTCCGCCGCGTGGATCAAAGGATGTATGGTTTTCCCTCGAGTTTTTCCCACGAGGCTATCCCACGAGGCTTTCCCACAGGGCTGTCCCACGTGGACACGTTGTGGGAGTCGATCCTCGGCTTGAACGTCAAGGCAGTGCAGGGAAAACAGGTTCCTCTGGAATGGACTGACACATCAGGGGGACTATTGGAATGGTGGCACGACCCTGGAGTTCCTCTCGCCTTTCCTGTGGAGAGCGCCTCCTCTTGAGATGCGACGGGAACGCCGGGAATTCTTTCCCTACGAAACAGGGAAAGGATCCCTCCTCTCGAGCTAGGAGGCGGAAACGGGGCTCCCCTGGATGTGTGCGGGACCCCACGTGCTTCCTCTCGAGTGGAGACGGGTATGTCGGGGAACTTCTTGAGTTGCAGCAAGGGTGTGAAGGACCCTTTGGAAGTTCCAGTGGTTAGATGTGATTGGCCTCGAGTAGCCTCAGAGGAAATGGGCCTCATATCGCCTGGAGGGCAAAACCTCCTGGATTTTCTCGAGTTGCGGCAGGTGCTCTCGACTTACGACGGGGACCTCAGGGACCCGCTCTGGTGGCCTCAGGAAAGGCCAGTCCCCATGCGAGTTCCTCGGGGGCCTCTCGGGATTCCTCTCCCGTCGATGCCGGGGCCTAAGACCTTGTGTGGAGTCGGGGCCGGAACCTGAAGATTCCTCTCCAGTGCTGACATGGATCTTGGGGTACTTCTGGAGTCTCCCCAGGGGAGTCAGTCCTCGTCTCAAATGCGGGCATGCACTTGCGCTTTCCTCCAGAGCGGTAGCAGCAGTGTCACGCAGTCCGCCGCGTGGATCAAAGGATGTATGGTTTTCCCTCGAGTTTTTCCCACGAGGCTTTCCCACGAGGCTTTCCCACAGGGCTGTCCCACGTGCACACGTGGTGGGAGTCGATCCTCGGCTTGAACGTCAAGGCAGTGCAGGGAAAACAGGTTCCTCTGGAATGGACTGACACATCTGGGGGACTCTTGGAATGGTGGCACGACCCTGGAGTTCCTCTCGCCTTTCCTGTGGAGAGCGCCTCCTCTTGAGATGCGACGGGAACGCCGGGAATTCTTTCCCTACGAAACAGGGAAAGGATCCCTCATCTCGAGCTAGGAGGCGGAAACGGGTCTCACCTGGATGTGTGCGGGACCCACGTGCTTCCTCTCGAGTGGAGACGGGTATGTCGGGGAACTTCTAGAGTTGCAGCAAGGGTGTGAAGGACCCTTTGGAAGTTCCAGTGGTTAGACGTGATTAGCCTCGAGAAGCCTCAGCGGAAATGGGCCTCATCTCGCCTGGAGGGCAAAACCTCCTGGATTTTCTCGAGTTGCGGCAGGTGCTCTCGACTTACGACGGGGACCTCAGGGACCCGCTCTGGTGGCCTCAGGAAAGGCCAGTCCCCATGCGAGTTCCTCGGGGGCCTCTCGGGATTCCTCTCCCGTCCATGCCGGGGCCTAAGACCTTGTGTGGAGTCGGGGCCGGAACCTGAGGATTCCTCTCCAGTGCTGACATGGATCTTGGGGTACTTCTGGAGTCTCCCCAGGGGAGTCAGTCCTCGTCTCGAATGCGGGCATGCACTTGCGCTTTCCTCCAGAGCGGTAGCAGCAGTGTCACGCAGTCCGCCGCGTGGATCAAAGGATCTATGGTTTTCCCTCGAGTCGTTCCCACGAGGCTTTCCCACGAGGCTTTCCCACAGGGCTGTCCCAGGTGCACACGTGGTGGGAGTCGATCCTCGGCTTGAACGTCAAGGCAGTGCAGGGAAAACAGGTTCCTCTGGAATGGACTGACACATCTGGGGGACTCTTGGAATGGTGGCATGACCCTGGAGTTCCTCTCGCCTTTCTTGTGGAGAGCGCCTCCTCTTGAGATGCGACGGGAACGCCGGGAATTCTTTCCCTACGAAACAGGGAAAGGATCCCTCATCTCGAGCTAGGAGGCGGAAACGGGGCTCCCCTGGATGTGTGCGGGACACCACGTGCTTCCTCTCGAGTGGAGACGGGTATGTCGGGGAACTTCTTGAGTTGCAGCAATGGTGTGAAGGACCCTTTGGAAGTTCCAGTGGTTAGACGTGATTGGCCTCGAGAAGCCTCAGCGGAAATGGGCCTCATCTCGCCTGGAGGGCAAAAGCTCCTGGATTTTCTCGAGTTGCGGCAGGTGCTCTCGACTTTCGACGGGGACCTCAGGGACCCGCTCTGGTGGCCTCAGGAAAGGCCAGTCCCCATGCGAGTTCCTCGGGGGCCTCTCGGGATTCCTCTCCCGTCGATGCCGGGGCCTAAGACCTTGTGTGGTGTCGGGGCCGGAACCTGAGGATTCCTCTCCAGTGCTGACATGGATCTTGGGGTACTTCTGGAGTCTCCCCAGGGGAGTCAGTCCTCGTCTCGAATGCGGGCATGCACTTGCGCTTTCCTCCAGAGCGGTAGCAGCAGTGTCACGCAGTCCGCCGCGTGGATCAAAGGATGTATGGTTTTCCCTCGAGTTTGTCCCACGAGGCTATCCCACGAGGCTTTCCCACAGGGCTGTCCCACGTGGACACGTTGTGGGAGTCGATCCTCGGCTTGAACGTCAAGGCAGTGCAGGGAAAACAGGTTCCTCTGGAATGGACTGACACATCAGGGGGACTATTGGAATGGTGGCACGACCCTGGAGTTCCTCTCGCCTTTCCTGTGGAGAGCGCCTCCTCTTGAGATGCGACGGGAACGCCGGGAATTCTTTCCCTACGAAACAGGGAAAGGATCCCTCATCTCGAGCTAGGAGGCGGAAACGGGGCTCCCCTGGATGTGTGCGGGACACCACGTGCTTCCTCTCGAGTGGAGACGGGTATGTCGGGGAACTACTTGAGTTGCAGCAAGGGTGTGAACGATCCTTTGGAAGTTCCAGTGGTTAGATGAGATTGGCCTCGAGAAGCCTCAGCGGAAATGGGCCTCATCTCGCCTGGAGGGCAAAACCTCCTGGATTTTCTCGAGTTGCGGCAGGTGCTCTCGACTTACGACGGGGACCTCAGGGACCCGCTCTGGTGGCCTCAGGAAAGGCCAGTCCCCATGCGAGTTCCTCGGGGGCCTCTCGGGATTCATCTCCCGTCGATGCCGGGGCCTAAGACCTTGTGTGGAGTCGGGGCCGGAACCTGAGGATTCCTCTCCAGTGCTGACATGGATCTTGGGGTACTTCTGGAGTCTCCCCAGGGGAGTCAGTCCTCGTCTCGAATGCGGGCATGCACTTGCGCTTTCCTCCAGAGCGGTAGCAGCAGTGTCACGCAGTCCTCCGTGTGGATCAAAGGATCTATGGTTTTCCCTCGAGTCTTTCCCACGAGGCTTTCCCACGAGGCTTTCCCACAGGGCTGTCCCACGTGCACACGTGGTGGGAGTCGATCCTCGGCTTGAATGTCAAGGCAGTGCAGGGAAAACAGGTTCCTCTGGAATGGACTGACACATCTGGGGGACTCTTGGAATGGTGTCACGACCCTGGAGTTCCTCTCGCCTTTCCTGTGGAGAGCGCCTCCTCTTGAGATGCGACGGGAACGCCGGGAATTCTTTCCCTACGAAACAGGGAAAGGATCCCTCCTCTCGAGCTAGGAGGCGGAAACGGGGCTCCCCTGGATGTGTGCGGGACCCCACGTGCTTCCTCTCGAGTGGAGACGGGTATGTCGGGGAACTTCTTGAGTTGCAGCAAGGGTGTGAAGGACCCTTTGGAAGTTCCAGTGGTTAGATGTGATTGGCCTCGAGTAGCCTCAGAGGAAATGGGCCTCATATCGCCTGGAGGGCAAAACCTCCTGGATTTTCTCGAGTTGCGGCAGGTGCTCTCGACTTACGACGGGGACCTCAGGGACCCGCTCTGGTGGCCTCAGGAAAGGCCAGTCCCCATGCGAGTTCCTCGGGGGCCTCTCGGGATTCCTCTCCCGTCGATGCCGGGGCCTAAGACCTTGTGTGGAGTCGGGGCCGGAACCTGAGGATTCCTCTCCAGTGCTGACATGGATCTTGGGGTACTTCTGGAGTCTCCCCAGGGGAGTCAGTCCTCGTCTCAAATGCGGGCATGCACTTGCGCTTTCCTCCAGAGCGGTAGCAGCAGTGTCACGCAGTCCGCCGCGTGGATCAAAGGATGTATGGTTTTCCCTCGAGTTTTTCCCACGAGGCTTTCCCACGAGGCTTTCCCACAGGGCTGTCCCACGTGCACACGTGGTGGGAGTCGATCCTCGGCTTGAACGTCAAGGCAGTGCAGGGAAAACAGGTTCCTCTGGAATGGACTGACACATCTGGGGGACTCTTGGAATGGTGGCACGACCCTGGAGTTCCTCTCGCCTTTCCTGTGGAGAGCGCCTCCTCTTGAGATGCGACGGGAACGCCGGGAATTCTTTCCCTACGAAACAGGGAAAGGATCCCTCATCTCGAGCTAGGAGGCGGAAACGGGTCTCACCTGGATGTGTGCGGGACCCATGTGCTTCCTCTCGAGTGGAGACGGGTATGTCGGGGAACTTCTAGAGTTGCAGCTAGGGTGTGAAGGACCCTTTGGAAGTTCCAGTGGTTAGACGTGATTAGCCTCGAGAAGCCTCAGCGGAAATGGGCCTCATCTCGCCTGGAGGGCAAAACCTCCTGGATTTTCTCGAGTTGCGGCAGGTGCTCTCGACTTACGACGGGGACCTCAGGGACCCGCTCTGGTGGCCTCAGGAAAGGCCAGTCCCCATGCGAGTTCCTCGGGGGCCTCTCGGGATTCCTCTCCCGTCCATGCCGGGGCCTAAGACCTTGTGTGGAGTCGGGGCCGGAACCTGAGGATTCCTCTCCAGTGCTGACATGGATCTTGGGGTACTTCTGGAGTCTCCCCAGGGGAGTCAGTCCTCGTCTCGAATGCGGGCATGCACTTGCGCTTTCCTCCAGAGCGGTAGCAGCAGTGTCACGCAGTCCGCCGCGTGGATCAAAGGATCTATGGTTTTCCCTCGAGTCGTTCCCACGAGGCTTTCCCACGAGGCTTTCCCACAGGGCTGTCCCAGGTGCACACGTGGTGGGAGTCGATCCTCGGCTTGAACGTCAAGGCAGTGCAGGGAAAACAGGTTCCTCTGGAATGGACTGACACATCTGGGGGACTCTTGGAATGGTGGCATGACCCTGGAGTTCCACTCGCCTTTCTTGTGGAGAGCGCCTCCTCTTGAGATGCGACGGGAACGCCGGGAATTCTTTCCCTACGAAACAGGGAAAGGATCCCTCATCTCGAGCTAGGAGGCGGAAACGGAGCTCCCCTGGATGTGTGCGGGACACCACGTGCTTCCTCTCGAGTGGAGACGGGTATGTCGGGGAACTTCTTGAGTTGCAGCAATGGTGTGAAGGACCCTTTGGAAGTTCCAGTGGTTAGACGTGATTGGCCTCGAGAAGCCTCAGCGGAAATGGGCCTCATCTCGCCTGGAGGGCAAAAGCTCCTGGATTTTCTCGAGTTGCGGCAGGTGCTCTCGACTTATGACCGGGACCTCAGGGACCCGCTCTGGTGGCCTCAGGAAAGGCCAGTCCCCATGCGAGTTCCTCGGGGGACTCTCGGGATTCCTCTCCCGTCCATGCCGGGGCCTAAGACCTTGTGTGGATTCGGGGCCGGAACCTGAGGATTCCTCTCCAGTGCTGACATGGATCTTGGGGTACTTCTGGAGTCTCCCCAGGGGAGTCAGTCCTCGTCTCGAATGCGGGCATGCACTTGCGCTTTCCTCCAGAGCGGTAGCAGCAGTGTCACGCAGTCCGCCGCGTGCATCAAAGGATCTATGGTTTTCCCTCGAGTCTTTCCCACGAGGCTTTCCCACGAGGCTTTCCCACAGGGCTGTCCCACGTGCACACGTGGTGGGAGTCGATCCTCGGCTTGAACGTCAAGGCAGTGCAGGGAAAACAGGTTCCTCTGGAATGGACTGACACATCTGGGGGACTCTTGGAATGGTGGCACGACCCTGGAGTTCCTCTCGCCTTTCCTGTGGAGAGCGCCTCCTCTTGAGATGCGACGGGAACGCCGGGAATTCTTTCCCTATGGAACAGGGAAAGGATCCCTCATCTCGAGCTAGGAGGCGGAAACGGGGCTCCCCTGGATGTGTGCGGGACCCCACATGCTTCCTCTCGAGTGGAGACGGGTATGTCGGGGAACTTCTTGAGTTGCAGCAAGGGTGTGAAGGACCCTTTGGAAGTTCCAGTGGTTAGATGTGATTGGCCTCGAGAAGCCTCAGCGGAAATGGGCCTCATCTCGCCTGGAGGGCAAAACCTCCTGGATTTTCTCGAGTTGCGGCTGGTGCTCTCGACTTACGACCGGGACCTCAGGGACCCGCTCTGGTGGCCTCAGGAAAGGCCAGGCCCCATGCGAGTTCCTCGTGGGCCTCTCGGGATTCCTCTCCCGTCGATGCCGGGGCCTAAGACCTTGTGTGGAGTCGGGGCCGGAACCTGAGGATTCCTCTCCAGTGCTGACATGGATCTTGGGGTACTTCTGGAGTCTCCCCAGGGGAGTCAGTCCTCGTCTCGAATGCGGGCATGCACTTGCGCTTTCCTCCAGAGCGGTAGCAGCAGTGTCACGCAGTCCGCCGCGTGGATCAAAGGATGTATGGTTTTCCCTCGAGTTTTTCCCACGAGGCTATCCCACGAGGCTTTCCCACAGGGCTGTCCCACGTGGACACGTTGTGGGAGTCGATCCTCGGCTTGAACGTCAAGGCAGTGCACGGAAAACAGGTTCCTCTGGAATGGACTGACACATCAGGGGGACTATTGGAATGGTGGCACGACCCTGGAGTTCCTCTCGCCTTTCCTGTGGAGAGCGCCTCCTCTTGAGATGCGACGGGAACGCCGGGAATTCTTTCCCTACGAAACAGGGAAAGGATCCCTCATCTCGAGCTAGGAGGCGGAAACGGGTCTCACCTGGATGTGTGCGGGACCCACGTGCTTCCTCTCGAGTGGAGACGGGTATGTCGGGGAACTTCTAGAGTTGCAGCAAGGGTGTGAAGGACCCTTTGGAAGTTCCAGTGGTTAGACGTGATTAGCCTCGAGAAGCCTCAGCGGAAATGGGCCTCATCTCGCCTGGAGGGCAAAACCTCCTGGATTTTCTCGAGTTGCGGCAGGTGCTCTCGACTTACGACGGGGACCTCCGGGACCCGCTCTGGTGGCCTCAGGAAAGGCCAGTCCCCATGCGAGTTCCTCGGGGGCCTCTCGGGATTCCTCTCCCGTCCATGCCGGGGCCTAAGACCTTGTGTGGAGTCGGGGCCGGAACCTGAGGATTCCTCTCCAGTGCTGACATGGATCTTGGGGTACTTCTGGAGTCTCCCCAGGGGAGTCAGTCCTCGTCTCGAATGCGGGCATGCACTTGCGCTTTCCTCCAGAGCGGTAGCAGCAGTGTCACGCAGTCCGCCGCGTGGATCAAAGGATCTATGGTTTTCCCTCGAGTCGTTCCCACGAGGCTTTCCCACGAGGCTTTCCCACAGGGCTGTCCCACGTGCACACGTGGTGGGAGTCGATCCTCGGCTTGAACGTCAAGGCAGTGCAGGGAAAACAGGTTCCTCTGGAATGGACTGACACATCTGGGGGACTCTTGGAATGGTGGCATGACCCTGAAGTTCCTCTCGCCTTTCTTGTGGAGAGCGCCTCCTCTTGAGATGCGACGGGAACGCCGGGAATTCTTTCCCTACGAAACAGGGAAAGGATCCCTCATCTCGAGCTAGGAGGCGGAAACGGGGCTCCCCTGGATGTGTGCGGGACACCACGTGCTTCCTCTCGAGTGGAGACGGGTATGTCGGGGAACTTCTTGAGTTGCAGCAATGGTGTGAAGGACCCTTTGGAAGTTCCAGTGGTTAGACGTGATTGGCCTCGAGAAGCCTCAGCGGAAATGGGCCTCATCTCGCCTGGAGGGCAAAAGCTCCTGGATTTTCTCGAGTTGCGGCAGGTGCTCTCGACTTATGACCGGGACCTCAGGGACCCGCTCTGGTGGCCTCAGGAAAGGCCAGTCCCCATGCGAGTTCCTCGGGGGACTCTCGGGATTCCTCTCCCGTCCATGCCGGGGCCTAAGACCTTGTGTGGATTCGGGGCCGGAACCTGAGGATTCCTCTCCAGTGCTGACATGGATCTTGGGGTACTTCTGGAGTCTCCCCAGGGGAGTCAGTCCTCGTCTCGAATGCGGGCATGCACTTGCGCTTTCCTCCAGAGCGGTAGCAGCAGTGTCACGCAGTCCGCCGCGTGGATCAAAGGATCTATGGTTTTCCCTCGAGTCTTTCCCACGAGGCTTTCCCACGAGGCTTTCCCACAGGGCTGTCCCACGTGCACACGTGGTGGGAGTCGATCCTCGGCTTGAACGTCAAGGCAGTGCAGGGAAAACAGGTTCCTCTGGAATGGACTGACACATCTGGGGGACTCTTGGAATGGTGGCACGACCCTGGAGTTCCTCTCGCCTTTCCTGTGGAGAGCGCCTCCTCTTGAGATGCGACGGGAACGCCGGGAATTCTTTCCCTATGGAACAGGGAAAGGATCCCTCATCTCGAGCTAGGAGGCGGAAACGGGGCTCCCCTGGATGTGTGCGGGACCCCACATGCTTCCTCTCGAGTGGAGACGGGTATGTCGGGGAACTTCTTGAGTTGCAGCAAGGGTGTGAAGGACCCTTTGGAAGTTCCAGTGGTTAGATGTGATTGGCCTCGAGAAGCCTCAGCGGAAATGGGCCTCATCTCGCCTGGAGGGCAAAACCTCCTGGATTTTCTCGAGTTGCGGCTGGTGCTCTCGACTTACGACCGGGACCTCAGGGACCCGCTCTGGTGGCCTCAGGAAAGGCCAGGCCCCATGCGAGTTCCACGTGGGCCTCTCGGGATTCCTCTCCCGTCGATGCCGGGGCCTAAGACCTTGTGTGGAGTCGGGGCCGGAACCTGAGGATTCCTCTCCAGTGCTGACATGGATCTTGGGGTACTTCTGGAGTCTCCCCAGGGGAGTCAGTCCTCGTCTCGAATGCGGGCATGCACTTGCGCTTTCCTCCAGAGCGGTAGCAGCAGTGTCACGCAGTCCGCCGCGTGGATCAAAGGATCTATGGTTTTCCCTCGAGTCTTTCCCACGAGGCTTTCCCACGAGTCTTTCCCACAGGGCTGTCCCACGTGCACACGTGGTGGGAGTCGATCCTCGGCTTGAACGTCAAGGCAGTGCAGGGAAAACAGGTTCCTCTGGAATGGACTGACACATCTGGGGTCTCTTGGAATGGTGGCACGACCCTGGAGTTCCTCTCGCCTTTCCTGTGGAGAGCGCCTCCTCTTGAGATGCGACGGGAACGCCGGGAATTCTTTCCCTACGAAACAGGGAAAGGATCCCTCATCTCGAGCTAGGAGGCGGAAACGGGGCTTCCCTGGATGTGTGCGGGACCCACGTGCTTCCTCTCGAGTGGAGACGGGTATGTCGGGGAACTTCTTGAGTTGCAGCAAGGGTGTGAAGGACCCTTTGGACGTTCCAGTGGTTAGACGTGATTAGCCTCGAGAAGCCTCAGCGGAAATGGGCCTCATCTCGCCTGGAGGGCAAAACCTCCTGGATTTTCTCGAGTTGCGGCAGGTGCTCTCGACTTACGACGGGGACTTCAGGGACCCGCTCTGGTGGCCTCAGGAAAGGCCAGTCCCCATGCGAGTTCCTCGGGGGCCTCTCGGGATTCCTCTCCCGTCGATGCCGGGGCCTAAGACCTTGTGTGGAGTCGGGGCCGGAACCTGAGGATTCCTCTCCAGTGCTGACATGGATCTTGGGGTACTTCTGGAGTCTCCCCAGGGGAGTCAGTCCTCGTCTCGAATGCGGGCATGCACTTGCGCTTTCCTCCAGAGCGGTAGCAGCAGTGTCACGCAGTCCGCCGCGTGGATCAAAGGATCTATGGTTTTCCCTCGAGTCTTTCCCACGAGGCTTTCCCCCGAGGCTTTCCCACAGGGCTGTCCCACGTGCACACGTGGTGGGAGTCGATCCTCGGCTTGAACGTCAAGGCAGTGCAGGGAAAACAGGTTCCTCTGGAATGGACTGACACATCTGGGGGACTCTTGGAATGGTGGCACGACCCTGGAGTTCCTCTCGCCTTTCCTGTGGAGAGCGCCTCCTCTTGAGATGCGACGGGAACGCCGGGAATTCTTTCCCTACGAAACAGGGAAAGGATCCCTCATCTCGAGCTAGGAGGCGGAAAAGGGGCTCCCCTGGATGTGTGCGGGACCCACGTGCTTCCTCTCGAGTGGAGACGGGTATGTCGGGGAACTTCCTGAGTTGCAGCAAGGGTGTGAAGGACCCTTTGGAAGTTCCAGTGGTTAGATGTGATTGGCCTCGAGAAGCCTCAGCGGAAATGGGCCTCATCTCGCCTGGAGGGCAAAACCTCCTGGATTTTCTCGAGTTGCGTTTAGTGCTCTCGACTTACGACGGGGACCTCAGGGAACCGCTCTGGTGGCCTCAGGAAAGGCCAGTCCCCATGCGAGTTCCTCGGGGGCATCTCGGGATTCCTCTCCCATCGATGCCGGGGCCTAAGACCTTGTGTGGAGTCGGGGCCGGAACCTGATTATTCCTCTCCAGTGCTGACATGGATCTTGGGGTACTTCTGGAGTCTCCCCAGGGGAGTCAGTCCTCGTCTCGAATGCGGGCATGCACTTGGGCTTTCCTCCAGAGCGGTAGCAGCAGTGTCACGCAGTCCGCCGCGTGGATCAAAGGATCTATGGTTTTCCCTCGAGTCTTTCCCACGAGGCTTTCCCACGAGGCTTTCCCACAGTTCTGTCCCACGTGCACACGTGGTGGGAGTCGATCCTCGGCTTGAACGTCAAGGCAGTGCAGGGAAAACAGGTTCCTCTGGAATGGACTGACACATCTGGGCTCTCTTGGAATGGTGTCACGACCCTGGAGTTCCTCTCGCCTTTCCTGTGGAGAGCGCCTCCTCTTGAGATGCGACGGGAACGCCGGGAATTCTTTCCCTACGAAACAGGGAAAGGATCCCTCATCTCGAGCTAGGAGACCGAAACGGGGCTCCCCTGGATGTGTGCGGGACCCCACGTGCTTCCTCTTGAGTGGAGACGGGTATGTCGGGGAACTTCTTGAGTTGCAGGAATGGTGTGAAGGACCCTTTAGAAGTTCCAGTGGTTAGATGTGATTGGCCTCGAGAAGCCTCAGCGGAAATGGGCCTCATCTCGCCTGGAGGGCAAAACCTCCTGGATTTTCTCGAGTTGCGGCAGGTGCTCTCGACTTACGACGGGGACCTCAGGGATTCGCTCTGGTGGCCTCAGGAAAGGCCAGTCCCCATGCGAGTTCCTCGGGGGCCTCTCGGGATTCCCCTCCCGTCGATGCTGGGGCCTAAGACCTTGTGTGGAGTCGGGGCCGGAACCTGAGGATTCCTCTCCAGTGCTGACATGGATCTTGGGGTACTTCTGGAGTCTCCCCAGGGGAGTCAGTCCTCGTCTCGAATGCGGGCATGCACTTGCGCTTTCCTCCAGAGCGGTAGCAGCAGTGTCACGCAGTCCGCCGCGGGGATCAAAGGATCTATGGTTTTCCCTCGAGTCTTTCCCACGAGGCTTTCCCACGAGGCTTTCCCACAGGGCTGTCCCACGTGCACACGTGGTGGGAGTCGATCCTCGGCTTGAACGTCAAGGCAGTGCAGGGAAAACAGGTTCCTCTGGAATGGACTGACACATCTGGGGTCTCTTGGAATGGTGGCACGACCCTGGAGTTCCTCTCGCCTTTCCTGTGGAGAGCGCCTCCTCTTGAGATGCGACGGGAACGCCGGGAATTCTTTCCCTACGAAACAGGGAAAGGATCCCTCATCTCGAGCTAGGAGGCGGAAACGGGGCTCCCCTGGATGTGTGCGGGACCCACGTGCTTCCTCTCGAGTGGAGACGGGTATGTCGGAGAACTTCTTGAGTTGCAGCAAGGGTGTGAAGGACCCTTTGGACGTTCCAGTGGTTAGACTTGATTAGCCTCGAGAAGCCTCAGCTTGAAATGGGCCTCATCTCGCCTGGAGGGCAAAACCTCCTGGATTTTCTCGAGTTGCGGCAGGTGCTCTCGACTTACGACGGGGACTTCAGGGACCCGCTCTGGTGGCCTCAGGAAAGGCCAGTCCCCATGCGAGTTCCTCGGGGGCCTCTCGGGATTCCTCTCCCGTCGATGCCGGGGCCTAAGACCTTGTGTGGAGTCGGGGCCGGAACCTGAGGATTCCTCTCCAGTGCTGACATGGATCTTGGGGTACTTCTGGAGTCTCCCCAGGGGAGTCAGTCCTCGTCTCGAATGCGGGCATGCACTTGCGCTTTCCTCCAGAGCGGTAGCAGCAGTGTCACGCAGTCCTCCGTGTGGATCAAAGGATCTATGGTTTTCCCTCGAGTCTTTCCCACGAGGCTTTCCCACGAGGCTTTCCCACAGGGCTGTCCCACGTGCACACGTGGTGGGAGTCTATCCTCGGCTTGAACGTCAAGGCAGTGCAGGGAAAACAGGTTCCTCTGGAATGGACTGACACATCTGGGGGACTCTTGGAATGGTGGCTCGACCCTGGAGTTCCTCTCGCCTTTCCTGTGGAGAGCGCCTCCTCTTGAGATGCGACGGGAACGCCGGGAATTCTTTCTCTACGAAACAGGGAAAGGATCCCTCATCTCGAGCTAGGAGGCGGAAACGGGGCTCCCCTGGATGTGTGCGGGACCCCACGTGCTTCCTCTCTAGTGGAGACGGGTATGTCGGGGAACTTCTTGAGTTGCAGCAAGGGTGTGAAGGACCCTTTGGAAGTTCCAGTGGTTAGATGTGATTGGCCTCGAGAAGCCTCAGCGGAAATGGGCCTCATCTCGCCTGGAGGGCAAAACCTCCTGGATTTTCTCGAGTTGCGGCAAGTGCTCTCGACTTACGACGGGGACCTCAGGGAACCGCTCTGGTGGCCTCAGGAAAGGCCAGTCCCCATGCGAGTTCCTCGGGGGCCTCTCGGGATTCCTCTCCCGTCGATGCCGGGGCCTAAGACCTTGTGTGGAGTCGGGGCCGGAAACTGAGGATTCCTCTCCAGTGCTGACATGGATCTTGGGGTACTTCTGGAGTCTCCCCAGGGGAGTCAGTCCTCGTCTCGAATGCGGGCATGCACTTGGGCTTTCCTCCAGAGCGGTAGCAGCAGTGTCACGCAGTACGCCGCGTGGATCAAAGGATCTATGGTTTTCCCTCGAGTCTTTCCCACGAGGCTTTCCCACGAGGCTTTCCCACAGGGCTGTCCCACGTGCACACGTGGTGGGAGTCGATCCTCGGCTTGAACGTCAAGGCAGTGCAGGGAAAACAGGTTCCTCTGGAATGGACTGACACATCTGGGCTCTCTTGGAATGGTGTCACGACCCTGGAGTTCCTCTCGCCTTTCCTGTGGAGAGCGCCTCCTCTTGAGATGCGACGGGAACGCCGGGAATTCTTTCCCTACGAAACAGGGAAAGGATCCCTCATCTCGAGCTAGGAGGCGGAAACGGGGCTCCCCTGGATGTGTGCGGGACCCCACGTGCTTCCTCTTGAGTGGAGACGGGTATGTCGGGGAACTTCTTGAGTTGCAGGAATGGTGTGAAGGACCCTTTGGAAGTTCCAGTGGTTAGATGTGATTGGCCTCGAGAAGCCTCAGCGGAAATGGGCCTCATCTCGCCTGGAGGGCAAAACCTCCTGGATTTTCTCGAGTTGCGGCAGGTGCTCTCGACTTACGACGGGGACCTCAGGGATTCGCTCTGGTGGCCTCAGGAAAGGCCAGTCCCCATGCGAGTTCCTCGGGGGCCTCTCGGGATTCCTCTCCCGTCGATGCTGGGGCCTAAGACCTTCTGTGGAGTCGGGGCCGGAACCTGAGGATTCCTCTCCAGTGCTGACATGGATCTTGGGGTACTTCTGGAGTCTCCCCAGGGGAGTCAGTCCTCGTCTCGAATGCGGGCATGCACTTGCGCTTTCCTCCAGAGCGGTAGCAGCAGTGTCACGCAGTCCGCCGCGGGGATCAAAGGATCTATGGTTTTCCCTCGAGTCTTTCCCACGAGGCTTTCCCACGAGGCTTTCCCACAGGGCTGTCCCACGTGCACACGTGGTGGGAGTCGATCCTCGGCTTGAACGTCAAGGCAGTGCAGGGAAAACAGGTTCCTCTGGAATGGACTGACACATCTGGGGGACTCTTGGAATGGTGTCACGACCCTGGAGTTCCTCTCGCCTTTCCTTTGGAGAGCGCCTCCTCTTGAGATGCGACGGGAACGCCGGGAATTCTTTCCCTACGAAACAGGGAAAGGATCCCTCATCTCGAGCTAGGAGGCGGAAACGGGGCTCCCCTGGATGTGTGCGGGACCCCACGTGCTTCCTCTCGAGTGGAGACGGGTATGTCGGGGAACTTCTTGAGTTGCAGCAAGGGTGTGAAGGACCCTTTGGAAGTTCCAGTGGTTAGACGTGATTAGCCTCGAGAAGCCTCAGCGGAAATGGGCCTCATCTCGCCTGGAGGGCAAAACCTCCTGGATTTTCTCGAGTTGCGGCAGGTGCTCTCGACTTACGACGGGGACCTCAGGGACCCGCTCTGGTGGCCTCAGGAAAGGCCAGTCCCCATGCCAGTTCCTCGGGGGCCTCTCGGGATTCCTCTCCCGTCGATGCCGGGGCCTAAGACCTTGTTTGGAGTCGGGGCCGGAACCTGATTATTCCTCTCCAGTGCTGACATGGATCTTGGGGTACTTCTGGAGTCTCCCCAGGGGAGTCAGTCCTCGTCTCGAATGCGGGCATGCACTTGGGCTTTCCTCCAGAGCGGTAGCAGCAGTGTCACGCAGTCCGCCGCGTGGATCAAAGGATCTATGGTTTTCCCTCGAGTCTTTCCCACGAGGCTTTCCCACGAGGCTTTCCCACAGTTCTGTCCCACGTGCACACGTGGTGGGAGTCGATCCTCGGCTTGAACGTCAAGGCAGTGCAGGGAAAACAGGTTCCTCTGGAATGGACTGACACATCTGGGCTCTCTTGGAATGGTGTCACGACCCTGGAGTTCCTCTCGCCTTTCCTGTGGAGAGCGCCTCCTCTTGAGATGCGACGGGAACGCCGGGAATTCTTTCCCTACGAAACAGGGAAAGGATCCCTCATCTCGAGCTAGGAGGCGGAAACGGGGCTCCCCTGGATGTGTGCGGGACCCCACGTGCTTCCTCTTGAGTGGAGACGGGTATGTCGGGGAACTTCTTGAGTTGCAGGAATGGTGTGAAGGACCCTTTGGAAGTTCCAGTGGTTAGATGTGATTGGCCTCGAGAAGCCTCAGCGGAAATGGGCCTCATCTCGCCTGGAGGGCAAAACCTCCTGGATTTTCTCGAGTTGCGGCAGGTGCTCTCGACTTACGACGGGGACCTCAGGGATTCGCTCTGGTGGCCTCAGGAAAGGCCAGTCCCCATGCGAGTTCCTCGGGGGCCTCTCGGGATTCCTCTCCCGTCGATGCTGGGGCCTAAGACCTTGTGTGGAGTCGGGGCCGGAACCTGAGGATTCCTCTCCAGTGCTGACATGGATCTTGGGGTACTTCTGGAGTCTCCCCAGGGGAGTCAGTCCTCGTCTCGAATGCGGGCATGCACTTGCGCTTTCCTCCAGAGCGGTAGCAGCAGTGTCACGCAGTCCGCCGCGTGCATCAAAGGATCTATGGTTTTCCCTCGAGTCTTTCCCCCGAGGCTTTCCCACGAGGCTTTCCCACAGGGCTGTCCCACGTGCACACGTGGTGGGAGTCGATCCTCGGCTTGAACGTCAAGGCAGTGCAGGGAAAACAGGTTCCTCTGGAATGGACTGACACATCTGGGGGACTCTTGGAATGGTGTCACGACCCTGGAGTTCCTCTCGCCTTTCCTTTGGAGAGCGCCTCCTCTTGAGATGCGACGGGAACGCCGGGAATTCTTTCCCTACGAAACAGGGAAAGGATCCCTCATCTCGAGCTAGGAGGCGGAAACGGGGCTCCCCTGGATGTGTGCGGGACCCCACGTGCTTCCTCTCGAGTGGAGACGGGTATGTCGGGGAACTTCTTGAGTTGCAGCAAGGGTGTGAAGGACCCTTTGGAAGTTCCAGTGGTTAGACGTGATTAGCCTCGAGAAGCCTCAGCGGAAATGGGCCTCATCTCGCCTGGAGGGCAAAACCTCCTGGATTTTCTCGAGTTGCGGCAGGTGCTCTCGACTTACGACGGGGACCTCAGGGACCCGCTCTGGTGGCCTCAGGAAAGGCCAGTCCCCATGCCAGTTCCTCGGGGGCCTCTCGGGATTCCTCTCCCGTCGATGCCGGGGCCTAAGACCTTGTGTGGAGTCGGGGCCGGAACCTGAGGATTCCTCTCCAGTGCTGACATGGATCTTGGGGTACTTCTGGAGTCTCCCCAGGGGAGTCAGTCCTCGTCTCGAATGCGGGCATGCACTTGCGCTTTCCTCCAGAGCGGTAGCAGCAGTGTCACGCAGTCCGCCGCGTGCATCAAAGGATCTATGGTTTTCCCTCGAGTCTTTCCCACGAGGCTTTCCCACGAGGCTTTCCCACAGGGCTGTCCCACGTGCACACGTGGTGGGAGTCGATCCTCGGCTTGAACGTCAAGGCAGTGCAGGGAAAACAGGTTCCTCTTGAATGGACCGACACATCTGGGGGACTCTTGGAATGGTGGCACGACCCTGGAGTTCCTCTCGCCTTTCCTGTGGAGAGCGCCTCCTCTTGAGATGCGACGGGAACGCCGGGAATTCTTTCCCTACGAAACAGGGAAAGGATCCCTCATCTCGAGCTAGGAGGCGGAAACGGGGCTCCCCTGGATGTGTGCGGGACCCCACGTGCTTCCTCTCTAGTGGAGACGGGTATGTCGGGGAACTTCTTGAGTTGCAGCAAGGGTGTGAAGGACCCTTTGGAAGTTCCAGTGGTTAGATGTGATTGGCCTCGAGAAGCCTCAGCGGATATGGGCCTCATCTCGCCTGGAGGGCAAAACCTCCTGGATTTTCTCGAGTTGCGGCAGGTGCTCTCGACTTACGACGGGGACCTCAGGGACCCGCTCTGGTGGCCTCAGGAAAGGCCAGTCCCCATGCGAGTTCCTCGGGGGCCTCTCGGGATTCCTCTCCCGTCGATGCCGGGGCCTAAGACCTTGTGTGGAGTCGGGGCCGGAACCTGAGGATTCCTCTCCAGTGCTGACATGGATCTTGGGGTACTTCTGGAGTCTCCCCAGGGGAGTCAGTCCTCGTCTCGAATGCGGGCATGCACTTGCGCTTTCCTCCAGAGCGGTAGAAGCAGTGTCACGCAGTCCGCCGCGTGGATCAAAGGATCTATGGTTTTCCCTCGAGTCTTTCCCACGAGGCTTTCCCACGAGGCTTTCCCACAGGGCTGTCCCACGTGCACACGTGGTGGGAGTCGATCCTCGGCTTGAACGTCAAGGCAGTGCAGGGAAAACAGGTTCCTCTGGAATGGACTGACACATCTGGGGGACTCTTGGAATGGTGGCATGACCCTGGAGTTCCTCTCGCCTTTCCTGTGGAGAGCGCCTCCTCTTGAGATGCGACGGGAACGCCGGGAATTCTTTCCCTACGAAACAGGGAAAGGATCCCTCATCTCGAGCTAGGAGGCGGAAACGGGGCTCCCCTGGATGTGTGCGGGACCCCACGTGCTTCCTCTCGAGTGGAGACGGGTATGTCGGGGAACTTCTTGAGTTGCAGCAATGGTGTGAAGGACCCTTTGGAAGTTCCAGTGGTTAGATGTGATTGGCCTCGAGAAGCCTCAGCGGAAATGGGCCTCATCTCGCCTGGAGGGCAAAACCTCCTGGATTTTCTCGAGTTGCGGCAGGTGCTCTCGACTTACGACGGGGACCTCAGGGATTCGCTCTGGTGGCCTCAGGAAAGGCCAGTCCCCATGCGAGTTCCTCGGGGGCCTCTCGGGATCCCTATCCCGTCGATGCCAGGGCCTAAGACCTTGTGTGGAGTCGGGGCTGGAACCTGAGGATTCCTCTCCAGTGCTGACATGGATCTTGGGGTACTTCTGGAGTCTCCCCAGGGGAGTCAGTCCTCGTCTCGAATGCGGGCATGCACTTGCGCTTTCCTCCAGAGCGGTAGCAGCAGTGTCACGCAGTCCGCCGCGTGGATCAAAGGATCTATGGTTTTCCCTCGCGTCTTTCCCACGAGGCTTTCCCACGAGGCTTTCCCACAGGGCTGTCCCACGTGCACACGTGGTGGGAGTCGATCCTCGGCTTGAACGTCAAGGCAGTGCAGGGAAAACAGGTTCCTCTGGAATGGACTGACACATCTGGGGGACTCTTGGAATGGTGGCACGACCCTGGAGTTCCTCTCGCCTTTCCTGTGGAGAGCGCCTCCTCTTGAGATGCGACGGGAACGCCGGGAATTCTTTCCCTACGAAACAGGGAAAGGATCCCTCATCTCGTGCTAGGAGGCGGAAACGGGGCTCCCCTGGATGTGTGCGGGACACCACGTGCTTCCTCTCGAGTGCAGACGGGTATGTCGGGGAACTTCTTGAGTTGCATCAAGGGTGTGAAGGACCCTTTTGAAGGTCCAGTGGTTAGATGTGATTGGCCTCGAGAAGCCTCAGCGGAAATGGGCCTCATCTCGCCTGGAGGGCAAAACCTCCTGGATTTTCTCGAGTTGCGGCAGGTGCTCTCGACTTAGGACGGGGACCTCAGGGACCCGCTCTGGTGGCCTCAGGAAAGGCCAGTCCCCATGCGAGTTCCTCGGGGGCCTCTCGGGATTCCTCTCCCGTCGATGCCAGGGCCTAAGACCTTGTGTGGAGTCGGGGCCGGAACCTGAGGATTCCTCTCCAGTGCTGACATGGATCTTGGGGTACTTCTGGAGTCTCCGCAGGGGAGTCAGTCCTCGTCTCGAATGCGGGCATGCACTTGCGCTTTCCTCCAGAGCGGTAGCAGCAGTGTCACGCAGTCCGCCGCGTGGATCAAAGGATCTATGGTTTTCCCTCGAGTCTTTCCCACGAGGCTTTCCCACGAGGCTTTCCCACAGGGCTGTCCCACGTGCACACGTGGTGGGAGTCGATCCTCGGCTTGAACGTCAAGGCAGTGCAGGGAAAACAGGTTCCTCTGGAATGGACTGACACATCTGGGGTCTCTTGGAATGGTGGCACGACCCTGGAGTTCCTCTCGCCTTTCCTGTGGAGAGCGCCTCCTCTTGAGATGCGACGGGAACGCCGGGAATTCTTTCCCTACGAAACAGGGAAAGGATCCCTCATCTCGAGCTAGGAGGCGGAAACGGGGCTCCCCTGGATGTGTGCGGGACCCCACGTGCTTCCTCTCTAGTGGAGACGGGTATGTCGGGGAACTTCTTGAGTTGCAGCAAGGGTGTGAAGGACCCTTTGGAAGTTCCAGTGGTTAGATGTGATTGGCCTCGAGAAGCCTCAGCGGATATGGGCCTCATCTCGCCTGGAGGGCAAAACCTCCTGGATTTTCTCGAGTTGCGGCAGGTGCTCTCGACTTACGACGGGGACCTCAGGGACCCGCTCTGGTGGCCTCAGGAAAGGCCAGTCCCCATGCGAGTTCCTCGGGGGCCTCTCGGGATTCCTCTCCCGTCGATGCCGGGGCCTAAGACCTTGTGTGGAGTCGGGGCCGGAACCTGAGGATTCCTCTCCAGTGCTGACATGGATCTTGGGGTACTTCTGGAGTCTCCCCAGGGGAGTCAGTCCTCGTCTCGAATGCGGGCATGCACTTGCGCTTTCCTCCAGAGCGGTAGAAGCAGTGTCACGCAGTCCGCCGCGTGGATCAAAGGATCTATGGTTTTCCCTCGAGTCTTTCCCACGAGGCTTTCCCACGAGGCTTTCCCACAGGGCTGTCCCACGTGCACACGTGGTGGGAGTCGATCCTCGGCTTGAACGTCAAGGCAGTGCAGGGAAAACAGGTTCCTCTGGAATGGACTGACACATCTGGGGGACTCTTGGAATGGTGGCATGACCCTGGAGTTCCTCTCGCCTTTCCTGTGGAGAGCGCCTCCTCTTGAGATGCGACGGGAACGCCGGGAATTCTTTCCCTACGAAACAGGGAAAGGATCCCTCATCTCGAGCTAGGAGGCGGAAACGGGGCTCCCCTGGATGTGTGCGGGACCCCACGTGCTTCCTCTCGAGTGGAGACGGGTATGTCGGGGAACTTCTTGAGTTGCAGCAATGGTGTGAAGGACCCTTTGGAAGTTCCAGTGGTTAGATGTGATTGGCCTCGAGAAGCCTCAGCGGAAATGGGCCTCATCTCGCCTGGAGGGCAAAACCTCCTGGATTTTCTCGAGTTGCGGCAGGTGCTCTCGACTTACGACGGGGACTTCAGGGACCCGCTCTGGTGGCCTCAGGAAAGGCCAGTCCCCATGCGAGTTCCTCGGGGGCCTCTCGGGATTCCTCTCCCGTCGATGCCGGGGCCTAAGACCTTGTGTGGAGTCGGGGCCGGAACCTGAGGATTCCTCTCCAGTGCTGACATGGATCTTGGGGTACTTCTGGAGTCTCCCCAGGGGAGTCAGTCCTCGTCTCGAATGCGGGCATGCACTTGCGCTTTCCTCCAGAGCGGTAGCAGCAGTGTCACGCAGTCCTCCGTGTGGATCAAAGGATCTATGGTTTTCCCTCGAGTCTTTCCCACGAGGCTTTCCCACGAGGCTTTCCCACAGGGCTGTCCCACGTGCACACGTGGTGGGAGTCTATCCTCGGCTTGAACGTCAAGGCAGTGCAGGGAAAACAGGTTCCTCTGGAATGGACTGACACATCTGGGCTCTCTTGGAATGGTGTCACGACCCTGGAGTTCCTCTCGCCTTTCCTGTGGAGAGCGCCTCCTCTTGAGATGCGACGGGAACGCCGGGAATTCTTTCCCTACGAAACAGGGAAAGGATCCCTCATCTCGAGCTAGGAGGCGGAAACGGGGCTCCCCTGGATGTGTGCGGGACCCCACGTGCTTCCTCTTGAGTGGAGACGGGTATGTCGGGGAACTTCTTGAGTTGCAGGAATGGTGTGAAGGACCCTTTGGAAATTCCAGTGGTTAGATGTGATTGGCCTCGAGAAGCCTCAGCGGAAATGGGCCTCATCTCGCCTGGAGGGCAAAACCTCCTGGATTTTCTCGAGTTGCGGCAGGTGCTCTCGACTTACGACGGGGACCTCAGGGATTCGCTCTGGTGGCCTCAGGAAAGGCCAGTCCCCATGCGAGTTCCTCGGGGGCCTCTCGGGATTCCTCTCCCGTCGATGCTGGGGCCTAAGACCTTGTGTGGAGTCGGGGCCGGAACCTGAGGATTCCTCTCCAGTGCTGACATGGATCTTGGGGTACTTCTGGAGTCTCCCCAGGGGAGTCAGTCCTCGTCTCGAATGCGGGCATGCACTTGCGCTTTCCTCCAGAGCGGTAGCAGCAGTGTCACGCAGTCCGCCGCGTGGATCAAAGGATCTATGGTTTTCCCTCGAGTCTTTCCCACGAGGCTTTCCCACGAGGCTTTCCCACAGGGCTGTCCCACGTGCACACGTGGTGGGAGTCGATCCTCGGCTTGAACGTCAAGGCAGTGCAGGGAAAACAGGTTCCTCTGGAATGGACTGACACATCTGGGGGACTCTTGGAATGGTGTCACGACCCTGGAGTTCCTCTCGCCTTTCCTTTGGAGAGCGCCTCCTCTTGAGATGCGACGGGAACGCCGGGAATTCTTTCCCTACGAAACAGGGAAAGGATCCCTCATCTCGAGCTAGGAGGCGGAAACGGGGCTCCCCTGGATGTGTGCGGGACCCCACGTGCTTCCACTCGAGTGGAGACGGGTATGTCGGGGAACTTCTTGAGTTGCAGCAAGGGTGTGAAGGACCCTTTGGAAGTTCCAGTGGTTAGACGTGATTAGCCTCGAGAAGCCTCAGCGGAAATGGGCCTCATCTCGCCTGGAGGGCAAGACCTCCTGGATTTTCTCGAGTTGCGGCAGGTGCTCTCGACTTACGACGGGGACCTCAGGGACCCGCTCTGGTGGCCTCAGGAAAGGCCAGTCCCCATTCCAGTTCCTCGGGGGCCTCTCGGGATTCCTCTCCCGTCGATGCCGGGGCCTAAGACCTTGTGTGGAGTCGGGGCCGGAACCTGATTATTCCTCTCCAGTGCTGACATGGATCTTGGGGTACTTCTGGAGTCTCCCCAGGGGAGTCAGTCCTCGTCTCGAATGCGGGCATGCACTTGGGCTTTCCTCCAGAGCGGTAGCAGCAGTGTCACGCAGTCCGCCGCGTGGATCAAAGGATCTATGGTTTTCCCTCGAGTCTTTCCCACGAGGCTTTCCCACGAGGCTTTCCCACAGTTCTGTCCCACGTGCACACGTGGTGGGAGTCGATCCTCGGCTTGAACGTCAAGGCAGTGCAGGGAAAACAGGTTCCTCTGGAATGGACTGACACATCTGGTCTCTCTTGGAATGGTGTCACGACCCTGGAGTTCCTCTCGCCTTTCCTGTGGAGAGCGCCTCCTCTTGAGATGCGACGGGAACGCCGGGAATTCTTTCCCTACGAAACAGGGAAAGGATCCCTCATCTCGAGCTAGGAGGCGGAAACGGGGCTCCCCTGGATGTGTGCGGGACCCCACGTGCCTCCTCTCGAGTGGAGACGGGTATGTCGGGGAACTTCTTGAGTTGCAGCAATGGTGTGAAGGACCCTTTGGAAGTTCCAGTGGTTAGATGTGATTGGCCTCGAGAAGACTCAGCGGAAATGGGCCTCATCTCGCCTGGAGGGCAAAACCTCCTGGATTTTCTCGAGTTGCGGCAGGTGCTCTCGACTTACGACGGGGATCTCAGGGACCCGCTCTGGTGGCCTCAGGAAAGGCCAGTCCCCATGCGAGTTCCTCGGGGGCCTCTCGGGATCCCTATCCCGTCGATGCCAGGGCCTAAGACCTTGTGTGGAGTCGGGGCTGGAACCTGAGGATTCCTCTCCAGTGCTGACATGGATCTTGGGGTACTTCTGGAATCTCCCTAGGGGAGTCAGTCCTCGTCTCGAATGCGGGCATGCACTTGCGCTTTCCTCCAGAGCGGTAGCAGCAGTGTCACGCAGTCCGCCGCGTGGATCAAAGGATCTATGGTTTCCCTCGCGTCTTTCCCACGAGGCTTTCCCACGAGGCTTTCCCACAGGGCTGTCCCACGTGCACACGTGGTGGGAGTCGATCCTCGGCTTGAACGTCAAGGCAGTGCAGGGAAAACAGGTTCCTCTGGAATGGACTGACACATCTGGGGGACTCTTGGAATGGTGGCACGACCCTGGAGTTCCTCTCGCCTTTCCTGTGGAGAGCGCCTCCTCTTGAGATGCGACGGGAACGCCGGGAATTCTTTCCCTACGAAACAGGGAAAGGATCCCTCATCTCGTGCTAGGAGGCGGAAACGGGGCTCCCCTGGATGTGTGCGGGACACCACGTGCTTCCTCTCGAGTGCAGACGGGTATGTCGGGGAACTTCTTGAGTTGCAGCAAGGGTGTGAAGGACCCTTTGGAAGGTCCAGTGGTTAGATGTGATTGGCCTCGAGAAGCCTCAGCGGAAATGGGCCTCATCTCGCCTGGAGGGCAAAACCTCCTGGATTTTCTCGAGTTGCGGCAGGTGCTCTCGACTTACGAGGGGACCACAGGGACCCGCTCTGGTGGCCTCAGGAAAGGCCAGTCCCCATGCGAGTTCCTCGGGGGCCTCTCGGGATTCCTCTCCCGTCGATGCCGGGGCCTAAGACCTTGTGTGGAGTCGGGGCCGGAATCTGAGGATTCCTCTCCAGTGCTGACATGGATCTTGGGGTACTTCTGGAGTCTCCCCAGGGGAGTCAGTCCTCGTCTCGAATGCGGGCATGCACTTGCGCTTTCCTCCAGAGCGGTAGCAGCAGTGTCACGCGGTCCGCCGCGTGGATCAAAGGATCTATGGTTTTCCCTCGAGTTTTTCCCACGAGGCTTTCCCACGAGGCTTTCCCACAGGGCTGTCCCACGTGCACACGTGGTGGGAGTCGATCCTCGGCTTGAACGTCAAGGCAGTGCAGGGAAAACAGGTTCCTCTGGAATGGACTGACACATCTGGGGGACTCTTGGAATGGTGGCACGACCCTGGAGTTCCTCTCGCCTTTCCTGTGGAGAGCGCCTCCTCTTGAGATGCGACGGGAACGCCGGGAATTCTTTCCCTACGAAACAGGGAAAGGATCCCTCATCTCGTGCTAGGAGGCGGAAACGGGGCTCCCCTGGATGTGTGCGGGACACCACGTGCTTCCTCTCGAGTGCAGACGGGTATGTCGGGGAACTTCTTGAGTTGCATCAAGGGTGTGAAGGACCCTTTGGAAGGTCCAGTGGTTAGATGTGATTGGCCTCGAGAAGCCTCAGCGGAAATGGGCCTCATCTCGCCTGGAGGGCAAAACCTCCTGGATTTTCTCGAGTTGCGGCAGGTGCTCTCGACTTTGGACGGGGACCTCAGGGACCCGCTCTGGTGGCCTCAGGAAAGGCCAGTCCCCATGCGAGTTCCTCGGGGGCCTCTCGGGATTCCTCTCCCGTCGATGCCAGGGCCTAAGACCTTGTGTGGAGTCGGGGCCGGAACCTGAGGATTCCTCTCCAGTGCTGACATGGATCTTGGGGTACTTCTGGAGTCTCCCCAGGGGAGTCAGTCCTCGTCTCGAATGCGGGCATGCACTTGCGCTTTCCTCCAGAGCGGTAGCAGCAGTGTCACGCAGTCCGCCGCGTGGATCAAAGGATCTATGGTTTTCCCTCGAGACTTTCCCACGAGGCTTTCCTACGAGGCTTTCCCACAGGGCTGTCCCACGTGCACACGTGGTGGGAGTCGATCCTCGGCTTGAACGTCAAGGCAGTGCAGGGAAAACAGGTTCCTCTGGAATGGACTGACACATCTGGGGGACTCTTGGAATGGTGGCACGACCCTGGAGTTCCTCTCGCCTTTCCTGTGGAGAGCGCCTCCTCTTGAGATGCGACGGGAACGCCGGGAATTCTTTCCCTACGAAACAGGAAAAGGATCCCTCATCTCGAGCTAGGAGGCGGAAACGGGGCTCCCCTGGATGTGTGCGGGACCCACGGGCTTCCTCTCGAGTGGAGACGGGTATGTCGGGGAACTTCTTGAGTTGCAGCAAGGGTGTGAAGGACCCTTTGGAAGTTCCAGTGGTTAGACGTGATTAGCCTCGAGAAGCCTCAGCGGAAATGGGCCTCATCTCGCCTGGAGGGCAAAACCTCCTGGATTTTCTCGAGTTGCGGCAGGTGCTCTAGACTTACGACGGGGACATCAGGGACCCGCTCTGGTGGCCTCAGGAAAGGCCAGTCCCCATGCGAGTTCCACGGGGGCCTCTCGGGATTCCTCTCCCGTCGATGCCGGGGCCTAAGACCTTGTGTGGAGTCGGGGCCGGAACCTGAGGATTCCTCTCCAGTGCTGACATGGATCTTGGGGTACTTCTGGAGTCTCCGCAGGGGAGTCAGTCCTCGTCTCGAATGCGGGCATGCACTTGCGCTTTCCTCCAGAGCGGTAGCAGCAGTGTCACGCAGTCCGCCGCGTGGATCAAAGGATCTATGGTTTTCCCTCGAGTCTTTCCCACGAGGCTTTCCCACGAGGCTTTCCCACAGGGCTGTCCCACGTGCACACGTGGTGGGAGTCGATCCTCGGCTTGAACGTCAAGGCAGTGCAGGGAAAACAGGTTCCTCTGGAATGGACTGACACATCTGGGGGACTCTTGGAATGGTGGCACGACCCTGGAGTTCCTCTCGCCTTTCCTGTGGAGAGCGCCTCCTCTTGAGATGCGACGGGAACGCCGGGAATTCTTTCCCTACGAAACAGGGAAAGGATCCCTCATCTCGAGCTAGGAGGCGGAAAAGGGGCTCCCCTGGATGTGTGCGGGACCCACGGGCTTCCTCTCGAGTGCAGACGGGTATGTCGGGGAACTTCTTGAGTTGCAACAAGGGTGTGAAGGACCCTTTGGAAGGTCCAGTGGTTAGATGTGATTGGCCTCGAGAAGCCTCAGCGGAAATGGGCCTCATCTCGCCTGGAGGGCAAAACCTCCTGGATTTTCTCGAGTTGCGGCAGGTGCTCTCGACTTACGAGGGGACCACAGGGACCCGCTCTGGTGGCCTCAGGAAAGGCCAGTCCCCATGCGAGTTCCTCGGGGGCCTCTCGGGATTCCTCTCCCGTCGATGCCGGGGCCTAAGACCTTGTGTGGAGTCGGGGCCGGAATCTGAGGATTCCTCTCCAGTGCTGACATGGATCTTGGGGTACTTCTGGAGTCTCCCCAGGGGAGTCAGTCCTCGTCTCGAATGCGGGCATGCACTTGCGCTTTCCTCCAGAGCGGTAGCAGCAGTGTCACGCAGTCCGCCGCGTGGATCAAAGGATCTATGGTTTTCCCTCGAGTTTTTCCCACGAGGCTTTCCCACGAGGCTTTCCCACAGGGCTGTCCCACGTGCACACGTGGTGGGAGTCGATCCTCGGCTTGAACGTCAAGGCAGTGCAGGGAAAACAGGTTCCTCTGGAATGGACTGACACATCTGGGGGACTCTTGGAATGGTGGCACGACCCTGGAGTTCCTCTCGCCTTTCCTGTGGAGAGCGCCTCCTCTTGAGATGCGACGGGAACGCCGGGAATTCTTTCCCTACGAAACAGGGAAAGGATCCCTCATCTCGTGCTAGGAGGCGGAAACGGGGCTCCCCTGGATGTGTGCGGGACACCACGTGCTTCCTCTCGAGTGCAGACGGGTATGTCGGGGAACTTCTTGAGTTGCATCAAGGGTGTGAAGGACCCTTTGGAAGGTCCAGTGGTTAGATGTGATTGGCCTCGAGAAGCCTCAGCGGAAATGGGCCTCATCTCGCCTGGAGGGCAAAACCTCCTGGATTTTCTCGAGTTGCGGCAGGTGCTCTCGACTTTGGACGGGGACCTCAGGGACCCGCTCTGGTGGCCTCAGGAAAGGCCAGTCCCCATGCGAGTTCCTCGGGGGCCTCTCGGGATTCCTCTCCCGTCGATGCCAGGGCCTAAGACCTTGTGTGGAGTCGGGGCCGGAACCTGAGGATTCCTCTCCAGTGCTGACATGGATCTTGGGGTACTTCTGGAGTCTCCCCAGGGGAGTCAGTCCTCGTCTCGAATGCGGGCATGCACTTGCGCTTTCCTCCAGAGCGGTAGCAGCAGTGTCACGCAGTCCGCCGCGTGGATCAAAGGATCTATGGTTTTCCCTCGAGACTTTCCCACGAGGCTTTCCTACGAGGCTTTCCCACAGGGCTGTCCCACGTGCACACGTGGTGGGAGTCGATCCTCGGCTTGAACGTCAAGGCAGTGTAGGGAAAACAGGTTCCTCTGGAATGGACTGACACATCTGGGGGACTCTTGGAATGGTGGCACGACCCTGGAGTTCCTCTCGCCTTTCCTGTGGAGAGCGCCTCCTCTTGAGATGCGACGGGAACGCCGGGAATTCTTTCCCTACGAAACAGGAAAAGGATCCCTCATCTCGAGCTAGGAGGCGGAAACGGGGCTCCCCTGGATGTGTGCGGGACCCACGGGCTTCCTCTCGAGTGGAGACGGGTATGTCGGGGAACTTCTTGAGTTGCAGCAAGGGTGTGAAGGACCCTTTGGAAGTTCCAGTGGTTAGACGTGATTAGCCTCGAGAAGCCTCAGCGGAAATGGGCCTCATCTCGCCTGGAGGGCAAAACCTCCTGGATTTTCTCGAGTTGCGGCAGGTGCTCTAGACTTACGACGGGGACATCAGGGACCCGCTCTGGTGGCCTCAGGAAAGGCCAGTCCCCATGCGAGTTCCACGGGGGCCTCTCGGGATTCCTCTCCCGTCGATGCCGGGGCCTAAGACCTTGTGTGGAGTCGGGGCCGGAACCTGAGGATTCCTCTCCAGTGCTGACATGGATCTTGGGGTACTTCTGGAGTCTCCGCAGGGGAGTCAGTCCTCGTCTCGAATGCGGGCATGCACTTGCGCTTTCCTCCAGAGCGGTAGCAGCAGTGTCACGCAGTCCGCCGCGTGGATCAAAGGATCTATGGTTTTCCCTCGAGTCTTTCCCACGAGGCTTTCCCACGAGGCTTTCCCACAGGGCTGTCCCACGTGCACACGTGGTGGGAGTCGATCCTCGGCTTGAACGTCAAGGCAGTGCAGGGAAAACAGGTTCCTCTGGAATGGACTGACACATCTGGGGGACTCTTGGAATGGTGGCACGACCCTGGAGTTCCTCTCGCCTTTCCTGTGGAGAGCGCCTCCTCTTGAGATGCGACGGGAACGCCGGGAATTCTTTCCCTACGAAACAGGGAAAGGATCCCTCATCTCGAGCTAGGAGGCGGAAAAGGGGCTCCCCTGGATGTGTGCGGGACCCACGGGCTTCCTCTCGAGTGGAGACGGGTATGTCGGGGAACTTCTTGAGTTGCAACAAGGGTGTGAAGGACCCTTTGGAAGGTCCAGTGGTTAGATGTGATTGGCCTCGAGAAGCCTCAGCGGAAATGGGCCTCATCTCGCCTGGAGGGCAAAACCTCCTGGATTTTCTCGAGTTGCGGCAGGTGCTCTCGACTTACGAGGGGACCACAGGGACCCGCTCTGGTGGCCTCAGGAAAGGCCAGTCCCCATGCGAGTTCCTCGGGGGCCTCTCGGGATTCCTCTCCCGTCGATGCCGGGGCCTAAGACCTTGTGTGGAGTCGGGGCCGGAATCTGAGGATTCCTCTCCAGTGCTGACATGGATCTTGGGGTACTTCTGGAGTCTCCCCAGGGGAGTCAGTCCTCGTCTCGAATGCGGGCATGCACTTGCGCTTTCCTCCAGAGCGGTAGCAGCAGTGTCACGCAGTCCGCCGCGTGGATCAAAGGATCTATGGTTTTCCCTCGAGTCTTTCCCACGAGGCTTTCCCACGAGGCTTTCCCACAGGGCTGTCCCACGTGCACACGTGGTGGGAGTCGATCCTCGGCTTGAACGTCAAGGCAGTGCAGGGAAAACAGGTTCCTCTGGAATGGACTGACACATCTGGGGGACTCTTGGAATGGTGGCACGACCCTGGAGTTCCTCTCGCCTTTCCTGTGGAGAGCGCCTCCTCTTGAGATGCGACGGGAACGCCGGGAATTCTTTCCCTACGAAACAGGGAAAGGATCCCTCATCTCGAGCTAGGAGGCGGAAAAGGGGCTCCCCTGGATGTGTGCGGGACCCACGGGCTTCCTCTCGAGTGCAGACGGGTATGTCGGGGAACTTCTTGAGTTGCAGCAAGGGTGTGAAGGACCCTTTGGAAGGTCCAGTGCTTAGATGTGATTTTCCTCGAGAAGCCTCAGCGGAAATGGGCCTCATCTCGCCTGGAGGGCAAAACCTCCTGGATTTTCTCGAGTTGCGGCAGGTGCTCTCGACTTACGAGGGGACCACAGGGACCGCTCTGGTGGCCTCAGGAAAGGCCAGTCCCCATGCGAGTTCCTCGGGGGCCTCTCGGGATTCCTCTCCCGTCGATGCCGGGGCCTAAGACCTTGTGTGGAGTCGGGGCCGGAATCTGAGGATTCCTCTCCAGTGCTGACATGGATCTTGGGGTACTTCTGGAGTCTCCCCAGGGGAGTCAGTCCTCGTTTCGAATGCGGGCATGCACTTGCGCTTTCCTCCAGAGCGGTAGCAGCAGTGTCACCCAGTCCGCCGCGTGGATCAAAGGATCTATGGTTTTCCCTCGAGTCTTTCCCACGAGGCTTTCCCACGAGGCTTTCCCACAGGGCTGTCCCACGTGCACACGTGGTGGGAGTCGATCCTCGGCTTGAACGTCAAGGCAGTGCAGGGAAAACAGGTTCCTCTGGAATGGACTGACACATCTGGGGGACTCTTGGAATGGTGGCACGACCCTGGAGTTCCTCTCGCCTTTCCTGTGGAGAGCGCCTCCTCTTGAGATGCGACGGGAACGCCGGGAATTCTTTCCCTACGAAACAGGGAAAGGATCCCTCATCTCGTGCTAGGAGGCGGAAACGGGGCTCCACTGGATGTGTGCGGGACACCACGTGCTTCCTCTCGAGTGCAGACGGGTATGTCGGGGAACTTCTTGAGTTGCATCAAGGGTGTGAAGGACCCTTTGGAAGGTCCAGTGGTTAGATGTGATTGGCCTCGAGAAGCCTCAGCGGAAATGGGCCTCATCTCGCCTGGAGGGCAAAACCTCCTGGATTTTCTCGAGTTGCGGCAGGTGCTCTCGACTTAGGACGGGGACCTCAGGGACCCGCTCTGGTGGCCTCAGGAAAGGCCAGTCCCCATGCGAGTTCCTCGGGGGCCTCTCGGGATTCCTCTCCCGTCGATGCCAGGGCCTAAGACCTTGTGTGGAGTCGGGGCCGGAACCTGAGGATTCCTCTCCAGTGCTGACATGGATCTTGGGGTACTTCTGGAGTCTCCGCAGGGGAGTCAGTCCTCGTCTCGAATGCGGGCATGCACTTGCGCTTTCCTCCAGAGCAGTAGCAGCAGTGTCACGCAGTCCGCCGCGTGGATCAAAGGATCTATGGTTTTCCCTCGAGACTTTCCCACGAGGCTTTCCTACGAGGCTTTCCCACAGGGCTGTCCCACGTGCACACGTGGTGGGAGTCGATCCTCGGCTTGAACGTCAAGGCAGTGCAGGGAAAACAGGTTCCTCTGGAATGCACTGACACATCTGGGGGACTCTTGGAATGGTGTCACGACCCTGGAGTTCCTCTCGCCTTTCCTGTGGAGAGCGCCTCCTCTTGAGATGCGAGGGGAACGCCGGGAATTCTTTCCCTACGAAACAGGGAAAGGATCCCTCATCTCGAGCTAGGAGGCGGAAACGGGGCTCCCCTGGATGTGTGCAGGACCCCACGTGCTTCCTCTCGAGTGGAGACGGGTATGTCGGGGAACTTCTTGAGTTGCAGCAATGGTGTGAAGGACCCTTTGGAAGTTCCAGTGGTTAGATGTGATTGGCCTCGAGAAGCCTCAGCGGAAATGGGCCTCATCTCGCCTGGAGGGCAAAACCTCCTGGATTTTCTCGAGTTGCGGCAGGTGCTCTCGACTTACGATGGGGACCTCAGGGACCCGCTCTGGTGGCCTCAGGAAAGGCCAGTCCCCATGCGAGTTCCTCGGGGGCCTCTCGGGATTCCTCTCCCGTCGATGCCGGGGCCTAAGACCTTGTGTGGAGTCGGGGCCGGAACCTGAGGATTCCTCTCCAGTGCTGACATGGATCTAGGGGTACTTCTGGAGTCTCCCCAGGGGAGTCAGTCCTCGTCTCGAATGCGGGCATGCACTTGCGCTTTCCTCCAGAGCGGTAGTAGCAGTGTCACGCAGTCCGCCGCGTGGATCAAAGGATCTATGGTTTTCCCTCGAGTCTTTCCCACGAGGCTTTCCCACGAGGCTTTCCTACAGGGCTGTCCCACGTGCACACGTGGTGGGAGTCGATCCTCGGCTTGAACGTCAAAGCAGTGCAGGGAAAACAGGTTCCTCTGGAATGGACCTACACATCTGGGGGACTCTTGGAATGGTGGCACGACCCTGGAGTTCCTCTCGCCTTTCCTGTGGAGAGCGCCTCCTCTTGAGATGCGACGGGAACGCCGGGAATTCTTTCCCTACGAAACAGGGAAAGGATCCCTCATCTCGAGCTAGGAGGCGGAAACGGGGCTCCCCTGGATGTGTGCGGGACACCACGTGCTTCCTCTCTAGTGGAGACGGGTATGTCGGGGAACTTCTTGAGTTGCAGCAAGGGTGTGAAGGACCCTTTGGAAGTTCAATTGGTTAGATGTGATTGGCCTCGAGAAGCCTCAGCGGAAATGGGCCTCATCTCGCCTGGAGGGCAAAACCTCCTGGATTTTCTCGAGTTGCGGCAGGTGTTCTCGACTTACGACGGGGACCTCAGGGACCCGCTCTGGTGCCCTCAGGAAAGGCCAGTCCCCATGCGAGTTCCTCGGGGGCCTCTCGGGATTCCTCTCCCGTCGATGCCTGGGCCTAAGACCTTGTGTGGAGTCGGGGCCGGAACCTGAGGATTCCTCTCCAGTGCTGACATGGATCTTGGGGTACTTCTGGAGTCTCCCCAGGGGAGTCAGTCCTCGTCTCGAATGCGGGCATGCACTTGCGCTTTCCTCCAGAGCGGTAGCAGCAGTGTCACGCAGTCCGCCGCGTGGATCAAAGGATCTATGGTTTTCCCTCGAGTCTTTCCCACGTTGCTTTCCCACGAGGCTTTCCCACAGAGCTGTCCCACGTGCACACGTGGTGGGAGTCGATCCTCGGCTTGAACGTCAAGGCAGTGCAGGGAAAACAGGTTCCTCTGGAATGGACTGACACATCTGGGGGACTCTTGGAATGGTGGCACGACCCTGGAGTTCCTCTCGCCTTTCCTGTGGAGAGCGCCTCCTCTTGAGATGCGACGGGAACGCCGGGAATTCTTTCCCTACGAAACAGGGAAAGGATCCCTCATCTCGAGCTAGGAGGCGGAAACGGGGCTCCCCTGGATGTGTGCGGGACCCACGGGCTTCCTCTCGAGTGGAGACGGGTATGTCGGGGAACTTCTTGAGTTGCAGCAATGGTGTGAAGGACCCTTTGGAAGTTCCAGTGGTTAGACGTGATTAGCCTCGAGAAGCCTCAGCGGAAATGGGCCTCATCTCGCCTGGAGGGCAAAACCTCCTGGATTTTCTCGAGTTGCGGCAGGTGCTCTCGACTTACGACGGGGACCTCAGGGACCCGCTCTGGTGGCCTCAGGAAAGGCCAGTCCCCATGCGAGTTCCTCGGGGGCCTCTCGGGATTCCTCTCCCGTCGATGCCGGGGCCTAAGACCTTGTGTGGAGTCGGGGCCGGAACCTGAGGATTCCTCTCCAGTGCTGACATGGATCTTGGGGTACTTCTGGAGTCTCCGCAGGGGAGTCAGTCCTCGTCTCGAATGCGGGCATGCACTTGCGCTTTCCTCCAGAGCGGTAGCAGCAGTGTCACGCAGTCCGCCGCGTGGATCAAAGGATCTATGGTTTTCCCTCGAGTCTTTCCTACGAGGCTTTCCCACGAGGCTTTCCCACAGGGCTGTCCCACGTGCACACGTGGTGGGAGTCGATCCTCGGCTTGAACGTCAAGGCAGTGCAGGGAAAACAGGTTCCTCTGGAATGGACTGACACATCTGGGGGACTCTTGGAATGGTGGCATGACCCTGGAGTTCCTCTCGCCTTTCCTGTGGAGAGCGCCTCCTCTTGAGATGCGACGGGAACGCCGGGAATTCTTTCCCTACGAAACAGGGAAAGGATCCCTCATCTCGAGCTAGGAGGCGGAAACGGGGCTCCCCTGGATGTGTGCGGGACCCCACGTGCTTCCTCTCGAGTGGAGACGGGTATGTCGGGGAACTTCTTGAGTTGCAGCAATGGTGTGAAGGACCCTTTGGAAGTTCCAGTGGTTAGATGTGATTGGCCTCGAGAAGCCTCAGCGGAAATGGGCCTCATCTCGCCTGGAGGGCAAAACCTCCTGGATTTTCTCGAGTTGCGGCAGGTGCTCTCGACTTACGACGGGGACCTCAGGGACCCGCTCTGGTGGCCTCAGGAAAGGCCAGTCCCCATGCGAGTTCCTCGGGGGCCTCTCGGGATTCCTCTCCCGTCGATGCCGGGGCCTAAGACCTTGTGTGGAGTCGGGGCCGGAACCTGAGGATTCCTCTCCAGTGCTGACATGGATCTTGGGGTACTTCTGGAGTCTCCCCAGGGGAGTCAGTCCTCGTCTCGAATGCGGGCATGCACTTGCGCTTTCCTCCAGAGCGGTAGCAGCAGTGTCACGCAGTCCGCCGCGTGGATCAAAGGATCTATGGTTTTCCCTCGAGTCTTTCCCACGAGGCTTTCCCACGAGGCTTTCCCACAGGGCTGTCCCACGTGCACACGTGGTGGGAGTCGATCCTCTGCTTGAACGTCAAGGCAGTGCAGGGAAAACAGGTTCCTCTGGAATGGACTGACACATCTGGGGGACTCTTGGAATGGTGGCATGACCCTGGAGTTCCTATCGCCTTTCCTGTGGAGAGCGCCTCCTCTTGAGATGCGACGGGAACGCCGGGAATTCTTTCCCTACGAAACAGGGAAAGGATCCCTCATCTCGAGCTAGGAGGCGGAAACGGGGCTCCCCTGGATGTGTGCGGGACCCCACGTGCTTCCTCTCGAGTGGAGACGGGTATGTCGGGTAACTTCTTGAGTTGCAGCAAGGGTGTGAATGACCCTTTGGAAGTTCCAGTGGTTAGATGTGATTGGCCTCGAGAAGCCTCAGCGGAAATGGGCCTCATCTCGCCTGGAGGGCAAAACCTCCTGGGTTTTCTCGAGTTGCGGCAGGTGCTCTCGACGTAGGACGGGGACCTCAGGGACCCGCTCTGGTGGCCTCAGGAAAGGCCAGTCCCCATGTGAGTTCCTCGGGGGCCTCTCGGGATTCCTCTCCCGTCGATGCCTGGGCCGAAGACCTTGTGTGGAGTCGGGGCCGGAAACTGAGGATTCCTCTCCAGTGCTGACATGGATCTTGGGGTACTTCTGGAGTCTCCCCAGGGGAGTCAGTCCTCGTCTCGAATGCGGGCATGCACTTGCGCTTTCCTCCAGAGCGGTAGCAGCAGTGTCACGCAGTCCGCCGCGTGGATTAAAGGATCTATGGTTTTCCCTCGAGTCTTTCCCACGATGCTTTCCCACGAGGCTTTCCCACAGGGCTGTCCCACGTGCACACGTGGTGGGAGTCGATCCTCGGCTTGAACGTCAAGGCAGTGCAGGGAAAACAGTTTCCTCTGGAATGGACTGACACATCTGGGGGACTCTTGGAATGGTGGCATGACCCTGGAGTTCCTCTCGCCTTTCCTGTGGAGAGCGCCTCCTCTTGAGATGCGACGGGAACGCCGGGAATTCTTTCCCTACGAAACAGGGAAAGGATCCCTCATCTCGAGCTTGGAGGCGG